>NW_028241407.1:0-680511 GCF_964263255.1 Lissotriton vulgaris | reverse complement strand
TGCGCCCTCTGCTGGATGGTCAGCCCCCCCTCTCCAGGGGGCTCCCTCTGTGCCACTCCTGGGTGCAGCTTCAAGGCGCTAGAGTGCAGAGCGCTTGGACGGGCAGGGTGGAGTGAGGATGAGGGTGAGTGTGAGTGTGCCCTCTCTGCTCACTCCGGAGGGCTCCAGGGAGGGCAGAGAGGCTCTGGGGTCTGCCATGAGGCCCCCGCCCCCTTTCCTCTCTTCTGATGGACTCATGTCCGCGGTGGCGCTGGTGCCTCCAGCGCTGCATGGAAAGCGCACGCGTGAGTAACGAGGCAGGGGCGCAACAAAACCTGAGCCCCCCCCACCCCCGCTCAGGGCTGATGGAGCTATGAAGTGGTATGAACGAGACATGTGCAAGCTGCAAGCACGGGCCCTAGAAATCTACAGTCTTTTATCAATCCTTCCCAAATCTCTAAAAGTAGTCTAAACATTCTCATTAGTGTCGACGTCACCAACCCCTGTCTTATGTTTTGAATCCTGAGTTTTAACGCCTGATTTTGGGTTTCTCTAGACCAAGAGCTCTTAACGTATGATATCTATGAGTATCGATGACAAACAAGTGACTCTGACTCTTATGTCTTTCAGAGCTCATTGTCTCATATAGAACCTCCTTCATGTTGATTGCACACACACATGTATGATGTATTGTCTTTGTATAATATGTGTGTGATGTAAAGCGCTCTGTCTCCTCACATGATGTGAAACGTCCTTTGGCCTTCATGAAATCACATTAATCACAGATTTTTGGCTATTAATGCCACCCATATACCATGAGTGACACTTAGGTCACAAATGACCTCAGTGTGTCAAGGCCAGCATTTTTCTAAAGGTTCCCCCTTTCATGCGCCCCCGCTGCCCTCACTCATGACACTAATTACCTCCAATGTGATAGTGCCAGCATTTTGACACAGATGCTCCCATGCCAAGACCTTCCTCAAGGATGCCAGCAGGTGCCCTGTATGCCACCAATGACCTCTCATATGCCATTACCAGCATTTTGTCATTATGTCAAGAACTACCATCAGAATGAATGACCTCTATCACATCAATTCCAGCATTGTACTGTTATGCCAACAACTGCCTCCAGTGTGCCACTACGTTCTCACAGATGCCTGTCATGCTAAGAGCTGCCTCCAGTATGCCACTACCTTCTCACAGATGCCTGTCATGCTAAGAGTTGCCTCCAGTGTGCCACTACCTTCTCACAGATGCCTGTCATGCTAAGAGTTGCCTCCAGTGTGCCACTACCTTCTCACAGATGCCTGTCATGCTAAGAGTTGCCTCCAGTGTGCCACTACCTTCTCACAGATGCCTGTCATGCTAAGAGTTGCCTCCAGTGTGCCACTACCTTCTCACAGATGCCTGTCATGCTAAGAGTTGCCTCCAGTGTGCCACTACCTTCTCACAGATGCTTATCACGCTAAGAGTTGCCTCCAGTGTGCCACTACCTTCTCACAGATGCCTGTCATGCTAAGAGTTGCCCCCAGTGTGCCACTACCTTCTCACAGATGCCTGTCATGCTAAGAGTTGCCTCCAGTGTGCCACTACCTTCTCACAGATGCCTGTCATGCTAAGAGTTACCTCCAGTGTGCCACTACCTTCTCACAGATGCCTGTCATGCTAAGAGTTGCCTCCAGTGTGCCACTACCTTCTCACAGATGCCTGTCATGCTAAGAGTTGCCTCCAGTGTGCCACTACCTTCTCACAGATGCCTGTCATGCTAAGAGTTGCCTCCAGTGTGCCACTACCTTCTCACAGATGCCTGTCATGCTAAGAGTTGCCCCCAGTGTGCCACTACCTTCTCACAGATGCCTGTCATGCTAAGAGTTGCCTCCAGTGTGCCACTACCTTCTCACAGATGCCTGTCATGCTAAGAGTTGCCCCCTGTGTGCCACTACCTTGTCACAGATGCCTGTCATGCTAAGAGTTGCCTCCAGTGTGCCACTACCTTCTCACAGATGCCTGTCATGCTAAGAGTTGCCTCCAGTGTGCCACTACCTTCTCACAGATGCCTGTCATGCTAAGAGTTGCCTCCAGTGTGCCACTACCTTCTCACAGATGCCTGTCATGCTAAGAGTTGCCCCCAGTGTGCCACTACCTTCTCACAGATGCCTGTCATGCTAAGAGTTGCCTCCAGTGTGCCACTACCTTCTCACAGATGCCTGTCATGCTAAGAGTTACCTCCAGTGTGCCACTACCTTCTCACAGATGCCTGTCATGCTAAGAGTTGCCTCCAGTGTGCCACTACCTTCTCACAGAGGCCTGTCATGCTAAGAGTTGCCTCCAGTGTGCCACTACCTTCTCACAGATGCATGTCATGCTAAGAGTTGCCTCCAGTGTGCCACTACCTTCTCACAGATGCCTGTCATGCTAAGAGTTGCCCCCAGTGTGCCACTACCTTGTCACAGATGCCTGTCATGCTAAGAGTTGCCTCCAGTATGCCAGCGCCTCCATCAACAGTTGCCTTCGGTATGCCATGGCAAACAGCAGACTCGCAAGCATATTATCACAATCTCGTTCATGCTCACTTACGTCCACTTATTCTCACTCACACTCACTTATTCATTTTCAGCTAATTGTACTCACTTGTTCATTGCCACTCACTATCTTGCACACACTCCTACTCTTACTTCCTGACCCTCATTCTTTTCACTCACTGACTCCCGCATTCTCACTCATTCAGTCACTCAAATTCGCTTTCTCTAATTCAGTCATACTTTCACTAACGCATTCGAAATCGTTTTTTTCTCACTCACTCACTCATTGTTTTCTCCCTCATTCTCACTCACATTGATTCTCACTCTCTAGCACTCCCTCGCTCAATCATTCTCTCACTTACATTCACTCTTACTCGGACAGTCTGACTCACTCATACTCATTGACACTCAAACTCACACATTGTCATTGACTCTCACTCACTCTCACATTAATATTTAGACACACACACACTCTCTCTCTCACACAAAAACACTCTCACCCACAAGCACTTACACAACATACATTTAAAAAGATTTTTCCCTACCTTAGGTGCCGGGAAGGTCCCATTCCAGCTAATTGTACTCCATTTTCTATTACACTAATAGCGAATGACATACTTTTATTCCCTATTAGTGTAGAAAACAAATTGGTAGAAAACTGGGAGAGTGAAGCCACAACTGACGCCATAAGGACAAGCAGCTCCTGTGTTCCTGGCACTGATTTTAACATCACTGAGGCCAGAGATCACAAAGAGCAAGCCAGAGCCAGGGGTCACAGCTGCAACCCCTGGTGACCCCTAAACGATGTCTATGCCCTAGATAGATACATAGATAAATAGATAGATAGAGTGACAGAGATAGATCGATAGAGTGACAGAGATAGATCGATAGATCGATAGATAGATAGATAGATAGATAGATAGATAGATAGAATAGATAGATAGATAGATAGATAGATAGATAGATAGATAGATAGATAGATAGATAGATAGATAGATAGATAGATAGATAGATAGATAGATAGATAGATAGATAGATAGATAGATAGATAGAGTGACAGAGATAGATTGATAGATCGATAGATCGATAGATCGATAGATAGATAGATAGATAGATAGAGTGACAGAGATAGATCGATAGAGTGACAGAGATAGATCGATAGATCGATAGATAGATAGATAGATAGATAGATAGATAGAATAGATAGATAGATAGATAGATAGATAGATAGATAGATAGATAGATAGATAGATAGATAGATAGATAGATAGATAGATAGATAGATAGATAGATAGATAGATAGATAGATAGATAGATAGATAGAGTGACAGAGATAGATTGATAGATCGATAGATCGATAGATAGATAGATAGATAGATAGAGTGACAGAGATAGATCGATAGAGTGACAGAGATAGATCGATAGATCGATAGATAGATAGATAGATAGATAGATAGAATAGATAGATAGATAGATAGATAGATAGATAGATAGATAGATAGATAGATAGATAGATAGATAGATAGATAGATAGATAGATAGATAGATAGATAGATAGATAGATAGATAGATAGGAGTGGAGCATGAGTAGAAGGAGACAATGGTGTCTACGATGCTCAGACTTGCAGTGGGTTGCGCTGTGGCTCGTGCCATGTGAATGATTTCACGTGCAGTTACTCTGTGCATGACTATGACATAGCCCCCCCACCCTGAACCAAAGAAGACACCAAGGACAGGCATTGAGGGAAGGCCCAGACGATCCTTCCAATTCATTGTCTGCGACATTGTCCTGCCTATGTTTAGATATCAATACAACTTATGGAATCGAGGCATTTTTTCAGAATTTGGCACACACCAATTATATAGTTTGGTGAGGTACTGCGAGACACCTTCCCCCCTAAGGACAAACGCATTAACTACAGCTGAGGACAGAGGGATACACCTTACACCCACACTGAGTATAAACCGCAGTGCAATGTAGTCACCTGGCAATATGTTTTACACATTTAAAAGAGACAAACTGAACGAACAAATCGAGACTGACGCCTCACACGCGCCCAAAGGCGCCTTATCAACAGGGAGCACCGAAGCGCTCAAGGGGCACCAGACCAAGCCACACATTTGCCGTGAGGGGAACGGCATCGGAAGCACCGCACTTAGCCTCCTGACATCCGCCGTGAGGGGAACGGCTTGCACGCTCACCGCCATCCACCCGGTGCTGCAGCAGCTGGGGAACTACATCACCCAGCTGCCCCGGGGCTGGTTGCGGCGGGACTGACGCCCCACACGTGCCCGGAGGCGCCTTATCAACAGGGAACGCCTCTCGCCCCGCGCTACTAACGCAGAGGAGTGGGGAAGCAAAGCGAAGGTACCAAGACACTCGACGTCAATCATGTTGTATCTCTCTTCTGCTGTGGGGGCCCTTACAAAGGAGATTGCGAAGGCTGAACAGGAGTTGGGCCTGATACCCCCTTCCCTCACCACTATCCCCAACACTCAGGACATTCAGGTCTCTGCCAACGCTTCCCATATTCCTCTAGAGCCAGTGGTGATCATCGCAAACCTCATCCCATCAGTTATATCTGGTGCTGGCCCGCCCCTCAACAGCACTATTACGCTTCCCGTTTCACTGGGCGTTCAGCAGTCTGATCTACCTCCAAAGCGGAAACAGGGAAAATCTAAAAACACGCCAGCTGCACCTATTGTTGTACCAGACTCTTTGGGAGATCACATGGAAGCTCTTTTCGTTGCTCGGATCGAGCCCCTGCTTCTGGGTATTGCAAAGGACATTGTGGACACTTTGAACACTTGCCTGGAAGGTCTTTTAAAGAAATGTTCACTTATTGATAGACTTATTTACAAACATACCTCGCTTCCAGAAGCACATAATGTGGGGTTTGTAAGGCATGGAAAAAGTGGTCGTGAGGGGGTCAGAACAAGGGAATTGGGACCGCCTCTTAGTGGGGTGGTTCAAGCTAATGACAGGTCAGGGATCTCCTTACTTCCCACAAAGGCCCGGAGGTAATTCCACCACACTCTAGCATCCCCGTACGCTCCGTAGAACAACCCAACGTACCCATTAACAAGAGGGTAAGGCCTAGTCAGGTCAATTTGGACCTACCCCCTGAAGCTGCCCCCCTTGTTGCCATCCTTATTGGGGTCCCCTCACTTAAAGAGGGAGAGCTTGAATCAGTCCCAGACCTTATGGTAAGGGCCCGTTCCTGGTGTGACGATGCTTGCAGCGGGGCTAATATTTCCAACAGGATCATCTTTGCTAGGAGGGTGGGTTGGATAGGGATGCATCCGAAGTCTGTCCAGGGGGATTGTGTCATAATCAATTTCGATAGTGCCAATTCACACATATCAGAAAGAGACCAACTGAGACCAGTCCCCTTGGGTTATTTTTATACCCCATCTGGAAAGACTTATGGTGAACAACGACTACCAACAAGGAGGTGGGGGTTGATTCCAGCACCAGGAGGGGCAAGTTCAGGTGTGCATGACCGCATTTATACCCCAAGGACAGACACTGTAGCCCTGGTACCTCATTCCCATCCAGTACCTAGTCCTGCTGTGGGTTGCGGCCGGCCCTGAGGAATCGTTTTGCCCCTTTGTCAGGCCTAGAGGAAACTGATTGACTGGCGGATACGAGGCCTATGTTATACGAGGCCTATATGCTCCTATGGATGGGGCCTCCGTTCCGATGAGGTTGTGGCTTGTAAAATCCTTAGCTGGAACGTGGCTGGTGTCAGAGCCAAAAGGGCAGATGATGCATGGGTTGGCTTTGTCACCAGTCACGATATCATAGCACTCCAGGAATCATGGGACACCTCGCCCGGCTTCTGGTTGGATGGCTTCACAAACTTTGCTGTCCCGGCCTTCCCTAGCAAAATGGTTAATAACTGTTCATCAAATCTTTTAATCGTGGAAAGGGAGGTTTCCCCTAGCAGGAAAACCTTCTTTATTAATTTTTATAATTCCTGGAAAAGGGATAATGGTAACGATCATCTTGCCACCCTGGAATCCTTTTTACTTTCAGTCAGTCAAGATAAATACACTAATGTCGAGTTCGTCCTACTGGGCGATTTTAATATTAACCCTTGCAGTAATATGTGTAGCCTCCTGGCTTGGAGGCCCCCCATTTTGAGCACACCAAGGCCGGTGAGGCACTGGAAGAGATGTTAGCAAATTTTTACCTATTCGAACCAACTACTCCTGAGGGGGAGATGAGACTAATCACCTACAAGGGCTCAGACCCTGGTTCCATCATAGATTATATATTTGTGTCCTCAGGTATCCTACACGGGGTTATTTCCTATGCAACAATTGTTTCCGCATTCAGTGACCACAATCCTGTTTTACTTGAGGTGAAATGGGGGGATTTTATGGGGCCTATGTCCTGCCCCGCTAAGTTAAGGCCAGTACTTCGCCCTGTGGACCATGGGAGAAGGTTAAATTGGGCAAATGTGGTCCCGGAAACATTTTATGCAGACCTCCTCCCAGAAATAGAGGGTCATATGGCAATCTGTGAGGACCCTAGAGCTGTAAATCACGAAATAAAGGGTGCATTTGAATCTATATGCACTCAAATTTCAATAGACCTATCGGCTAGAATAGGGCAGGGAGCAAACAATCACCGTCCATGGTTTGACACTAAGTGCTCGAAAGCACATAGAGCACTAATGCTAGCTCTAAAACATAATCCGAGAGATAAGGTAGTCATCACATCCCTAAGGAGAGAGTACAAACTAGGAATTAAACGACGGAAGGATCACATAAAGGCAGCGGCTTGGGATAAACTACTCTCAGTTGATGTCCTGCGCAACAGCAGCCAATTTTGGGCTACTATTAACGAGCCATTTTTCTCGGATTTGACAATAATGTCACGGATTGTGTCATCCCCGATGACAAATGGTTGTGCCACTTTAGAGCAGTGTATGGCGATTCGGACTCAGAAGCCACTGGTTGTCCACCAACAGTCCCTGAGGATGCACCAGAAATCTTTAATGAAGCAGAGATGGAGTTAGCAATTTTAGAGACAACTAAAAACAAAGCCCCAGGGCCGGATGGGGTGCCAGCAGATTTTTACAAACACTCCCCGAAGCTTTGGGCCAGAATTTTGTCTAATATATTTAATGCTGCTAATGGCAATTTGGTGCCTACCTCTTGGGCCACCTCAACAATAGTGCCGCTCTTCAAAAAAGGACAGCGTGTTGACCCAGGGTGTTATAGACCCATATCCCTTCTAGATTCTGCAATTAAAATATTAGGCAGAGTCCTTCTGGTTAAGTTGAGGGATAGCATTGAGGGATGTGGGGGGCTGTCAAACATCCAGTACGGGTTCAGGGAGAAGAGAGGCACTCTGGAGCAGTGTTCCAATTTGCACTTGCTGGTCGCTAAGTACACTGTAGCCAAGGAGGGGTCGCTATTTCTGGTCTTTATGGACCTCTCCTCGGCTTTCGATTTGGTGAACAGGGCCAAATTGTGGGCAATCCTTTTGGAGCTTGGGATAGATGGGGCACTGGTTACATTTATGGCATCCCTCCATCAAGAGCTGTTTGCTCAAATGAGTCACTAACGAGGGAAGGTGTACCACCCGCTTAAAATCGATGCGAGGAGTGCGCCAGGGCTGCATTTTGGCCCCCTTCCTTTTTACCATCTATATTAGTGGCCTGGGTCGATATTTGGAGGAGGTGGATGAGGACGTCCCGCGTATAGGAGATGCAAAGATTCCTGCTCTCCTATACGCGGATGACGCTGTCCTCATAGCCCGCACTGGCAATGGTCTGCAGCGTTTACTGGATGCCTTTGCGGCATTTATGGATAGGCTAGACCTAAAGGTGAATGCTAACAAATCACACACCATGGTGGTCCGATTCCATAGGAATAGGGGTAAACCAAAAATGTTTAAATGCAAGGGTGAAGTGTCTCTAGAGTGGCAGTGTTCCGATACCTGGGGGTGCTCTTTGACGAGAGGGGTTCGTGGGGCCCCCAGGTAAGGGCAAAGAGTTTATCTGTGGCCAGATCAACTGCGGCACTCATGGGGTTCACAAAAAGGTTGGGGGCCAGACCGATGGAGGCCCTGTTAAAAGTCTATAATGCTAAATGCATCTCAATGGTGATGTATGGGTCAGCTTTATGGGGCTACATACACCTAGAGACAATTCAGAGGGCAGAAAATAGGTTCCTGCGTTCCTTGCTGTCTGTGCCCCAGTCGACCCCGACTTTTTCGATCCATGCGGAGGTGGGCTTGGACTATGTCACCGACACGCTTAATCTGGCGCCGTTAATATTCTGTTTTAAGATTTGGCTTAACAAGGAACTAACCCTTAATCACGCGATTTTAGCAGACGTCATGTCCTTAGACCACTCCAAAAAAGTGCCTTGGCTGGATTATTTGAGAAAGTCCTTTGAACATCTGGGGCGCCCGGATCTCTTCTTATTACGATCTTGTATTAGGAAGGTGGATGTGATCCTGGTTAAAAAGCACTTTATGGAGAGGGCCAGACTAGCCCGGGTGGAAAGGGAATTGTTGAAACCCACAGTTAGATCTCACTATATGCTACTAGGTTCTACCTCACTCGAGCAATACCTTATGACTGTCACAAAGCCATTTCATAGGTTTTTATTGGTTAAGTTCAGATTCAACTTGATTCATTTTCATTTGGGCAATTATCCAACCTGGGTCAAACAAGATTCAGCCACACCCTGCACTTGTGACCAATTTTCAACCCAAGACACAATGCACTTTGTTATGTTTTGCGGGCTCTTTTCGAATATTAGAAAGAAATATTTGCTGCCCATTAGGAAGGAGGCTGGCTTTACGCAAGTGAGGCTGGCATTAGTTTTCCTCCAGTCCTTGAGCAGCACCCGCATCATATTTTGTGTGGCTAATTTCTTAGTGGTGGCATCTAGAATTAAATTACATAATACGCCACGCTTTGTAAAACAGTGAATTTTTAATCACATTATTTATGTAATTCAATTTTTCTGACCCATTGTATTGCACATGTTGAAAATGTAACAAATATTTGTATACGTGTATATAAATGTTTTTATGACTTTTAGGATTTTTAAAAAATCGAATAAAGTGTATTTGACTGGCTGACTGAATGAACAAATCAATCACCAAAGCGATTGCAAAATTGGTAATCAGATAGACTCATAGTACATTTTCTTGCCTAGGCAAATCAAAGACAGGTGATTCACTTACATTGGACTGCTTGCACCCCTCTGACATGTGTACACTCACATGGAACTTGCTGTTTTTAGTTTATGGCACATGGTTAAGAGGTAGGCCAGTGGTGGGCCACTGTAACAAATGTGGTATATTGCATTTGAATAATTTTACAACCACTACACTGTAAGGATATATATATATGTATATATATATATATATATATATATATATATATATATATATATATATATATATATATATATATATATATATATATATATATATATATTACCTACTGGCTATCGCCAGTAGGTATATATAGTTAGGATAAATTCCCTATGGGACTTTTGAAAATTCTATGTCTAATAACTTTGGCGTTTGTGGACGGAATCGGCTGAAATTTTCAGGAAAATGGCACATTTTGTTTCTGAGCAGCCCCTGAAAATTTGGTGGGGTTTCGTCAAGGGGGGGCTGAGAAAAAAGGGGGGTCCCAAAACGCGTTTTTCCCATTCATTTTTCCATAGGGCGGTTGGACTCACTTTTAGCTCGAACGGCTGAATGGATTTGCACGAAACTTGGCAAAATTGTAGGGACTGTTAGCCCGATGTGCCTTTGCTAGGTCTCAATATATGTGCTCCAGTAGTTTTTGAGAAATTAACGTTCAAACCAAGATATATATCTGTAACAGCGCTCTGGGCAGCGATCCGGTCCGCTTACTTTTCGCTTATCGGAACTTTGCGCGCAGAAAGCTGATTGGCTCTCCGGTGTCTGTCAACATTCTAAACAGTCCGGAGCAGACGCCATCTTGTCTCTCGGTAGGATCGAGAGAGAAGAAGAGGTGGAAAACGAAGGGGGAATTTAATGAAAGGGGGCAAGGTATCCCCCTCTTGACCCCCTAGGAATGTTGTTGGGGTTATTAAAGGGTCCCGTGGGGAAAATAAAAAAAAAATGATTTTTCACGGTAGAAGCGCGGCCGCGAACTGGTAGCGAAACGGGAATTCGCCATTTTGTGCTTCGTAAATTAAATTACTAGTTATAAGTGGGTGCGGGAGACGTATCCTAATCCCCTATGTTTCCTGAGGGTGGGTGAGGAGGCTGATATATGTTGATACATCTCTTCCAGCGGCTGTGCGTGAGCTTTTTTTTTTTTTTTGCTGCGTGACAGTCCGGAGCGGCCGCCATCTTGTCTCTCGGTAGGATCGAGAGAGAAGAAAAGGTGAAAAACTAAGGGGGAATTTAATGAAAGGGGGCAAGGTATCCCCCTCTTGACCCCCTAGGAATGTTGTTGGGGTTATTAAAGGGTCCCGTGGGGAAAATAAAAAAAAAATGATTTTTCACGGTAGAAGCGCTTCACGGGCCGCGAACTGGGCCGCAAACTGGTAGCGAAACGGGAATTCGCCATTTTGTGCTTCGTTAATTAAAGTACTAGGTATAAGGGGGTGCGGGAGACATATCCTAATCCCCTATGTTTCCTGAGGGTGGCTGAGGAGGCTGATATATGTTGATATATCTCTTCCAGCGGCTGCGCCATCTTGCCTTTTTTCGAATGCCACAATTTTGTCGTGCACGGCAGCCATTTTAGATGCCAGGCTGGTCCCAGGCTATCACCTACCCCTGCGGATGTAGTTTATGGCCCCAGCTGTAGAGAATTCAGACATGCCAATCCTCCTGATTCAGGCGTGTGAGTACTGATTTCAGTGCTAGTCTCCCGCCTCCCGATTTCTGCAAGCAAAAACCCGGGGGCATATTACGAACAACTAGCGATAATTTTTGTCTATAACTTGTTTAGAGACAAAAATTATCGCCGCACATCGGCGATTTTTATCGCAGATAAACCTTGCTATTATCGCAGAAAAGTCAGCGATATTCATGTATTATCGAGCAAATGCTCTTAGCCATGTTATCCACCTCCCATTGGATAACATGGCTAAGAACTGCTCAGGGCAGGTGTTAGATTTTGGAGATATTCGCGCTTAGCGCGAATATCTCCAAAAGTTGGTAATAGAAGGTAGCGATGTTAGGGACTGTTTCCAGTCGCTAACATCTTGGCACGCCACTTTGCATGTCATTAGTGATAAGTATCACTGACATGCAAAGCCGGGCCCAAGATGGTCGCTATCTCCTTTTAGGTGTCACTAACTGGTGTTAGCGACAGCTTGATAATAGGGAAATAATTTTATCTCCGCTTTCATGGTTTTTAAAGCCAAAAAAGCGGAGATAAACCCCCTTGATAATATGCCCCACGATTCCTTGGGGGTTTCAGCTGACAGGGCTTGGTATTGTGTTACATGGTAATTTTTCCATGAAACGTCAGAGGGTCGATGTAGGGGTTCTAGAAGAGGTGATAAACCATTTAAGCCTCATGAACAAGCGCATGGTCTTTTAAAGATTTGTGAAGTACTCGGGGCGGCGGTGTGTGTGTGCCCTCTTTCAGGAGCGGGCGGGGGGGCACTGCCAGCAACTTGCCAGGTCAGGTAGTGTTCAACACGTGCATCACCCTTTCTCTGCCTGCTATTGCGCTCCATGCTTCGGAAAGGTAAGAAAAAGAACGTGCATTTGAGTTTGAAATGTCCGATCCTGCAGCAGCACACTTCCAAAGCCCACACATGACAATAACCCGATTCAAGGCCCCATTCACCCGTTTTTCAAAAAATAGATAACACTCCAACAAATTAAGGTTATAAAACTTTATTAACTTTTAACGATAATGAACAGAACAAAAACTAAAAACATTTAAACATTTATTAACACAAAAAGCAACAATGGTTAGAAGCTGTCTTTTGTGCGAATAGTCCCAAGGCAGCACAACGTGCAGAGTTCTGGACGGCACCCAGGTGATGTCGCCTGGGTGCCGCACTGGTTTAGGGATCCTACAATGCTGCTCCGAAAATTGGCGTGGGGCGTCCCGGGTGGGGCGGGGGGAGGCCTCGTCAGTAGCGGTCTGCTGTGCGAATAGTCCCAAGGCAGCACAACGTGCAGAGTTCTGGACGGCACCCAGGTGATGTCGCCTGGGTGCCGCACTGGTTTAGGGATCCTACAATGCAGCACAGAAAAACAGCGTGGGGCGTCCCGGGTGGTGCGGGGGGAGGCCTCGTCAGTAGCGGTCTGTGTCCAGTGTCACATGGCTGACACAACATGTACGACAGGCACCCAGGTGATGTCCAGTAAACTGCCGCACTGGTTTTGGTATCCTACAATGCTGCTCCGAAAATTGGCGTGCGGCGGCCCGGGGGGGGGGGGGGGGGGGGGGAGGCGGCGTGCACGGGTCTCCCCAGGTGGCGGCCATCTAGCTGAGTTGCGCTCGCTCTTGCGGCCACAGCGTCTCGCTCACCATGTTGTGGAGTTGCTCCCACTCTTGCAGTGCAGCGATAGGCGGCTGCCACATGGCTGTCAAAATGGCGGACGGCTCTTCGGTTTTGGGCCTGGTCCACTGAAATGGCCCTGGGACACCTTGGAAGTCGGACGCTTGCCTGCTAGGGCTTGGGCTCCATTCTCGAAAAGCGTCCCCTCAGCCGTGAAGATTGTATAAAAGTCTTGGGGGCCCCCGACTCCCGCAGGCTTCCGGTGGGGAGCGGCTGCCATGATTGCTCGCGGAATGACCACGACGGAGCCACGAGATGGTGGTGCTCTCATGCTGACGCCAGCTTCAGTCTGAATGATCCAGAAACAAGGTGGGGCTTTCATCGTTTGGGAAAAAAAAATGTTCTAAACCAATGAAAAGTGTTATTTTTAGGTCATATGACCAAGCCTTCCATCTTTAGGAAACCAAAAGTAAAATGAACCAATGAAAAGTTTTATAAACAAGTCACATGACCTGTTATGCGACATAGGGCTACAAAAAGCGTAGAAAATCCGTTGGCACGTGAGGCGGCGTCAGTAGCGGACCGATGTGCGAATAGGCCGAAGGCAGCACAACGCGCCGAGATCCGGATGGCACCGAGGTGGTGTCCAGCAAATTGCCGCACTGGTGTGGCCATCCTACAATGCTGCGCCGAAAGACGGCGTGTCCAGCTGAATTGCGGTCACTGTTGCGGTACAGTGACTCGAACGCGCCGAGATCCGGATGGCGCCGAGGTGGTGTCCAGCAAATTGCCGTACTGGTGTGGCCATCCTACAATGCTGCGCCGAAAGACGGCGTGTTCAGCTGAGTTCCGGTTACTCTTCCGGCACAGTGACTCGAACGCGCTGAGATCCGGATGGCACCGAGGTGGTGTCCAGCAAGTGGCTGCACTGGTGTGGCCGTCCTACAATGCTGCGCCGGAAGTCGGCGTGGGGTGCCCCGTTGGTTTATGAGGTGATGTCAGTAGCGGACCGATGTGTGAATAGGTCGGAACCAGCACAAGGCGCCCTGCACTGTTGAGCCTTTTTCAATGTCTGTTTTTTGTTCTTTCCCCTCCATCAAAAACAAAACAAAAATACAAGGCGCCAAGATCCGAATGGCAAGTCCTGGATGTTGAGTGCCTCAGTTGAAATTTCTGAGAAGTGCTTGTAGAACTGTCTGAAGCTTATTTGCACCTGCTGCAGCTTCACTAGGTCCGGCGGAACTTGTTGCCTTTTCCTTTGTGCTTCTTTTCCTACAATGCGTTTCTTCTGAAGACACGACCAGGTCCCTGAATGTGTGCAGGGGGACGCTATTGAATGAATGAACGCGCCGAGATCTGGATGGCACCGAGGTGGTGTCCAGCAAATTGCCGCACTGGTGTGGCCATCCTACAATGCTGCGCCGAAAGTCGGCGTGGGGTGCCCCGTTGGTTTATGAGGTGATGTCAGTAGCGGACCGATGTGTGAATAGGTCGGAACCAGCACAAGGCGCCCTGCACTGTTGAGCCTTTTTCAATGTCTGTTTTTTGTTCTTTCCCCTCCATCAAAAACAAAACAAAAATACAAGGCGCCAAGATCCGAATGGCAAGTCCTGGATGTTGAGTGCCTCAGTTGAGAGTTCTGAGCAGTGCTTGTAAGACTGTCTGAAGCTTATTTGCACCTGCTGCAGCTTCACTAGGTCCGGCGGAACTTTTTTCCTTTTCCTTTCTGCTTCTTTTCCTACAATGCGTTTCATCTGAAGACACGACCAGGTCCCTGAATGTGTGCAGGGGGACGCTATTGATTGAATGAAAATGGCGGCTTGACACAAAGCTGACTCAAGCGTTACTGTTGGTGCTATACAGACAAAAATTGGTTTTCAGTTTGTACATTCTTCAGGTTTTTTTTTCCATCCAAGTCTGATTGAGAGTTTGTAGAAAAATGGCTTCAGATTTTCCACATACTACTCTTCAACATTCTTCCTAAATGTAACAATGTGAAACTCACTAGGAGAACGGCTGTTTCTGTTTCCTTTCAAAATGCTGCCACCAATATTTTCTGAATGGAAGACACCATCTTGTAACATAAAGGGCCGAAAGGGGTTCTGGTCTGGCCGATGGTTGGTGGAGACATTTTGACTATATCTTGGACCTGCCCGGCCTCGCCCAAAATGGCGCCGGTATAAATGGGACTCGTAACTCTTTGCCCGCAAATGTATATCTAGAAAATGTTATTGTAAGTGGCCCTGTCGTATTTTAATTACAAAATGTACGTCCACCGATTCCGCAACTGTTAGACACCTTTGTTCTTGTCACCTAATGGCCCGCTCGTTACGTTCTTCTACAGTGTAAATGTCTCCTCATCATATACGATTTGAGTTTGCTCCGTGGCCGGCCCACGTGGTTATAGGCCCGTATTTGTATACTGACATTTTCACAATAAAGGTTTTTAAAACAAAACACGGTAGTAGTATTTTCATTTGTAAAGTTTTTACTTTTAGTGACTGTTTTCGAATCAGTAAAAGGCAAGTGAAATAAAGCAGTCCAATTACATGACGGATAAAAGGTATAATATGTAGGAACGCAGTAAAGATAAATGGTCAAGGGCAGTTGTGTTTTTCATGTCTGCAACATAAAGTGATCGATAAGAATCTGATAATCAGGCGTATCGGCGACTAAGACAGCAGGCCGAATCTCTTTTACTCAACGGCTCCGTCATGGAAGGAAGAAACGCCCTTTTTCTCGAAAAAGGAATATATTTTACTTGCAAGACAGTTGTAAATTTTCCGGGAAAGTACATTAGCTTGGAATATTATAACATATGTTTGAAAAAAAAATATTGTTCGAAAATAATAAAAAGCGTAATTTTTAGGTCATATGACCAAGCTTTTCATCATTAAATTAACAAAAGTAAAATGAACCAATGAAAAGTTTTATTAACAAGTCACATGACCTGTTATGCTTACGTTACGCGCTGCGCGCCGCGCCTCGGATCACTTCCGGGTGCGCTAACGCGGCGTGTCATAAAACGCATTACGCGACAACGTAGGTCAAGAATATAGTCTAAATGTCTCCACCAACCAGCGTTCAGAACACAACCCCTTTCAGCAGTCCAAAAAGTTCTGTTAAATGACAACAGAGGGGACAGGCAACAAGAACCATCAGTCAAAGAGGGGAGGGCAAGTTCTTCTCTTCCGGGTCATGTTGGGGCGCTACCGGAACTGATCGAATTGGTAGTCTACAGTGTTTCTGGATGTTTCAGACTAAAGCTGGCGTCAGCATGAGACCACTACCATCTCGTAGCTCCGTCGTGGCCATTCCACGAGCAATCATGGCAGCCGCTCCCCACCAGAAGCCTGCGGGAGTCGGAGGCCCCCAAGACTTTTGTAGAATCTTCACGGCTGAGGGGACGCTTTTCGAGAATGGGACCCAAGCCCTAGCAGACAAGCGTCCGAGTTCCAAGGTGTCCCAGGGCCATTTTAGTGGACCAGGCCCAAAACCGAAGAGCCGGCCGCCATTTTGAGAGTCCTGTGGCAGCCGCCTATCGCTGCACCGCAAGAGCGGGCGCATCTCAACTACATGGTGAGCGAGACGCTGTAGTCGCAAGAGCGGGCGGAAAACAGCTGAATGGCGGAAGAGGCACAGTGTAGCAAAAGCGGGCGGAATAGCAACTAAAACGATAAAGGGGCGCCCCACTACAGCTTGTCTTCAGGTCAAACGGATTGTGGGACAAGGTCCAGAATTGAAGAGTCATCAAAAGGCAAAAAGTACCGCCGGACCCCGGGAGCCGGCCGCCTATGTCGGGGGCGATCTCAGGCTACACCAGTGCTATAAGACTTGGGGAGGGTGTCGGAGCCAAGCGTCTTCTCCGAGTCCATGGCCATCACAGCGCCCCTCAGGGGCCTCCGTCAAGCTGTTTAGGAAGGTAACATATCACATTGTTTTCTAATGCAGTCAGGTCCACAAACGACACTCACTTACTTTGAGAATAGTGAAGCTGCAGTAGGTGGAAATAAGCTTCAGACAGTGTTACAAGCGCTGCTCAGAACTCTTAACTATGGCACCCAACATCTAGAACTTATGCTATTTGAGAATGGTAGTGACATCGAAGCATCTCAGGGACCAAAACCATTAACGTACTTTCACGTATGAAAATCTTACTTGGGGAGGGGGCAGGAGCGAAGCGCCCCCTCCCAGTGAGCGCCACCACACCGTATGTTGAAAATCTGAAGCCATCGTTCTACAAAGTCAACCAAACTTGGATTGAAAAATCTAGAAAAATGTACAAACTGAAAACCAGTTTTGGTCTGCATAGCATCAGTAGCAACGCTTGAGTCAGCTTTGTGTCAAGCCGCCATTTTGATTCAACAAAGCACAGGCATTGAAAAAGGCTGAAATTCAGAACTCTAAACTATGGCACCCAACATCCAGGAGCTTGCTATCCGGATCTTGGAGCCTTGTGCTGTTTTCGATCTATTCACACATCGGTCCACTACTGACATCATCTTATAAACCAACGTTATGTAAATAGTTTTTTAATAAAATGTTTTACCCTGTTTCTTTGCTGGGGTGTTGTCTATATTTTTAATATTTGCATAGGGTTTGTCATTATTTTGTGCGGGATGGGTGATGGAGCCGAGCTGTCTTGCAGCCCTCATGGTGTGGAGCTCAGTTCATCTCACTATTTTCGTATTTCTCAAGAAGGGTTGTTCCTAATATTTCTATTTTAGCGAGGTCAAAAAGAGATCCAATTAGTGGCCTACTGATTTTGCTCGATTACTTTTATTTTTTTACACGATTTTTCACTATCTGCAAAGACTAAACAGAGTATTGCGACTTTGTGCTTGTTTGTAAATAGAGAATGATCCAAAGAGAACCAATTCTAAAACAGTAAATGCTTGGACAACAATCAATCAAATGGAGAGACAAGGAGGTACGACGGATTACAACGGGGGTAAAGGCCTGCGTTAACTACCCTTCTGTATCTGCAAAGAGAGAGTACTACTAAGGCAAAAGAGGGGAGGGGGGGGCAGCGTTCAAAGCACATCAGCGTGCATAAATACGAAAATGTTTTTATCTATCACGTACTTGACATTTTAAAGCTTTTCATATTTGCTATTAAAAAACCAATGAAATTCACAGAAAAAACCATAGGTTATAGTGGATATATAGTTAGGAATTTGCATTTACAAAACCTTGAAAATTCAATGAAAAAACCATAGGTTATAGGCCATATATAGTTAGGAATTAGCATTTACAAAACCTTATTTTACTCGCATAAAACCATTGAAATTCCATATATAGTTAGCTAACTATAAGCGCTAACTATATATCGCGCACCCGCAATCCACTGCTGATGATGTCACATATTACATCATTCATGACATGGTCAGTGACATCACTGATGACATCACTGATGACATCTCAAATGACATCACTGATGACAACTCAAATGATATCAATGATGACATCTCAAATGACATCACTGATGACAACTCAAATGACATCACTGATGACATCTCATTTGTCATCACTGATCACATCACTCATGTGATAATACAATGAACCTCTTCAGACTCTAATATAACCTTACATACACTCAGTATAAACAGACACTCACAGACTGTCACTCATCCATGGAGTTACTCACACACCTAGTCAGTCATGCAAAGAATCAATCACACCTCCATTTCCTCAACTATACAGTTATACACATCTTACTTATTCAAACATATAATAACACATATTTACTCTCTTATATAATCCCTGATACAAGCTCACAGTGATCGATACAGCCACTCACACATTCACTGGCTCTTATGTTCAGTTATTTATATATCTCAACTCTCACATGTATTGTGTTTTACATACGTACTTACTTGCACATGTAGCAATGAGAAATCCATTCACTCACCAACACACCCATGCACAGTCAACCGCCCATATAGCTGTTTCCACATGCACTCTTGAACTCATACTCCTAGTGAATCAACTGCTTACACATCTATGCACAGAGTCACGCACCTCCCAGCCACCCACACACACACTCAGCCTCCCATTCAAATATTTGGGCAACCAATCAATAACCCATATGGCCACTCTTATAGCTACTGATCAACACATGCAGCAGCTTACACAACATCAAACATACTGATGCACGAATTAAGACAGTTTAGTCACTAACCCATGTACTCAGTGAGACACATTTAATCACTCACTCATACAGTCAGTCATGCACCTACTAAATTCTTCATCCAGACACTTATACATCCACTCATTCTTCAATATGTGAAACATATTTAAACTTTACAGACACATACAATCACTGGATGTTGTGATCAGTGATGTCATCAGTGATGTCACTGACCATGTCATGAATGATGTAATATGTGACATCATCAGCAGTGGATTGCGGGTGCGCGATATATAGTTAGCGCTTATAGTTAGCTAAATATATAGGGAATTTCAATGGTTTTATGCGAGTAAAATAAGGTTTTGTAAATGCTAATTCCTAACTATATATGGCCTATAACCTATGGTTTTTTCATTGAATATATATATATATATATATATATATATATATATACATATTTACTATTCATAATTCCACTTATGTTTATATCCTAAGGTAGGTATGGGTGGAGAATAAAACAGCAAATATATACTTGTGGAAAATGACAATGTGTATGTACATAAGCGGCGTTCATTTGTGTTCACCATACCCCTCGCTGTTAGCAGAACGAATACCGCGAAACACTGACCGCATCATCCCGCCAGCGTAGGCCCATGCACGCACGCACACGACAGCCATTTTAGGCACCATGACCTTCCTGCCCGTTTGCTAAGTCCCAGACCATAAAACCCCCCCTTACGCGGCCCTGCTCTAAGAGTGACACCCCTGCTTGGCCCACACCCCCCCCCTGCATTTCCTCCCAGGAACACCCTTCCCCTCTTCTGACGACCCCCCCCCCCAGCTACACCCGGCCTCTCGACCCGGTCCCAAGTCATAAGACCAAGCCTCGTGGATGTACACCCCCCGCTTTTATTGCCCAGCATAAAAAAACGTGATACACCAACCGAAGTGCCCGATCTTATCGCCTGCCCAACCTTTGATCTGATCACCCCCTCTTGCCCTCGTGTCCTGTTGGAATATCCGGCTGCAAGATCACAATCACTTGTTACATTCGGGAGGGGGAACGACATCTGAGCGACTGGTATGGGAATAGGCCTGAAGCTGCGATTCCAAACATGCCTTTGCGTACTTCAAAGTGTCTTTATTGCAATAAGGAATGTTTGTGCATCATAAACCTGTGTATAAAAGACGAAGCCTCAGAGAAACTTGTTAGAGCACCTCTTGAAGACACTGTGTGCGTGTCCGAAATGACAGGCTCCCCTCATGAGAAATAAAACTCTGTTCTTGCGTCCCTAGTCAAGTCAAGTCAAGTCAAAGAATTTATATAGCGCACTACATACCCAGAGGGTCTCAAGGCGCTTAGGGAGGGGAGGAGGATTACTTGTCAAATATCCACGTTTTAAGTTGCTTTCTGAATGCTAGGTGGTTCTGGGTAAGGCGAAGGTAAGTGGGGAGTGAGTTCCATGTTTTAGCAGCCAGGTATGAGAAGGATCTGCCTCCCATGGTGGTCTTGTTGATGCGAGGTACAGTGGCGAGGGCTTGGCTGGAAGAACGTAGTTGGCGGGAGGGGGTGTAGAAGGACAGTCGTGAGTTGAGGCATTCTGGTCCGATGTCGTAGAGTGATTTGTGTGCGTGGGTTAGCAGTCGGAAAGTGATCCTCTTATTGACGGGTAGCCAGTGGAGGTCTTTCAGGAGACCAGAGATGTGTTCGTTGCGCGGGATGTCTAATATGATCCTGGCTGAGGCGTTTTGGATTCGTTGGAGTTTCTTCTGGAGTTTAGCGGTAGTACCTGCGTAGAGGGTGTTTCCGTAGTCCAGTCGGCTCGTGACCAGAGCATGGGTGACTGTTTTTCTGGTTTCAGTGGGGATCCAGCGAAATGTTTTTTGGAGCATGCGAAGAATGTTGAAGCAGGATGAGGATACGGCGCTGACTTGTCTGTTCATTGAAAGGGAAGAATCCAGGATAACGCCTAGGTTCCGTGCGTGGTCTGTTGGGATGGGTGCTTTTCCAAGGGCTTCCGGCCACCAAGAGTTGTCCCATGCAGAGGGGGATGTACCTAAGATGAGGACTTCTGTTTTGTCTGAGTTCAGTTTCAGACGGCTGTGTTTCATCCATTCGGCAACTTCTTTCATTCCTTCGTGTAGGTTAGTTTTGGCGGTGCTGGGGTCATTGGTGAGAGAAAGGATCAGTTGAGTGTCATCCGCGTAAGAGATGATGTTGAGGGTGTGTTGGCGGGCGATGGCCGCGAGGGGGCTCATGTATACGTTGAAGAGGGTGGGACTGAGTGAGGATCCTTGTGGTACGCCACAGATGACTTCAGTGGCCTCGGACTTGAATGGTGGAAGGCGGACTCTCTGGGTTCTTCCGGTGAGGAACGAGGTGATCCATTCAAGTGCTTTTCCTTGTATTCCGATGTTTCTGAGGCGTTGTAAAAGGGTGTTGTGGCAGACTGTGTCGAAGGCTGCAGAGAGGTCGAGGAGGATGAGGGCGACTGTGTCTCCATTGTCCAGTAGAGTTTGAATGTCGTCTGTTGCTGCGATGAGGGCAGTCTCAGTGCTGTGTTTTGCTCGGAAGCCAGATTGTGAGGAGTCGAGGCATTTGTTGGCTTCGAGGAAAGCGGCGAGCTGGTTGTTGACAGCTTTCTCGATGACTTTGGCCGGGAAAGGAAGGAGCGAAATGGGGCGGTAATTTTTGAGTTCGGTGGGGTCCGCTGTGGGTTTTTTCAGAAGGGCGGTGAGTTCAGCGTGTTTCCCTGCTTCCGTGTTGTCCCTGCTTCCAGCGCCTGTCTCTTTATTTGGTAACTGTTCAAGATGGGAACTAAGAGGCGTCTTGTGCCAGCAGCCTGGGCATCGGTTGTAATTTGGGCTGATTTTCCTCAATTGACGTCCCAACGCGGGGCCCATCAGCGACATAAGGTCCGGTAAGAGAGGTCCAGACAATGGGGTGAACATCTAAACGATTGGAGTATACCTGCCTTGAGAGGACCCTCGTCCGGCTGCCGATTGAATGAACTTCACCGATTCCGAACGGACCTCTCTCAAGCGACCTACTGTCCTGACTGGTATCCCACAGGAATGCTGCGGTAAAAACATGGAGTAAGAGAACGATCGGGCACTGGAAAGGGAAGGCGAAGAACTGTCCGCACGGTCCGGTCCGTGTAAGGTTAAGTAGGACGTCTTTACGTCTGATTGGTAGGATGGCTTTATCCATCGGATTGATTGATTGATTGATTGTTCGTATTGGAATCGGTATTTAAATACTGGTATTGTTCATTGATTGGTTCATTTAGCCTTGGTTGCTACTTGAAGTATTGGTTCTCTGTGAGACATTCTCTGTTTGCAAACAGCGACGAATAGGAACGTTCCTCTCTCTTTGCAAATAGGGAAGGATAGGTAATGCGGACTTTTGTCCCCCGTTGTAATCCGTCATGCCTATCTTTCTCCCTACTGATTGTTTGTTATCTATTTTTATCGATTATCGCTCTTTTGAGATATTCCCTGTCTACAAACAGAGAAGAATAGGAATATTCTGTCTCCCTTTGCAGATAGTGAAGGATAGGTAATGCGGACTTTTGTCCCCCATTGTAATCCGTCATGCCTATCTTTCTCCCCACTGATTGTTTGTTATCGATTTTATCGATTATTGTTCTTTTGAGATATTCCCTGTCTACAAACAGAGAAGAATAGGAATATTCTGTCTCCCTTTGCAGATAGTGAAGGATAGGCAATGCGGACTTTTGTCCCCCGCTGTAATCCGTCATGCCTATCTTTCTCCCCACTGATTGTTTGTTATCGATTTTATCGATTATTGTTCTTTTGAGATATTCCCTGTCTACAAACAGAGAAGAATAGGAATATTCTGTCTCCCTTTGCAGATAGTGAAGGATAGGTAATGCGGACTTTTGTCCCCCGTTGTAATCCGTCATGCCTGTTTTTCTCCCCACTGATTGATTGATTGTCTGGACATTTATTGTTAAAGGAATAGTTCTTTTGAGGTATTCTCTGTTTGCAAATAACGTGGAATAGAAATATTCTGTCTAGTCTTTGCAAGTAGTGAAGGGTAGGTAATGCGGACCTTTGACCCCCGTTGTAATCTGTCATACCTATCTGATTGGTAAACTAGTTCCACCCGGACCATTTATTAGAGGTAGATCATCTGGCTCAACCGGAGGGCACCCCTAATAAAAAGGACATATGAAAAATAAGAAGTAATCACTGTATCCTGTTAAAAGAAACTTTAGCATGAAGCACACTAGAAAAGGAAGGAAAAGGAAATCGAGCAAAATCAGTAGGCCACTGATGAGTTTTTGACTTCGCTAGAAATGAGAAACGTTAGAAACAGCCCGCAATAAGAAACATGAAAGTGGTGAGAGAAGCCAAGCTTGACATCACGGCAGCCACGAGGTAGCTAGGCTCCGCCGCCCCTCACTGCTCCAAACATGTCTGTCCCACCGCCCGCCACGCCCAATAACGGTAACATGAGATAGATACAAGTCAGCAGATACCTACCCCCATTCCGGAAGCTCCCGAAGTACAACAGGCCCACGGTTACGCCCATCCGGAAGATGAGGCCTCGACACGTGCAGGGCGGGGCCCAGCTAACCGCCATCAGCCGGAGAGGTCGTGGGATGGTCGGCCCGGAATGTACTGGTCCTCCCATCCTCTTTTGGCGCCCTGCAGGCCACGGGGGGGGGGGGGATGTCTTGCGTCTGCCTCCGACCCCCCCCCCCTTCTCTTATCGCCTGGTCCGGCCATCACGAATGTCGGAGCCGGGAAACGGCGTGGGGTGCGCTGGGAGGGAGAGGCGGCGCGGACGAGCCTCTCCCACCTCCCCAGGTGGAGGCCCCCAGCTGCACCCCCAACGCTCCACTCACCCGACAAGGGCTCGTCCACTCTTGCGGTGTAGCGACACTCCACTCACCCGACAAGGGTTCCTCCACTCTTGCGGTGCAGCGGCGCTCCACTCACCCAGCGGGGTCTCGCCCACTGTTGCGGTGCAACGACGCTTCGCCCGAACCAGCCGAGCTCATGAAATGGGCAGTCGACCCTGCAGGAGCGGGCCCGGCGTGAAAGGATGGCCCGGTCGCTTGTCAGCTAGAAAATGAGTTCCCCGACCAGAAGTGTTCTCCTCGACTTTGAAGATTCTACGAGAGCCGCGTGGGGGGGGGGCCCAACCCCCGCGGGCACCCCCCGATGGGGAATGACTGCCATGGTCACCCACGGAAGGACCAAGATGTAGCCACGAGACGTTGGCGCTCCCATGCTGGCGCCAGCCTCAGTTCAAATGACCAAAATCCTGCGGACTACCAATTTGATCAAGTTCCGGTGGGACACCAGTATGACCCGGTAGGAAAGA
The DNA here is from genome assembly GCF_964263255.1 of Lissotriton vulgaris. Classification (NCBI taxonomy): domain Eukaryota; kingdom Metazoa; phylum Chordata; class Amphibia; order Caudata; family Salamandridae; genus Lissotriton; species Lissotriton vulgaris. Next base: position 656,042 of record NW_028241407.1, on the reverse strand, counting down.
TTGTTGCCTCCCTCCCCCTTTTTTTTGACTGATGGTTCATATCGCCAGTCCCTTCTGTTGCCCTTTTACGAAAACTATTTGGACTGCCGAAGGAGGTTCTGGTCCAACCACGAGTTGGTGGAGACATTTTGACCATACTTGGATATGCCTGACCTCACCCAAAATGGTGCCGGTACAAATGAAATTCTCAACTCCTTGTTGTGTCCCGATTGCTCAGCCTTGATATCATGAGATATGTATGCAGTTTTAGCACATGGCGGGAGGGGATGGGTACTGATTATATGTTCGGACAATGAATTGATATGGGATGGGTACTGATTGAACATCTGGACAATGAATTGATGTTAAGTTTTGGCGCATCATGTTATTCAAAGTTCGAATTTTCGACACTTGTGGCACTTGCTCACAATGAATTTTCGATATGATTTTATTGCACTTGTCGCACTTTTATTATGAAATCAATGACCACCGGCTCCGTTACGCTTTCCACTAATAAATATCCCCTCATGCACAAGTTCCAGACTGCTCAGTGGCCGGCCCACGGGGTTGTAGGCCCGTATTTGTGCACCAACATTTTTTATTAAAAGTTTTTGAAAAAGCAAACATAAATTGTAGCGCTTAGATTGGTAAGTTTCGAATAATTGGCCATTGTTTCCGATATAAGTAAAATGCAGGTGAAATGAAACAGCTCGATTAGTTAAGGGTTAAAAGGTATAGTACACAGAAATATTGCAAATATGAATGGTCCAGGTTTGTTGTATGTGTTTTTCATTTTTGTGCAACATAAAGAAATCGATAAAGATCCTGGTATTTAGCCTCTACTTTATATGCCACATGTATCAGGGAAGTTGTTTTAGATGCCCCTAAGCCACTCCGAAGGATTGCCACCAGGCCCCTCTAGTACGAACGAAAACGACCCTGTACCACTGTAGACCATCCCTCTTCCTCGGAGGAGAATATGAGTTCACCCCCACTCTACACCGACTGCCCTTTTGTTTTGACCCTTCCCTGCACATGACCTGAAATGCCACGCTTGAGCGATCCATGCAAATACGCAGACCATCAATAATTATCTCTCCCGCACTGCCGGTCCCTCTGGGCTTAAACACCGAGATGGTAGGGACTACATCCCGTGGAGATAGGTCGAGTATGTGGTAAGTAAAAGCATTTTCGGGTTATGCGCGCTGATGTGTTTTAAAACGTTGCCCCCGCCCCTTCTTTTTCCCTTCTTTCCGCAGGTCACATCGGAACGTCGATTAAAGTACGGAGAAGTGATGATCGAACGGCCGATGGAATGGGGAAAAGGGGTCCAAACATGGTGCCTATATATGACAAACAAACAAAGATATAGCACTCCCTTACTTAGAAATGACCATTTCTCTCTCTGAACCCAGCGACTGGGAGGGTGGTCTGAAGCAGAAACTTGACGGATTATTACAGTATGACAAAATATGACTCCAACCGGCACCCCAAATAATGCAACCAAGAATGATGTGCACCAATGAATAAATTCATACGTTTAACTTAATAGGGAAAGGTTAAGGAATATTCCGGGGTGAGGTTTACCCAAGTACCCTCCGCCTGGAAGACTAGGAAGGTTGCCAATGTTTAAGACTTACCACCTCCTTCTTGCACCCTCATAGACATGAAACTCGAAGCTGTCCCATTGTTCTCCCGACCGACACCCTCCGTTGCCCCAGCCTGGAAACCCATTCGCTAAAAATGATTCAAAGATCCCACCGTGAGTATTAGCCCGACCAGGTTAGTTTCCGACCAATTGACAAAGGTGTAAGTATTTGCAACCAAAGCCACCAGCAAGGACAACCTACGATAAGAAGGAAGAGAAAGGTAAAAAGCTCAGCCCCCAGATGAATTAAGTAGGATACTAAGGATGCGCAGCATGCAGGTAGAAACCTTTTTTTTTGGGCCAGAAACTGCTCTATGTTTTGTCTTGGATTTTGTATATAATGCATGTACTATCTTCCCCGCCTGAATTCGTGTGTACGTAATGTATGGATCTACGTCGTCCTTCAGCCTGTGTTTCTATATAACTTGGCCCCTGCTGTTCTGTGTTGTGTGCGCACCAAACGGCCTATTATTGTACACGACTCTCTCTCTCTCTCTCTCTCTCTCTCTCTCTCTCTCTCTCTCTCTTTCTCTCTCTCCATGTCGTACGTGTACCGAATAGCTCGTTTACAATGTTGACGACTCTCTCTCTCTCTCTCTGAGAGTCCCCCTGTTCCCTCTTCCTTTGTGTGGTAACATTGTGCCCCGCCGGCACAAGCCTAATTGTTTTTTGAACACAAAGGTGTTCGGGAAAAATTGACAGGAACTAAAACGATTATAACTTGCCATATTACTACCTCTCCTTTCTGCAAAATGATGGAACTTGAATTGGCAAAGAAGGAAAGGACAGGTAAGACAACTGATGTCCCCTAATCTGGCCTTTTTATAGGGGGACTATACGTCAATGGCTTTCTGTTTTTCAGTTCGTTAGAAACGCAATCCACAAATGCACAGATTGCACCACCTCTCTGCACCCAAGTACGGATGTCCAAAGCGTCCTCGCTTCTCCCGATTGACCCCAGCTCCATATCAGCTGTCCCCAAAGTATAACTGATGACCCTGATTAACCGTCGCTCTCCGAGAAAAGAATGTTTAGCCTCTGTCCCTCTCTCATGACGATAGTATTCCCCCCCCCCCTGTTTGCAAGAGTTAGCCGACCCTGAAGGGAAATGTAAGGCTGTAGGACTTGGGTTAGAAAGGCAAGTCTCTACCAAAGGATTCGATTTCGAGATTGATAGAATACACAGTCGATAGGAGTCTAACTTCTCTCCATATACGTCACGAATGAACGCCAAATAGACGTACGAATTCAGTAGAAATGCCCTCCTACATACTCCATAGTGATAACTTCTGACCGTGACCGATGAACATATCCCCCAACTACTTAGGATTGGGGACGGAATTGAAATGTATAAATGTCTTCTCCTGCCGGTTCTCTAAAGCTTGTTTTGTACCCATTCAAGGATACACAATCACCGGAGGAGAGGGATCGGATGTGACGCTCAGCCTGGCCACAGATCATGAAGCACATGTGACCTCGACCAAAGGTGGAGCCGCAGAGCAACGAGACGCGGGACGAGGCACCACTCTCAAACACGGAAGATAAAAGGATGAAGGGCTGCCTTGAAGCCCTCTGTTTGCTGACCCACTTGTGCCAGAAGTCCCCCGCCCCTCTGAGCCCGATCAATGGGCCTGCCTGCTCGTCATCCTTTGCTCCCTTGGTTTGTTTCAAAGATCTGATCCCACTCCGCCCTCTCTTCCCTCGATCATCCAACAACACCACCCTTTTCCGCATGAATTTTGACTCAGAAAAGAAGAACAGCATTTAGGTAGAATAGGGTTTTGCCACGGAAGGAGAAAGAAATGCAGGTGCCCAGCATGAGGCACCCCTAAGAAGATTAGTTAGGAAACAGGACTGTGGTCTAACAGCAGAGGACAGATCGCACCCTGCAACATGTAAGGTTGGATCCGAGCTGGACCTATAGCTCCACCGCCGGTGCTCAACAGCGCCAACAGAAGAAGACGGACTACTAGAGCCTACCAGTGATGGCTCGCTGCTATAATGACACTGAGACGAAGACATCACCCCCCCCCTTTTTCTTTGACTGATTGCTTGTATTGTTCCGAATTCCTCCCTCAACCACTTTGTATCGCTTTCAAAATGTTTTGTCGGTCACTTTTTACTGTACGTTGATACCACCGGAGAGAAAGTCAGAACATGGTTCTATAATGTGTCGGAGCTTTTCCTTGCTTGACCCCGACTGAGTAGTATACCCATCTCTAGACTTGTATGTATAACCCAACAAATGTAACCTCATATGTACTGCATCTCGTCTATTGCATCGACTGCACATGGTTATACGCAATCCGCCAGTATTGACAAACGCTATTTCATTGACCACACATGGCTATATGTACACCCCGTCAGTTAGGATAAACACGGAAATGAACTAACTTATGTTAAAAAGCGGCGACTGTGGAAAATGACAATGTGTATGTACATAAGCGGCGTTCATTTGTGTTCACCATACCCCTCGCTGTTAGCAGAACGAATACCGCGAAACACTGACCGCATCATCCCGCCAGCGTAGGCCCATGCACGCACGCACACGACAGCCATTTTAGGCACCATGACCTTCCTGCCCGTTTGCTAAGTCCCAGACCATAAAACCCCCCCTTACGCGGCCCTGCTCTAAGAGTGACACCCCTGCTTGGCCCACACCCCCCACCCCCTGCATTTCCTCCCAGGAACACCCTTCCCCTCTTCTGATGACCCCCCCCCCCAGCTACACCCGGCCTCTCGACCCGGTCCCAAGTCATAAGACCAAGCCTCGTGGATGTACCCCCCCCCTTTTATTGCCCAGCATAACAAAACGTCTTACACCAACCGAAGTGCCCGATCTTATCGACAGCCCAACCTTTGATCTGATCACCCCCTCTTGCCCTCGTGTCCTGTTGGAATGTCCGGCTGCAAGATCACAATCACTTGTTACATTCGGGAGGGGGAACGACATCCGAGCGACTGGTATGGGAATAGGCCTGAAGCTGCGATTCCAAACATGCCTTTGCGTACTTCAAAGTGTCTTTATTGCAATAAGGAATGTTTGTGCACCATAAACCTGTGTATAAAAGACGAAGCCTCAGAGAAACTTGTTAGAGCACCTCTTGAAGACACTGTGTGCGTGTCCGAAATGACAGGCTCCCCTCATGAGAAATAAAACTCTGTTCTTGCGTCCCTGCTCCCAGCGCCTGTCTCTTTATTTGGTAACTGTTCAAGATGGGAACTAAGAGGCGTCTTGTGCCAGCAGCCTGGGCATCGGTTGTAATTTGGGCTGATTTTCCTCATACTTACTTTACAATACAGTGGGAGGTCGCTATAATGGATGCAACATTCTTGCAGGTTGATATTAAGAACCTCATTAGAGTACCTTCAGTATGCCACGGAAAGTAAATCTTCCTGTACCTTATCCTTTTTGCATACAAATAAACACTGACATGCCAAACATACATTCTGAAATGCTCCACATGGATTAGCTTCAAGGGAGACCACTTTCATAATCATTTGTTTTTTCTGATCATATCTGATGTTTCCAAGTGCAGCACAAGTCTTGGTTCTATTAAAAGTAATTGTATTCAATTCATAGACCTCTGAAGTAAATGAAGTAGTTGATTTTGGTAGGGCTCAAACTTGTGAGTCTCAGAAGCAGTGTAACTAACTGAGCCATCTGTCTGGCTATTCAACACATCTCAGGACATGGTCTAATTAACAAACGTCACTCTGGTCTGCCCACTTGATGCAGGTGCACGTGGCATTTTACTCAAAGGATAGTGAAAAAACACAAGCCTGGATTTAGTCATGGTGCTACTGCGCATTGCATGGATCTCGGAGGGCAATGCATGTTTGCTATCCGAAAAAGTCAAAATATAAACCCAATAGTATGCTGTCAATTAGAAATCATGTTTAGACTCATGGGGGATAAACAAACAGGCACATCCATTGACCTTAAGTTTCAGCAAAATCCATTCACCGGCTTTTATACATTACCCTCCTGAGCCCTGCCTACATGCTACACTCTGAAATGATGTTGAAGCATTGACAACTAAGGCGCACTTCACATAAAGAGAACTACAGTCACCGCCAAAGCTTTAGCCACGATACTCTGAGACATAGAAATTTCAAATGTAAGTAAATGGCCAGCATTTCGTTAAGTAAAATACTACTTACTTCAAAAAGACCAAGGAAGTAATTTCATTCTGTAACGTTCTCTTCACACCTACCATTGATGGCCTCAGTAAAACCCTTCCTAGGAATGTGGCTCCATAGAGACAACAGCTATTTCTTCCTTTAACCCCTTCCCTGCTCATGACGAGCTCAGCTCGTCATGAGGCACAGTTGAGCTGTGCTGATGACGAGCTGAGCTCGTCGTGAATAAAGCCAAATAGCAGTTTCCGGCACAGATGGGGAATTGCCTTAGCAGCCAAGGTGTTAAACATGGCACGCGGAATCACTTCAATCTAGTACACAAATCGAAGCGATACGACATGGCATGTTTAAAGAAAGAAATACCCTTCTTGTGTTTTGACGGACGACCGGCCCTAAGTGGATGCCATTGCCAGGGATGTTTGGTGCACGCCGGTTCCCGGAGGCATCCATCCACCCTGCAGTTGTCAAAATGCAAAAAAAGGGTATTATTTCTTTCTTTAGACCTGACATGTGCAAAGCGATTCCGCATTGTCATGTTTAAAGAAAGGAAACACTCTGGGCCTCTTAGGCATTTTGACGACCACTCCAGCACCCGGTCACAGTTGTGGGGCCCAGAACAGAAGGAAAGGAGAAGAGCCAATGCATTTGGGGTTAGCTGGGGGGGGGCACGCAATAGGAGAGAGCAATTACGAGGGAGCCGTGCCCGCACCACAATGAAGCGAATAGAGTAAAAGACGATGATAATATGCCATAATAATGAAAATGGGATTGCTTTGCCTCGCGCCGTGCGAATGGCCTCACGTGCAGTTCACACTGCGCATGACCATGACACAGCCCTCCCTGCCCCTCCTTTAACAAAAGGAGACACCCAGGCACCGACGCAGGAGAAAGTGGAACTTTGCTTTCAGTTCGTTCTTGATCCTGTATGGATGTCGACTCTGGTCCAAGTGCCAAATATATTATTAATATTTACTGGCCCAGCGGCGGATGGACTAAGACCATAAGACCAGGGCAGGGCAGGCTGTCCTACCAAAAGAATGCTTATAAACTATAGTACCACTGAGGGGCCCCCCACGTGACTAGGAGCTGGGGGACCCCCGCACCGTGGCAGCTGCATGCCTTTCGTTGCGCCACTGCCTGCTGCTCACTCTGGGGTCCCTGCTGCTCACTCTGGGTCCCCCTGCTGCTCACTCTGGGGCCCCCCTGCTGCTCACTCTAGGGTCCCTGCTGCTCACTTTGGGTCCCCCTGCTGCTCACTCTGAGGTCCCCCTGCTGCTCACTCTGGGGCCCCTGCTGCTCACTCTGGGGTCCCCCTGCTGCTCACTCTGGGGTCCCTGCTGCTCACTCTGGGGCCCCTGCTGCTCACTCTGGGGCCCCTGCTGCTCACTCTGTGGTCCCCCGCTGCTCACTCTGTGGTCCCCCCGCTGCTCACTCTGGGGCCCCTGCTGCTCACTCTGGGGCCCCTGCTGCTCATTCTGGAGTTCCCGCTGCTCACTCTGTGGTCCCCCCACTGCTCACTTTGGGGCTCCCCTGCTGCTCACTCTGGGGTCCCCCTGCTGCTCACTCTGGGGTCCCTGCTGCTCACTCTGGGGTCCCCACTGCTCACTCTGTGGTCCCCCCGCTGCTCACTCTGGGCCCCCCTGCTGCTCACTCTGGGGTCCCCCTACGCACTTTGGGGCCCCTGCTGCTCACTCTGGGGTCCCTGCTGCTCACTCTGCCCCCCCTGCTGCTCACTCTGGGGCCCCCTGCTGCTCACTCTAGGGTCCCTGCTGCTCACTTTGGGTCCCCCTGCTGCTCACTCTGAGGTCCCCCTGCTGCTCACTCTGGGGCCCCTGCTGCTCACTCTGGGTCCCCCTGCTGCTCACTCTGGGGTCCCCCTGCTGCTCACTCTGGGGTCCCTGCTGCTCACTCTGGGGTCCCTGCTGCTCACTCTGGGGCCCCTGCTGCTCACTCTGTGGTCCCCCGCTGCTCACTCTGTGGTCCCCCCGCTGCTCACTCTTGGGCCCCTGCTGCTCACTCTGGGGCCCCTGCTGCTCATTCTGGAGTCCCCGCTGCTCACTCTGTGGTCCCCCCACTGCTCACTTTGGGGCTCCCCTGCTGCTCACTCTGGGGTCCCCCTGCTGCTCACTCTGGGGTCCCTGCTGCTCACTCTGGGGTCCCCACTGCTCACTCTGTGGTCCCCCCGCTGCTCACTCTGGGCCCCCCTGCTGCTCACTCTGGGGTCCCCCTACGCACTTTGGGGCCCCTGCTGCTCACTCTGGGGTCCCTGCTGCTCACTCTGGGGTCCCCGCTGCTCACTCTGGGGTCCTGGCTACTCACTATGGGGTTCCTACTGCTCAATCTGGGGTCCCTGCTGCTCACTCTGGGGTCCCCCTGCTGCTCACTCTGGGGCCCCTGCTGCTCACTCTGGGGACCCTGCTGCTCACTCTGTGGTCCCCCGCTGCTCACTCTGTGGTCCCCCCGCTGCTCACTCTGGGGCCCCTGCTGCTCACTCTGGAGTCCCCGCTGCTCACTCTGTGGTCCCCCCACTGCTCACTTTGGGGCTCCCCTGCTGCTCACTCTGGGGTCCCCCTGCTGCTCACTCTGGGGTCCCTGCTGCTCACTCTGGGGTCCCCACTGCTCACTCTGTGGTCCCCCCGCTGCTCACTCTGGGCCCCCCTGCTGCTCACTCTGGGGTCCCCCTACGCACTTTGGGGCCCCTGCTGCTCACTCTGGGGTCGCTGCTGCTCACTCTGCCCCCCTGCTGCTCACTCTGGGGTCCCCGCTGCTCACTCTGGGGTCCCGGCTACTCACTATGGGGTTCCTACTGCTCAATCTGGGGTCCCTGCTGCTCACTCTGGGGTCCCCCTGCTGCTCACTCTGGGGCCCCTGCTGCTCACTCTGGGGCCCCTGCTGCTCACTCTGTGGTCCACCGCTGCTCACTCTGTGGTCCCCCCGCTGCTCACTCTGGGGCCCCTGCTGCTCACTCTGGGGCCCCTGCTGCTCATTCTGGAGTCCCCGCTGCTCACTCTGGGGTCCCCACTGCTCACTCTGTGGTCCCCCCGCTGCTCACTCTGGGCCCCCCTGCTGCTCACTCTGGGGTCCCCCTACGCACTTTGGGGCCCCTGCTGCTCACTCTGGGGTCCCTGCTGCTCACTCTGCCCCCCCTGCTGCTCACTCTGGGGTCCCCGCTGCTCACTCTGGGGTCCCGGCTACTCACTATGGGGTTCCTACTGCTCAATCTGGGGTCCCTGCTGCTCACTCTGGGGCCCCTCCTGCTCACTCTGGGGCCCCTGGTGCTCACTCTGGGGCCCCTGGTGCTCACTCTGGGGCCCCTGCTGCTCACTCTGGGGCCCCTGCTGTTCCCTTTGGGGCCCCTCCTGCTCACTCTGGGGCCCCTGGTGCTCACTCTGGGGCCCCTGGTGCTCACTCTGGGGCCCCTGCTGCTCACTCTGGGGCCCCTCCTGCTCACTCTGGGGCCCCTGCTGTTCACTCTGGGGCCCCTGCTGTTCACTCTGGGGCCCCTGCTGCTCACTCTGGGGCCCCTCCTGCTCACTCTGGGGTCCCCCTGCTGCTCACTCTGGGGTCCCTGCTGCTCACTCTGGGGCCCCTCCTGCTCACTCTGGGGCCCCTGCTGTTCACTCTGGTGCCCCTGCTGTTCACTCTGGGGCCCCTCTGCTCACTCTGGGGCCCCTCCTGCTCACTCTGGGGTCCCCCTGCTGCTCACTCTGGGGTCCCTGCTGCTCACTCTGGGGCCCCTCCTGCTCACTCTGGGGCCCCTGCTGTTCACTCTGGTGCCCCTGCTGTTCACTCTGGGGCCCCTCTGCTCACTCTGGGGCCCCTCCTGCTCACTCTGGGGTCCCCCTGCTGCTCACTCTGGGGTCCCTGCTGCTCACTCTGGGGCCCCTCCTGCTCACTCTGGGGCCCCTGCTGTTCACTCTGGTGCCCCTGCTGTTCACTCTGGGGCCCCTCCTGCTCACCCTGGGGCCCCTGCTGTTCACTCTGGGGCCCCTGCTGTTCACTCTGGGGCCCCTGCTGCTCACTCTGGGGCCCGTGGACATCCTGGCTTTGCAGCCGTCCCTGTCTCTCCTTCTTACTAATAACGCGGGGGCCCGAGCCGGGGCCCTCTCATTGTCTGCAGGTAGGGGCCAGCTGCCTTCGTCCGGGGCCCAGGAGAAGCACCCGGGACCCAGGAGATGCACCAGTGACCGGGAAAGACACAACCGTGACCCAGGAGACAGTGCTTAATTTAAAAAATAAAAAAAAGTGCTAGGGTTCTGGTCAGGAGGGCACTGCGGGTTGCACTATACATTGCCACTGCTTATGACAATTACAACACAACGACTAACCATCACACTCCTACAAGTGTGACAAATCGGAATATTCCAGTCCCCTGAAGGTATATGAATGTTTTGGGCGTCAGGCAAGTCTTTTTTAATGTATATTACATTAATAATTGAGTGTGGTTGTGGTCATCTGTAAATTAGCTAAACAATGCCACCTTGTGGCTGAATGTCACAAGCGCCGGTATTGACAATTAAGCACCTGTAGCGAGCACGGAAACCACTGGTGAAAATTAAACACTGCAGGAGAGGCACCAGTGACCCAGGACAGAGGCACCTGCAACTCTGCACAAGTCTAATCAACCCTTATTGATGGTTGTAAAGTCAACCTTATAGAATGCTATCCAAGTGGTAGCATGGACCAGCAGTCATCAGTAGGTGAATTAAGCAAGTTGTTTTACCATTTATAATCTCTTGAGTATCAAATGAAAGTACACCACACAAGGTATATATCAAATATATATGTATTTAGTCTAAACACAACCCCTCTGCACCCTTTATGAGGTCAGACGTCAAAGTACATTACAAGAATCTCAATTAGCATACGATAAGTTGCACAGTATACGTTTTGCCCTAGGGGCCTCACAAACCATATACTAAAATAGTGGTATAAGAACCACGTCTGGGATAGAAAGCAGGCCTGGGACCTGTGGAATCGCTGGGGCTACTCTAAACAACCAAAGGTTAGGAAGTAGGAGGCCCAAGGGAGACGCGTGCAGTGTCTAAACACAGCCGGGGGTTACCATTGACTTCCTATGGGAAATGAAGAAGTTACAAAAGTACAATTTAAGGACACTTCCGGATGGACTACGATGGAACCCTTTTAAACTAGGACACTCCAAGAGTCAAGACCCACAGGAGCACCAGAGTACTCATGTTATCTCACCCAGGGAAGCCGGGGCAATAGGTGCCTTTCGGTGTCGGGTTTCGTCGTCGTTTCCAATGGAGAGCTGCAAAGAAGTGCTGTAGGCGACCAGAGGAAAAGTGTCCGGGTGGATCCAAGGGCGTATCAAAGATCTGAAGAACCTGAAAGCAGAAGGGACAGAGTCTGAGTCACTAGCCAGTGACCAGGATGGCGATGGGAAACTGCCAGCCAATGTCGGGTTATTTCAGGTGAGGAGGTAAAGTTTGTCTCTTCAGCCACAGGGTCCAGGAGGCATCGACAATGACCAGGCACAGGATTTGAGCTGTCGCAGAAAGGATCTAGTTGACTGCGGTATTGGTATCCAAATTGGACCCAACAAGCCTTGGCAAATGCAATCCATGCAGGATGTCGAGATTGACTTCTTTACAGACCAGCAAGGTCTGTGGCACTTCTCCTTTGCAGGGAAGCTGGAGCAAGCCTGGAGCAACCAGGAAAGCAAGTTAGATTCAAAAGGAGGTCTTCAGGGGGCTCACTAGCTAACAGGCAAGGAACTGCGAAGACTTGTCCCGCTGCGGGACACTCGTGGAGTGTGGGGCTCTGAGCTTCAGTGCAAATGGTGCTCGTGGCTGAGGCTTCTCGAACCCCAATGCACAACTGCGAGTTACCTCTGGAGTCGATGCAGTTAGCATCCTGACGCTCCCATCCGGAACCTTGATTCGGTAAGCCCCCCAATCGGGTTACTTGCACGGCCCTGCTACATCATTCACTTGTGCACCGCCCTGATTTTGAATTATTTTTTCAGGTTCAACTAATTCAACTAAACTTTCCGGCAGCATTCGCAGCCACCCTCGATACCTAGTATCCCACCAGCTTGCAAACGGTAAGCCTGACCTATCTTAGTGCCCCCGTCCGCCTCCCTCACCAGAATTACTCACCAGTGTAAATACCATATGCATACCGCTTCACAGTATCTGGCATTCTCTTGGCACCATCGCCCGCAAATCGTCCACTGCAACTTTTCACCTTACTATGTTGCCATTCCGTAATGCTCCGGCCCACGTTAATTTACCAACGTCAGCACCGTGTATGGGCACTTTGTCATAGTATCCGTCGATTCACCCGCAACTATATCCACATTATTTCGGCTTCACTCTACTCTGCACCATACCTCGTATTCTCCTCAAGACCAAACTAGGTTCCACTCGCATGACTCATTTGTTTCCCAGATACAAGGATGACTCATCACCAAACGTCGCTTCTCCTCACCTCACTCCCCCTGTTGTATAGGTTCTATTATCTTAAAAGTTTGTCTTTAATTACTCTCCCTATATTTTCTTTCTCCCCCTCTCTCCGTAGGCAACTGAAACTTATAACTGTTAGGTATTTATCAAATGTCCTGATGATGATCCGTATGATTTGTTAAATGGATCGAAACGCCGTCGACATATGTATACACCTTATACAAATGAAAAACGTTATTGCTTTCCAAATAATTGTAAAGGTGCTAGTAATGGTATGCTCTATATCTTATGATTGTACAAAGAACGAGATAACAGAGCGTGAATCCCCTGCCTAAAAGCCCTTTGTTTTTGTTTGTTTCTTGAGTTGTTCCTTTTTTCCCCTTCTATTCATTGTGTGTTAAGCTGGGTACAGGCTTGTGCCCCGCCTTGTACATTGTATGTATAAACTGCCTGACATTGTTTAAAAAGTAAATATTTCACCTCTACCCGGCTGGGCATGTCACTTCAATATAGATAAGATTTCGTCTATATTTATTAACTATATTCCCACGCTTGTAAGGAACCACTGTTGCTTTAATGTTATCTTATGCTGATGACACAAAACTGATACTGGAAAAATGCCAAACACTCGGACCAAGTATCCCGACTGCATGACCAAAGTCTACGATTAGATGAGAACATACTCTCTCAAACTAAACACTGACAAGACCGAAGTTGCAATTGGCAGCAGATGCTCCTCACCATGGGACTCCACCTGCTGGCCGACCCACCCACTTCACCCACGCCAAGAACCTCATTTTAGTTATCAACCATCAGGCCACTATGACCACCTCCTGCTTTCACACCCTGAAGATGCTGTAGAAGAGCTTCAAATAGTTCCCCACCAGCAACCACAGAACCGTCATTCCAGCCCTTTTCATGGGCCAACTGGATTACAGAATGTCCTGTATGCATTTGACTAGATGACTCCAAACCATACAAAACCCAGCAGACGGGATCACACTCCTGCATACACATCACTCTGCACCCCAGGGAGCTCCACTGGATTCACATTCACAAACAAGCTATGTTCAAACTCCTCAAAAACACATTCAAAACACCACACAATATGGGCCTGCTTACCTCAACAACTGCATCAGATTTCACAAATGTACTAGACACCTCCACCCAGCCGGATGCCTGTTTGCATACACCCCACGCATATGCAGAACCAGAGCCGGTGGTCATGCCTTCCCCTACATCCCTCCTAAAGCCTGGAACGAGCTGCCTCTGCACATCAGAACAGCCTCTTCCATTCTTGAGTTCTGCACAGAGCTTAGGACACGGCTCTTCAACTAGGCTAATTCTAGGCTCAGCCTAGTATGCTCCCCCGTCAACAGAATTCCTGCCCAGGTGATAGAGTACTTTACAAAAAGTCTTAACATAACATAGCAAAATATCAATTTGTTGTTCTCCTCATTCTTTTTATGGCATCTTCTTGTTGTTCCAATCGTTGTTTCTTTTTGTTTCAAGAGGTAACAAAGCATCTCCAGGGTATCTCTTACCCTCTGCTCCAGATCATCAACTCGTGTCTCAACATTGTGAAGCTATGCCTCACTCCTTGCCGTTCTGCTCACCCAAAATGGGCCTACTGGCCACTGCCTTCTTCTGTAAACCCACCACTTCCTCTTTCACGTTTCTAATCTCCTGACATATTATCCCTAGAGAAGATTCCTCTTGATCTTGTTCCTCCATTCTTTGCACAAAGACCCATTCATTGAATTGAAATACACACTTATATAGCGCAAAACTGCCATCCTATGGGCATCCTGGCGCTTGGATTGTCGAATAGACACCACAAAGCAGAATCAGTTGTCAGTGAGAGGATCTAAAGATCACCATTTGGAAATAGCCAGGTTTTCAGGCTCTTCCTAAAGCATGTCAGGGAACTGGCCTGTCTAAGGTCCAGAGGTAAGTCATTCCATACATGCGAGGCTGTCACACCAAAGGCTCTGACCCCCATCCGAGACCTCTTAAATCTGGCAGTTGTTATCAGATTTACATTTGAAGAGCGCAGCTGCCTCCCAGGATTATACCAGGTAAACATCTCCTGCAGGGGGGCAGGACCCTGACCATGTGCTGCTCTGTATGCAATGCAGAGGGATTTAAAACAAAGTCTCTCCTTGATAGGGAGCCAATGAAGATCTCTCAAGGCCAACATCATAGAGGTCCTGCGCTGTCTGTTTAACACCAACTTTGCTGTTATAGACTGGACTCTCTGCAACCCCTGCACAATGTACTGTGGCGCCCCCAGGTACAGGGAGTTGCAGTAATCCAGCCTACTCAGGATTACACTCCTCACTACGAGAGATCGAGTGTCTTTTGGAAGTAGCGGAAGAACCTTCCATAGCATGCGTAGCAGGGTGAAGCAAACACTGGCCGTTTTATTAGCTTGTGAGTCCATTTGAAGATTTTCATCCACCATGACCCCCAGGTAACCCACCACTTTAGCCGGAACCAGGGGTTCGTCCTCGCGGGTGAGTTTGAACTCTACCGATAGATGATGAGATATTCTAGTGGCAGGACAGTACACCACCTCTGTTTTCCCCCTATTAAACTGTAGGGAATTTTTCCTAAGCCAACCAGCAGTCTGGCACATACACTCCTGGAAGGTGTACATAGATGCAGCTTGTTTCCCCTCCAGGGAAAACACCAGTTGGGTATCATCTGCATAGTTGACCAGGTCTACCCCGTAAGATTTAATAATGGGGAATAGAGGGCGCAGGTAGATATAGAAAATAATTGGGCTAATCGTCGAGCTAGCATCCCATGATGTACTGGGGACATGCCTAAAGTGAACGGCGTCAGAGACACAGCCTGCTGTCTTCCTGACAGGTAAGATAGTAACCACTGCAGGGCCCGTCCTTTAACCCCTATAGCTTTTAGTCTCTCCACTAAGACGGTATGGCTCACCGTATCGAATGCGACTGACATGTCCAGTAACACTAGGACAGAGGAATTCCCATTGTCAGCACGCATTTGTAGATTGTTCATTACGGTTGCCAAAGCAGTCTCGGTACCGTGTCTCGGGCGGAAGCAATATTGGTCCCTGTCCAGCAGGAGATTGTCTTCAAGGTAACACAATAGACTTTTACTAACTGTTAGACAGGGACCCGGAGGGTCGGCCGAGCAAGGGGGAGAGGCCTCCTAGCGAGGGCCCTCTCCGGTAATCGTACGGACAAGTAACTTCCCCCCCACAGATGGACACCACACCAAGATAGGTTACGTATCCTTTTATAATTATTCTTACGCAGGTTAACTAGGCGATACAGTGGGGACCAGGATTCGAGGATCCCATCAATTCTAGTCTCTTTGGGGAAAGGGGTAGCGGGACAGTCTGAGTACCGATCCGGTACGAGGGCAGCAGGGGTGGAGCTCACAATCCTCGAGCTGGAGGGTTCGCAAGGAGGGGCCGCGGCAGCGCCAGCAGGCCTTCAAGATGGTTCACGAAGAGGATGAGCCGTGGCAGCGCCAGCAGGCCTTCACGATGGTTTACGACAAGGATGAGCCGCGGTAGCGCCAGCAGGCCTTCAAGACGGTTTAATGGCGAGGATGAGCCGCGGCAGCGCCAGCAGGCCTTCACGATGGTTTACGACGAGGATGAGCCGCGGCAGCGCCAGCAGGCCTTCAAAGGTGGTTCACGAAGAGGAGCCGCGGCAGCGCCAGCAGGCCTCCAAGGATGAGTTCGTCTCGGTGTCTCTCGACTCCAGGATACAACTGTCTTCCTGCTCTGGAGCTGCCCCAGTTATAGGTCTGGCGCCCTTTGATGTCCGGACCCTCGCACTTGGAGGTCGGGAGGTGCGGGATGAGGGAGTCCAGACACCCAGCAGGGGGGTGGAGCCAGCGCCCAGGGAGGCCGAGGGTGATCGAAACCGGGCGGAGGGGAGCCATCGACACTCCTTCGCCCATTGACTTGCCAAGTGGTCTCTCTACCCCCTGGGTGGATGGTGGTGCCTCGATGTCGGGGCTTGGCTGGACCCGAGGCCGAGGTCGACCCGAGGCCACGAGGCCTGGTCGTGGAGTGCCCAAAATGGCAGCTGGGCTGGAGACAGTGGTTCGGGAAGGGACCCGGCCCAGCCGAGACTGTTGTGTTCATGAGCCAAGGTTCCGTCGGGAAAGGGTCGTGGGTTGACCCGACGGGTTGCAGGAGTTGTTCTTGTCCGGGAAACAGGGGTCCGCGACCCGCCATGTAGGGAGGGGTCGGGCTTGCCACGAGGCCTGTCCAACATGCGTCCCCCCCAGCTGAAGGCAGGGAGAGTCACCCATCCTCTTGGGTAATCTCCTCGCCGAGGCGGAAGAAGCGGGACAGGCCGTCTGCGTTGGTGTGGTCTTGGCCTGGGCGATGCTCCACAGTGAAGTCCATCCCTTGCAGGGAGATGGACCAACGTAACAGCTTCGGATTCTCTCCCCGCATCTGCATCAGCCATTGCAGGGGTCGGTGGTCTGTTTGTACCGAAGAGATAGGGCCGGAGCTTCTTGAGGGCCCATACCACGGCGAAGGCCTCTCACTCTATGGTGCTCCAGCGCTGTTCTCGGGCCAGCAGGCGTCGGCTGATGAAGGCCACTGGCTGATCAACTCCCTCGGTGTTGAGTTGGGAGAGGACGGCCCCAACGCCATGATCGGAGGCATCCGTCTGTACTATGAATTCCCGGCTGTAGTCGGGGGCTTGGAGCACGGGGGTGGTGCACATGGCAGACTTGAGTTTCTCAAAGGCCGCCTGACATTCGGGAGTCCAGTGGACTTTCTGGGGGTTCTTTTTGGACGTGAGTTCTGTGAGGGGCCTCACAATGCTGCCATAGTCCTTTACGAAGCGCCGGTAGTACCCGGTGAGCCCCAGGAAGGCTCGGACCTCTGTTTGGGTGACCGGGGGCTCCCACGCTTGAATGGCGGCGATCTTGAGTTGGAGGGGGGCCACCAGGCCACTTCCCACCTGGTGCCCCAGGTAGGTCACGTACCCTTGGCCGATCTGGCATTTGCTTGCCTTGATGGTTAGCCCGGCGTGCCGGAGGGCGTTCAGGACCTCCCGGAGGTGGTGGAGGTGTTCTGCCCAGTGGCGGCTGTACACGGCAATATCGTCCAGATAGGCGACGCTGAAGTCCTCCAGACCCGCCAAGACTTTGTTCACGAGTCTCTGGAAGGTGGCGGGGGCATTTTTCATTCCGAAGGGCATCACCTTGAAGTGGTAGTGGCCATCCGGGGTGGAGAAGGCGGATTGATCCTGGGCACCGGGAGTGAGGCCGATCTGCCAATAGCCCGCTGTCAAATCAAAGATGCTCAGGTAGCGGGCGGCCCCCATGCGGTCGATTAGCTCATCTGCCCGGGGGATGGGGTGAGCGTCGGTCCTGGTGACGGCGTTCAGACCCCGATAGTCTACACAAAACCTGAGCTTGGGGGCGACGCCCGGGGCGGCGGCCTTGGGGACCAGTACAACCGGGCTGGCCCAGGGGCTGTCAGAAGGCTCGATCACTCCTAGAGCCAGCATCTTGGAGACTTCCGACTGGATGCAGGCACGTACTCGATCAGGTACCCGGTACGCCCTGTGTCGGATGGGGGGGCCATCCCCGGTGTCAACATCGTGGAGGCACCAGGGGGTGACCCCCGGGATGAGGGAGAATAGGTCAGCAAATTGTAGTAGCAGGTTTTGCCAGTCTTTGCGTTGCGCTGGGGACAGGGCATCGGAGAGGTGGACTCCTTCCACGGAGCCGTCTTTTTCGAGTGTCTTCAGGAGATCGGGGAGGGGCTTGGAGTTCTCTTCAGCCCCACTGTCGGTAGCCATCAGGAGGCTGAGTTCAGAGAGTACAAAGTGGGGCTTAAGTCTGTTGGTGTGGAGGACACGTAGAGGGTTCCGGCGTGACTCGAGGTCTACCAGGTAGGTGACGAGGCCCTTGCGCTCCACCACTTTGAAGGGTCCCGTCCATTTGTCCTGGAGGGTGCAAGGTTCAACCGGGGACATCACCCAGACCTGTTGTCCCGGCTCGAACTCGATGGACGAGGCATTCTGATCATACCAGCGCTTCATGTCCTCTTGGCTGGCTTCGAGGTTGGCCTTGGCAAGTTCCCTGAACCGCCGGGTCTGGTTCCGGAGGGCCAAGAGTTACTTGTACACATCAGGGGGAGTCTTCTGAGGAGCTACCTCCCACCCTTCTTTGATCAGGCTGAGGGGGCCCCGGACGGGGTGCCCATACAAGAGTTCGAACGGACTGAAGCCCAGGGATTTCTGGGGGACCTCCCTGTAAGCGAACAGGAGGCACGGGAGCAGCACGTCCCATTGGCGACGTAGGGGCTCTTCCAGGCCCATGATCATCCCCTTGAGGGTGCGGTTGAATCGTTCTACTAGTCCGTTCCCTTGCGGGTGATAGGGGGTCGTAAATTTGTAGGTGACCCCGCACTGTTGCCACAGGAACTTCATGTACTTGGAGATGAAGTTCGTGCCCCTGTCACTGACGACTTCTCGGGGGAAGCCCACCCGCGAGAAGATCCCCATCAAGGCTCGGCCCACCACGGGCGCTGTCACGGTCCGGAGCGGTACGGCTTCGGGGTAGCGGGTGGCATGGTCCACCAGGACAAGTATGAACCGGTGACCCTGCGCTGTTGGGGGCTCCAGGGGCCCCACAATGTCTATTCCCACCTGCTCAAAGGGAGTGGTGACGATGGGAAAGGGTTGCAGGGGGACTTTAAGTTTTCGGCCGCTCTTCCCGCTGGCCTGGCAGGTGGGGCAGGCCCGGCAGTGGTTCGTTACATCGTTCCACATCTTCGACCAGTGGAAGTGGGTCACCAGGCGGCTGTACGTCTTGTCCTGCCCCAGGTGTCCGGCGAGAGGCACATCGTGTGCCAGGTTCAAGAGGAAGTATCTGAATCGGAGGGGGACCACCAGCACCCGGTTGGCTCCCAGCTCGGCGATCTTTTGCTCACTGTAGAGCAGCCCGTTGTCCCAGTAAATCCAGTGGGCCCCCGAGGCATCCCCTGCGCTCTGGGCTATGGCTTGTTGTCGGAGGCCCTCGAGGGAGGGACACGCTCTTTGTTCCTGGCGGAACTGCTCCTGAGTGGGGCCACCCTCTTGACGCCACTGGGCCAGCTCCGGGATGTCTTGGAGCTGGTCCTGTTCTTCGTTGCTGAGCCCCGGAGGACCAGGCTCAGGGGTGGTTTCTTCTGCGACGATCGGTGGAGGAGGTTCGGGCCACACCTGTTCTTCTGGGCTGGAGATGGCGCGGACGGCCATGGATAGGGTCGTTATACAGACCCATTCCGGGAGTCCAAGCATCCCCAGGTGCTCTCTTCGCTCAACGGCTGACCAGGGCGAGCTCTCGAGGTCGTTCCCCAGAAGGCAGTCCACCGGGGCATCGTCGCGGACAGTCACTTTTAGCATGCCAGACACCCCCCCCCCCACTCGAAGGGGACGCGGGCCATCTGGCACAGGCTTTCGGAGTTGTCTGCCGACCGTACTGGACAAAGTACATTGGGTAGGATTCGGTCGGGGGTCACCAGATGGCAGCGGACTGCGGTCACACTGGCCCTGGTGTCACGGAGGGCTTCAGCCCGGCGTCCATTGATGGTGACCCACTGGCTGTACTTCTGCGTGTTAGCGGGAATGGGTGCCCGCGGGACCATGTCCCTCTCCCCTAGACAGACCAGGGACATGGCGGCTGGCTCCCACTCGGGCTGGTATTGCTCGCATTCTTCGGCTTCTTCGTGGCCTGGCTCTTCTCCCAGGGCGACGGCGGTGATCTGGCGGTTCATGGGGCTCTGATTTTTCGGGCAGTTGGCATCATCGGCGTAGTGGCCGTGTCGCTGGCATTTGTGGCAGGTGACGTTGGAGCGGAACCCGGGCCGTGTTGGAGGGCTTCCTCTTCCGGCCGGGGGCGGGCGATTGCTAGTGGGGGGCACCGTGACAGTGTCCCGGCCCCGACCCTGGCCTCCTCCTCCTCCCCGGGGGCGGTGGGGCCCCTGGGAGGCTCTGTTCTGTTCGCTGGACCAGCTCCGAGGGACCCGCGTGCTCTCCCATCGGTCTGCTTCGATGGCGAGTTTCCGAGGTTCGGTCAGCTTACTATCGAGGAGGTGCTGCCTCAGTTCTACGAAACAATTATTGGAGAGGTGCTCCCACACAATAAGGTTGAATAATTGCTCGTAGGTGGTGACCTGGCTGCCCTTGATCCATCCCTCGAAGGCTCTGCTAAAAAAGTTTACGTACTCCACCCAGGTGGTACCGGGGATTCTCTTACAGTCTCGAAATCGCTGCCGGTACATCTCGGGCGTGAGCCCATAGCGAGTGAGGAGGGCGGCCTTCATGTGGTCGTAGGATGTCATCTCGTGGTCCGGGAGTTGCAGCAGGGCATCTCTTCCTTCGTTGACGAATTTTCCCCATAACCCGGCTCCCCAGTCGCTCCGCGGAATTCGGTGGGAGGTCATGGCCACCTCGTAGGCCTTAAACCATTGCTGGATATCATCGTTCCGGTAGTATTCCCGGATGACGTCCTTGGGGATGTGGACTTTGGGGTCCGCAGGGGAAGCGGGACTCTGGTTCCCGGGAACGCCGAGGTCTTTGTTTTGCCGTCGAATTTCGAGTTCTTTTAAATTCCGCTCATGCTCGTATGCTAGTCTCTTTTCTTCCAGCTCCCTCTGGCTCTTTTTCTCTTCTCATTCTTCCCTGAGCCGCAAGTGTTCGAGGGTTATTTTCTGTTCTGCCAGCTTGAGTTCTCTGTCTAAGCGGAGTCGAGCCAGCTCCAACTCGTGGAGCCGGCTTTTCTCCCGTTCTTGGGCCTCTTCGGACGAGAGGCCCGCTCTTCTTCCTTCCACGGGGGTGGTACTTGTTTCTGCGGTCTTGAGGCTTTGATTTTGGGGTGGGGACGTTGCTGTCTCCACCCAAGATTCCAAGGCATGCTTGAGGTCATCTTTTGTGCTCAGTCCCGTGGTAGCAATGCCCAAATCTATGCAGAAATGCTTTAGTTCTTTGTGGCTGTATTCTTCCAGCCGTTCCATCTGAAATTTTTCGGTTGTTCCACTTTCTTTTGTCGTCATGGCTGCTGTGTGTCGTGGGGTGAGTTACTCTCTGTACAATTATGCGTCGGCTCGGATCGCGCCGCTGGCCACCAATGTTAGACGGGGACCCGGAGGGTCGGCCGAGCAAGGGGGAGAGGCCTCCTGGCGAGGGCCCTCTCCGGTAATCGTACGGACAAGTAACTTCCCCCCCACAGATGGACACCACACCAAGATAGGTTACGTAAACTTTTATAATTATTCTTACGCAGGTTAACTAGGCGATACAGTGGGGACCAGGATTCGAGGATCCCGTCAATTCTAGTCTCTTTGGGGAAAGGGGTAGCGGGACAGTCTGAGTACCGATCCGGTACGAGGGCAGCAGGGGTGGAGCTCACAATCCTCGAGCTGGAGGGTTCGCAAGGAGGGGCCGCGGCAGCGCCAGCAGGCCTTCAAGATGGTTCACGACGAGGATGGGCCGCGGCAGCGCCAGCAGGCCTTCAAGATGGTTCCCGAAGAGGATGAGCCGCGGCAGCGCCAGCAGGCCTTCACAATGGTTTACGACGAGGATGAGCCGCGGCAGCTCCAGCAGGCCTTCAAGATGGTTTTATGGCGAGGATGAGCCGCGGCAGTGCCAGCAGGCCTTCACGATGGTTTACGACGAGGATGAGCCGCGGCAGCGCCAGCAGGCCTTCAAAGGTGGTTCACGAAGAGGAGCCGCGGCAGCGCCAGCAGGCCTCCAAGGATGAGTTTGTCTCGGTGTCTCTCGACTCCAGGATACAACTGTCTTCCTGCTCTGGAGCTGCCCCAGTTATAGGTCTGGCTCCCTTTTATGTCCGGACCCTCGCATTTGGAGGTCGGGAGGTCCGGGATGAGGGAGTCCAGACACCCAGCAGGGGGGTGGAGCCAGCGCCCAGGGTGGCCGAGGGTGATCGAAACCGGGCGGAGGGGAGCCATCGACACTCCTTCGCCCATTGACTTGCCAAGTGGTCTCTCTACCCCAAGGGTGGATGGTGGTGCCTCGATGTCGGGGCTTGGCTGTGCACGAGGCCGAGGTCGACCCGAGGCCACGAGGCCTGGTCGTGGAGTGCCCAAAATGGCGGCTGGGCTGGAGACAGTGGTTCGGGAAGGGACCCGGCCCAGCCGAGACTGTTGTGTTCATGAGCCAAGGTTCCGTCGGGAAAGGGTCGTGGGTTGACCCGACGGGTTGCAGGAGTTGTTCTTGTCCGGGAAACAGGGGTCCGCGACCCGCCATGCGGGGAGGGGTCGGGCATGCCACGAGGCCTGTCCAACACTAACTACCTTCTCTAAAATGTTAACAGGATGTGGCAGTAGAGAGATTGGCCTAAAATGTGCTGGATTAGAAGGGTCCAGGGATGTTTTTTTAAGCAAAGGAGTTACTACTGCTTGCTTCCAAACCTCCGGTACATGACATGGGTCAGTGCGGTGGGGGGTTGTCTTCACGCTGTGTTTCTTTATCGCAGGCGGATCCCCGCAGGTTTACCTAACCTTTCACCACCGCAGCCAGGATTTCATTTTTTTAACCTTTTTCACACTAATATCCTCACGGTCGGATGCACCTTAGCGAGTGTAGACCGCTGGTGGATCACACTTCTGGTCCTGACGAATGCTGAGCGACTCGGGCTCTGTTAGCTGAAACATGTTGACCAAATTTGAGGACTAGGGGTCTCCATTAATTGAGACTATCCCTATGATTCCACTCATCACCTGTTTTTAACCAGTGCTGGTTGGACGAATAATAAAATAATTGGCAGTCACAACCAAGCATTTTTAATTTTTCTTCTCCCTTTTTTTGCACTTCACTGAGCACAATTGGGTTACTATTATCACCTCAACACACACAAGAACCAGCTCCGCTGTAAACAGGCGTTGTAGCACACTGGGAGGATGCTAGGTCCTTCCAATGGGAACCCGATGATGATGCACCTACCTCACCTAGTGGGAACTAAACTCTCTGAGGTTGGAGAAAGGGTGTGCTAGACCCTTGACCACACAACTCTAAGTTAAGTAGATCTTACGTAGTCTAAGCCTGTATTATATGTGTCTAGTATTAGTGATGGTTTTTTAATTAATCAACACAAAAATGTATCTGGTAAAAATAATGCAGGGTTGAATCCTAACCACTGCACACCAATGTGAGAAGCTGGCCTGGTATATGATGTACACTTATGTATGTGAACACCTTGCACCAGTCCAGACAACCCTTATGGTGATTTAAGAGGTCTTAGACAACCTTAAAACGCTCTCTAACTGGTAGCTGTGGAAAGCAGCCTTCAGGCTTAGTCCAGAAGGAGTGTTAACAGCTTGTTTTTACCAGCATGCAATCTTATAGTATAGATTAAGTGAAAAACAACGACACAATGTATTTATAGAAATATGTATTTATAATGTAATACTCTCTAAATATTTCGTACCCGGAGATGGGCACAATGTACACAATACTTCAGCAATGAAACACAATAAATAGCACAAAATACACAGTGGACCAGGGGGGGACAAAATCATATACTAAGAAAGTGGTATAAGAACCACGACTCGGGTCAAGACAATGTCTAGAGGACGTAGAAGTGGTGGAGACCAAAGGAACCACCCAAGGTGAGTAGGTAGGGACCCCATGGAGAGTGTGTGCAGTATGGGACTACACTGCATGCTCTGTACAACTCTATGTGTAAGTCGCAGTTGGATTTTGAAAGATTAAGGACCCTTCCCAGTGGACCCTGAAGAAACCCTGTGGAAGACAGAAGTTTGGAGAGCCATCCCACCTGTGGATACCCTAGTACCCAGGTTACCTACACCAGGTAAAGCCAGGTGCAAATGTGTAAAGTGGTGTCAGAAACCACCATCAAACCCAATGGAGGACTTTGGGAAAGGGCCGCTGTTGCAGAAGGAGAAAGTGTCCGGTGGAATCCGAAGATGGATTCTAGATGAGAGGTACCTGCAAGCTGAGGGGACAGAGTGTACGTCACTCAGCAACGTGGGGACCAGCAAGGTCCAGTGGACTCACCAAAAGCAGGGGAGTCAGAGCAGGCCTGAGCAATCAGGGGAGCCCAAAAGAAACAAGTGTGTCCCTCAAGTGGACCCACAGGCCAGAGACACTGGAGTTGCTAGAGGACCTCAAGCAGCTCACCAAAAGATGCAGGCCACGCTGCACACAATGTGGTGTGGCCCAAGATTCTGTTCACATCAGATGCTCGAGATTGGAGCTACTAGGAGCCCAACGATCTTCTTGCAAAGAAGTCAACAAGCCTTTGTAACTGCAAGTTGATACAGGACACAGGGGTTCGGTTATTGCAGCCCCCAAGAGGGATACTGGCCTCAAACTTGGTAAGAGGGCAGGGCAGGCCTCGGGAGCTTTGGAAAACCACCACCTGTGTTGCAGATCATTTTGGAGTCGGGAGGAGCTCAGGATCAGCAGACCGGTTGACTTAGTTGTGGTGACTGAGAATGCAGGGGAGTGACTCCTTCACTCCAAGGGAGATTTCCATCAAGTGTCCTTGATGCTTCCGAAGCCTGGGAGGTTCCTGGATGATGCACAGGCACAGACGATGCAGCAGACTGAATGGGGGTCGAGGTTGAGCACAAACGAAGACCAGCGAAGTCCAGAGTGCCCAGATGGTAGTAGTTGAAGTGGTGTCTGATCTGAATCTTATCTCATGACGAATCTAGGGACCTACACCCAGGTAAGCCCTTAAGTACCCTAGGGAAAGGGTTGGGAAGATTCACGGGACCTTCCCAGGGGAGGGTCAGGACAGGGGGGAGGTTACTCCCATGTCCATTGTCCAGTTTCACGCCAGAGGAGGAGCCAACGGCTCCCAGGATTGGTTTGAAGTGGACCATGCACAGGGACACCAAATGTGTCCCTCATGCAGACTGTGTTGGGGAAAGGTACCCCCTTAAAATCATGGGAAGGTTTTGAATTTTCTGTTTAAAAAAGTCAGCTATTTGGTTACAGATATTCTGTGAGGGTGGGATATCCCGTGCCAGTGATTTAGGATGAATGAAAGATTTCAGAATCTTGAAAAAATGTTTTTGGTCAGAGTCAACCGACACAAGTAAGTTGGTGTACAATGAATTTGTAAATAAGGCAGGCAGGATATCTGCCATGTTTTGGGTCCTGTTGACCCACCTGCCAAACTCTAAATCAGCCCTTGGTACACATTGCGCCAGGTGTTTCGTCAGTGTCAAAAAGTCTCAATTTTGTAAACACAGTATTATCTCACCCCAGTTGTGGTCATAATGCCACCCTTGCCATGTTTCTTGTTTCTTCTTCTCCCAGCTCCTGTCATCGATGCTTATGAACTGTCCAGTGATGGACGTTCTTGACTTTGCTGAATGTGCATCGTCAGAGAAGAGGACTGGCTGCAAGCCTGGGAGGCGTAACTGTAATCAAGAGACCCAGGAGAGAAGTCTTCTGTTTTCATGCTTTCTAATGGGTTATGAGAATTGTAGTTTTTTGGGGAGTGCATTTAATATGGCTGCTGTATGGATGAGGCAAGGAAAGTAATGCATACTGCTCTCCTCTGTATTTAATATAGTTGAGACTTTCCAACACTTTACACTTAGGGAACTCTAAACTCTGAAGATGCATCCAGCATATCTCTTAGTCTGAGGGCTGAAAAGAAAGGAAGTGAGAAGAGAAAATGCAGAATGGAGGAAAGGGAGAAGACAACCCAGTATAATGAAGGGATCAGCCTTAGAACAAGATAACATGAAGAACTTCATTTAGAACCCTTTTTGAGCTTTAATTTCATCACTTTCCGGGAGGGAGCGGGACTGATGTGAACTGCACAACTCATCTGCAGAGTACCACAAGGTTCAACCCTCAGCCCGCATCTGTTCAGCAGTTGCATGACTTCACTGGCCAACATCATCTGTATCCACTACATCAGCATCCTCTCCTAAGCTGACAACACACACCCCATACTGTCCATCTTGGACAAAACCCTGAACACGAGGAACAAGCTCACCACCTGGATGAAGGAAGAATCCACCTGGTTGAAGTCCAGCTATCTCAAACTCAACAGTGACAAGACATTAGTGATGATCTCTGGAAACACCACCTGTCCCCGGGACTCAACATGGTGGCCAGCTGACCTATGACTTGCTCCCACTCCCCAGCTTGAACACCAGGAAAATAGGGATCATCACTGACAAACTGGACATGTCTGCCCAGGTCAACGCCATCACTGCCTCTGCACCCTGAAGATGATGAATAACATCTTCAAATGGCTCCAGAACAACACCAGACGTCTGTCACCCACACACTCGTCAACAGCTGACTGGAGTATAGGAACTCTCTCTAAGCAGAAATCACCAAAGAGCTCACTAGAAGGCGGCAACACTTCAAGGCACAACACAAGGCCATTCCTGCCTTAGCAACAGCCTCACCTTCCATCAATCCTCCAGGCACCTCTCCAAGACTGACTCAAACATGCACAATTACCTGCATACACATAAACGGTACCAGAGACCAAACCTTCTCATACATCCCACCTAAGCATGGAGCGACCTCTCTCTACACGTCACTTCTTGAGTTACGCAAAAAGTTGAAGATCCGGCTTTTCAAATGACTCTCCCTTTGTGGCTAGACTTCCACATATGCACAGTGCCAGCATAACCTCCCATGTTATAGTGTGCTCTACAGATTCACTTATCATAACATAACTTTATCCATGTGCTAACTTTTGTTTCTCTGTCATGGGAGAAAGCAGAGCCAGGTGCACAGATTAAATCTTCAATAAATGTTTCCTCGGAGGGAATTAAAAGTAGTGCATTGTAGAGATTTCCTCTTCTGTTGACAGTCCCTACAGTGTGATTAAAATGTGGTGTAATGTGCCCAGTGTTTATTGTAGTATCAGCAATAAGTGATACAGTGTGTGAACCTTTGCACAATAAATACCCTCTTAGTTAACCAATAACAGCGCAGAGTGCACAGATTTCTTAAACTCTAAACACCCTCTTCCTGGGAGTGATGATCAGTGCACCTTACAGGCCTGTAAAACCCCTTAAAGGGCCCTGGAATTCTATAATAAATCTGCTTATCTTAGGGTGTGGTTTGTCGCCGGCCAAGGCGGCTGCGTAATCTCTTACCTCCAAGGCGGCTGTTATCCTGCACCCAGAAATCCATCTTCAATCTGCCCGACTCAGTCATCGGATCATACCAGGGTGTCCCTTATCGCCTGCTGTTCCCTCAAGAGTTTGCAACTGGAGGTGCGGATCAGAGTGTCTATAGCTGAGGAGGCCTGTCTGCGTGGGGCCTGGTGAGGGGGTGTGACTGGGAGGAGGGTGGACTCTGGAGAGCATCGGTCACAGCGAGGCGGCAGCCTGGCAACATCGAGTCTGCCTGGAGTGCCCGACTGGGAGATCCTGATCACCTAAGCCTGTTGCAGACAAAGTGAATGGTCGTGGGCAGCCAGCTGACAGCACAACAGCGAGCCCGCGAGGTGTGGAAGAAGCTGGCTGGAGCGTAAGCGCCCTGACAAGGGCTGAGGCAGGCCCAACTCTTAAAAAGGTCCTATGAAAAGCCTGTGAGAGAGATGCTGCGGCATCGACTGGGGAGGTGACCACCTACTGTGGCCCTGCCCTACAGCACCGTCTTGCAGCGACCTGATGGAATACTCCCCACCCTCTGCAGGAGCCTTGGAAGGAGACATGGGACCAGCAGTGATCGAGGTCCAGCCCGTTCACTGAGTGCTCAAAGTGGAGGCCGGGTCGGTGGTGGAGGGCATCTCCTCGGACTCCGAGGACTGGGGCTTGGAGCCACCTACACCCGGGATCGGCCAAGCAGATGCGGGTGTGGTGATGGAACAGGGGTGGGAAGGGGGAGTCTGGCCTAGCAGTAAACTTTGAGGAAACCCAGCAATTGGGCCAGAAGAGGCCTCTTCTCCTCCCCCTGGGGTCCCTACCCCCCACAGCCACAGGTGGTGCTGTGGCAGGTGTGGCCACCTGCTGGGGCACCGCATACTTGTCCATCTTGTTTGATTGGGCCGGGGGCGCCCCCTTGGTCTCATTGTTGTCTTACCAGTGTCACTGTGCTGCCAGGGTTTCTGCTTATGCCTGCGTTAACCTCGCTCACCCACTGTGCCCCGATCCAAGCATCAATGACAGTGTGAGTCACCGACAGGTCTACTCTGTTCTTTCTGATGGGGTAGGAATAGTGGAGCCTCAGCCCCCCTACCAGCTCACTGTGATTTGCTTCATATCCTCCTCAGCGCTGCCCACCGCCATAGTCAGTGGGCTTCTCCTCTTTCTACAGATTGCTCAGGACCAGTTCGTCTGGCCCAAGAAGTCTATAGGGTTCAGTCCCTTTGAGTTACTGTATGTGCACCCTGTGAGAGAACCTCTCAGTCTAGTGAAAGAAGGCTGGGAAACAGCTTCCAGGAAACCTCCTCAGGATTTATTTAGCATCACGCTGGCCTTTAGAAAGCAGAATGTACGCTTCAGAAAACTCGTTCAGTCAAAACCGGAAGGAACCAAGAAAGAGATAAAACAATGGTATGACCTGAATGCCACTCTGGCCATAAAGTGTGGGTCATGGCCCCCACAGAGTCATGTGCTCTACAGGACAAGTGGACTGAGCCTTTTGAGCCGTTGGAGCGCCAAAGTGACGTCACCTACCTGGTGAACTTGCGGCCTCCAAGGAACCTTTTGAGGGACCTCCATGTGAACAACCTCAAACATCACTTTGAGAGGCAGGCTCTTGACGATGGATGATGGAAGCAGAGAGTGAATATCTCCCGGACCTCCTGTCTGTCAAGAAGGAATATGAGTCAGTGGAAGGTATTAACCTCTCCCCTACCCTGACCCTTGAGCAGCAGAGTAACTGTAGCCAGCTTTTGGGGCCATTTTCCCCGCAGTTCTCCCTGACCCCAGTTGTCACCCACTGGTGTACCCATGATGTGGACACTGGGTATAGTTCTTCTTTAGAACACATGATTTACAGATTGACTGACAGGGTCAGAGCCAGCATTAAAGAGGAGTTCTCCAAGATGTTGGCATTAGGGTTGATCGAGCCTTCCAAAAGTCCTTGGGCCAGCCCAGTGGTCTTGTTCTCAAAGGCTGCTGCACCTGGTGCACACCTGAACTTCGGTTTTGTGTGGACTACCGATGGCTCAATGCAATCCCTAGGACTGACGTGCACCCATCCCCAGACCTGATCAGCTCATATATCTGCTGGGAGCTGCCACGTTCCTCAGTACGTATGATCTATCTTCTGGGTACTGTCAGATTGCCTTGACCGATGGGGCCAAGGAGAGGTCTGCATTCTCAACACCAGAGGGGCACTACCAATTCCTGGTTATACCCTTTGGGTTGAAGAATTTCCCTACTACGTTTCAGAGGTTGATTAACTAGGTGTGGCTGTGCTGGAGGATTTCAGTGCCGCCTACCTGGATGACATTGTAGTGTTCAGCTCCAGCTGGGAAATGTCTTGCGCCACCTCTGGAAAGTGTTGAAGGCCCTGCAGAAGGCCGGCCTCATGATCAAGGCCAGTAAGTGGCAGATAGGGCAGGGGTTTGTGGTGTTCTTAGTGCACCAATTAGGAAGCAGCCAGGTGGCGCCCCTACAACCTAAGATCAACACTATTCTGGCGTGGAAGCCCTCAAAGACCCAGGCAGAGGTGAGAGCCTTTATAGGTCTCACTAGTTACTATAGGAGATTTGTCAAGGGCTATGGCACCCTTGTAGCCCCCTTGACTGAGCTGTCATCCAGGAATCAGCCCAGGCAGGTGATCTGGACTGAGTACTGCCAGAAAGCTTTTGATGCCCCGAAGGCAGCCATGTGCCAGGCTCCCATGCTTAAGGCACCGTACTCTCCAAATAATTCATTGGGCAAAAAAAAGCTTCAGAGCATAGTGTGGAAGCAGTGCTCCCACAACTGAATGAAGAGGGCCTAAACCAGCCTGAAGGCTTCTTTAGCAGAAGTCTACTCCTCAGGGAACACAGGTGGAATGCAATTGAACAAGAAGCATTTGTTGTGGTCTGGACGCCGAATAAGCTAAGACCCTACTTGTTTGGGAATCATTTCCAAGTTCACACAGACCACAGGCCCCTGAGATGGTTAATGCAAATGAGGGGTAGGAACCCAAAACTGTTGAGGTGGTGCATCTCCCTACAGGGAATGGACTTTACTATGGAACACTGACCTGGCACAGAACACACTAACGCTGATGGTCTGTCCAGGTTCTTCGACCTTTACAAAGAGAACTCCCAGGTGGATGAGTAGTTCTCCCTACTTTCAGCAGGAGGGGACATATGTTAGACCTGGCATCTTTTTGCATGTTTTCCAGTCTTTTTGCTTTCTGGCCTGCTGTTTTTGATGGTATGCTGGACTTCTTGTTTGCTGGTTCGGTGTCTCTGTACACTTTATCACTGCTGTTCAGTGTTAAAGTACAACTGCTCCTCCTGTAAATTGTGTTATGATTGTTTTTCCATGATTGGCATATTTGATTGACTGTTAAGTCTCTAATAAAGTGTGTTAGACCTGGCACCATTGGCATGGGTCTTTCTTCCATTTTCTTGCTGTTGCCTCATGTGTTTTTGCTGGCGTTAGATGCTTTGGGCACTGTGCCACTGCTGTCCAGTGCCACTGTGCAAGTGCTCCCTATTGTAAATTGATGTATTAATTAGTGGTTCCATGATTGGATATTTGGTTTACTTGTCAGACCCTAGTACAGTGCACGGAGTGTGCCTGAGCGTGTAAATCCAAATGCTGCTGGTGGGCTTGCAGCACTGGTTGTGCCATCCACAGAAGCGGCCTTGTAAAAAGTGTGTAAGGTCTGCCATTGCAGAGCCTGTGTGCAGTCTGGTACTGTCATGCTGACTGGGCAAGTGTACCCACTTCCCAGTCCCTAAACCTTCCCTTTTCTTCATATCATTCACCCCTATGGTAGGCCCAAGGGCAGGGTGCATTGTAAGTATAAGGTAGGGCAAGCCCTGATGTGTGTGGTATCTCCTAATAGTGAATTACAGCCATTTTAATTTTTCACTATTGCAAAGCAAGCTGATCTCCATAGGCCAGAATGGGCGGTTGGAATTGTTACTGGTTCAGAGAATATGACAGAAATTTGAGTTTAGTATGCCTGAACTCAGAATAATAAAATACATCTTTTAGTGAACTTTATTTTAATATTCTGTGTTTGCAAATACAACTTTTAGACAATAGGTATTTGCTTGTCTAACCATTCAAACCTGCCTCTGCTAGGTTGTGTATTCCTTTGTCTGGTTTTGTGAGTGACAGGGCTGGGGGATTCCAAGAGACAGGCTGAGTCACCCAGTGGTGAATAGAGAGATCTGCATCTAGATGGGAGGGAGGAGTTGCAACTGAACCTTGAATAGGGCTGTGCCTGCCTTCCACAATGCTGCCTCCACCCCCTGGGGAGCGGCTGATGTCTCTGCCCTGCACACTGAAAGAAGAGAAGGAGTCCTGTAAACAAAGTGCTCCAGGACTGTACTTGCCTTCCACAATGCTGGCTCCACCTCCTGTGGGGCGTCTGATGTGCTTGCCCTGCACTGTGAAAGGAAAGGAGAAGTCTGGTAAACAGAGTGCTTCAGAACTGGTTTGGACTGGGCAAATACCCCTCTCCCATCAGAGAACAAAGGATTTTGGGGTATAAGTATTGGGACCCTGAGCCCAAGAAATTAGATCACTTTTGGACTACAAGAAGAAACCTTTACTGAGGAGAGGAGCCTGAAGAAACAGAGGAGAGACTATTCCCAAGCTGAAGTGCTGCTTTGGGGGATTTGCCTGCAGTGGTTGCCTTACTGCCAAAGGAAGGAGAAAGGAACGTTGTGTACTTTGCTTTCAACTTGTGAAGGATCTCGAAGGGCTTGGAAAAGAGCTTGCCTCCTGCTGAATGCTCAGGGACAACAGACTTCACCACCCAGCTCCCCAGAGTTCTTTTGGAAGTGCATGTGCTGTTTTGGGCGGTCTGAGTAACTGCGTGTCGCAATGAGCTCGAAGCGCGACTCAACCCGAAGAAACGTGCCGCCGTCGCTGTGCCTGCGTTGCAACTCCGAAGGAGGGTGTCGCCACTGGAACTGTCGCACTGCACCGCATCGGAGAGAAGCATGCCACAATGAAGAGGAAGCGCGTCACCGTCGCTGCTGCTGCCATCACAACTCCGAAGGAGGGTGTCGCCGCTGTAGTTGTCGCACTGCACCACATCAGGAGAAGAATCTCGCAACAAGGTCAGAGCGTATCGCCATCGCCATGCCAGCCGTCGCAACTCCGAAGGAGGGTGTCACCGCTGGAACTGTCGCATTGCACCTCATCGACCAAGAGCACCTCGCATCCCCGAGAAGCGCACCGCCATCGGAGCTGCTGCCGTCGCATCTTGGATGTCGCCGCAGTAGTTGTCTCATCGAGCGGAAGCTTCAAGCATCGTGAGAGAAGAGCGTCGCCATTGGAGCTGTTGCCATTTGAATTTGAATTTGAATTTTAAAATATTTATAGAGCGCTCTTATACCAGAATCGGTTTCATGGCGCTAAACAGCAGAAGACCAGTGGATGCGGGAAAGAGGGCTATACAGCTACAGATCTGGGAAACAAGAAGGTCTTAAGATGCTTGCGAAATTCCAAGTAGGAAGATGACGACCTAAGGGTAAATGGAAGTGAGTTCCAGAAGGAAGGAGCCAGCACTGCAAATCTGGCCCCACCGGACTTCTGTTTTCTAAAACGAGGAACTGACAGTAGGGCCAAATGAGTAGAACGGAGTTCTCGGGAAGGTAGGTAGGGGGAAATGGCTTCGCACAAGAAAACGGGGGCGGTCCCTGATCTGGCCTGGTAGGTGATACATCCAAGCTTGAAAAGGGCCCTCTCCCTCACTGGAAGCCAATGGAGAGACTGCTGGCTGGGGGGTCGTATGATTGAACCTGGGGAGTCCGTAAATCAGGCGGGCCGCCTGATTTTGAATCTGTTGGAGCCGACGGAGCAAGTAGGCCGGCGCACCGTTGTAAATGACGTTCCCATAGTCAAGGCGCGAAAGCACCATGGCCATGAGAATGAGCTTGAGTGCAGCAGTTGAGAAAAAGCGGGCAACCCTTTGGATAATCCGAAGGGAGAAGAAACAAGCAGACACAACTGCATGGTCTGCGGATGAAGGGTAAGCGTGGGATTGATAAAAATACCCAAGGTTTTAACCTTGGAAACAGGAAGGGGGGAAGGGCCAAGGGCAGAGGGCCAGAAGGAAGGGGACCAGGGACTGCAACCACCCCGCGTCAGGACCAATTCGGTCTTGTCCGGGTTCAATTTGAGGTGGTTGCAGTTCATCCACCCTTGGATAAAAAGCATGACCTTCTGGAAATTAGAAGCTGAGGAAGGAGAGGAGGAAAGGTTGAAAACAAGTTGGAGGTCGTCGGCGTAATTAAACACTGAGACCTCCATCTGCTGTAAAGAAAAAATAAGGGGTGAGGTGTATAAATTGAAAAGCAAAGGGGACAGGGAAGAGCCTTGAGGGACTCCACAAGTCACCCTCCTAAGAGGAGCAGTGAAATTGGCAAGATGGACAGCCTGTTCTCTGTCCGTCAGAAATGAACGGAGCCAAGCATAGGCCGTGCCCCCAATGCCCGCCGCTTCGACACGGGTCAACAAGATGTCATGGTCCACCGTGTCGAACGCGGCGGACAGATCTAACAGGACCAGAGCCTGTGGCCGGCCAATATCAATACCCTCTCTTAGTTGATCCATCACCGACACAACTACCTTCTCGGTAGAGTGCAGCGGGCGGAAGCCCGCCTGGCGGGCGGCAAGGCAGCCTGTGGATTCCACAAAGGAACTCAGGGACCTGGTGATATGAGCCTCTGAGACCTTTGCGAGGTAAGGAAGGAGGGAGATAGGGCGGTAATTGGCGGGAACGGAAGGATCGGTGCCAGGCTTTTTCAAGATAGGGATGATGACTGCTGACTTGTGGGCGAGGGGGACAATACCAGAGTTAAGAGAGTGATTAATAAAGGTTAGTGGTGGAGAATAGCAGTTAGAAAAGAGCTCTTTTAGAACAAAAGCAGGACCAATATCCCGAGGGGAGCCTGATTTGATCCGGGCTAAAAGAGGAAGCAGAGAGTCTCGAGTGAGGGGGGGAAACTGAGTGAAGGAGGGGGCAGGGGGGGTGGGGGAACAGCAGAGGGTACTGTGGGAGGGGGGGGGAATGTTGGCCCTAATAAGGGCAATCTTCTCAAAGAAAAAAGAGTTAAGGGAATTACAAAGTGTTTGGGACGGGGGGATTTTAGGGATCGCCCTGTCAGAAGCAGCCAACTCATGAATGGTGTTGAATATCTCCTTGGGTTGGTTTTATGCTGCCAAGATTCTGCCAGAGAAATACTCCGTTTTGGCTTTTAATATGTCATGTTTGTAATCTTTTAGAGACAAGCAGTAACTAGCCTTAAGGAGAGGGCAGTAGGTACACCGCCAGGCGCGTTCGGCTCTGCGGGTCGCAAGTTTTTTTTCCCTGAGGGCAGGAGTAAACCATCGGTTGGCCGCGTGGGCGCATTTGATAGTCACTCTCTTAAGGGGAACGATGGAATTGCACGCCTTTAGCAGCCAGTTGTTAATGGCTGAAAGTTGGGAGGAAGGGGGTAAATCATTGAGCTCCGGGCAAGTTGCCTCCAGAGAAGAGCAGACCACCGGGAGGACCGCCTTATCCCATTTTCTGGCCCAGATGTTTTTGGGCAGGGGGGGTTTAGGTGGCCGTCCAAGGTTGGCTGTGAAAGAAATGAAGAAATGGTCTGACCAAGAACAAGGGGAAATGATTGGAGGATCCATAGGGATGTTAAGGGACCAGATTTGGTCAAGTTGATGACCTTTGGTGTGGCCATCGCATCGTAAGGGTGTCGCCGCTGCAGTCCATGCATCGAACGGAGAGTTTCTTGCATCCCTGAGAAGCATGCCGCATCTGGAAGATCTTCACGTCTTTATTTCTTTGCACCTGAACTTTGCCGCATTCCCCATCGCAGCGACATTGCTTGTCGCAGAAGCGCAACACAACCTAAAGTACATTGATGCAAAGTGTTGCATCTAAGAGCTGAACTCAACTAAGCTTAATTCTACCATATTAAAGTAATCACAGTGTGTATTTTTGTCGTTTATGGTCTTGTGGTAACTCTACATAAACTATAGCCTTGACTGCTCGTGCCAAGCTACCTAGAGTGAGATCAGGGGTTGTTTTTAGGAGTGCAATCCTCTTACCCTGACTAGAGGAGAGGGTCCCTATTTGTCACAAGTACCTACCTGTGCCAACTAGAGACCCTCAAATCTAACAAAGTGCACTGTGTGTCCAGGGCCTGTAAATCAAATGCTACGAGTGGACCTGTAGCACTGATTGTGCCACCACAAAAGTAGCCGTTTAAAGATGTCTCAGACCTGCCACTACAGTATCTACATGCACAGTTTTAAACTGCCATGATGACCTGGCAAGTACACCCACTTGCCAGGCCTAACTCTTCCATTTTATTATATATGACGCCCCTAAGATAGGTCCAGGGTAGCCCCATAGGTAGTGTGCAGTGTATGTGAAAGGTAGGACATGTGTTGATGTGATCGACTTGTCCTGATAGGGAAATACTATGTGTGATCATTGGAGCTACCTTGTACCATTTTATAAGGGTAACTTTCAATTGGGAAGAGATAGAAATATAGAGTTCAGGGTCCCTGAACTCAAAATGTTAAAATGTCTATTTCGGTGAAGATGGCTTTTAAATTGTGTGTTTGAAAATACCACTTTTTGAAAGTGGGCATTTTCTTGCTTTACTAATTTTTGTGCCTCTGCTTGCCTGTGGAATCAATGTATGGTTTTAGATTAACAGGGCCTGGTTTGTGCATTCCCTACAGACACTCACACAAAGGTAGCGGAGGTGTGCCCTGGATATGCTGATGAGCCATCCTGGGCTAGAGGGGTGGAAAGATTTGTCACAAACAGCTGAATGGGCTGTGCTGCCCTGCACAATGCTGTCTCCACCATCGTAGTGTGACTGGGCCAGGTAGGCCATAACAAGCTTTACTGAGCAAGGAGGACTTTCTGAACAAAGACTTGAATGGAAAAGGGGGTCCAAGTATTATACCTAATACCCCAGAACTTTAGAACTCTTATGGACTAAGGAACCTGCCAAGAAGAAGAGATGGAGAAGCCATCAGGAGGAACTACCAGTTTGCTGTGTTGGCTCGCAGTGGCTGCTCCTGTGTTGGGCACTGAAGCTTGAAGGGCTTGAAGTAGAGCTTGCCTCCTGTTGGGTGTCTCATGAACATCAATGACTTAAAGTTCATCTGCCAACAGAACTGGGAACTGTGTGTTTTGTACTGCAACAGAAGAAAAAGCACCACAACTCCTTGAACTGAAGGCATTGCAGAGAGCATCGCATTGCTTCGCACCACAACCCTGGTCTCCACCTGATTCTTGAACTGTGACCTGTGTGCCTTGCTTCACATCACCGTCTGGCTTCACCAACGAATGCACAAATCTCCGGAACCGACCCCTGGCAACGCCGCCTCTTCGGAGCTCATCGCAAGGTCCTCATTGCCCGGCATTTCCATGGTACTGTTTGCAGGTCTTGCTGACACCATAGCTTGCCCACGATCTTACGGTCGGCCTGAACTGTTGGATTTGTTTGTTCACAACGCTGTTTTAGCCCCAGACAGAACTATTGACTTCAAGAAACTGTATTTTAACTCTATTCTTGCAGGATTCATATCTTTGTTACTGTATGTTGGATTTTAATTGTTGTGGCCTTGTTTTACACAGAGAAGTTTAGGCTATGTTCATTAAACTGGTGTGGTGTCCATTTGTAGTATTTTTATTGTATTTCTGTGTGTTATGTGCAAATGCTTTACATATTTCCTCAGTGATAAGCCTGACTGCTCGTGCCAATCTAACAAGGGGCTTAAAAGGGGTTATTTTAGAAGGATAATCTCCTTGCCCTGACTAGCATGAAGGGTCCTTACTTTGACAAGTTATAGACTTTCCAACTACGGAACCCCATTTCTAACAGGGGTGTAGTGGCATACAAAGAGTTGCGTACAATGCAATAAAATGGACTACAGTGTCATAGAGAGGCATTAAATGGACTAGAGTGTTGTACAGTGACATACATTATAGTACAGTGTTGTACAGTGGAGGCGGAATGGTATAGACTGGAGTAAAGTGTCAGACAGAGCCTTACAGTGTTTTAGCATGTTGTAGAGTGGAGTTGCATAGAGAACAGTAGTGTATCGAAGAGTGGAACTTTGTAGAGTGGAATGTTGTACAGAAGCGCAGAGCGAGGTAAAGTCTTGGACAGTGGAGTAGAGTTGAGTCGAGTGGCATAGCATAGTGTAGATTTAAGTATAATAGCGCATATTGGTGTGTTGTAGAACAGAGTGGCGTGGAGTGTAGTGGCGTAGCATAGGTAGTAAATTGTTATATTTTGGAGTGGGGTTTCATACAGTAGAGTGGAGTGCTGTGTCTTAGTCTGTAAAAAAGGGATGTATAGTGGAACAGAGTGTACGAGCATGGAATGGAATATAGAGTTGGACAGTGGAGTGCACTGACATAGAGTGGAGTAGAGTGTTGTAGAGTGCCATAAATTGTAATAGTTTCTCTCCCTTTCAGTTCAATAGAGCCATTAAAGATACAATGTAAAATATTTAGAATAGAGATATCTTAAAACATACAAATTAATTTATAAAAAATTCTACGGTAGTATAAAATCATGCGGGAAATTATAGGCTGACGATACAAGTCTCATTATGTTATAGAATCCATAATAAATTTAAAAGATTCAGTATAAAATATTTTTTTAATGAATCCCAAAGCTACAAAGATTTGCAAATAAGATCAATTCAATCTCTGCTAAAAAATGTGGGTAAGACATCAATAAAAAGATTCAAAACCGATCATAAATACATTTAAGACATGATATTAAGTGTGCAAAGATATGATTACTGGTTTAAAGAGCATTCAGCTTAATTTGCCATATTTCCAACAGCTATCTCGCGAGTGAATACTCCACAAAATCTCAAGTTTTGGTTTTACATACTCTAAGGGCTGTGAGGCGGTCCTTAAAACTGAGGTGCTTAGAAAGAGGAATAATTAAAAGTAATTGCTGTTTAACATAAGACTTACAGAACAATAACAAGTGTTCTATATTTTCAGGTAATAGACAAACAAATCGGACAAATATTCGATGAGTCTGCCTTTTACGACCAGGAGTAGGTAAACACGCCAACAGTAAGATTAC
Source organism: Lissotriton vulgaris (assembly GCF_964263255.1). Lineage (NCBI taxonomy): Eukaryota > Metazoa > Chordata > Amphibia > Caudata > Salamandridae > Lissotriton > Lissotriton vulgaris. Next base: position 617,609 of record NW_028241407.1, on the reverse strand, counting down.
CAATCTAAGTTTTACATAAAGTGCCCATGCAGCAGGGTTAATGACCCTATTCAGGTATTGCTCATACTCAGGTACACATTCAAGTATAAAGAAGGAGTCTTCAGGAAACCTGGGGATACAGTAGAAAGCTTGACTCCTAAAACAGAATTCCAAAAGGACGTTTTCAGCTTATCCCGATCACCTTGGGGTAATACTGAAACCTGCAGTCAAAGATCTTCCAGAGCCAACTTGAATAGCAAATGTTTAATATGGAGAAGCCAGGGAATCCTCCCAACATGGTGGTCACCTAATGCGACTCTAAAACAACCTTAAGCCTCATTGGTCCAGAGCCTTATCCAATATACAATAGATCTCAGCATTGCAATGTCAGAAATTGATCTTAGGTTTAGGTTGAGTCTAATTGGTAGCGTTGGCGCACTGATGGGGAGTCTCAAAAGGGTCTCACAAAGGCATTTTCAGCTTTTTCAAGGGTACTAAGGTTACAGTGCCCCCATAAATCTGCCCCCACAAGCTTGAATCTTGTATATCTCCAATGGAGATTAGATAGCGAAAGTCGGTGATCTCTTGGTGAATCTTTGTTTTAGAGTCATAACACTTTTCTGTTCCTGAACTATCAATCTATGGGAATCTTCCAATCTTGAGCCCAAATAGTCAAACTCATGTACCCTATCCAATGCCTCCCCCGCAGAATGCCGTACTTAGATGATTTCCTCCTGGCACGGAAGATCATGCACTTAGTTCTGTTACTATTAATGTCCAGGCTATGCTCTAGACAAAAAGTGTTAAACTTATCCAAGAGAATAGATGTTGGCCTGACCCCAATCAGGGACACAATAACTGATCGTCCCTAACTGTCTTGGAGACGTCTCTGGAGTACCCCCGAGCTTAACCATTTCAGGGAGTAATTGAAAGACATCCTACTTTCCCAGGGTGCAGGGAAGATTCCTTGGCTTATGCACATTAAACATCTATGCCACTCCCTGGGAAGGGCTGATTTATGGCTTACCCCAGAACAGACATGTTCCAGTATCTCCCAAAAATCCCTCGCATTAGCACTCAAGGAACACCATCTGGCCAATCTACTACGTAACAGTGACATAGGGGTGCTAAGCTCAAGATTTCTGTAGGTCAAGTGCACATATCGTTTCGAATAATTTTTGGATACTATCCACCCCCCTTGCAAAAAAACTATATGAGCAATTTAGACACGGAACACTCCCGGTAAGGGGCTATACAAACAAGTGGGCAGGTGTTGATTCCACACTCAAGGCTGCCCAGGCTGTTCTGCCAGTGTACAATCCGACTTACACATATTGCTTTTTTGCCCTTCCTATGCCAACACAAGAGCCAAATGGATTATCCAACTCTGCAAAAATGTAGGCATCAGAAATTACCAGGAAATGTACCGTATTCTAAGATATGATTCCTCCCCTTTGATGGTATTTGTGACTTCCAGAGTCCTATTTTACATGTGGTGTTAAAGAAGGGCCAAGCTCAAGATGCTTGATCCTGTTCACAATGCCTAGGTGGTTTTTATTCTTACAATAACTGGAGGGGGCCGGCAAGTGATTAGACTCATACATCCAGCTTTCTATACTCGTATCTAATTTTATCCTTCAAGAATTAGAACTGCTTGTGATCAACTTTTATTAACATTTTACCAATTATTTTAGAGAATTTTAACAACTCAGTCACACTTCAACACCTTATTTTATACTGTTTACTTCTTAGTTTTCTATGTAAGACATTTCTACTGATGTTTTATCTGTCTACTGCTTTTCTGGCCTACGGCCGAAATAAAGTTCATAGACTGACTGAATATGGAGAAGCCAGGGAAGCCTCCCAATATGGTGGTCATCTAATGCGATTCTGAAACAATCCCTATAACGACCTAAATACTCATTGGTCCAGAGCCTTATCCTATATTGAATAGATCTCAGCATTGCAATGTCAGAAATTGATCTTAGGTTTTGGTTGAGTGCAAGACGAACGATACTAATGCAGCAGATCTACTTGCACAATCACAGGCGGAAACGGAAGCCCATCCTCAAACTCTTAATCCCTCACCGGCATTGGTAACAACAGCGCCTCAGGTAGTAGAAGAAGGGAGAAACAGTGGGACGGGAGGAAAGGAGGTGAGAGACTTTCCTTTGTTTGCTAGAAGAACAACTCCGAAATCTCTCCTTCCTAATTCTTCACCACTCCTTCCGGTTCCCACCACTTTGGATCCCCCAGACTCTAACGTTCTATCCAAGGGTCCTGACATGACAGTATCTCCACCTCAAACTCAGCTTTCTACAGTAAATGTAGCAAATGAAGTAGCAAGTGATGGGGGGAGTATATATGATACAACTCCCGGGAGTGAGAGAATATTAGGACCCGATTCTAGCCTTCTCGACAAGGAAGCAAGATCCGAAGTGAAATTCCAGTTAGATATTCGTGAGATGCTTAATCTACTTCTCGATGAGATCCGTGAAATTTAAAATAATCAGCGCACAGAACTTGCTGCTATTCACGCCAGAATAGATAAGCTGGAGGAGTTAACACTGGCGCTCCCCAATAGGGTTTTGGAAGCTGAGTCAAGGATCACTGTCCTGGAAGATCAGATGAATCTGGTATCAGGAGAGGCTAAAGAGGCTACAAAGAAGAGGATTACAATGGAGAATAAACTCGAGGAGTTGGAGAACCATTCTCGTAGATCTAACCTGAGGATAGTAAGGGTTCCAGAAGGAACAGAAGGCTCCGACACAGTACAATGGGTTAACTCGTTTATACAGAAAGTAGTTCTACCAGACTTTGAAGGAGACCTAACGATAACAAGAGCCCACAGAGTACCGGCTCAGCATTTTGCGAACTCTCCATTTCCTAGAACTATCCTACTAAACTTTGCGGATTTCAGGATTAAGGAACGGATACTCTCTAAGGCATATCAACAACGCCAGTTTCCTGTTTCCGAAACTACAAAATGCAGGATTTTTTCGGACATGACGGCAACTGCAGCTAAAAGAAGGAAAGAATTTGTAAAGTTGCTGCAGCTATTTAAAGCTAATGGTGCCCAGGCCTCGATTGCACAGCAATCTAAGCTGAAGGTTCTCGTTAAGGGAAAATTCTTTCTATTCACTGATTTAGAAGAGGCTCAGACTCTTCTTAATGAGATATCTACAAGGGCCTAGGCTTAATGGCATCTTTGAACTGAATGTTAAATAAAAAATTTTTTTAAAAAGAGTGCGCAATGAGGGGGGATTTCTTCCCTCCTTTCGTTTATCCAAAAGGAAAAATTCAGGCGGGTGTTCCTGGGTCAAGGGTCACACCAGGGTGTAACAAGAAGACACCCGAAGAAGAAGAAGGGGTGGGATGTGGGCAGTGTGGACGGGGAGGGGTCTCCCACACTCCTGGGGGGGTTCTGGGTGGTGGGGGGTGAAAGCAGTAAAAAAATACAAGCTCAGTAGGTTTTCTATTTCTAACATTGGTTGGTACAGAAAAGGTTTAGAAATTCATAGCTTCGTTAATGGGTCATGACTTATGTAATATCCTGCCCGTTAATGCGAATGGGCTGCTAAATAAACAGAAATACGGAGCCCTTTTGAAATGGGCAATTGCCTTTAAACCCCATGTAGTCTTTCTCCAGGAGACACACCTGAAATCGAACTCTCCAAGGTTGTTCTTACCTAGATACTTCTCCTATGGGTTTTTTTCCTCAGCTGGGGTCGCCCAGAGGGGTGTCGCTATTTATTTCTCAAGGAATTTACCCTGGGAAATTTTGCAAACGCAAAGAGACTCTAAAGGTAGATGGCTTTGGGTCGCAGTAAAATTGTTGGGAAAGGTATACAACTTTGTAAATTATTATGGCCCAATTTCTGATGACACCTCGGCCCTGACTGAAATTAGTGAAATACTAAGGGGCATTGCTGGGCAAATCATAGTAGGAGGTGATTTCAATTACATCCAGGATTTAAAGAGGGATACCTCTAACAAGAATAAGAAACAACTAAAACCTAAGACTAAAGGGGTGTTAGAGGCTTTTATGTCAGAATATCAATTGACGGACTCCTGGCGCTCCCTAAATCCCAATCTAGAATCCTACACATGCTATTCGAATAGGTTCCATACAGCCTCTAGAATAGATTTCTTTTTATCCTCTAGATCTCTTCAAATTTCCAAAACATTGATAGGCTGCAATCCCTTTTCAGATCATGGGAGGATTGAGGTGGAACTAATACTAGAGGGTTTGACAGGGGAACGATCTAGGTGGCAGTTGGATCGTACCCTTTTACAGAACATAACATGGGTTGAGAGTTTCAAAGAATGGATAAAGGATTTTTTTCTAGTAAATAAGGACTCAGCAGAACCTTTTGCAGTATGGGGGGCATTCAAAGCAGCAGCCCGGGGACAGATTATAGCATTTTCTTGCAATAAAGCAAAGGATCGAAAAAATAAAATATCTGCCCTTCAGTGTGCTGCTGAGAATGAGTACGCATTGAAACTGAATCAAAAACCTAATAACTGGGATCAAGCTAAAACATCGCTTAGGGATTTCTTCATCCTTGAAGAGATAAATAGCTCAAAAGCCTTTCAACAAAAGCTATATGAAGACAGTCAACTCATGGGTAAGCTGCTGGCAAATTCGATCAGGAAAAAACAAGAGTCTTCCATCATTTTAAAAATCCAAGATCCATCAGGTGGAATAGATACTTGCAGTGAGGGAATTGCGAAAATATTCCTTGATCATTACGAGAGAATATATTCTACTGATATTCAAGTGGAGGAAAATTTGATCAGGGAATATTTTGATAATTTAAATATCCCCAAAATTTCCAATTTTAGATCTAATCAAATAGGCTGTGATATAAATCATCTGGAAATCCAGAATAGTATAAAAGCCACAGCGGGAGCAAAGGCTTCAGGGATAGATGGATTCCCAATCGAATTCTATAAGGTTTTTATGAAGGAACTGGTAGATCCCTTGAAAAATGTATTTAATTATATCAGATTAGGTGGTAGGGTTCCCTCAGAGTTTAAAGAGTCCACAATTATTAGTTTTGTTAAGAAAGGTAAGAATCCGGAGGACGTAAATGCCTATAGACCAATTAGTCTATTAAATTCTGACTATAAGGTTTTTATGAAAATTTGGGCTCAAAGATTCGTGTTGGCTGCCCAGGAGGTAATACATCAAGACCAAACGGGTTTTATAGCCGGTCGTTGTATGGCTGCCAACACAGAATATTTAATACAGGCGATAGATTATTTTAATATTAATTCAATTTCTGCATGCATTCTTATGATTGATGCAGAAAAAGCATTTGATTTAGTCAACTGGTCAACGTTATTTTTTTCCCTTGGTTATTTTGGATTCCCCGCCCCTATTATTAGCATGCTACAAAATATTTATGAGGGGGCATCAGCCCAGGTGATAATAACTGCCAAGCAAGCAGGGAAGATTAAAATAAATCGGGGCACAAGGCAAGGTTGTCCCTTATCACCCCTGCTTTTCACCTTTTTTATCGAACCCCTGGTAATAAAAATAAGAAATAATGATGCAATATTTTCCCCAATTGCAGGAATGTCGAAGTTAAAATTATTGGCCGACGACATTATCCTTTATATGGCTCCTGATAAAGAAAATATTTTATATCTTATGAAAGAGCTTCAGGTATATGAAAAGATAGGGGGCTATAAAATCAACGAGAAAAAAACGGAAGTTCTTATTTTAAATTCAAATTTAGATTTTCTTCCACTAGATCTTCAGTTCCAAGCAGAAAAAAGGGACCCAATAAGATATTTAGGGATATATGTGACCAGAGACTATCAAGAACTTTTTCAATTGAATTACAAAAAACAAAGAATAAAATCAAGAGCCTTTTAGAACAATGGGATATACTGCCCTTATCATTGATTGGCAGAGTGGCTTTGATTAAGATGAACATATTACCTCTGCTTCTATTTTTGTTTAGTAACATTCCAATCAAAGTCAATATGGCCTTTTTTAAGGAACTAGAATCTATGATGAGAAGATTTATTTGGAACAAAAAGGCCAACAGAGTCAAACTCGCGGCGATACAACTTCCTGTTAACCAAGGCGGGCTTGCTCTTCCCCATTTTAATACATATTACGAAGCAGCTTTTTTCGATATAATGGCAGGATTATTAAAGGCTAGACAGACAAGAGACAACTTTTTTCTAAATAGAATGCTTGAGGAATCAGGCTCTCAAATTTTTATTTTTTTAAAAACTGCAAAGCTTCCAAAGAGAACACGATATAAGACACTGGTGGGGTATTCATCGAGATTACGGCTTTTATTTGAAAAACACGGCTCAGATGGATCCATTTATTTGAAACTGTCAGAATGTACTAAATTGGGTCTTAGGATTTCTTCAAGTCATCTGACAGAATGGGAATTGGCCGGATTTGGCGAAATAAGGCACCTTCTCACTCAAAATACGATAATGAGTTGGCAAATGGTTAGAGACAGAACGCATCCGAGGCGGCTCATGTTTTTCCAATATTTGCAATTGACATATTTTATAAGAAAAGAAGTAGGAAGTCTAGATACAACACCCAATGCATTGTTAACAGCGTTATTTGGGGAGAAACATAAGGGTATTGGATTCTGGTATAAAAAGTTACTCCCTTCTGGATCATCTACTATAATAACTAAACACTTGGAGAAAATAAGTATTACATTACAGTGTGAATTGTCAGATAAAGACTGGGAGACAATATGTTATTTAGGAAATAGAGCACTTCGAGCAGCTAACTACAAGAGAATGTCCTTTCTTTCTCGCTGGTTGGCATATTATACCCCGGAGGCCCTACAGAGAATGTTCCCTTAATGTGAGAATAAATGTTTTAGATGCAAAACCAGGGGACAGGGTGGTTGGTATCATATTTTTTTCTCATGTCCAAAGTTAGAGCCCTTCTGGAAGATGATTTTCGCAGATTTGGAGATAGCTACTGGGAAAACTCTTCTTCCAGAAGCAGAAGTGGCTCTTTTTGGCATTGCTAAAGAAAGGAACAGGTTCAATGAATCTGAAGAAGTGTTTATTTTTATTTCCACTGCTGTGGCACGGTCCCTGATCTTGCAAAATTGGAAATCTATGGTGAATCCTTTTCATGTTAAATGGGTCAATAAAATGAGAAGAACATATAATTTTGAGAGAGCCTATGCAGGTAGAGTGGGTGTGATTGCAAGATTCGAAAGGAATTGGAAGTATTTTAACATGCTTGAACTGCTAAAAGGAAGGTGATTGTTATACTTTAGTTAATTGCAAGATTGTTATACTTTAATTAATTGCAAGATGGTATTATTATTTGTGCTATTATACATTGGCACTTTATTGCACAAGTCACTTTATATAGGCCAAATTTATATTGTATTTTAATTAATTGTAAGATGGTATTACATTTGCAATTGAGGAAATGCAGTATCCATTTGTCGTGCTATATTAAATTGCTAAGCACTTTTATCATATATATTAGTCAAAAAAAAAAATGTGTTTGTACGTCATTATATCTACACTTCATGAAATGAATTACTATTTGTGATATTATACATCGGCACTTTATTGCATTAGTCACTTTATATAGGACAAATGTTGCACGTAATAACACTAGCACTTTCATCTTCTGGTTTTAAAGCGTTAGTCTTTCCATTATTGCACTAGCACTTTATGAACGGTATAGTTATAATAATCTTGAGGCTGTTTATTACCAGTTGTTTACATATTAGGTATTCTAAGACGTTTTGAAACTAATATTTTGATAGGTCTAAAAAATGTTTTTTTGAAGCATAATATCAGGTGTTCTTCAACTAGTACTTCTATACCGATATGGCCAGCTGTGCATTGTTGCAGTTTATTTTTTATTCTTATTTTTTTTTTTTCTCTTGTATTATCGCTGTGGCATTTTATTGTCTAGAGCTGTCTCTTGGATATTGTAAAAAAAAAAAAAAAAGTATCCAATGTATGTTTCATCATGAAGAAATTAATGTACCAATGTATTTGTCTTATTATCCTACGGCTTGTAATAAAAATTTTTTTTTAAAAAAAAAAGGTTTTGGTTGAGTCTAAGTGGTAGCATTGGCGCACTGATGGGGAGTCTCAAAAGGGTCTCACAAAGGCATTTTCAGCTTTTTCAAGGGTACTAAGGTTACAGTGCCCCCATAAATCTGCCCCCACAAGCTTGAATCTTGTATATTTCCAATGGAGATGAGATAGCGAAAGTCGGTGATCTCTTGGTGAATCTTTGTTTTAGAGTCATAACACTTTTCGGTTCCTGAACTATCAATCTATGGGAATCTTCCAATCTTGAGCCCAAATAGTCAAACTCATGTACCCTATCCAATGCCTCCCCCGCAGAATGCCGTACTTAGATGATTTCCTCCTGGCACGGAAGATCATGCACTTAGTTCTGTTACTATTAATGTCCAGGCCATGCTCTAGACAAAAAGTGTTAAACTTATCCAAGAGAATCGATAGACCGCGAGCAGTGGTGGCGCCTCCACTAAGGCAAAGCAGTGAAAGAAAGAACAAATAGACTGATAATATCGCGAGGCTATCATCGTTGCATTTGTTCCTTCTGCGCAGATTTACGGAGCGGGCGGGGCTGCTCTGCTCTCAGAGTGTGAGAGGAGTGCTTTAGAGCAGGGGGGAGTGCTTTGCCCACTCCTGAGTGCAAATGACTGTTTGGCCGACCCTCTGGAGCCGGTCAAACAGTCATGATCACTTTGCATTACAGCCTGAATAGAGAACATGCCCAGGTCCCCATTCCCTGGCTGAGCACCGATCCACGGCACTCAATGCAGCATTGTACTTGGTTTTGGGGAGAAAGCCTGGCTGCTTTCTGTTCCGGCCCCAAAGAGGAGAGACTGAGATGAAGTGGGAGAGAGCGGCGAGTAGGTAAGTTTTATTCTTTTTGTACATCCTGCTCCCTCCAGCCCACCTCCCAGCCCGTCCACCACTCCCGATCCGTGCCAGCCACTACTGACCGCAAGGAGTTCTTTGATAATAACAAAGTACCATCTGCAAAAAGAAGGTATAGTATTTTGAATTGTTCACAATTTAAAAGATAGGGGATGCAGCCCTTTATGCACAAAAAGAGTGTGGGGCCCAAAATACACCCTGGTCTTACTCCTCTCCTGATCAGAATGTCTTTCGTCAATTCCCTGTGGGGCCCCACCTAATCCTCACAAACTTTTCTGTATATAAAGCCTGTATTATGAGCAATAATCCCTGTGGAATCCCATTCTTATGCAAAGCAGCCCAAAGTTTTGCCTTGGGAAAATCGCAAATCCACAAAAACGACATACACTAACTCCAGATCAATGTCTACTATCTTTCACTTAATAGACAGGATCAATAGTACTAATATTGGATGTGAAACCCGCCTGTCAGTTGGATAACACTTTAGCTTGGGAAATCCTGTCCCCGTACATGTGATGAAAAGGTTTTCTGCTGCAAAAGAGAATTTGTGCAAGCTTTTACTTCCCAGGCAATGTTACCATGTCAGACATTCAGGACAACTGTCTATTTCCATGGGTGCACTACCTGTGTACCTCATTTACCTTTGTGATGACTACATGTCTATCCAACTGTGTGCAGCACAAATATGTGGCATGTGTAGAAATGGCCTTTTCATTTTGTCATCCTCACAGGTTGATGCCTACGAGAAGTAGGAGATCTGGCTGACCATCGCATGGGCAGTAAGATCAGTGGGGGTTTACAAGTGCCGGATCCGCAACTGCCAGAATCGGTGGCAGGACCTTCGGGCTGGACACAGAGGATCACAAGGGTCCAGCTGAAGCTGTTGCCTCCTCGCAGGAGGGGCGGACACCGGACCCTGACTCCCCACATGCTCAGGATTCTGGCAGTGGTCTTCCCGGACTTGGCTGGGCAGCTGAAGGCCAGACAGCAGCAAGGAGGGGGTAAGTCCACGACTAATCTGTGCACTATGTCTGCAATACTATTTGCAGTCTTTTGGCCTGGTGACACTTCCACATTACGTTGGTCTTGTAGTCCTGATCTCATGTCCCTCAATTGTGTAATGCACCCTCCTCATCTGATCCACAGGTGTGGCCCTTACAGTCTGTGACTTGTCTCACTTGGGCACTGTGTCCTTGCAGTCAGCTATGCTTAAGGTTCCGGACAGCATCTATTACCGGGACTCTGTTGTGTGCTTTGTGGGTGGGTCAATTGTTTACACAATGCCTGAAATCTGACATGTGATCTGTGTACGCCGTTGATATGTGTTCCAATTGCTGTTCTAACTCGCCACATGTGCCTGGGGTATTTGAAACACACCCATGCAGCAAGTGAGACCAATTCTGGGGCCTCTGGAGTATGTATATCCAGTGTGTTACACTTGCTTAGCCACCTGCCTACTGCCCAGGGCTATACACGGTTTCACATTGAACAGGGCAGTCATGCCTACTCCAGGGCATTAAAACATTCCTGTGTATCAACTTACAGATTGGGCTTAGTGAAATGTGGGCTCAGGTGTCTGCCTCTGTGTCATTGTGGTGTCGCTTCCTTTTTAGGACAACTCGGGTGTTCAAAAGTTTGAGGGTCATCAGGCAATCTGAGTAGTGACTATAGGAGACAAGACCTGTGTGACATATAGGTGTGTGATCACTTGACTGTGCACAATGGTGTATGCAACTGTGAAGTTCAGGCAGCTGTGTTTCATTCACAGCAGACTGGGAGGTGCTCATGTTCAGGGAGTTGTGTTCGCAGTCACTCATATGTCTGATTTGTATGATGTGGGGTCATCAGAGTCCAGAATATGTTGTTTGCAGGGGATGGATGTGTGCACTTGTCAGCTGCAGAGCTTGTATTCCCTGTGACCTATGATTGAGAGACAGCGCAGACTGTTGTTTTCTGGTTGCCCTACCCCTGCGACATGGGACAGTGATGACTGACTTTCCAGGCATGCCTGTGCCACGGCATTGTACTTGCTAGGAGGGATCCTGCAGTGGAGTCAAATGTGCTCCATGCACCCCATCGTGGCATTGACTATCAGGACATGAGGACATCATAGTGTCTGGTGCTGGCATGCATCACAAGCATGTCAAATGAGACTCTGGCCATATCTTCATCCTGACACCTGTAGTGAGTCAGTGGCAAGAGATGTGATGTGTGTATAGTAACAAACTTCTACATGCTCACTTGCATATCCGACAACTGTGTAGGTAGTGCATGTGTGCACATTGGGGTATTAGCATCCAACATGCAACAGACATATGGGTGCAAGGCCAGGAGGGATATGAGTGCCGTGGTTGATGGTCAGACTGACAATTGGCTTATTCAAAACAGTGTGAGCCCTTTGCAATGTGCAGCTGATGATACCAGGGCTTGCCCTGTGATGTGCTGTACTCACTGTCGTGTGTGCGGTCAGTGCAGGTGACTATTGTTGGTATGGTTTTTCTAATTCTATCCAGATACATCCACGGCCACAGGAGGGGACAGCACCACGGACCAGGAGGAGCTGCAGAGCCCGACTGGGACATTAACTATGGAGTTGGAGGGACCCAGTGGAATGGAGGGCGAGGGGAGCCACACCGAGTCCTCAGCACCATTCACCTCAGCTGAGGACCACAGCAGCTTGGAGGATGGCTCTCTTGTGGGGGCGGGTGTCAGCAGCCAGCAAAGCACTGATAGTGAGGCTGTCCACATCACCACCATCCCATCGGCTCCCATCCCAGAGGTCCGGGGAGGCTCCCGTGTTCGGTTGTATGTCTCCTGTGTGCCAGGCACCGCACCCCCTCCCCCTGTGTCCCCGCTGCCCTGAGTGTGGAGTCTGTCCTGTGGACTTGCTTCGACAGATTCGTGTAGGGCAGACATCACTGCTGAGTGTCCTCCATGCACACACCAGTCTGTTGACACAACTGGTGTCGTTCATGGAGGGCATGTCATCGGACAGGTCTGCCCTACAGAGGACCAATCAGTCCATGGCCTCCTCCCTGACAGCAGCAGTGTTCCTCCTCCAACAGTCCCTCACCCCTCCTACCTCTGCCCCATCCACAATTCCTAGCACCCTACCTGTCCCAAGCACACAAACACCAGCACAGTCACGCAAACCCACAGACACGAGCAGCACACAAACACCCAAACCGATGTCTAAACGTGCACGCAAGCAACCTTAAGGGACTGATACCACACTTACAGGGGATGGTTTGCAAACACACACACAGGCATCCACAACCACTCCGCAGTCCTCCGATAACTCTCCGTCCAAGACCCCTTCCCTTGCCTCACCTGCAACCCCATCGTCCAAGCAGCTCTTCCTCTGTGACCTTGGCCTCTTCCCCACCGATCCAGCTGATCCAGCGTACAAAGGGAAGAGGAAGTCCCCACACACAGTGGGGAGTGCCCCTCACACAGGCAGACTGAGGCCCCCACCCGCAAGTCCCCTTGGACCCGGAAGAGCAAGACCCCACCCCCGCCCGCAGCTCCAAAACAGTCTTCGTCCTCCATCCCCAGGCCACCACTCCACAGGTTTTGCCACCACACCCTGCCCCAGATTCCACCACCCACAGATACACCATCCCCAAAATGCTCAGGCCCTCCCCCCTACTACTTACTCTTCCACCCCCACCACCCCCGGTCAGCCTGTTTGTGACACTGGTGTGGGGACCGTGGCCCCCCCTCTGTTCTGCCGACCTCACCTAAACCCCATTCCTCTCCCATGGAGTTAGGCACTGCAGTGGAGTCCACCACCACCCCGTCTGACTTGGGCACTGCAGTGAGTACCCAGTCTACTCCATCTGACACGCCCACTGTGTAGGAAGGTGGATATCTGACTATATGGTTGCCCCCACTTTTTGCCTGGTGTTTTGCTGGTTTTCGACTTAGTTGGGCTAGGACCCTGTTATTCAGGACCCCAGCCTTTCTGCTCTCTCTATAAAATGGACTCCATGTACTTTAGGTGCATCCCAGATTGGGTATTGGGTCACCTCTGTGAGTCCCTGTATAGTGTACCATGGGTACCCAGGGCATAGGTGCATCCAAGGCCTACCAGGGGCTGCAGCATGTATTATTCCACCGCTGGCTGGCCCTCCAAACTGACATCACAGGTCTTTTCCCACAGCCTGGGTAAGATGGTATAATCACCCCTTACTGGGATATAGTATACCTATATCCATACATATATAGACATATATATACTTATAAGCCACTCCTATGGTAGGCCTCGACAATCCTGGAGGCAGAGTGCTTGGTTTTATATGAGAGGGTGCCCTGGCATGAGCTGGGCCCCTCTGCAGCTTGCGGAACCATCTCCTTATAGCTGTTCTATGATATAGCCATACCATATACTCTTAAGTGCATTATAATCCTAGCGGTTAATGCTAACTTTGGTTTGGCTTTATCAAAACATGTTGTGTAAGGTGTCAAACACTTTGGAATACTACACCCCTCGCCAGTCTTGGCGGCGGGGGTAGCATTCCACCCTTCTAGAGGGAGAAGACATGTAGTTACTGGTACACCCGGTTAAAATTAATCAGAGCCTCAGCTTTTGGTCACACAGGTGATGGGAATTACATTGTATGTTCAAAGTCATATTCACTGTTGTGGGTATTTGTCACAGACTACACACTGTTGTCATGATGGTAGGGGGGATATATTTTGCTGACATACCTAATGTTGGTGTATGATGGATGCGTGGCGCATCACCCGTCCTATGGGTGTGGGTGTTGATAGTGATAGTCACAGAGCACACTATGAGTGGGGGTGGTAGTAGTGATAAGTAACAAGTCCCCTATGAGTGGGGGTGGCAGTAGTGATAGGCAACATGCCCCATATGAGTGGGGGTGGTAGTAGTGATAGGCAACATGTCCCCAATGAGTGGGGGTGGTAGTAGTGATAGTCACACAGCACCCTATGAGTGGGGGTGGTAGTAGTGATAGTCACACAACACCTATAAATGGGAGTGGTAGTAGTGATAAGCAACAAGTCCCCTATGAGTGAGGGTGGTAGTAGTGATAAGCAACAACCCCCCCATGAGTGGAGGTGGTAGTAGTGATAGTCAACATGCCCCATATGAGTGGGGGTGTTAGTAGTGATAGTCACACAGCACTCTATCAGTGGGGGTGTTAGTAGTGATAGTCATACAGCACCCTATGAGTGGGGGTGTTGGTAGTGATAGTCACACAGCACCCTATGAGTGGGGGTGTTAGTAGTGATAGGCAACATGCCCCATATGAGTGGGGGAGGCAGTAGTGATAGGCAACACGTCCCCTATGAGTGGGGGTGGTAGTAGTGATAGGCAACATACCCCACATGAGTGGGGGTGATAGTAGTGATAAGCAACAAGTCCCCTACGGGTGGAGGTGATAGTAGTGATAAGCAACAAGTCCCCATATGAGTGGGGGTGGTAGTAATGATATGCAACATACCCCCTATGAGTGGGGATGGCAGTAGTGATAAGCAACAAGTCCCCTATGAGTGGGGGTGGCAGTAGTGATAGGCAACCCACCCCCATGAGTGGGGGTGGTAGTAGTGATAAGCAACAAGTCCCCTATGAGTGAGGGTAGTAGTAATGATGGGCAACAAGTCCCCTATGAGTGGGGGTGGCAGTAGTGATAGGCAACATACCCCATATGAGTGGGGGTGTTAGTAGTGATAGTCACACAGCACCCTATGAGTGGGGGTGTTAGTAGTGATAGTCACACAGCACCCTATGAGTGGGGGTGTTAGTAGTGATAGTCACACAGCACCCTATGAGTGGGGGTGATAGTAGTGATAGGCAACATAACCCATATGAGTGGGGGTGTTAGTAGTGATAGTCACACAGCACCCTATGAGTGGGGGTGTTAGTAGTGATAGTCACACAGCACCCTATGGGTGAGGGTGTTAGTAGTGATAGTCACACAGCACCCTATGAGTGGGGGTGGCAGTAGTGATAGGCAACAAGTCCCCTATGAGTGGGGGTGGTAGTAGTGATAGGCAACATACCCCCACGAGTTGGGGTGGTAGTAGTGATAATCAACAAGTCCCCTACGAGTGGGGGTGATAGTAGTGATAAGCAACAAGTCCCCTATGAGTGGGGGTGATAGTAGTGATAGGCAACAAGTCCCCATATGAGTGGGGGTGGTAGTAATGATAAGCAACATACCCCCTATGAGTGGCGGTGGCAGTAGTGCTAAGCAACAAGTCCCCTATGAATGGGAGTGGCAGTAGTGATAGGCAACATACCCCCACGAGTGGGTGTGGTAGTAGTGATAGGCAACAAGTCCCCTATGAGTGGGGGTGGCAGTAGTGATAGGCAACATACCCCCTATGAGTGGGGGTGGCAGTAGTGATAAGCAACATACCCCCTATGAGTGGGGGTGGTAGTAGTGATAAGCAACAAGTCCCCTACGAGTGGGGATAGCAGTAGTGATGGACAACAAGTCCCTTATGAGTGGGGGAGGTAGTAGTGATAGGCAACAAAGCCCATATGAGTGGGGGTGGTAGTAGTGATAGGCAACAAGTCCCCTATGATTGGGGGTGGTAGTAGTGATGGGCAACAGGTCTTCTATGAGTGGGGGTGGTAGTAGTGATACGCAACATACCCCATAAGAGTGGGGGTGATAGTAGTGATATGCAACACGTCCCCTATGAGTGGGGGTGGTAGTAGTGATAGGCAACATACCCCCTATGACTGGGGGTGGTAGTAGTGATAGGCAACATACCCCATATGAGTGGGAATGGCAGTAGTGATGGGCATCAAGTCCCCTATGAGTGGGAGTGGTAGAAGTGATAAGCAACATACCCCCTATGAGTGGGGGTGGCAGTAGTGATAAGCAACATACCCCCTATGAGTGGGGGTGGCAGTAGTGATAAGCAACATGTCCCCTATGAGTGAGGGTATTGATGGTGATAGTCACAAGGACCATATTAGTGGGGGTGGTAATAGTGATAAGCAACAAGTACCCTATGAGTGGGGGTGGTAGTAGGGATAAGAAACAAGTCCCCTATGAGTGGGGGTGGTAGTAGTGATAAGCAACATGCCCATATGAGTGGGGGTGGTTGTAGTGATAAGAAACAAGTCCCCTATGTGTGGGGGTGGTCGTAGTGATAAGCAACATATCACCTATGAGCGGGGATGGCAGTAGTGATAGGCAACATACCCCATATGAGTGGGGGTGGTAGTAGTGATTAGCAACAAGTCCCCTATGAGTGGGGCTGGAAGTAGTGATAGTCATGCAACACTTACAGTGGCCTGTTGCTAGTGTACAGAGTATGGACCCCCTATGTGTGTGTGACATTTGGCGGGTACATGTTGTTTGTTTGTGTGGTGGGTGTCTGACTTACCATCTGCGCCGTCTGCGTCTGTTCGTCATCCAGTCATAGATGTACAGTACTGGCATGACCTGCGCGATGGGATTCATGATGTGTTCGTCTCATACACGCTGCTTGTTGCTCCGTCTCGTACCCGATGCTAGCTGATCCGTCTCGTAGCAGTGGATTTTGTTGGGACCAGGAATCATACATGCTGTTTGGCATTTGCAGTGTTTACCATGATGACACTTACCTTTTGGTCACTGTGATGATGGGAGGCTTAGACCCAGTTACCACAATGTTCAACATTTGCTGCAGGTTAGAACCCCACACTTAATTTTTGTTCTACACAGTGATGGGGGTTAGAGCACATTCACACAGTGCCATTGTGATGCTTGACTTGTGTAGCCCATACAAAGTTTTTGGTCACACATGTGATGGGAATTACAATGTATGTTCGAAGTCATATTCACTGTTGTGGGCATTTGTCACAGACTACACACTGTTGTCATGATGTTAGAGGGGATATATTTTGCTGACATACCTAACGTTGGTGTATGATGGATGTGTGGCGCATCACCCGCCTATGGGTGTGGGTGTTGATAGTGATAGTCACAGAGCACACTATGAGTGGGGGTGGTAGTAGTGATAAGCAACAAGACCCCTATGAGTGGGGGTGGCAGTAGTGATAAGCAACAAGTCCCCTATGAGCGGGGGTGGCAGTAGTGATAAGCAACAAGTCCCCTATGAGTGGGGATGGTAGTAATGATAGGCAGCATACCCCCTATGATTGGGGTGGAAGTAGTGATTAGCAACATACCCCCTATGATTGGGGGTGTAATAGGGATAGGCAACAAGTCCCCCTATGAGTGGGGGTGGTAGTAGTGATAAGCAACAAGTCTCCAATGTGTGGGGGTGGTCGTAGTGATAAACAACATAACCCCTATGAGTGGGGGTGGTGGTAGTGATAGGCAACAAGTCCTCTATGATTAGGGGTTGTGGTAGTGATAGGCAACAAGTCCCCTATGACTGGGGGTGGTAGTAGTGATAAGCAACATATCACCTATGGATGGGGATGGCAGTTGTGATAGGCAACATACCCCTTAAGCGTGGGGTGGTAGTATTGATAAGCAACAAGTCCCCGATGAGTGAGCGTGGCAGTAGTGATAAGCAACAAGTCCCCTATGAGTGGCGGTGGTAGTAGTGATAGGTAACATACCCCATGAGTGAATGTGGTAGAAGTGATACACAAGTCCCCTATGAGTGGGCGTGGCAGTAGTGATAGGCAACAAGTCCCCTATGAGTGGGGGTGGTAGTATTGATAAGCAACAAGTCCCCTATGAGTGGGGGTGGTAGTAGTGATAAGCAACAAGCCCCCTATGAGTGGGGGTAGCAGTAGTGATAGGCAACATACCCCAAAGAGTTGGGGTGGTAGTTGTGATAGGCAACAAGTTCCCTATGGGTGGATGTGGCAGTAGTGATAGGCAACCTACCCCCACGAGTGGGGGTGGTAGTAGTGATAAGCAACAAGTCCCCTATGAGTGAGGATAGTAGTAATGATGGGAAACAAGTCCCCTATGAGTGGGGGTGGCAGTAGTGATAGGCAACATACCCCATATGAGTGGGGGTGTTAGTATTGATAGTCACACAGCACCCTATGAGTGGGGGTGTTAGTAGTGATAGTCACACAGCACCCTATGAGTGGGGGTGTTAGTAGTGATAGTCACACAGCCCCCTATGAGTGGGGGTGATAGTAGTGATAGGCAACATGCCCCATATGAGTGGGGGTGGCAGTAGTGATAGGCAACAAGTCCCCTATGAGTGGGGGTGGTAGTAGTGCTAGGCAACAAGTCCCCTATGAGTGGGGGTGGTAGTAGTGATAAGCAAGATACCCCATATGAGTGGGGGTGATAGTAGTGATAGGCAACATACCCCCACGAGTTGGGGTTGTAGTAGTGATAAGCAACAAGTCCCCTACGAGTGGGGGTGATAGTAGTGATAAGCAACAAGTCCCCATATGAGTGGGGGTGGTAGTAGTGATGGGCAACAGGTCTTCTATGAGTGGCGGTGGTAGTAGTGATACGCAACATACCCCATAAGAGTGGGGGTGATAGTAGTGATAAGCAACAAGTCCCCTATGAGTGGGGGTGGTAGTAGTGATGGGCAACAGATCTTCTATGAGTGGGGGTGGTAGTAGTGATACGCAACATACCCCATAAAAGTGGGGGTGATAGTAGTGATAAGCAACACATCCCCTATGAGTGGAGGTGGTAGTAGTAATCGGCAACAAGTCCCCTATGAGTGGGGGTGGTAGTATTTATAGGCAACATAACCCCTATGACTGGGGGTGGTAGTAGTGATAGGCAACATACCCCATATGAGTGGGGATGGTAGTAGTGATAAGCAACAAGTCCCCTATGAGTGGGGGTGGCAGTAGTGATGGGCATCAAGTCCCCTATGAGTGGGAGTGGTAGAAGTGATAAGCAACATACCCCCTATGAGTGGGGGTGGCAGTAGTGATAAGCAACATGTCCCCTATGAGTGGGGGTGGTAGTAGTCATAGGCAACAAGTCCCCTATGTGTGGGGGTGGTCGTAGTGATAAGCAACATGTCCCCTATGAGTGGGGGTGGTAGTAGTCATAGGCAACAAGTACCCTATGAGTGACGGTATTGATGGTGATAGTCACAAGGACCATATTAGTGGGGGTGGTAATAGTGATATGCAACAAGTCCCCTATGAGTGGGGGTGGTAGTAGTGATAAGAAACAAGTCCCCTATGAGTGGAGGTGGTAGTAGTGATAAGCAACATATCACCTATGAGTGGGGATGGCAGTAGTGATAGGCAACATACCCCATATGAGTGGGGGTGGTAGTAGTGATTAGCAACAAGTCCCCTATGAGTGGGGGTGGTAGTAGTGATTAGCAACAAGTCCTCTATGAGTGGGGCTGGAAGTAGTGATAGTCATGCAACACTTACAGTGGCCTGTTGCTAGTGTACAGGATATGGACCCCCTATATGTGTGTGACATTTGGCGGGTACGTGTTGTTTGTTTGTGTGGTGGGTGTCTGATTTACCATCTGCGCCGTCTGCGTCTGTTCCTCATCCAGTCATAGATGTACAGTAATGGCATGACCTGCGCGGTGGGATTCATGATGTGTTCGTCTCATACACGCAGCTTGTTGCTCCGTCTCGTACCCGATGCTAGCTGATCCGTCTCGTAGACGTGGATTGTGTTGGGACCAGGAATCACACATGCTGTTTGGCATCTGCAGTGTTTACCATTATGACACTTACCTTTTGGTCACTGTGATGATGGGGGGCTTAGACCCCAGTACCACAATGTTCAGCATTTGCTGCAGGTTAGAACCCCACACTTAACTTTTGTTCTACACAGTTATGGGGGTTAGAGCGCATCCACACAGTGCCCTTGTGATGCTTGACTTGTGTAGCCCATACAAAGTTTTTGGTCACACATGTGATGGGAGTTACAATGTATGTTCGAAGTCATATTCACTGTTGTGGGCATTTGTCACAGACTACACACTGTTGTCAAGATGTTAGAGGGGATATATTTTGCTGACATACCTAATGTTGGTGTATGATAGATGTGTGGCGCATCACCTGTACTATGGGTGTGGGGGTTGATAGTGATAGTCACAGAGCACACTATGAGTGGGGGTGGTAGTAGTGATAAGCAACAAGTCCCCTATGAGTGGGGGTGGTAGTAGTGATAAGCAACAAGTCCCCTATGAGCGGGGGTGACAGTAGTGATAAGCAACAAGTCCCCTATGAGTGGGGTGGTAGTAGTGATAAGCAACAAGTCCCCTATGAGTGGGGATGGTAGTAGTGATAGGCAGCATACCCCCTATGATTGGGGGTGGTATTAGTGATCAGCAACAAGTCCCCTATGAGTGGGGGTGGCAGTAGTGATAAGCAACAAGTCCCCTATGTGTGGGGGTGGTCGTAGTGATAAGCAACATACCCACTATGATTGGGGGTGGTAGTAGAGATAGGCAACAAGTCCCTCTATGAGTGGGGGTGGTAGTAGTGATAAGCAACAAGTCTCCTATGTGTGGGGGTGGTCGTAGTGATAAGCAACAAGTCCCCTATGATTGGGCGTTGTGGTAGTGATAGGCAACAAGCCCCTATGACTGGGGGTGTCATATGTTTACTGCGTTTCTATATATTGTGTTAAGTTAGCATGAGTTTATTAAATGTTTAAACAACATATTTTCCTTCGGCTTCAGTTTGCACACAACACCTAATTGTTATTGTAGCTTTCAACCTAGACGAAAGATGTGATTTATTTGAGAATAATATGTTATTGCTCTGATATCAGTTGTGCTTGGTACACTTGGTACAACTGTCTGCACACTGAGAACTGCACCCTCTAAGAATAACCTAACACAAGGTTGCTGAAGGCCTGATCCTCGCACCACATTAGACATAACACAAATAATGTTGCTGCCAACATTGGGCTCTACGCGGGTTTAAGATAGAGTTACAGGGAATGAATCAACACACTTGATGCTTCGCATGCAGAGAGCTGGTAGCTGTTGATGTGATCTTCTACTACTGACATTTAGAGGTATGGGCCCGCCCTGCTAAAAACCCAAATGAGACCTTCTTAGATATAATCTAGTATGCTAAATAGGGTGCGCGAAATATAGGTGATACAGATTTCTATAGAGTTTGCATTATAATATGCTATCACCTTTTGCTTACTATGGATTAGTGACTATGCTGATAACTCTGATTTTTATAATATGTATGCTGGTATTATATAAGATACTGCGTTTGAGAACCTTGCATTGAAAAATAAACTATTCAAACTTGCACGTGTGTTCTTTGACTCCCAGTTTTGGTTTGTAATGATTATATAACGAAAGAGTGTTGATGTGTTCCACGATACCTGAGGTACCCTAAGTTCATGTTCTGGATTGTCTAAGTCATTGGGAGTTTATTAGAACCAATGAGACACTGTAGCTAGCTCGGTAAGGGGATTTCTGATACTAAGGTGAGTTTTGGGTCACCCTAACTCACCCAGGTTCTAGATCTCTGTGAGTTCTGTGGGAGAACGGAAACCCTGCTACATGGCGCCCATACGTTGTTGGCCTTATATCATGACACTCGAGTAGTATATCATTGAAACCTTAACCCCTTCCTTCCCGTTTCCGGAAAACGGTGGTGTCGGACAACCTACCTATTTTTGAAATAGGTCTTTTCAAGCTTGAATTCATCTAAAACGGTTTCCTTGAATTACTACCCAGTTGTGCTACATAGTATTCTTTGTTTCTTTTTGTTTCTTTCCTGTGCTGACATGGCACAAGCCGTGGACATCCCGCAGCATAGTCGCATTGCGGTGCGTGACCACTTGCGGGCTTATAATGTCCCTGTGGATGGCTTGGCTGTGGTTCTGGTAGTGAGTGCGGAACATGCTTACCCGTACGAACTATTTTATTCGTGGGTGACATTTCCGGCGGTGGACGCTAATTCTGGTGTGTTCCATTCATACACTGCTTCAGCTGTACCGGCTGCGTATGCTCCGTACAGGGCACTGGAGGTTCCTATTGATGTTTGGCAGCATGGAGTTTGGTTTGGTGGCGCCCTACCACACGCTTTGACCGCACCGAGGTTGGGTCATTTGTCCATTCCGGGCACTAATTGGCCCGCTTTGGCTGGATTCACTCCTCACCCTAATCGCGCCACTTGTAACGTGGCTGATCTGCGGCGCCTTCATGAGGTCGCGGTGTCAGTGATTAGAGCGCTTGTTCATTACACAAGCCGTAATGTTCAGGACGCGGCCCCTAGGGGTGCGCAGCTTCGAGCAGAGCAGGCTAGTTTAAAAATCAATCCTGTCATGGTGAATTCCGTAATGGGCAAGAAGCCCCAGGATAAGGATGATTTTCCTTTCTGGCTTGCGGAGAAATTCGGCCAGCTGGAAGCTGTGTTTCCTAATACGAATCCTGGTGATAAACACCGGATTCTTACGCTTAGTTTACCGAAAGATTTGGCCCCTGAACTTGTTGACTGTGAGACCTGGGGTAAGACTTTTGCAGCGGTCTATTCGAGGTGCTATGGCACCCCGTCTGTGACCAATCTGGGTGCGGTCCTAAAACGTGTTCAAGATGATCACGGACCGGAGTCGGCGCCGGCGGTTGAGTTGGGTATGCGCCTGTGTGGCACCTTTGATATAGTTTGCGATCTGATCCTTGCGAATGTCAAGGGGGATGCAGTGAACTTTCAGGTTGCTAACGCTTTAGCGTTAATTCCCGAGGCCGAGAAACCCCGTCAGTTAGCAAGGATAATTGTGGCGGCTTATAAAACAGTTGGCCGCAATGCAAAGGGTCTTAAGACTTTTTCTGATAAAGAGAAAAAGCAGCCCCAGGGTCAGTCTTCGGAAACTAATGGTCAACCTAAGTCCCAGAAACAGAATTGGCCTAAAAAGCAGAATCAGGGTAAGCAACAACAACAACAAACACAGGTTTCTGCTCCTGCGTCTCCGTTGCCTGCGCAGTCGGATCGAGTTTATGATTTGCGCGATCGCGCGATGATTAAATCACCTGAAAGGTTTCAGGCTTCTGACCAACGCTCTCCTCGTTCCTTTCAGGACTCATCGGCTCCGTCAACCGGTGGTGGAGGGGGCGGCAGGGGCCGGTGTGGCCAGCAAGGACGTGGTCAGCCCCGCCCGCGTAACAGTGGAGACCGGCAGGAAGGCACTACGCCCAAGAGACCACAGTTTGCCACGAAGAGAGTCGCCGCCTTGACAGCGCATCGATATGCCCCAGATAGTGAGAACGCGGCTTTGGAATCTGACGTGGGCTCTGACCTTGCTGGACAGCGCGGCGGAGATTACCATAGTGAGAGAGGCCCTCCGTCCACTGTTGAAGGTGACAGCGGCTGACACTTATGTCGTAATTTAAACGGCTAATACGCATGTTGCTCCCCCTGAACGTCTTTTTTAAATTGTCCTGTTAATCGAAGGTGACATGCAGTGAACTGTAAAAGGGGTATTTTGGGAAAATCTTTCGTCTACGTATGACATTTTGCTTTCGGAGGCTGACTGGCCCCCGCCTTTTGTTCTCGCAGCTCCGCGAGGGGAGGAGGTGATCCTCCCCAGTTTCGCGAGAGTAGAGGCGCTGCATTTTGCAGAAGAGTGGGCTCTGGCGCTTGCGCCGGCTGTGTACCGCAATCAGTGTGGCTGGGATAAATTGTCTCCAAGCCACGAGATTCCTTTACGGTCACAGCCGCAGCCTCAATATCCCATACGGCGTGAAGCCAAAGCTTCAGTCGAGGCTATCCTTGAACAATTGGAATATCAAGGTGTAATTGAAACGTGTGTGTCACCGATGAATAACCCCCTTTTTACTGTAAACAAGCCGGACGGCTCATATCGTTTGGTTTTGGATTATAGGCATTTAAACTCGCATTGCCGTAACTGCGCAGTACAGAATACTCATGGCTCTGCTTTACTGAATAGTCTTGAGCTTAAACGGTTCAAAACCACGCTTGACATTTCCAATGGTTTTTATGCCCATAGATTAGATGGTCTAAGTTCCCAATGGACCAGCTTTACATGCGGCGGTGTGCAAAAAATGTTTCGGCGTCTCCCGATGGGCTATAAGAATAGTCCTGGAGTATTCTCCGCCCGCATAGTTTCTCTTTTGGAGGGATTCGACCCAGTTGCTTGTTCATATGTGGATGACATTTATCTCACAGATGACAATCTTTGGGAGCATCTGTGTCGAGTTAATTGCATAATTTGTAACTTTGCAAACATAGGTTACAAGTTTAACTTTGCAAAGTTGCACATTGCAGAGTACACAGTGTTGTTTCTCGGCTACGAACTTAACAACGAGGGAAAGGGGTTCCTGGAGAAATGCGCACAGTTGCGCTCTCCGACAACACTGAAAAATTTACAATCTTTACTGGGCTTTTTGAATTTCAGGAGGACTTACATTCCGGAATATGCCCAGTGTATCAAGCCTTTGTATGCTTTGATACAACCATCTTTTTCCAAATCATGCTGGCTGCCTGAGCATTCAGCATTTCTGCAGTCTTTGCAGGCTGATTTGCTCGCTTCTGAAAACTTACAGACTCGTGATAACCAAACCAACCTGGTGATAAGAATTATCCCTGGGGCGGAGGGTTTCACGTACCTGACTTTTAATGAAGGGGATACAGTACCTATTGCTTACAAATCACACTTGTACACTTCGGCTGAACTGCGTTTTTCCACTGTGGAGAAGGTTTTAACGGCTGTACAGATGGCAATTCTTAAAGAACGTGCCCTGTCACAAGGAAAACGCATGTTGGTTGTTACCCCGTGTCCTGCCTTGGAGGCAGTTACGAAAGCCAGTGTACCAAATTCAAAAGCTTTGCACCCTAGGTGGATTCAGTGGGCTGCATCCTTGACATCCCAAGATGTCACGTTTATTTTTTACGCCACTTTACGGTCGCAGGAGTATTTACAGTATGAATTTGTTCATCCTTCTCCTTTAGCAATGCGGCCGTTGGAGGATTTCCATTGCATCATTTACACTGATGGTTCGGCGCAGGTTGCGCATGGCTCTAAACATGCCTACGTTTCCGCATGCGCCATTGTGGTCGGTGCCATGGTGAACGATGAGTTTAAGTCCAGTGTCGTGCACACGCAGACGCTTGAGGACTGCACCACACAATTAGCAGAGCTTCGTGCTCTGATGCTTGCATTGGAGTACGCAGATCCTAGTGTGACGACTTTGATCGTAAGTGACCCTTACTACTGTGTCCAGTCTTACAATGAAAACTTGTTCTTTTGGATTCAGAATGAATTTCGTGATTCCAAAGGTAGCACAATAAAACATAAAATGATCTGGGTCCGAGTGGCGGAACTTAAAGAGAAGTTGCCACTCGTGTTTGTGATTCATACTCTCGGCCATCAGCGCATGGGGGTCCACGCTGTTGGTAATTCGCTTGCTGATGAAGCAGCGAAGTCAGCGGTATCAAAATACTTAGTTGCAGCAGTCATGAGGTCCAAGAGCAAGATAGATGATGACATCTTGGCAGCTGTTTCTGCCACCGAGAAGGGAGGTAAATATCCTGCGGGGTTCCCTTCTAAATACACATACCACTTAAGTCCTGATAAGGTTCCTTATGTGAAAATTCCTGATGTTGGGGAACGCCTAGTTCCCAACTCGGATCGCAGGGCTGCTTTGATTACAGTGGCTCATGAAGGTGTGGTGTCTGCGCATGCGGGCGTCTCAGCCACTGTAACTCAGCTACAACAAAGGTTCTGGTGGCGGGGACTGTACAAACAGACGCGCGATTATGTCCTTCAATGTGACATTTGCCAGCAGATTAAACCTTCGACTGCTGCGCGTCCGCCTCAGACACAGTTGTACATCTCTAATAAACCGCTTGGTTGCGTTTCTTTGGATCACTGCGGTCCATTTTCTTCTGATACTGCATACAAGTACATCTTGGTAGCAGTTGATTCATGCACACGCTTTGTGTGGGTATGGCCACATCGGAGCGCTGATTCACGGACTGTCATCAAGGATTTGCGAGTCTTTATAGGGATTTTTGCCTGTGGTACCTTCCATTCGGATCAGGGTCCGGCTTTCACCTCTAAGGCGTATAAGGATACTATGGTTTCGTTGGGGGTCCAAGTCAAGTTTTCGAGTCCGTACAGACCCGAGGGTAATAGTGTAGTGGAACGAATGAACCGTGACTTAAAGTAATCTTTGACAGCTCGAGTTATAGGCACTGGTAAAAACTGGTTGGCCCACCTCAATGGCGCTTAATAATCTCCCTAGAAGGTCTCTGGGTGGGCGGACCCCGTACGAAATGCTCTTTGGTATCAAGATGTATGTACCTGACCTCGACGGTCTAGACTGCAAGGCCCAGGCCGCGGCCTTTGACGTAGATGAACATTGCAGTGTTTTACAGGATCTACAAAACACCAGAGACAGTCTAGCTAAGGAACATTTGCCCTCCACATCGGATGATGCGTTGCAGATCCCGGTAGTTGGCTGGCTACCCCAAGTTGGAGAACTGGTTTGAGAGAAGATCGATAACAAGAAAGAGTTTGGTCCCTCATATCGTGCACCGGTTCGAGTTCTTGGAGTGAAGGGCACAAGAACAGTAATTTTACCACCACTTCCAGGTCGTAAGGAAAACAGATTTATCTCAATTGACAATGTCAAGACACACAGGGTGGCCGATTCTTCATAGCATCGACACCGGCTGTATCCTGTCCTTCCATGGTGAGGCACTCTGTGCTGGCTATTACTTCTGGTGCAGAACAGGAGGTGTCCCTCGAGATGCCTGCTATTTCCAGTATTTTATTAAATACTATTCCTGTTACTAACATTGATGAGCTGAACTACACCTATCCTGCTGATTTATCGATGCCTGATTTACAGACTCGTTTGGCCGACCAGTCCAGATTCTCTTTTGACTCTGTTTCGGAACTTTCAAAGAAACCCTCAACTATTGCGAAATATGCCACTTTATTTAAAAAACATTTTTTAATTCCCCCTTGGACATACATTTGGTTGATCCTATTTTCATTTTATCTTTTTATGTCAATTGGTTTTGTGTTTTATTTTTTCCGCCTGATCGATGGCCATTATGTCAAAGAAAGAACAGGAATTCGGTACCTTAATGGAACATTGCCCCCTCTTTCCTCCTCACATTCAGCACACAGACTGAAACGAGAATTGAATACAGTCAACATTACTGCTTGGCCTGTCCTTGATGGGATTGTGTGGGATGCAGTTAGATTTCAAATACATGGCCCCACTGAAGTGATTAATGTTCCGAATGTGCTTAGAGTAAACATGGGGGATGTGATTAAACAAAATATACGTTCTGATGATTGGGATATTCAGGCCGTAGAAGCATTATTCTCTGATTTAAAATATTATGCAGCTTTTGATGCTGAATACTTATATTTAGATTCTGTTAATTATGGTGATTTGTTTTGCTTCCAACATTATGGTAATCATTTACTCCATAAGACGAATTCCAGGAGTGTTGCTGTGAATTACACGCAGTGGGAACACTGCCCAGCTCCATTAATAGGAAGCTCCAGTACATTTCTGAAAAAATACACTTATTTTACAGATTTTAATCAAATCAAATCCTGAGTCATTTTACTTCAGAATGACACAAAAGTCCATGTCCAAAGTTAGACTTACCGATACAAAGTTGCTGTATTCAAAGTCCTTTCTAGACAAATTGGCTGTGGATGGCTACGAGTTCTGGAAGGGAATAATTGACCTTAAATCGGTTTGGGGTACCAAAGATTGGCAGGTACAAGGCACTGAGGCTTTCCCGAATCACATGTTGTTTCTAAATTCTACTATTTCCCAAACAACATGCTTGGGATTGGCTACTTCTAAAAAATTAAATACACCAATTATCCCCGAATTAGAAGAATATTCAGGTTGGGGTAATTTTTCTGATTTGTCTATTCGTGAGATACAGTCTCTATTACACAATTCGTCCTTTAATGTATCCAGTTTGGATCCAAAGGGTTGGCTGTTGTGGCAAAGAAGTGCTGATTCTTGCCAACGTCGCTTTCTGGGGTTGGCTGAAGGGTTCACACAAGTCAGACCAGATCCCCGTTTTGAAACTGATTATACTGTCACCACTTACTCTGTGGGGAAACTGTGTCAGAATTGGTTACAACATTCCACTTTAGCTGCAGTTAAACTACATCTGTCTCAGTTAACTAAAAATGTGGATTTAAATGATTTTATAAAAGGCCCGGCTAAGGGTAGATCTAAACGGTGGATTTATGCAGTTTACAATGAAATTTGGAGAGTTTCTCAAATTGAGGCTGCTAAGTGCCTAAGGGCAATTGACCAAGCAAATTTGCAAAAAGTACTTGCAGTTGTCGATAACAGTATTAACATGCTTTCTGAATTTACACGTTGAACAATATTGTCTCTTCTGTTGTTGACATTGTGCATGATGAAGTGTCCGTATTATATCATGGTCAAAATCAATTGCGTTCTGTTATGCAGTTTGCTTGGACACTACAGACTCTGAAAGCTGGTCGAGTGCCTTGGAGTTACATGAACGTCTCATCACTATTTGCCCCATTTAATTTGACTGACAAGCAGCGCATGCTTTCCATGCGAGATGCATCATTTTCTATGTTACACATTGAAAAATTAGAATCTTTGCCCTTTTCTGTTGCTGAGGCAGCTGCTGCTACATGGCTTATATTACTTTGCCATTTGCTCTGTATAAATTTACAAATTGTATGCAATATATTGCTATAGGGCGATATGAACCACTAGACAGTGCTTTCCTACATGAGACATGGTCTTTACCATACACATACAGATGTCTGAAGGAAGGAAAAGAAGTGAATCTGAATGGTGAAGAATGCACACAGTCGCCTGACCGTTCACTGATATGCAGGCACATCCAGTTGCATGGTTCTTGTAATCAGGACCGGCCTAATTTAGCCTGTGTTTTAAAAGGCACACCGGTTCCTGCAATAGTTCCCACATTCACTTTATTGACTAACGGTAGTTATTTACTTTTGAATAACAAGGAGTGTTGTGGGTTAATGGTCGGTGTTGCCTATGTGGTTACTGTATCAGAACGTGTGGTGTGTTGCAAGAACGTGTTATATCCACCCACGCATGGGAATTCAGATGTTTCCATCTGGCCGCGCATCCCAACCTTGAGAGCGGAGTTCAACGGTTTGAGCCGAATAAGAGCCCTTTTGTCTCAAAAAGAAGTGGCCCTGAGCTCGGCCCGTGAAACTTATGTCCTTCACATAGCTAACACACGCACAGAGGTGCAGGCACTTTTAAATACTGACTTGCCGTTTCATTTCTGCGAGCTGGTTCATCAAATCTTTAATGCCTCCTCCACGTCTGGACTCGCACATTTTTTTAAATTGGTTAGCAGTGGTCTCGTGACTACGTTTGAAAAAGTATTTGGTATTATCCCTGCATTCTTTCATTCTATATTCGCAAGTTTGTTTGGCGGATTCCCTGTTTTGCTGGCTTTGGCTGCAGGCGTTTTGGTGATATTTTGCTTTATAAAACATGGATGCCCATCCTGCGCAAGGAGCCGCTCAGCCCCTTCTGACGCTGTTTCGCAACCGGATGCTTAATTACTATGGCACCTTACCGCTTGCGACTTTAAGCACGGCTTTTGGATTATTATTTCGATTTTCCTATTTCATATGTGTCCAGCCTGGGTTTCATTACCTGAGCTGTGATTTTGACTGGGCCATTGATTTGTGTCTCTGCTTGACGACTTCTCCTGACGTCGATTTTGATCAGCTGATGAGCCCCGTAGTTGCTCACGAGTTGGTTTGTTCTGGCTAAAGGGTTATGGCCGTGGCAGCGATGCATGGACTAATGGGTCAGTGGGACATACCCGCAGCGGCGCATGACTTTCTGGCACATAGCGTTCTCGAGAACCCACTGAGTTGTCCTCTGATGTTGCTAGAGGATTCGGTGCTGGAGGAGCACGTATGTTCTTTCCCATTGCTTAATTGGATGGCTGAACTGTTTTCGGATGATGACAGTGATTTCATGTTGGAGGCTGTGGCTACCTATTTTTCATATTCTATCCACCCATGAGTGGCTTTGGAGACTTTCACTATTATGGCACGTGACTTTTTAGTAATTCTGAATGGTGCCTTTTCTGTTACGAACATTCGACTTTTATATGTTCTGGGCCTATGATATTATAATTGGCCTCAAGTTCAAGTTTAAAAAAAATATTTTTGTGTGGCCACTATAGGCATTCATACATATTTTGTATTATTGATTTTTATATACATTTACATACATTTAGCGTGGCTCAATATTGTTGAACTCTGCTTTCATGTTTTGCCTTTCTTATAGTATTGGCTTGTTTTTTTCCTTTTTTGACCGTCCTCGGATCATTGGGGGGGTGTCATATGGTTACTGCGTTTCTATATATTGTGTTAAGTTAGCATGAGTTTATTAAATGTTTAAACAACATATTTTCCTTCGGCTTCAGTTTGCACACGACACCTAATTGTTATTGTAGCTTTCAACCTAGACGAAAGATGTGATTTATTTGAGAATAATATGTTATTGCTCTGATATCAGTTGTGCTTGGTACACTTGGTACAACTGTCTGCACACTGAGAACTGCACCCTCTAAGAATAACCTAACACAAGGTTGCTGAAGGCTTGATCCTCGCACCACATTAGACATAACACAAATAATGTTGCTGCCAACATTGGGCTCTACGCGGGTTTAAGATAGAGTTACAGGGAATTAATCAACACACTTGATGCTTCGCATGCAGAGAGCTGGTAGCTGTTGTTGTGATCTTCTACTACTGACATTTAGAGGTATGGGCCCGCCCTGCTAAAAACCCAAATGAGACCTTCTTAGATATAATCTAGTATGCTAAATAGGGTGCGCGAAATATAGGTGATACAGATTTCTATAGAGTTTGCATTATAATATGCTATCACCTTTTGCTTACTATGGATTAGTGACTATGCTGATAACTCAGATTTTTAGAATATGTATGCTGGTATTATATAAGATACTGCGTTTGAGAACCTTGCATTGAAAAATAAACATTTCAAACTTGCACGTGTGTTCTTTGACTCCCAGTTTTGGTTTGTAATGATTATATAACGAAAGAGTGTTGATGTGTTCCACGATACCTGAGGTACCCTAAGTTCATGTTCTGGATTGTCTAAGTCATTGGGAGTTTATTAGAACCAATGAGACACTGTAGCTAGCTCGGTAAGGGGATTTCTGATACTAAGGTGAGTTTTGGGTCACCCTAACTAACCCAGGTTCTAGATCTCTGTGCACAGTTCTGTGGGAGAACGGAAACCCTGCTACAGGGGTGGTAGTAGTGATAAGCAACATATCACCTATGAGTGGGGATGGCAGTAGTGATAGGCAACATACCCCTTATGAGTGGGGTGGTAGTAGTGATAAGCAACAAGTCCCCTATGAGTGGGCGTGGCAGTAGTGATAAGCAACAAGTCCCCTATGTGTGGGGGTGGTAGTAGTGATAGGTAACATACCCCATGAGTGAATGTGGTAGTAGTGATAGCCAACAAGTCCCCTATGAGTGGGGGTGGTAGTAGTGATAAGCAACAAGTCCCCTATGAGTGGGGGTGGTAGTAGTGATAAGCAACAAGCCCCCTATGATTGGGGGTAGCAGTAGTGATAGGCAACATACCCCAAAGAGTTGGGGTGGTAGTAGTGATAGGCAACAAGTTCCCTATGAGTGGAGGTGGCAGTAGTGATAAGCAACAAGTCCCCTATGAGTGGGGGTGGTAGTAGTGATAAGCAACATACCACCTATGAGTGGGGGTGGTAGTAGTGATGGGCAACAAGTCCCCTATAAGTGGGGGTGGTAGTAGTGATAGTCAACATACCCCCACGAGTTGGGGTGGTAGTAGTGATAAGCAACAAGTCCCCTATGAGTGGGGGTGGTAGTTGTGATAAGAAACAAGTCCCCAATGAGTGGGGGTGGTAGTAGTGATGGGCAACAAGTCCCCTATGAGTGGGGGTGGTAGTAGTGATAGGCAACATACTCCATATGACTGGGGGTTGTCATAGTGATAGGAAACATACCCCATATGAGTGGGGATGGTGGTAGTGATAAGCAACAAGTCCCCTATGAGTGGGCGTGGCAGTAGTGATAGGCAAGAAGTCCCCTATGAGTGGGAGTGGTAGTAGTGATAAGCAACAAGTAACCTATGAGTGGGGGTGGCAGTAGTGATAGGCAACATGCCCCATATGAGTGGGGGTGGTTGTGGTGATATGCAACAAGTCCCCTATGAGTGGGGGTGGTAGTAGTGATAGTCACACAGCACCTTATGAGTGGGGGTGGTAGTAGTGATAGTCACACAGCACCCTATGAATGGGGGTGGTAGTAGTGATAAGCAACAAGTCCCCTATGAGTGGGGGTGGTAGTAGTGATAAGCAACACTTCCCCCATGAGTGGAGGTGGTAGTAGTGATAGGCAACATGCCCTATATGAGTGGGGGTGTTAGTAGTGATAGTCACACAGCACTCTATGAGTGGGGGTGTTAGTAGTGATAGTCACACAGCACCCTATGAGTGGGGGTGTTAGTAGTGATAGTCACACAGCACCCTATGAGTGGGGGTGATAGTAGTGATAGGCAAAATGCCCCATATGAGTGGGGGTGGCAGTAGTGATAGGCAGCAAGTTCCCTATGAGTGCGGGTGGTAGTAGTGATAGGCAACATACCCCTATGAGTGGGGGTGATAGTAGTGATAAGCAACAAGTCCCCTACGAGTGGGGGTGATAGTAGTGATAAGCAACAAGTCCCCCTATGGGTGGGGATGGCAGTAGTGATAAGCAACCAGTCCCCTATGAGTGGGGGTGGCAGTAGTGATATGCAACCTACCCCCACGAGTGGGGGTGGTAGTAGTGATAAGCAACAAGTCCCCTA
The DNA here is from genome assembly GCF_964263255.1 of Lissotriton vulgaris. Taxonomy (NCBI): domain Eukaryota; kingdom Metazoa; phylum Chordata; class Amphibia; order Caudata; family Salamandridae; genus Lissotriton; species Lissotriton vulgaris. Next base: position 584,912 of record NW_028241407.1, on the reverse strand, counting down.
TGAGTGAGGGTAGTAGTAATGATGGGCAACACGTCCCCTATGAGTGGGGGTGGCAGTAGTGATAGGCAACATACCCCATATGAGTGGGGGTGTTAGTAGTGATAGTCACACAGCACCCTATGAGTGGGGGTGATAGTAGTGATAGGCAACATGCCCCATATCAGTGGGGGTGGCAGTAGTGATAGGCAACAAGTCCCCTATGAGTGGGGGTGGTAGTAGTGCTAGGCAACAAGTCCCCTATAAGTGGGGGTGGTAGTAGTGATAAGCAACATACCCCATATGAGTGGGGGTGATAGTAGTGATAGGCAACATACCCCCACGAGTTGGGATGGTAGTAGTGATAAGCTACAAGTCCCCTACGAGTGGGGTGATAGTAGTGATAAGCAACAAGTACCCTATGAGTGGGGGTGATAGTAGTGATAGGCAACAAGTCCCCATATGAGTGCGGGTGGTAGTAATGATAAGCAACATGCCCCCTATGAGTGGGGATGGCAGTAGTGCTAAGCAACAAGTCCCCTATGAGTGGGAGTGGCAGTAGTGATAGGCAACATACCCCTATGAGTGGGGGTAGTAGTAATGATGGGCAACAAGTCCCCTAAGAGTGTAGGTGGCAGTAGTGATAGGCAACATACCCCCTATGAGTGGGGGTGGCAGTAGTGATAAGCAACATACCCCCTATGAGTGGGGGTGGTAGTAGTGATGGGCAACAGTTCTTCTATGAGTGAGGGTATTGATGGTGATAGTCACAAGGACCATATTAGTGGGGGTGGTAATAGTGATAGGCAACAAGTCCCCTATGAGTGGGGGTGGTAGTAGTGATAGGCAACATACCGCATATGAGTGGGGATGGTAGTAGTGATAAGCAACAAGTCCTCTATGAGTGGGGGTGGTAGTAGTGATAGGCAACAACCCCATATGAGTGAGGATGGTAGTAGTGATAAGCAACAAGTCCCCTATGAGTAGGGGTGGCAGTAGTGATGGGCATCAAGTCCCCTATGAGTGGGAGTGGTAGAAGTGATAAGCAACATACCCCCTATGAGAGGGGGTGGCAGTAGTGATAAGCAACATGTCCCCTATGAGTGGGGGTGGTAGTAGTCATAGGCAACAAGTCCCCTATGAGTGAGGGTATTGATGGTGATAGTCACAAGGACCATATTAGTGGGGTGGTAATAGTGATAAGCAACAAGTCCCCTATGAGTGGGGGTGGTAGTAGTAATAAGAAACAAGCCCCCTATGAGTGGGGGTGGTAGTAGTGATAAGCAACATACCCCATATGAGTGGGGGTGGTTGTAGTGATAAGAAACAAGTGGTGGTGGTAGTGATAAGAAACAAGTCTCCTATGTGTGGGGATGGCAGTAGTGCTAGGCAACATACCCCATATGAGTGGGGGTGGTAGTAATGATAAGCAACAAGTCCCCTATGAGTGGGGGTGGTAGTAATGATAAGCAACAAGTCCCCTATGAGTGGGGGTGGTGGTAGTGATAAGAAACAAGTCTCCTATCTGTGGGGGTGGTCATAGTGATAAGCAACATATCACCTATGAGCGGGGATGGCAGTAGTGATAGGCAACATACCCTGTGAGAAGTTGGCCTGATATATAATGTTCACTATTCTAGTGAGCACTTTGTATCAGTCCAAACAACCCTTATTGATGATTGGTTGTAAGTCAACCTTATAGACCAGCTATCCTAGTAGCATGGATACGAGCAGTCTTCGGGCTAAACTCTAGAGGGCGTGTTAAGCCAGCTGTTATACCATCACATATACTCCTTGAACACCAAGTGAAAGGACACCACACAAGTGTTATGAAAATAAACAGTGTATTTATTTAGATCACAACAGCCCTGTACTCTTTATGAGGACAGGGTACTATGCACACAACAAAACTCTTTTGAAAATACTTTAAGTTGCACAATTTACACAAATGCCCGAGGGGCACGAAAAACCATATACTCTAAAAGTGGAATGCGAAATTACTAGCAGGTAAGTACTAATCTCATAGGGTTTGGAATCGCTAGGACTGGACTACTGAACCTTCAGATTACTAGCAGGAGGCCTAGGGAACTCGGGTGCATAGTGTGCACTCTCACGCGGGATGCGGGACAAAGTCTATGGATGCTAGATTTCGTAAAGTTAGTGATATCGGACGAATCCGACTAGGAAGAGCTGAAACGAAAAAGGATCTGGACCCTTGGATAGTGAGGCTATGCTGGGGCACCGAAATGCCGAAGTTACCTAGCCCAGGGGCTGCGGATGCATAGGTCTGGCAAGACGTCGGGAATCCTCGTTGCAGTCTATGGAGCCTGAAAGAAGGATTTGCTGGCAGGCGACCAGTGAAGAGATTTGGATGGATCCAAGCCTGGATCGAAGATGGAAGACACCAGTAAGCAGAGGGGACCAAGTTCTGAATCACTAGCCAGTGATTAGCTGGGCACCAGGATGGCACCGGACGAAGTCACCTCGACCAGGTGAGTGGGCGACGCTGGGCTCTGCAGTCTCACGGACCAGGAGGCGTTGTCGGCGACCAGGATGGAGGTGCGAGCTGTCCCACGATGGTATCTGCTGTTGTAGTGTAGTTCCTAGTTTCCCACTAGGCCCTGCGCATTGGAATAACATAAACAGTAGTATCGACGTAGAAGTGCGGATCTTCCAGGCCTCTACTGACTATGCTAAACTTAATTGGGTTTGTTACCAACTAGCTCAGAGGTCACTGGAAACTTTCTTGACTGAAATAGGAAGTGATCAGCTTCCCTGGCACAGACAAGAAGGGATTCAGTTTTCCAACAACCGTGCAACATGACAACTTTGCTCCTCAGATCAAGAGTCAATCTCTAGGGTCGTGTGAAACAATAGACAGTTATTTTACTCAGTCAGGTTAGTGCAGATTACTTTCACAATATGTAGAGAATAGAGAGACGGGCGTTTGTCAATAAAGGTTTAACATTTATGGAACAGTCTTTCTTCTCGTACAAGAGAAATGAATTGCCACAATTGCAAGACTTGTTATTATAAAAAGTACGTACAGTAAGATAAGTATTGCGAGATAATACTGTAAAAGCATTGATATGGTTTCTTAGCCATACAATGGTTTAAAAGTAATAAAACATATATACATTCATATATACATTAGGCTAAAATACTCAACTGGTGCTTCTAACTATGCCTACCCCAGTGTACCTGACCTAAGCCTAATACGTGGGAGGGGAGTAAGTAAGTAGCTTTAAGTTGAGTTGGTTTTGCCAAGGTTTGCTTCAAGAATTATCACTAAGGGTTTAGTCAACACCATACCTCTGAATAGAATGATGGAGGTCTGGTATCTCCTTCAGGGAAACTCGGTATCCCAGTCACCCGCAAGGGTAGACCAGAAACGCTGGAGCTGGATTTCTCGGCAGGAGAAAGGCAGCGTCTCTCTTCAGCGCGTCGAGGAGGAGGAGGGGGGACAGCGTCCGCGGGCAGCTGGCATCTGCTGGGCTCTTCGCAGAGGACGGCTGTTCAGCTCCTAGTTTCACCACACCATCGTTCGCGCTTTAGCAGCGATAATGGTATCAGCAGCCTCAGGCGATGGGCAACAGGGTGCTAGCTTCAGCGAACCACAGCTAACAAGGGTAGCAGCAACACAGCATTTGCTTAAGGCAACGTTGGTAATATTTATACCTGAAAGGTGCCATGTTTGACGTAAGTTTGCTGGACATAAGACGTCAATTAAAGATGTCACTAGGAAGTGATCGCTATCAGTTGCTCATTAGAGTTCCATTACTAATCAAAACACATCAAGCGGGGATTTCCAGGTTTGCCGAGTTTTTATCTTGTTGAAGAACTTGGAGTGTTAATCTAGGAATCTCAGATAGTGACTTCTGCTCTGTCATTGCACTAATTGGTTGCAAAGGAAGTGGCAGAGAAAACTATTCTGGAATGTGGCTCTGTTCGTGTGAGGCCAGAGATGACTTTCTGAATATTGTACTTGAACGGTTATGCCAATATAGGGAATAAATGGATTTATAGCCGAATAGGGGCATAAGGTCACAGTATCGATCAGGATCCTAGATAAGCACACAACACCCACTCCACGGGTTCATGTCCATCAAATTACTAAAACTAGAGCAATAAGATGCATGTGTAATATTGCCCACCCCAAAATACATAAATGCATTTGAAATAGGCGTATTTTGAAATACGTGAAAATTCTAGGTACTGTACGTTTTTGAAGCATAGAAATCATTCAAAAATGTTTGCATATGAAATCAATGAACGATTATGCAAAAAGAATTACACATGAAATATCTCTGAAACAGAAGAAGGGCGAGATAAATCATCACATATAAATGCATTGCAATAACATGTGCTAGAGGCTGATGTAAAGTTATTATGTCTCTAGATGTGTGTAGAAAATAGAAGTTGAAGCTTCTGTTCTCTAAGAATAGTTTTTACTTTAAGCAAAGAATTGTCGTGCCAAAAAAGGGTCAATATTAAAAAGTGTTCAATTCAAAAGAATTAATGCTTGAACGGGGAAATAGAATTCCAACGCTTTTAGCAGTTTTTGTTGTGCAAAACTGAAGGCCGAATTCAGAGTTCAGGGGAACGCTGTGTGTCGGAAAGCTTCTCTAAAGTTATTGTTTCTGTTCGGGTGAGAACATCATATCAGACAGGCTCTCAAAGAATTGGTCTACAAAATCAGGTGACAGTTCAACCAAATTCGATAGTGCTGTAACTTGGCAGGTGTGGGAATGATTGCTGTCATCATAGTCGGGATCAGCAATGCTCACAGAAGGTCGTACCTGGGTGATGCTGCTTTTGTCACTCGCTCCACTGTTACCACTTAGTCGTAGCACAGGAGTCTCAACGAATGCCGTCATCAGGATTGGTAGCCGCCGGGGACAACACAATGCGTGAGCCGTTATCGGACTGAGCAAAGTATCGACGTCCATTGGTACTGCTGATGGAAGTGAAAGACAGATGTCCAACACGCACTCATCTCCGCATAGCATACATCGAAGTACCGGTAAGATACAGTTCTGCCATATAGGTCTGAATGAAAGGAACCAGGTCATGTTTAGATCTCTCAGCCTGGCCAATCCAAGGACGTTAGTTATCCTGTCCCGGTAGCGCATTGCTAGGATTGTCTCTTCCATTGCCATGGGAGCTATATCTGAGCTTTGGCTTGCCATAACGAAGCAGGACGGTCAAAAATAAAATCCCTGCTACAAGTCCCAAAAATAAGGGTATGCCACCAAAAAAAGAGTGGACAAAATTAGGAATGATTCCCAAAATTGCTTGAAAAGGTGTTAGCAGTCCCGTAAAAATCATCTTAAATATGCCTGGGATGCCTGTGGCACTAGACATGTTAAGGAGTTGGCTAAGCATTTCTACGAAATGCACGGGGCAATTTGTTGATAAAAGTTCATGAACTTCCGTAGCTGTCCTTGCAACTAGAAGATCATACGTCTCTTTTGATGACGTTATGGGCACTGTTGTTTGTAAAAGCACAGACTTCATTTTGCTTAAAGTATCAATTCATATAGAATAGAGATTCAGACGAGGCCAGATGGGAGTCTCTGTGTCTGCAAGCCCGCTCGGGAACAATGCCTGCATACAACATTTGACCATGGATGTTACGCTTACTAGCTAACTTTTCCCTGGAACAAGGCCACAACATCTGTGATCCGTTCTAAGAATGTAACTCCCGTTTGCAAGTTGCAAAAAGAAGGGCTCTAGCTGAGTTGCAGGTGTGACTAGCTGGTGGCATGAAAGGTTGTTAGAATTTCCATCACAAGCTCCGTGTAAATTAATACCCTGGCCCAAAAGTATACCGCTTAGTGAATGTTTACAGTTTTCACCACTAAGAAATACATTTTTGTCGCTGTCACTATAGCAAGAATGTGTGTATGGTAATTTCCATTCTGATTTTACATATCCTTTACCCAATCGTTCATACTGGCCAGTAGATATGTACTCAAGGCACTTTTTAAATCGGAAAGTTGTTATCGGAATAGTGATAATTCCGTGTATTATCCATTCAATGACAGGACTTTCTGACATTGTCAATAGTAATCTCTCAAGTTTTTCGATGCTCAGGATTGTATAGTCTGCTCCTTTCTGTGCCAAACTGATTTGTTTATCAGTAAGGTTAAAAATGGAAAACAATGACGTTGTGTTGATTAAACGCCAAGGCACATAGCCTGAATGAAGATTTTGCAGCGTCCAGCCCAATTGTACAATAGAACGTAATTGAGATTGGCCATGTTGTAACATTAGCAAGTCTCTGTCTATCACATCAAAGGCAGAAGATACAATATTGTCCAACGAATATATTCTGGAGGACAGAGTCATTAACCCATTGTCCACTACAGAAAGTGATTTTTCCAAATTAATACAATCAATTTCTCGTATTTTTTCTGCTGTTTCAATTTGTGTGACTTTCCAAGCCTCGTTGTATGCAGCATAGATACTGGTCGCTATGAAACGCTTTTGACGCTGTTTGCGTGGTCCAAGAATGAAATCGCGCAAATCTGCACCATCTTTTAGTAAAGACAAGTGTTGCTTAATTTCAGCCAGTGTGGATGATGTTAGCCATTCGAGGCAGAGCTTCCCTACACTGTATGTTGTTACTATCCCTGGATGTTATCTCTGGGAGTATCTAGGGTCTAGTCTGGTCATTTTTAACCCCTGTGTTTTATTCAGGAATCTATCTTGACAGTAGTTTGTGTCAGTAGGCCAGATTAACCACTTTTTCCAATCAGGATCTGATCTGTTAAAATGTAAAATATGTGAAACGTCTAACTCAATATCTGTAGTTGTATTTTCAGGTATTGGCTTTGGAATAGACGGTGTTTTAAGGTCTTTGATCTTAGCTAGGCCAAGACAGGATGTTTGGTGTATTGTGTCATTTAAAAACATCATTTGTTCTGGTATCATGCAGGTTCTGAATAGTGCTTCAAGGCCTTATACCTGCCAATCTTTTGTACCCCAAATGGTTTTCGTTTCAATGTTATTTTTCCAATAATCAAAACCAAATGTCATAATTTTTTCATAAAATGCTTCTGAATATATCAATTTAGAATTTGTCAGCATTGTTTTCATTACTGTTTTATCTAACAGTTTGTAATAAAACGTTTCTGCATCATTGGTGTTAAACCCTGAGAAGTACTTGAATTTCTCAAAGAATGTTTTAGAACTGCTTTTAGGTGGTGTAGCACAATGTTTCCATTGATTATACTTAAAAACATTTCTAGGCTGTGCAGATTTATGGAAATAATGATCACCATAATGTCTGTAGCAGAATAATTGCTCATAACTAGATGAACCTTGTAAATAATCATGTTCTGTGAATCTAGCTGACATTACTAAATCAGACATCATGTCATTAATACTGTTAAAGTCCCAATCATCAGAGAATGTACCAGGTTTTACAAAGTCACTTAAGGAAACCTTCAGTTGATGAGGATACTTCAGGATCTCGACCGGACCATAGATCTCATAGTCAGTTTTCTCCCATACTACCCCACCAGGTATTGGAATGGCTGTGATATTTACTGTTGACAGTTCTCTTTTCTTCACGTGGGATGATCTGTGTGGTTTGAGGACTAGGTTGATGTTCTGACTTGCTGTGTCCATTGTACTATATTTTCCCTCAATTAATTTTCCCAAACAAAGTACCATGATGAGCCAAAGCAGGAGGAAAAATACACCTAGACCGAACCAGAACTCTAACAAAGGGGAAACAAGGTAGATTTTCTTCAGTTGATTAAAGAGTTCCGTTGCTTTTTCTTTAAACGTCTTTTTTGTTTCTGGCATCACTTCGGGGTCGTTTTGATCTTCAGAGAAGTTGTCGAAATTGATGAAATAACCAGAGGCAGTTCTGTCAATTGTTGGAATTGGATTTTCAATCTGTCTCTCGGTAGCACTTTCTGATGCCACATTATTGTAGACTGGAGTTTCTTGACGAACTGTTTCAATCTGTGTCTCCAGAGGCACGAGTTCCATGGCAGTATTGCATAGTCCTTCACTGTGCACTGCAGGCTGATCGAATGTGATGAGTCTTTCAGTTTGAACCTCTTGGATTGTTGCAAGTTTGGGTATTCTGTTGTTTCTTGGGAGTCCACTGGGCCTACTGTTGATTATAGGCCACATGCTTGTGGTTTTACCAGGTCGATAGACACGACTCTGTTCTCCTTTTTACCAGCAAGGGGCGGTAGTACAAGTGATCTTGTTCCGGTGACTGCCAAGACAGGTACTGCTTTTCTGTAAGAAGGCCCAAATTCCTTCTTCACCGCGATTTTTTCTCTGACTAGATCCCCAATCTTTGGAATCCAGACAGGCCTTGCTGGGGCTGTTGCTTGTGGTGCCTCGTCAGTGGTAGATGGCTGTTGCTTTAACTTTACGTTGCTAAAGGATTTTCTTGTTTCCTTCAGTTCCTGTAAAACAGCCAAACGATCTTTTATGTCAAAGTCAGTTGTTTTTTCTTGTACCACTGACATCTGACTATCGAGGTCCCGAATTTTCATTCTAATTCCGAACAATAGTTCGTATGGGCTGAAACCTTTTAGAGATTTTCTTGGCAAATTGTTAAGACTGGACTGGACACTTATTAGATGTTTGACCCACCCAGCGCCTGAACCTAATACCTTCGCTGTTATAGATCGCTTTATGTCCCGGTTTTTTCTTTCAACCACACTATTCCCTTCGGGGTGCGACGGACAAGAATACCGCAACCCAATTCCCATGCTGGCCATGGCCTCCCTATAAGCTCGAGAGCTGAAAGCAGGACCCTGGTCCGAGTGGAATGTGGTAATTGCGTATGTGCCGATAAAGACTCGCAGATCTTTTATAACCGTTCTGGCGTCAGCCGAGCGCAGGAGGCCACATTATTTAAGTGTGTTTAGCCTTAAGGATGTACAATGGGACGCGCTTCTCTTCTTTGATTGCGCAGATAGACCGCCTTATGCTGTCTATCAGGGTTCCTGAAACTACACTGGCCTGTTCATTACTGCGATCTCTGTTGCAGTTTTCACAATTTTGAGCAAAACATTGAATATCTATGCTCATTCCTGGCCACCAGTACTCTGATTGTAATTCTTTCACAGAATCCTTAATTGTTTGATGTCTCAGACCCAACCCCATGTGTGCTTCCAGTAAGAGGAAGCCCCTCCTGCTCCTGTTTGGAATTACTCTGTCCCCCACTCCAGGGATTCGAGCAAAAGGAACGGAGTTTGCATCGATTATGTATGCATTATTGAGTGGATAGTTCAAGGGTAGTGCTGCACAGTCGCCTTTTACGGTCGTTTTTACTACCAGCATGGTTTCCCCGTCTATGTATTTTTCTGTACGCTTTTTTGTGGCTACGGAAGCCGGTTTAGTTGCTTCCGCTATGGCTGTATTAGCCAATGAATTCCCTGCAACGTGAATGCCATCACATTGAAGACTCTGTGCGTGTATCACGTGAGTCTTTTGTAGTTCTTTGTGTAAAAGAGCTACCTGTTTCCAGAGCAATTTATGCTTTATTGTGGCACCTGTGTCATCTTTGTAATCGTTTTCAATCCAGCTCTGCAGTTTATTATTGTAAGAGTTGATGCAAAAATTAGAATCACACACGATAAGTGTCGGGAATTCACGTTCTGCATTTTCGAGCGCCATCTTTAAACATCTGATTTCAGTTCTCTGAACTGAACAGTTTCTTACAGATTCAGTTTTTGTTACTTTCGGTCTGAATTTACCGCACAGCCAACGACCTTTAATAATCGCACAGGCTGCATCATAGGATTTGCTCTCTACGTTGAAATGCTGTACAAATCTATCTGTATAAATTATACAGGCGTACTGTGGGAGAGGCAGAAGTTCGATTGGCAGAGGATATTCTTCTTCATACTTTAAATCATTCAGTTCTTCGAATTGCGGGGCGAAATAGTATTTCACATCTTCCGCTCCTAGAGAATCTACACACTGTATCCATTTCGGATCCAGTGACACTGTAGGCAGGTTTACTGGGCTGAATAGCGCCTCGAAGGCGGATTCCGCTGTGAGGATATTAATCCTTTTACCATGTGCTAATTCTCGTTCATTTGCTAATGCAATTTGCACTGCTTTCACAGTTCTTTCTGTGAGACTGAATGCTTTTTCTGCTTGTTTGTACAAGTGTGATTTAATTGAAATTGGTACCTTTTCTCCCTCATTAGAGGTTAGGTACGTGAATCCGCATCTTCCTGGGATGACTCGGATTACAAGATTGCGTGTGTTGTCACGTGTATCTAATTTAGTTTTTGCTAACATGTCTGTTTGCAGTGATCTCAAAATTTCTATGTGTTTTTGAGTCCAATTGATTTGTTTAAAATCAGGTTTAATTAGTTCGTAGAGAGGTTTAACCCTCTCTGCGTAATTTAGAATGTAAGTTCTTCCGAAATTCAGAAAACCTAGAATGGATTGTAAATTCTTCAGCGTTTTTGGAGCTTGGAGTACAGCGCACTTCTCTAAGAAGTTGTCCGCTAGGCTTTTTCCTTCACTTGATAATTCGTACCCTAAAAATAGTACTGTCAGATGGGCAATTCGGGACTTTTTAAAGTTGAATTTGTAACCCTCTGCTGCGAACCCAAGTATAATGGTGTTCACTCTTTTCAAGTGAGTATCCAAGTTGTCGTCTGTGAGATAGATATCATCTACGTAAGATAATGCCTCATCATCATATATTTGTAGTAACTCTGTTACTCTAGCTGAGAATAGTCCTGGGCTGTTCTTGAACCCCTGTGGGAGTCGACAGAATTTTTTCTGCGACCCAAATGCTGAGAAAGCGGTCAAGTATCTGCTTTCTGGTGCAATGTTTTGACAAAAGAAACCATTAGATATGTATAATGTCGTTTTATATTTTTTCCTAACTATGTTATTCATTAGGGCTGCACTATGCGAGTTTTGTACTGCAAAAGTTTTACAACATGCATTAAGGTGTCTGTAGTCCAAAACTAGACAATATGAGTTGTCTGGCTTGGAGACAGGAAACAAAGGATTGTTCATTTTAGAGGTGCATGTTTCAATCACCCCCTGGTATTCAAGTTGATCTAAGATCTCCCTGACTTGTTTTTTTAGCTTCTTGCTTAATGGGATACTGCCGTTGGGCAGTTGGTTCACTTTTTAATTGGATTTTGTGGGAAGGAGAGTCCTCATCCCATCCTACATGATTTTTATATAATGCCGGTACCTGGGCAACTGCCCATTTCCTTGCATATGTATATTTTTTGTGAATCGGAATGTGATTCGAGAAGGCAGGCATCGTAGGATTTGCTCTCTACGTTGAAATGCTGTACAAATCTATCTGTATAAATTATACAGGCGTACTGTGGGAGAGGCAGAAGTTCGATTGGCAGAGGATATTCTTCTTCATACTCTAAATCATTCAGTTCTTCGAATTGCGGGGCGAAATAGTATTTCACATCTTCCGCTCCTAGAGAATCTACACACTGTATCCATTTCGGATCCAGTGACACTGTAGGCAGGTTTACTGGGCTGAATAGCGCCTCGAAGGCGGATTCCGCTGTGAGGATATTAATCCTTTTACCATGTGCTAATTCTCGTTCATTTGCTAATGCAATTTGCACTGTTTTCACAGTTCTTTCAGTGAGACTGAATGCTTTTTCTGCTTGTTTGTACAAGTGTGATTTAATTGAAATTGGTACCTTTTCTCCCTCATTAGAGGTTAGGTACGTGAATCCGCATCTTCCTGGGATGACTCGGATTACAAGATTGCGTGTGTTGTCACGTGTATCTAATTTAGTTTTTGCTAACATGTCTGTTTGCAGTGATCTCAAAATTTCAGTGTGTTTTTGAGTCCAATTGATTTGTTTAAAATCAGGTTTAATTAGTTCGTAGAGAGGTTTAACCCTCTCTGCGTAATTTAGAATGTAAGTTCTTCCGAAATTCAGAAAACCTAGAATGGATTGTAAATTCTTCAGCGTTTTTGGAGCTTGGAGTACAGCGCACTTCTCTAAGAAGTTGTCCGCTAGGCTTTTTCCTTCACTTGATAATTCGTACCCTAAAAATAGTACTGTCAGATGGGCAATTCGGGACTTTTTAAAGTTGAATTTGTAACCCTCTGCTGCGAACCCAAGTATAATGGTGTTCACTCTTTTCAAGTGAGTATCCAAGTTGTCGTCTGTGAGATAGATATCATCTACGTAAGATAATGCCTCATCATCATATATTTGTAGTAACTCTGTTACTCTAGCTGAGAATAGTCCTGGGCTGTTCTTGAACCCCTGTGGGAGTCGACAGAATTTTTTCTGCGACCCAAATGCTGAGAAAGCGGTCAAGTATCTGCTTTCTGGTGCAATGTTTTGACAAAAGAAACCATTAGATATGTCTAATGTCGTTTTATATTTTTTCCTAACTATGTTATTCATTAGGGCTGCACTATGCGAGTTTTGTACTGCAAAAGTTTTACAACATGCATTAAGGTGTCTGTAGTCCAAAACTAGACGATATGAGTTGTCTGGCTTGGAGACAGGAAACAAAGGATTGTTCATTTGAGAGGTGCATGTTTCAATCACCCCCTGGTATTCAAGTTGATCTTAGATCTCCCTGACTTGTTTTTTAGCTTCTTGCTTAATGGGATACTGCCGTTGGGCAGTTGGTTCACTTTTTAATTGGATTTTGTGGGGAGGAGAGTCCTCATCCCATCCTACATGATTTTTATATAATGCCGGTGCCTGGGCTACTGCCCATTTCCTTGCATATGTATATTTTTTGTGAATCGGAATGTGATTCGAGAAGGCAGGCATAATCACTTCTTCGCCACGAGGGCACTCCCTGACAAACTCTGGGGGCCAATCTTTTTCAGCTAACAGAATATCATAGCCTTTTGAGAGTTTATCCCAAAATAGACCTCTTATTTTCCTAGTCTTATCACCCTCTATACGCAATGTTATTTCGTATATTTTATGGGGCTCGCTAAGTCTGGTGTCGGCAGTTTCAACCTGAATGTATTCATTCGTGTCCACTGTCTCCAGATGACTCATCAAGATCTTGCGGGCTATACTGATTTCTGCTGCACTGTCCAACATTGTCAATGCCCACTCCCCGTTTTTCAACTGTGTCCTCAGTATTCTCGGCATGGTTGATTACTCTAATACTGGCTACCTTATTTTTTGGAAATTGAGATTTTCTACTCTGAGCAGGTTCCTTGTCTTTGGACTTGGTGTGCTCTACTGGGTCTGACCGTCCTCTTCTTTCCGATTTCTGCCAAAAAGATCGAGAGGGACGTGTATAAATACTTTGATATCTATCAGGTTTTTTCAGATTATCCCTATTTCTAAGGTTATATCTTTTCTCAGAGGGCTCCCTCTGGGGAGACTGGTGTTCTCGAGTCGGAGTTCTTTCCCTCCGTCGAGGAAACCTTCCTCTGGACTGGAAAACTTTTTCCTTGGGAGTGGATTGTTTATTTCCATCCCAGCTCTTTTTAGGAGTATTTGAATTATTTTTAATGAATTCTTTTTCAGGATTTTCGAGCAGTTGGGGCTTTACTGGTTTTCCACCCAAGCTGTCTCTACCTAGTTCTTCATAGCATTTCTCTATGATTTTGGCAAGCTCAACTGGCTGATCTTTTATATCTGTTTCCCTCAACTTCTGGCGAATCGCCACAGATGCTGCTTCTCCTTTTATGTTGGCTAATAATATAGCCGAGACCTGCTTGAAGTCTTTCAGTAATTTCATACCAAGAGTTAAAGCGGGCTCTGGACCGTATTCATTTTGAATCTGTTTTAGCACTTCTGGTATTACCGCCATAGACGGAACACCATGGGTTTTTGTGTAAATGGAAGCAAAGACTCTACCCCAAGTGTCACAGTCCTCCACGTGTGGTGCGATTCCCATTGGAAGGCAGATGGTCAAGATTCTGTGTTTCTCAATAGGGGTAGTATCAGGAAATACTGCCTCTATTTAAGTGATTTTCTGTGCTAACCAGAAAGGAATTTGTTCCCGTTTTCCGGGTGTTTTACCAAGACATGACTGTATGTTCTGTGGTGTAATTTTATTAGTGTTCCCCTGATGAGGGGTCAGCTGTGGTACATTAACAGCTGGTTGGACTGTTGCAGTCCGCATTACATATTGGACTAATTGCCTATGTATTTTTATAAGTGTTTTTAGCTGTACTAACAGCTCTTCCTTTGACATTTTTGCAATGTCCGGATGTGGTGTGTAGCCGGCTAGAACCGGCCATGTTGCTCCTGGTCTACCTTGTGGACCGAGCCTGGTAATATGATCATTATGTTTTAGGGCGCCAATAAACCAGAGCAGGTGCTCTTGGAATTTTAGTGGGATTTCAGTCTCCTCGAAAGGAGCGTACTCTTCCGGTGGTTCCTCTGTTTTGTAATAGTGAAACTCTTTTGTTCTAGCGTTTGCCGCTGGAAAGTTTATCCATGAATAGAATACCTCTGTCTGCCGATATTCGTGAGCCTCTATCACGAAAATTACTGTACCACCTTGTGGTGTCAGTCCGTTTTCTATAAGTTTTAAAGTTATAGATTTTCTCAAGTGGACCGGGATGTCGATAGCATCCGGGTCTGTCTGTTCGGGACCCTGCTGAGTCGCATCTGCTGCGGCCCCAGTGGTTCCGTTGTTTTCTGGCATTGTATAAATGCAGGTTTTGCAGAGTAGGTCTCCAAGGAGACAAAGATTAGGTGCACAATATTTTGGAACACTGTATCCTTCAACGTTAAATAAACCAGAGCTTTACATAGGAATCTCTTCCTACTGAGTTCGGGCGGATTTTAACCTTTCACCCACTCCAGACGTCTATTGGAGTATTTACGGGAGAAAGGGGTCTGTGTGAAAAATGCACGACTGAGTTACTCTAACGTCTTGCGTTAGTTTATCGCCTTACCAAACGTTTGGGCGCCATGTAGTTTAGTTCCTAGTTTCCCACTAGGCCCTGCACATTGGAATAACATAAACAGTAGTATCGACGTAGAAGTGCGGATCTTCCAGGCCTCTACTGACTATGCTAAACTTAATTGGGTTTGTTACCAACTAGCTCAGAGGTCACTGGAAACTTTCTTGACTGAAATAGGAAGTGATCAGCTTCCCTGGCACAGACAAGAATGGATTCAGTTTTCCAACATCCGTGCAACATGACAACTTTGCTCCTCAGATCAAGAGTCAATCTCTAGGGTCGTGTGAAACAATAGACAGTTATTTTACTCAGTCAGGTTAGTGCAGATTACATTCACAATATGTAGAGAATAGAGAGACGGGCGTTTGTCAATAAAGGGTTAACATTTATTGAACAGTCTTTCTTCTCGTACAAGAGAAATGAATTGCCACAATTGCAAGACTTGTTATTATAAAAAGTACGTACAGTAAGATAAGTATTGCGAGATAATACTGTAAAAGCATTGATATGGTTTCTTAGCCATACAATGGTTTAAAAGTAATAAAACATATATACATTCATATATACATTAGGCTAAAATACTCAACTGGTGCTTCTAACTATGCCTACCCCAGTGTACCTGACCTAAGCCTAATACGTAGGAGGGGAGTAAGTAAGTAGCTTTAAGTTGAGTTGGTTTTGCCAAGGTTTGCTTCAAGAATTCTCACTAAGGGTTTAGTCAACACCATACCTCTGAATAGAATGATGGAGGTCTGGTATCTCCTTCAGGGAAACTCGGTATCCCAGTAACCCGCAAGGGTAGACCAGAAACGCTGGAGCTGGATTTCTCGGCAGGAGAAAGGCAGCGTCTCTCTTCAGCGCGTCGAGGAGGAGGAGGGGGGACAGCGTCCGCGGGCAGCTGGCATCTGCTGGGCTCTTCGCAGAGAACGGCTGTTCAGCTCCTAGTTTCACCACACCATCGTTCGCGCTTTAGCAGCGATAATGGTATCAGCAGCTTCAGGCGATGGGCAACAGGGTGCTAGCTTCAGCGAACCACAGCTAACAACGGTAGCAGCAACACAGCATTTGCTTAAGGCAACGTTGGTAATATTTATACCTGAAAGGTGCCATGTTTGACATAAGTTTGCTGGACATAAGACGTCAATTAAAGATGTCACTAGGAAGTGATCGCTATCAGTTGCTCATTAGAGTTCCATTACTAATCAAAACACAGCAAGCGGGGATTTCCAGGTTTGCTGAGTTTTTATCTTGTTGAAGAACTCGGAGTGTTAATCTAGGAATCTCAGATAGTGACTTCTGCTCTGTCATTGCACTAATTGGTTGCAAAGGAAGTGGCAGAGAAAACTATTCTGGAATGTGGCTCTGTTCGTGTGAGGCCAGAGATGACTTTCTGAATATTGTACTTGAACGGTTATGCCAATATAGGGAATAAATGGATTTATAGCCGAATAGGGGCATAAAGTCACAGTATCGATCAGGATCCTAGATAAGCACACAACACTGTCGACGTCGCTGGACCCAGGATTGGGGCAACAAGTCTTGGGAAATGCAAGCCCACGCGGTGGACTCAAAATGGCATCTGGAGTGGACCAGGAGGGTCCGGGGTGCTCCTCTGTTGGAGGGGAGCAAGGGCCAGTCTGGAGCAACCAGACCAGCAGTGTTGATGTCGTCGTTCGAAGTCGGGAAGGCCACAAGCCAGCGGGCTAGTAGCCAGACAACACGGTGAGCAGCAAAGAGCAGAAGGGCCCCACGCAGATCTCGTGGAGGCTGGGAGACTGAACTTCAGTGCTGGAGCTGCTCAGGGTTGGGGCTTCTCGGACCCCAAAGCACTCACTCGAGGATCCCTCGGCGGTCGTGCTGGGCAAGCGTCGTGCAGTCTTGAAGATGGCCGGTCCCTCGAGGTCTCGTCGCACCCACGGATCTCAGCTGAGCTGACGATGTGGGTAGAAGTCAGAGGTGCCAGGGAAGCCGGGTCTCGTCGTGCTGGTCAGTCGGATTCCGGAGGAAGGACGTGCAGCAAATCGCAGTGTTCTTGGATGGTGCCTGCGGGTGCAGGGTGACTACTCCTTAGTCACAAGGGAGAAATCTTGAGAAGAAGTCGAGAGTTCCTTTCGTAGAAAGTAATTTCAGGATTCAAAGATGATCTGATCTGGAAGGGGGCCTGCTCCTATCTTTATACTAGGAAAAGGGGCTGGCACGCGACTAGGTCCTGCCCATGGGTGGGACCAGGAAGGGGGGTGGTTACAACCCTCTCCCATGCCGGACTTTCCCCAGGCCAGGGGCTGGTGTGCCCCTGGAACTGGTTCTAGCCGGCCTATGCATAGTGAGCACCAGGGTGCCACTTGCAGTCACCTTCCTCTAAAGCCCTACCTACCCAGGATACACAAACCCCTATCTGGGATGGTGCTAGCACCGCCCCCGACAGGAAACCCTTTGTCCAAGCCTCCCTCGCTGGAAGGACTCCCAGCAGCAGGAGGTCAGACTTGTGTCTGTGGTGGCAGCATCCATTTTGTGATGCTGAGGCTTGGGTTAACTTTAACCGGGGTTCACAGTTACATACATGTCGTGTCCCTCTAGAAGGGTGGCATGCTAACCCCGTCGCCAGAATTGGCGAGGGGTTAGTATTCGAATTCGTATGACACCTTACTCGACATGTATTGATAAAGCGATACCAGAGTTAGCATATAACCGCGAGGATTATAATGCACTTAAGAGTATATGGTACGCGTTATCATGGAACAGCTATTAGGACTTGGTTCCGCAAGCTGCAAACGGGCTCAGCTCATGCCAGAGCACCATCTTACACGATTCCAAGCACTCTGCCTTCAGGATTGTCAAGGCCTGCCATAGGAGTGACTGATAGGAATCTATGTGTCCATTTTAGGGTTAGATATAGGTATACTATATCTAAAGCAAAGGGTGAGTACACCACCTTGCCCCAGCTGTCGTGCAGCCAGTTGTGTCAGATTTAGATGGCCAGCCAGGGGTGGCATAATGCATGCTGCAGCCCCTGGTAGGCCCTGGGTACACCTATGCCCTGAGTTACAGGGTCTGATAAGGTGGCCCAGTACCAATTGGTTATGTACCTAAGGTAAGGGAATCCATTTTACAGAGAGAGCAGTAGGCCTGGGGCCCTGAATAGCAGGGTCCCAGGTCAACTAAGTCGGAAAACCAGCAAAACACCAGGCAAAAAGTTGGGGGCAACCATAGTCAGGTATCCACCTTCCTACATACCCCATATGAGTGGGGGTGGTAGTAGTGATTAGCAACAAGTCCCCTATGAGTGGGGCTGGAAGTAGTGATAGTCATGCAACACTTACAGTGGCCTGTTGCTAGTGTACAGGATATGGACCCCCTATGTGTGTGTGACATTTGGCGGGTATGTGTTGTTTGTTTGTGTGGTGGGTGTCTGACTTACCATCTGCGCCTTCTGCGTCTGTTCCTCATCCAGTCATAGATGTACAGTACTGGTATGACCTGCGCAATGGGATTCATGATGTGTTCGTCTCATACATGCTGCTTGTTGCTCCGTCTCGTACCCGATGCTAGCTGATCCGTCTCATAGCCGTGGATTGTGTTGGGACCAGGAATCATACATGCTGTTTGGCATTTGCAGCGTTTACCATGATGACACTTACCTTTTGGTCACTGTGATGATGAGGGGCTCAGACCCCATTACCACAATGCTCAAAATTGCTGCAAGTTAGAACCCCACACTTAACTTTTGTTCTACACAGTGATGGGGGTTAGAGCACATTCACACAGTGCCATTGTGATGCTTGACTTGTGTAGCCCATACACAGTTTTTGGTCACACATGTGATGGGAATTACAATGTATGTTCGAAGTCATATTCACTGTTGTGGGCATTTGTCACAGACTACACACTGTTGTCATGATGTTAGAGGGGATATATTTTGCTGACATACCTAATGTTGGTGTATGATGGATGTGTGGCGCATCACCAGTCCTATGGGTGTGGGTGTTGATAGTGATAGTCACAGAGCACACTATGAGTGGGGGTGGTTGTAGTGATAAGCAACAAGTCCCCTATGAGTGGGGGTGGCAGTAGTGATAAGCAACACGTCCCCTATGAGCGGGGTGGCAGTAGTGATAAGCAACAAGTCCCCTATGACTGGGTTGGTAGTAGTGATAAGCAACAAGTCCCCTATGAGTGGGGATGGCAGTAGTGATAAGCAACAAGTCCCCTATGACTGGGTTGGTAGTAGTGATAAGCAACACGTCCTCTATGAGCGGGGTGGCAGTAGTGATAGGCAACAAGTCCCCCAATGAGTGGGGGTGGTAATAGTGATAAGCAACAAGTCCCCTATGTGTGGGGGTGGTCGTAGTGATAAGTAACATAACCCCTATGAGTGGGGGTGGTGGTAGTGATAGACAACAAGTCCCCTATGATTGGGGGTTGTGGTAGTGATAGGCAACAAGTCCCCTATGACTGGGGGTGGTAGTAGTGATAAGCAACAAGTCCCCTACGAGTGGGGATGGCAGTAGTGATAGGCAACATACCCCTTATGAGTGGGGTGGTAGTAGTATTAAGCAACAAGTCCCCTATGAGTGGGCGTGGCAGTACTGATAAGCAACAAGTCCCCTATGAGTGGGGGTGGTAGTAGTGATAAGCAACATATCACCTATGAGTGGGGATGGCAGTAGTGATAGGCAACATACCCCTTATGAGTGGGGTGGTAGTAGTGATAAGCAACAAGTCCCCTATGAGTGGGCGTGGCAGTAGTGATAAGCAACAAGTCCCCTATGTGTGAAGGTGGTAGTAGTGATAGGTAACATACCCCATGAGTGAATGTGGTAGTAGTGATACACAACAAGTCCCCTATGAGTGGGGGTGGTAGTAGTGATAAGCAACTAGTACCCTATGAGTGGGGGTGGTAGTAGTGATAAGCAACAAGCCCCCTATGAGTGGGGGTAGCAGTAGTGATAGGCAACAAACCCCAATGAGTTGGGGGTGGTAGTAGTGATAAGCAACAAGTTCCCTATGAGTGGAGGTGGCAGTATTGATAAGCAACAAGTCCCCTATGAGTGGGGGTGGTAGTAGTGATAAGCAACGTACCCCCTATGAGTGGGGGTGGTAGTAGTGATGGACAACAAGTCCCCTATGAGTGGGGGTGGTAGTAGTGATAGGCAACATACCCCCTATGACTGGGGGTGGTAGTAGTGATAGGCAACATACTCCATATGAGTGGGTATGGTAGTAGTGATAAGCAACAAGTCGCCTATGAGTGGGCGTGGCAGTAGTGATAGGCAAGAAGTCCCCTATGAGTGGGGGTGGTAGTAGTGATAACCAACAAGTCCCCTAGGAATGGGGGTGGCAGTAGTGATAAGCAACAAGTCCCCTATGAGTGGGGTGGTAGTAGTGATAAGCAACAAGTCCCCTATGAGTGGGGATGGCAGTAGTGATAGGCAGCATACCCCCTATGATTGGGGGTGGTAGTAGTGATAGGCAACAAGTCCCCCTATGAGTGGGGGTGGTAGTAGTGATAAGCAACAAGTCCCCTGTGTGTTGGGGTGGTCGTAGTGATAGGCAACAAGTCCCCTATGACTGGGGGTAATAGTAGTGATAAGCAACATATCACCTATGAGTGGGGATGGCAGTAGTGATAGGAAACATACCCCTTATGAGTGGGGTGGTAGTAGTGATAAGCAACAAGTCCCCTATGAGTGAGTGTTGCAGTAGTGATAAGCAACATACCCCATATGAGTGGGGGTGTTAGTAGTGATAGTCACACAGCACCCTATGAGTGGGGGTGTTAGTAGTGATAGTCACACAGCACCCTATGAGTGGGGGTGTTAGTAGTGATAGTCACACAGCACCCTATGAGTGGGGGTGATAGTAGTGATAGGCAACATGCCCCATATGAGTGGGGGTGGCAGTAGTGATAGGCAACAAGTCCCCTATGAGTGGGGGTGGTAGTAGTGCTAGGCAACAAGTCCCCTATGAGTGGGGATGGTAGTAGTGATAAGCAACATACCCCATATGAGTGGGAGTGATAGTAGTGATAAGCAACAAGCCCCCTATGAGTGGGGGTAGTAGTAGTGATAGGCAACATACCCCAACGAGTTGGGGTGGTAGTAGTGATAGGCAACAAGTTCCCTATGAGTGGAGGTGGCAGTAGTGATAAGCAACAAGTCCCCTATGAGTGGGGGTGGTAGTAGTGATAAGCAACATACCCCCTATGAGTGGGGGTGGTAGTAGTGATGGCCAACAAGTCCCCTATGAGTGGGGGTGGTGGTAGTGATAGTCATGCAACACTTACAGTGGCCTGTTGCTAGTGTACAGGATATGGACCCCCCTATGTGTGTGTGACATTTGGCGGGTACGTGTTGTTTGTTTGTGTGGTGGGTGTAAGAGAGTAGGGTCTGCAATCCTATGATCACCCAGATTTTTTGCTTTTGTTTCACTGGTTTACGACTTTCTCTGGCTGTGGGCCTGCCAATCAGACCCACAGCCTAGCTGTTCTCTCACTAAATTGACATGTGTACCTTAGGTGCATTACCCAATTGGAACTGGGCCACCTTGTCAGACCCTGTCACTCAGGGCATCGGTGTACCCAGGGCCTACCAGGGGCTGAAGCATGTATTATGACACCCCTGGATGGCCATCTAAATCTGACACAACTGGCTGCGCGACAGCTGGGGCAACGCGGCGTACTCGCCCGTTGCTTTAGGTATAGTATCCCTATATCTAACCCTAAAATGGACACCCGAATTCCTATCAGTCACTCCTATGGCAGGCCTTGACAATCCTGAAGGCAGAGTGCGTGGAATCGTGTGAATTGGGCTCGGGCACGAGCCGAGCCCGGTTGCAGCTTGCGGAACCAAGACCCAATGGCTGTTCCATGATAACGCGTGCCATATTAGTAACTTCGGTATCGCGTTATCAAGACATGTCGAGTAAGGTGTCATACGAATCGGGATGCTGACCCCTCACCAATGCTGGCGACGAGGTTAGCATTCCGCCCTTCTAGACGGACACGACATGTACGTAACTGTGAACCCCGGTTAAAGTTAACTGAAGCCTCAGCTCCACAAAATGGACGCTGCCACCACAGACACGAGTCTGACCTCCTGCTGCTGGGAGTCCTTCCAGCGAGGAGAGCTTGGACAAAGGGTTTCCTGTCCGGGGCGGTGCTCGCACCATCCCAGACAGGGTTTTGTGTATTCTGGGTAGGCAGGGCTTTACAAGAAGGTGACTGCGGAGTGGCACCCCGGTGCCCACTACGCATCTGCCGACTAGAACCAGTTCCAGGGGCGCCCAGCCCCTGACCTGGGGAAAGTCCGGCAGGGGAGAGGGGTGTAACTACCCCCCTTCCTGGTCCCACCCCTAGGGCAGGACCTAGTCATGTACCCACCCCTTTCTTTAGGATAAAGGCAGGAGCGGGGACCCTTCCAAATTAGATCATCTTTGAATCAAGAACTACTTTCTACGAAAGGACATTCAAGACTCTTCTCAAGATTTCTCCCTTGTGGCTAAGGAGTAGTCACCCTGCATCCGCAGGCACCATCTAAGAACTCTGCGGGTTGCTGCAAGTCCTTCCTCAGGAATCCGACTGCCCAGCTCGACGAGAACCGGCTTCCCTGGCACCTCTGACCTCTACCCACATCGTCAGCCCAGCTGAGATCCGTGGGTGCGACGAGACCTCGAGGGACCGGCCATCGTCAAAACCTGCACGATTTCTTAACCAGCACGACCGCTGAGGGATCCTCTGGTGAGTGCTCTGGGGTCCGAGAAGCCCCGACCCTGAGCAGCTCCAGCACCGAAGTGCAGCCTCCCAGCATCTCCACGATCTGCGTGGGGCCCTTCTGCTTTTGCCGCTCAGCACGTTGTCTGGTTACTAGCTGCTGGCTTGTGACCTTCTTGACGACATCCGACAACCAACGTTGCTAGTCTGGTTGCTCCAGACTGGCCTTTGCTCCCTTCTAAGAGAGGAGCACCCCGGACCCTCCTGGTCCACTCAAGACGCCATTTTAGGCCCACCACGTGGCCCTGAAATTTGCCAAGGCTTGTTGCCCCAATCCTGGGCCCAGCAACGCCGACAGCATCAACCTTCGTGGGACAGCTCGCACTTCCATCCTGGTCGCCGACAACGCCTCCTGGTCCGTGAGACTGCAGAGCCTAGCGTCGCCCACTCACCTAGTCGAGGTGACGATCATCCGGTGCCTCCTGGTACCCTCTGACTACTGGCTAGTAGTACGAACTTGGTCCCCTCTGCTTTCAGGTGTCATCCATCTCTGATCCAGGCTTGGGTCTCTACAAACTATCTTCAACTGGTCGCCGGCCAGCAACTCCTTCCTTCCGGCTCCTGGCTCATCAGCGAGGACTCCCGACGTCTGTAAAGACTTGTGCAGCTTCGGCATTCCGGTGCCCGCATAGCCTCCTTATTTAAGGGTCCCGAGTCCCTACCGCTTCCGACTTGCCTTATCGGGTCCGCCCGAGACCACTAAACTTTCCGTGCCCTCGGGCTCTTGTATTGATTGTGCACTTGAAGTATTTTCTTAAGAGTTTCGTTGTGTGCTTAGTACCCTGTCCTCATAAAGAGTACAGGGCTGTTGTGATTCTAATAAATACACTGTTTATTTTCATAACACTTGTGTGGTGTCCTTTCACTTGGTGTTCAAGGGGTATGTGATGGTATAACAGCTGGCTTAACACGCCCTCTAGAGTTTAGCCCGAAGACTGCTCGTATCCACGCTACTAGGATAGCTGGTCTAAGGTTGACTTACAACCAATCACCATGAGGGTCGTTTGGACTGATGCATAGTGATCACTAGAATAATGAGCACTGCATATCAGGCCAACTTCTCACAGTGGGTGTCTGACTTACCATCTGCGCCTTCTGCGTCTGTTCCTCATCCAGTCATAGATGTACAGTACTGGTATGACCTGCGCAATGAGATTCTTGATGTGTTTGTCTCGTACAGGCTGCTTGTTGCTCCGTCTCATAGCTGTTACTAGCTGATCCGTCTCGTAGCCGTGGATCGTGTTCTGGTGCAAATTGTACCTGATATACAACTTTCCCGGCTGCTGTGACGTGCTGGACGCGGTGACCCGTTCGGCACGTAGGAAGTACGTATCGTACTTGTCCGCACGGAAAATGCAGTGAAAATGGTTACGTGCGACTTGATTGGGCGTTTATGGATCCGTCTTGTACGGAAATTGTGGATGGAGTCGGAGCGTACGTGTCGGTCGGGAATTTGGCACTTTTCCGTATCCTACTTCTTCGCCCGAACAGTCCGGCTCCTGGAACGATTCGGTCATAAGGTAATGCTACCGACAGCTGACGGTGAGCTTTGTGACCGAGATCGGAATCGACCCCTTAGTTGTAATATTTATGAAGTATATATATTATATTTTATATGTTTAATTTTTTTACAACATATGTATTACTTATAATTTTAAACATATTTTTAACTATGTTTATTTTAAATATAGCTATTATTTACATATTGTACATTCTTTTTTAACTTAAAAAAACAATATTTTTAACAATGATATTTTTGATAACAATATTTTTGGGGGGATATTTTTGTACTTACCATACTGAAGATAGGTCTTCGATATTCTTGACACCAATATTTCGTTTCTGATATTTTTGACATCGATATTCTGTTAGTGATTCGAAATGAACACCTTTGTCTGACAAGAGTGTTAACTGGAAACCCTCCCGTTCAAATAACTCTTCTATAAACTCAATCACTACACCAGACCCAACGGAATCAACCACCTTGATATCAGGCCAACAGGAAAACATATCAATACACACGATCAAATAGTGATCCAGAGTCTTCAACTTCACAGGTCCCAAAATATCTATAGAAATGTCCATCCACGAACCAGTAGCCTGTTCCCGATTTACCATGGGTTCCGTCCTGCACATCAATATCAACACGCACATTCAGAAAATTCACGCACTAACCTCTCAATATGTACATCTATGACAGGCCACTAATCTGCTTCCCTCATTATTTTCTTTGTCTTGACAATGCCTATATGCGAGGCGTGAGCACTCTTTACTAGCTTATCCCTTACTGCAAGGGGTGCAACCAACTGACTACCACGCATGAGGTGACCATCCTCCACTGCCAGATCTTCCCTAACTCGGCAAAAGCTTTCGAGGACCTCTTCACAGTCCTACTTCTCACACCAGTCACCTGTGACCATGGTGAGGACTTTCTGCAAGTCTAAATCATTCATGTGAGATTCCCTCCACTCACTCTCAGAAATCAACCCTTCACTAATCACACACACAATAATGCCTTCCTCCAGTTCTTCACCTCCAAACCACTCAATATCATCTGTCATTTCACACTCCTCACCCCCGAGCCTTGACAGACAGTCTGCCAGGATATTATTGGAACCAGGTAAGTATGAGATGTCAAAGTCAAATTCTTGTAGAGCCAAAACTAGCTTCCGTATCCTATGGGAGACAAAGTCAATGCCTTTCTTGGGGAAGACCTCCTTAAGAGGTTTGTGGTCAGCAATATTTCTGCACCTTTTCCCCCACAAAATCTTTCTCAGCTTGCGCTCCACCCAGAAAACACCCAGAGCTTCTTTCTCCACAACAGAATAGTAGCATTCAGCACCCTTCAAGGGCCTAGAGACTAAACGAATGGCTTTATTCTCCCTATCAACTTTCTGCAAAAGAATTGCCCCTAACCCCTAGTCATGAGATAAGATACCTTTGTGGGGTCAAAACTTCCTAGACAAGGTGCTTCATTCAGATGTTTGTTAATGCACTCAAACTCTTCCTCACAGCCCTTGTACCAAACAAATGTGCTTCCCTTCTGGAGGAGAGACCTCAAACAATAGGTTTTCCCTGCAAAGTTCAGAATGAACCTGTGATAAAATTCAGCCATGCCCAGAAACTTTACAAACTCTTCTTTGTTTAAAGGGGTGCGCAAATTACAAAGGGTGTTTACCAATGAGTCATTGGATTTGATGCCTGCAGCGGACACAGAATGCCCTAGGTAGTCTAATTCTTTGACATCAAATTTGCACTTGTCAGCAATAAGGGTGAGGTAAGCATCACGTAACTTCTTCAATACTGACCTCAGCCTCCCATTATGTTCCTTAAGATCCACACCAAAGATGAGCACATCATCTTGGTACACCTTGACACCCAGAAGGCTTCCAAGAATGCCCTCCGTAAAACTGAGGCTGCAGAAATCAGTCCGAAAGGCATTCTTAGAAATGTAAAGGGTGTTACAAAGAAGGTAAGGTCCTGGGAAGAGGAGTGAATGTTCTGAAGAGGAGTGTAGCCTGGCCTGGTGATAGGCGGAGGTCCAGTCCAAGGATGAAAAATGCCTTGCCCCCTCAAGAGAACACAGTATTTTAGTTATGTTGTGTAAAGGGTAATGATCAACAATAACTGCTTTGTTGAGCTCCCTCGAGTCGACACAAAGCCTGGGCTCCCCATTGGCTTTGCGGGCCATAACAGGAGAGACCCACTCCATTACTTCAACTTCTTGAATGATACACTTGGCTAAGAGATTGTCTAATTCAACTTTCATGCTCTCCCTTACAAACAGAGGTGCATTCCTAACCTTAGCTGTCTTTGGAACAGCGTTAGATTTGACCTTTATCCGATTTATATAGTTTTTGAGACACACCCAGCTCACCAGAAAAGACCTCAGGGAATTCCTTGATCCAATCTCGATTAGCATTACTAACAACCGTAACTGGTGGTAAGTCCTTAATGCAGACAGAGGGATTCTTATTAGGATCAAGGCAGATATGTAGATCACATTGATGGGACCAACTTATGAGCGAGTCCCGCTTCATCAAGACATAGATTTTACCAGGGATGACTCTCCCTTTGAAGTCAAGTGTGCCCCAGAAATAACCCAGCAACTCAATAGTCACTCCACCTTAACATTTTGGTCTAATGTCTGGCTTCAACAGGGTGACCTTGCACGGCAGATAACGCTCATGAAAGGTTTTGGGGACTAGCCGTATCTTAGCCCCAGAGTCGAAGAGCATGCTCACGGGAGCATCATTGATCAAAACTACCTCCTGAGGGCCCTGTGACTGGGAGAATATTGATTCCTTCCAATTCTTCTTCATAAACTTCAACTTCCCTGATTTTGTCATGCTTGTTGCCCGTTCTGCAGCTCTTTGAGACGTGACCTTTTCTCTCACAAGTTTTTCACATGGCCTTCCAGCCTGGGCGGTCTTTAAAGTTGGCCATTTGGCCAGGGTTGCCTCATCTGAAGCAGTTCCCCTGAAAATTCTTTGTGTTAAAGGGCTTTGAAGTGGTGCTCGATTTGGGTTTAATTAATCTATCCACCACCACCTTGACATCAATGTTCTCCTTTTTATCACCTAAACTGCCTTTGGGTATAATATCAACACACGCTTTTGAATGCTAGTGACTTTTGGCTATGGTCAGCACTTCTTGAAGCGATGGCTCTTCTTTTTGCCACATGGCGTTTCTCGTTTTGTTAAGGCGCATCCCAACATGAACTGATCTCTTAAGCGCTCCTCTAAAGCTGCACCAAAATTGCACATGAAAGCCAATTTGCACAAGGTAGTTATGTACTGTTCGACCGACTCATCCTGCCTTTGCATCCTTCTCCCGAAGTGATATTGTTGTATTTGTTAGTGCTTTTATGTTCCTTTCTTGGAACATATGCAGTTGTCATGGTGCTACTGATGTTCTAATTCTGATTTCTGTCAGTTGGTTTTCTCTGTGCCTGTCTATGGTGCGGTGGCTCGTTTCTGTGTGATTAAACTCACCAACTAACTACGTTCCTGCTTCCTGTGTCTTCATCCAACCCACAACATTATTTTGGCGACGAGGACTTGTGACATGAAAGCGAGCCACTGCTTCGAGTTTTTCAAGATACTTGAAAAAAGAAATCTGTGTTTCTGCGAAGAAGATTGCGTTTAAACCTCTTCTTTTCTCTTCTGCTAATTAACCTCTTGACCCCCCTCCCTTCTCCAACGGCGGTAAATTCAATGGGAATTGATTTTCCCCAGAGGCAGCTTCTTCAAACTATTCTCGAGGTGAGGAGGTTGTAGGGCGGGTCATATTTAATTAAACCTTGGAGACGCTTTTAGACTGTACCCCTGAGACGATCTTTAAAGTCTCTGCCCTGTAAGTTTAACATTTAAAAGTTCCTCACTTCTTGGGCATTGACCGTTACTGTGTGTTCGCTCTGCAGCGAGATCGTCTCTCTTCCAACGCTCGTAGCAAATGATGACGTTTCAGAACGTTCATCAGGGGTTGGCGATCTGACATCGCGTCATAGACGTGTGTTCATCTTGTCCTGCGTTCAGTTTCTCTCAACAGTTCAACAGTAAACAAAGTGTCGTTCTTGTCTCTTGAGGCGTCCTTCTGTAAAGAATCAAAGCGGCATCGGAGGAAGTTCATAAACGAAGCGCCTATTTAAAGCGCAATCGGATGAATTTCAACAAAACGTCACTCTGCATTGCTAAAGAAAACTTCACTGCTTCACTGTTTTCACGTCCTGTTGCTTCATCGTTCGCAAAGAAAACATCATTGTGTTCACGGCGAGTGTGTCTCTGCTTATGACACGTTTTGTATTTCTATAATCCTTTTTCTTTGCAGGTTTTCTACACATGAAACAACGCTTTTAGCATTAAGACTGACTCTTGTTTCTATATTTTGTTGGGGATTGTACTTTTATCGAGATGCAAGCTGTAAACCAACCTCCCCCTTTCTTAGAAAGTCCTGGTACACCTCAAATTCAGTGGAAGCAGTGGTTTCATGGGTTTGAGACCTATATTGGTGCCATTGGCGCTTCTAGGTACAGAGCTGAAAGGAAGACATTGTTACTTTTGAATTGTTTGGGGTTTGAGGGTAGGGAGGTCTACAAACATTTACCTGATTTAGTACTTGCTGAAGGAGAGGTTATTGATGAATATCAAGAAACGATAAAAAAACTTGTTATCAAATTTGATGTTCAACCAAGTCTGGTTGTTTTAAGGTACAAGTTTTTGAAAGGAGCACAACTTCAGAGTGAAGATGTCGATTCCTATTTGAGTGCATTACGTAAATTGTGTGCCGAATGCCAATTCGGTGATTTTAAGGATCAATTGGTTAGGGATCAATTCATTGCTCATTGTAGTGACAAGCATATCCAACAGAAACTACTTACTATGGGAAATCCTTCTTTAGAAGAAATTATTAAAGTGGCTAAGAGTCTTGAGCTAGCTCAAACGTCAATTAAGGAACTTTGTAAGACTGATACGTATAAAGAGAATGTAAATGCTGTTGTGTCATCTAGGTCTAGCTTACAAAAAAAAGAAAAGTTTAATGAAAAGAATTCTTTTAAGAAGAACATGTGCTATAGATGTGGTTATG
The DNA here is from genome assembly GCF_964263255.1 of Lissotriton vulgaris. Taxonomy (NCBI): domain Eukaryota; kingdom Metazoa; phylum Chordata; class Amphibia; order Caudata; family Salamandridae; genus Lissotriton; species Lissotriton vulgaris. Next base: position 555,693 of record NW_028241407.1, on the reverse strand, counting down.
CTCCACACTCTAAAGAAAACAGTTTTTGCCCAGGGAAGAATGCTAAGTGCTATAAATGTGGGAAGTTTGGATGTCTTACTACTAAATTGTTGCAATATCAGTTCGTTGTTAAACACATACCTGGGAAAGAAAATTGTACTGCTGATCTCTAGATTACCTTTGGAGGAAATAGATGGTACTGATTTGGATGAAGATAGAGAGGATTGTTTTATTGCCACTTTGGACGCTGTTGATTGCGTTGGTTGTTCTGAAAGAGAATGGGTGGATGCCATGACCGCTGATGCTACTTTGTTGAGTGTTAAGGATTACATTATGACGGGATGGCCTAGAGAAAGAAGTCTGCCTTTTCATGTTCAACCTTTTGGAAGGTTTCTGATGAACTTTCTATAGAAGATGGAGTTGTCATGAGAGATGACAGGTGTATTCCTCCTTTGAATCTTCGTGTAAAGTTGATAGACAGGGCACATTAAGGACACCTTGATCTCACTATGACCAAGAGACGATTGAGACTGCACTATTGGTGGCCTTCGATGGATGGTGATGTGGATGGGGTTAAGCGCTGTAGTGTGTGTGCTTCTGCTGAGAAGAGTTTGAAGGTTTCTGTCCCTCCTTTGCAACCAATTCCTTTTCCTTCTAAACCTTGGTTAAAAATTGGTATTGATTTGGTTGGTCCTTTCAACTTTCTCCCTTCTCACTTAAGATTTGCTTTTGTGCTTATGGACTTTCATAGTAAATGGCCTGAGGTTAAGTTCTGTTCTAATCCCTCTGCCAGTTCTGCTATTCTTTTTCTTAGAGAAATCTTTATGAGAGAAGGTTTTCCTGAGTGTCTTGTTTCTGACAATGGCGTTCAATTTATTAATGCTGATATGCGTGTCTTTTTGCCTGAATCTGGTATTAAGCACTTGAGGAGTTCGGTGGGACATCCTCAAACCAACGGTCAAGTTGAGAGAATGAATTGCGTCCTTGTGGAATGTATTAAATGGGCCAAGGGTAACAATTTTGATGTGGAGAATGCTGTGAGGTCCATGATTTGGTTCTATCGCACGACCCCACATTCGGTAACTAAGGTCGCTCCTTTTGTTTCCCTCAGGGGCAGATTGCCCACGTGAACTCTTTATCCTGCCTGGCTTTTGAGAACTGTTGCTCAAAAGGTTCATGAACATTTTGCTGGTCATGATGAGTTGCAGTTGCGTGTTAAAAATGCTCAAGACAAAATGGCTTCCAGGTTCAATGACAAAAAATCAACTAAGAGTGTCAACATTTCTCCTGGAGACATGGTGCGAGTGAAAAATTATAGGTCTGTTAAGAAAGGTTCAGACTCTTTTGGTGAACCTGTTCGTGTTGAGAAAGTGTGTGGCAATGCTGTCATGGTGGAAGGAGGTCATTGGTGGAATCTGTATAAAGTTATCAAGGTAATGGTGAGCGATGGTGTTCACGTGTCTCAACCTGATGTTACCTGTTTTGAGGAGAGACCGACACTACCTTCTGAAGTGTCTCATTTGGGTTCTGTAAGGAAGTCCTCACGTGCAACCCGTCTTCCTTGGAAACTTCATTAGTTTCAGGAAGCTTACATGAGTTTTGTTGTTTTCCTTGGAAGTTTTCGCTATATAAAGTATCTTCTTTTCTTTTTCTTTCTTTTCCTTTTTGCCCTGCTCTGTCTTTCTTTTCTTTGGGAAAAAAAGATAATGTTGTATTTGCTAGTGCTTTTATGTTCCTTTCTTGGAACATATGCAGTTGTCATGGTGCTACTGATGTTCTAATTCTGATTTCTGTCAGTCGGTTTTCTCTGTGCCTGTCTATGGTGCGGTGGCTCGTTTCTCTGTGATTAAACTCACCAACTAACTACGTTCCTGCTTCCTGTGTCTTCTTCCAACCCACAACAGATATCATTCAAGGATAGTACTCACTTTGGGGAGGTGGTGCAAGTCCAACTTTTTGAAGCAGATCTCATATTCATTAAGAGTGGCAGAGTCACTATCAGAGAGTTCAGGAAGGTGTTTAAAGAATTCTTGACCCTCAGAACCTAAACAATGCATTAACCATGAGGCTTTCCTCTCTGCGCTTAAGGAAGTGCCACAGACACGAGCATAATGTGTGAAAACCGTCTTTCACTTCAGCCATGAGAGAGGAGGAACTCCTGGAGATGTCAACAAGAAGGGAGGGGCATTGACATTTTGTATGATGTACGTACTATGTTTTGACCTAGTTACAACTTAAGGTTGATCTTCAGTGATCTGCTTACAGTGCGCAATATTCACAAACCTTATAAGCTGTGCGCATCAGCGAAACTGTGTGAAACTTCAGCAATTAAAATTTAGCCAATGAGCGCAATCCCAGAAACTGTATTTGCTGTGAGCATCAGCAGAACCATCAGCCCGATTACTGATGGCACATATTTACACATGGAGGAGTCACTTTAGTCTGGTGTTCAATTACATGTGTAGATGTGAGTCTGGTGGTGCCTGATAACTGAAAAGCACACATTTATTTACATACAATTTCATATATGTCTGATTCATTATTCCTATTAAAGCACCTTCTACCTTGAGAAGGCCAATCCTAGAAAAGTGTGCAGGCACAACACATGCCAACAAATCGAGGACAAAGGGATTGGAACATGGTATAGGAACACTTACAACAAATCCTACATCAAACCTCACGTTTAACTGATGGAGCGCAAAGAGCGATATAAAGCAATATACTGAGAAAAAGTAACCTCGAGAATTGCTGCTAATTAAAGTAAATAAAAAAAACTAATAAAGAACTACATAACAACAGCTGTGTGACTTGGAAGCTGATTATTTCTCAATGTAGCCCTTGTTTGTGATTACCATACAGTGCTCACATTTATCATCCGCATGAGAAGGGATGGTTGACTGGGTTTTCTGATTACATACAAAGGGGGGTGACAGCCTGTTCAAAACGCACAGCACAACTAGTTTACGTAAAATGCTTGTACACAAACAGGGTAAAGTCTTGAGTCTCTTTTTTTTCATTTTCTTTAATACATCCTGCACCTCGCTCTCTTCTTCTCTTCCTCTCATTTCAATTCATCATAAAGTACTCAAATTTACTTTTGCTGTATCAGCACAGCACTTGTCGGGGGTTGACACAGTTTGATGGGGTCCCCCCACTATTATCTAGAAAAGGTACTCAGTTCCACCTAGCTCCTTAGCCTGCGACTGGGAAATGTTACTTTGCTTCTTGCATCTGCAAACACAGGCCTCAGAGTGTTTGTAACTTTCCGTCCCGCTAGCAGCGTCCCCTTAATTTATTTGTGTGAGTAGCGCAAGAGAGGAACAGAGAACTAGGCAAAATTAGCCCTTCTATAGCTTAATACACTGTAAATGTGAAACACTTTGGGGCTTAGGGGCTGGATAAAGAACGTCAGGAAACAAATGCAAATTAAAGCACATTTTATTCATTTGCCGAACTGTTTAAAAATGTAATTTCCAAGTTCCACATATCTGTTTAAAAATATTTACACTTTCAGTCAATTCCGAGTTTAGTTACAAACTGATAGTGGGAAAAACACATGATGTATAAAAACTGAAACCAGAAACTTCTTTTTACATTATTTTATGTTTCTTCTTTTTGGTTTTTAAAACAGGCCGTCTACCTTTTCCGTGAAAATTATTATGAGGCCCGACATCACTTCTTGTGACATCACTACATGTGACGCCATTGCGATTTGCATATGATAATGGGTTCCATCACTATTTTCCTTACTTGTTCCCTGTTTATTTGCATGACATGGGTCTATAAGTATTAAAAATAAATATATAAATTCACAGGTATTCAGCTTGTTTCTCTGGTGATGTCACACATTGACATGTATTCGGCTGCTTCTTCAATTTTAAGGTGAATACAAATCACTTGCCATTCCCCCTCCTTCCATTTCTCTCTTTCTTTTTCTCCCCCTTTCTTTGTCTCTCTCGCTCTCTTTATCTCTCCTCCTCTCCATCTCCCACACACTCCTGTTAGCTTTAGCTTCATGAATGTCACTGCCACTTCTGGCATTCATACAACAAATCCTTCAGAACATTTGAGAACAAGGGACAATCAGTGTGGAAGACGAGTTGCTGTGAGTGCAACTGATTGTCCTGGCACATATATGCTTTTGATGTGGGTTTTCGCTATGTCACCACATTCTTCCGAGTCTGCTGCTTACAGTGGTTCAATTCTGGTAAAAAGTAGAGTTTGGCAAGTCACAAAATGAATTAATAGAGAGAGCCAAGTCGGATAGGAGCCAAGGGTCACACTTAGCTATAAGGCCCAAGGCACAAGCTGATTTATCAACCGATATCAGTCGGTAAAAGATGCAGCAAACGTTACTTAAAAACAAGGTACATGCTCTTTTATATCTAAAAATAGGTTATTTCTTGAACACCTGTGCTTCACTTTAGTTCACAACTTGTACTGCAGTGGCATGTGTTAATTGTAATACATAAATGTTTTCAATGAAGCTTCCCATTTCCAGAGCCCTGACAACATGTCCACTCTGGGTCTTTTGAGTTCATAGGTTTTATTACTAATCCAACAAGTTAGCTGAAAATACCGTTGTTAGTCCCAGGATTGCTCAGTGTTGCTTTTACAGGTAGTGTGGTCAGGTGCGATTTAATGTTTTTCTTTGTATCTCTTCTTCACCAAATAAAAATCAACAATGTTTCTTTTCTTTTAGTCCACATTGTGCTCAGCTCCCACTGTGTATCCTGGTGCATCATGTCTCTTTGCTATGTGTACGGAAATGAACAATCACTGGAAACAAACAGTTTTATAATTCTGCAAGTACTGTTATCTGTTTTTCTTCTTTACTGCTAGTCGGTTGTTCTATCATCTGGTATTTCAATGTTCCACATAATTAGAATTTTATCTTTTTCTGTAATTCATTCCTCTCACAATAACTGCACTGTTCAGCTCTTGTCTATGTCCTTAGATGGGTCAATATTATTTTTGATGTTCTTAAGTTCTTTCCGGAATCTCTGCATCTCTAGCATTATTTCCATGTGAGTTAAATGAAGGAGTGTATTCACTGAGGGCTGTGTGGGATCGGAAATTGACAAAAGCCCTTCTCACTTTCAGTGCCCTTATATGTTTTCCCCCTGTGTGTTTGTTGATGACTTTGTAGCTCTAATAGTAGACTAAAGCTCTTCCCACATTCATTGCACTTGAGTGGCTTTCCCCCTGTGTGTGTTTGTTGATGTTTTCGTAAGGTTGATAACCGACTAAAGCTCTTCAAACATTCACAGCAATCATATGGTTTTTCCCCTGTGTGTATTCGCTGATGTCTTTGTAGGTCTGATAATTGACTAAAGCTCTTCCCACATTCATTGCACTTGAATGGTTTTTCCCCTTTGTGTATTCGCTGATGTCTTTGTAGGTCTGATAATTGACTAAAGCTCTTCCCACATTCATTGCACTTGAATGGTTTTTCTCCTGTGTGAGTTTGCTGATGATACCTTAATGCTGAAGAGTAACTAAAACTACTCTCACATTCACTACAATGATAGGGTGTGTTACCCGTATGTGTTCGCTGATGACTTTTTAGCACTGATAATTGACTAAAGCGCTTCCCACATTCACTGCAGTTGAATGGCTTTTCCCCTGTGTGTGTTTGATTATGTCTCTGAAGGCTTGATAAGTGTCTAAAGTACATCGCACATTCACTGCACTTGAATGTTTTTTCCCCTGTGTGTATTCGCTGATGAATCCTTAATGGTGAAGAGTCAATAAATGAACTGTCACATTCACTGCAATGGTATGGCTTTTCCCCTGTATGTGTTCGCTGGTGTATTTGTAGTTCTGATAACTGACTAAAGCTCTTTACACATTCATTGCACTTGAATGGTTTTTCTCCTGTGTGAGTTTGCTGATGTGTTTGGAGGTTTGATAATCGATTAAAGCACTTTGCACATTCACTGCACTTGAATGGTTTTTCCCCTGTGTGTATTCGCTGATGTGTTTGGAGGTTTGATAAGTGACTAAAGCTCTTTACACATTCATTGCACTTGAATGGTTTTTCTCCTGTGTGAGTTCCCTGATGATACCTTAATGCTGAAGAGCTGTGAAAACTACTGTCACATTCACTGCAATGAAAGGGTTTTTCCCCCGTGTGTGTCCGCTGGTGACTTTTTAGGTCTGATAACTGACCACAGCTCTTCCCACATTCATTGCACTTGAATGGCTTTTCTCCTGTGTGAGTTCGCTGATGAGACCTTAATGCTGAAGAGTAACTAAAACTACTGTCACATTCACTACAATGATAGGGTTTTTCCCCCGTGTGTGTTCGCTGATGAATGTGTAGGCCTGATAATCGACTAAAGCTCTTCCCACATTCACTGCAGTTGAATGGCTTTTCCCCTGTGTGCATTCGCTGATGTGTTTGGAGGGTTGATAAGTGTCTAAAGCACTTTGCACATTCACTGCACTTGAATGGCTTTTCTCCTGTGTGTGTTCGCTGGTGTATTTGTAGTTCTGATAACGTACTAAAGCTCTTTACACATTCACTGCACTTGAATGGTTTTTGTCCTGTGTACGTGTGCTGATGAAGCTTGAGTTGTGATGACAAACTAAAGCTCTTGATGCAGGTGTATGATTCTTCTTTCTTGGTTACTGTCTGTGGGTCGGGTATATATTTGTCTACATCCCATGACTGCATTTCCTGATGGGCCAATATGGCTGATAAAGTACTTGTGTTTTTCTCACACACTTTAAATGTGTGCTGTATTTTGCACGTTTGGTTTCTGTTTTAACAATAAAATGCAATAGCCACCAAATATTTGCCACACTCCTAATACGTAGAAGGTGTATTTGTAGCCGATTGTGCCTTTAGATTGGATTATGGCTATGCACGCTTGCGGGTAAAGTTGTATCTTCCTTCCGGCCGGTGCAAATTGGAACAGCCTTTTGTTTTGTAGATATAAGAACTTATATTTCCTTTAGCCGTCAGTTGTCTGGCTTCACTCTGTTGTGCTTTTCTCCGGTTGCTGTGGTTTGGCCATAAAGAGTTTACAATCCACCCAGAGCACTGAATGATGGTTGTAATCACATCATACCGATACCATAATCAAAGTTGGTATTGGACATTGGTTTATACAGCAGGCGGTTTGTTATTGTTGTTGCCTTAATTTTCCTAAGGTCATTTCTTCGTCTTGTGTCGTGGAGGTGCACAGCTCAGACTCTTACATCCACCGAACTGCCCTTGACTACTTCATCCACTTACTGTCAGTTTGTGTGCAGGTTCCTCTGTCGCCGACTGCACTGATGTTTTCCTGAATACTGTAGCTCATTATTTCTGCTATTATTGAAGATTTACAGCATTAGCTTCTTCATACATTCAAGGCTTGTTTTCTGTTGGATGTAAAGATATTTAAAATTACTAAGTTGAAACATAATAGAATGAGAATTCACAATGTTTAACTGGTTGTAAAAGACATTTCGGGGATATTTACCAAATCTCCACGCAATGCAGCGCAACCCCCCTCCACCCCCCATGAGGCTGCACTGCGTTGCGCGACAGGGAGGGAGCAGGAAAGCACCATATTTTCAAAGATATGGCTCTCTCCTTCCTTTTCCCTTGCTCTGGCACCGATTACAGAGGCCCTGCGCCATGCACACTCCTTAGCTCCAGAGCGCGAGAGTGTGTGTGTGAGTCCAGCATAGGTTTTGTACAGGAAGGACAGCCTTCCTGTACAAAATACTATGCCAGACATGAGGAAAAGCTTTTCCCACTTTGTATGTGTGTTGAATAGTGCAGCACATATGCAAAGTCAGAAAAGGAAGGAGAAATGAAAGTATTTCTCCTTCCTTGCACCTAGTTTAAAAGGGTGCAGTTTTCTCACACTAAAGCCTATCTACTGTATTTGATAAATTGGGTTTAGCGTGATATATCTTGGGTGTTTGCATGGGAACGCCCATGCACCCTCCCTTGGCAGGCCTCCATGGCACAAAGTAATGCGAAACAATGCTATGCGCAGTGTCACATTACTTTTACGTTATTTCCAGCGCAAAACAAGTTTAGCGCTGGAAAGTAAATTAGGAAAAAAAGATTTTCCACCATTTTGTGCCACTTTTGTGACGTACCAAACTGTGCAACCACCTATATGTGAGAGCATCCCTGAAATGGGCACACCATGGGTTCTTAATAAAAAGACTCCAAAAAGTTTCCTTTTAAGTTTTCGAAAGTTTCAAAGATTTCTTTATTTTTCCAAGACTGATATTTCAATTCATATCAAGCTATTCGTATATTTCATCACGATGCATGATTCAAGGTCGTTATCTCAAAATATGCATTATTAAATACTCCAATGCATTTCGGGCATCTTGGCCCTTTATCATGGAGCCCTGAAACATAAGGATATGGCAATCAACATTCTTGTAACCATCGGATTGACACATGGGCAAATTTTGCGACTTCGCGATTCGCGAATTTGCGAATTCGCAAATTTGCGAATTTGCGGATTCGCGGATTTTTTAAATGGGGGGGGGGTCTTCTGTGCAAGTTCAAGTGCCTCTTGTGTGTATAAATGGTCAGAGACCGATCAGAGCAGCAGATGAAGAGAAACAAGCTCCTGGTCACAGGAGCAGCACGAGGATTGCGCTCGTGAAAGTCAAGGATACAAAGGCCTCTATCCAGCATCACAGCTGATTTTCGACGGTAGATTTGGGAAGAAGGCACACCTGCCCAGCCTCGACGATGCTCAAGATTGTTTTGGGGCTGATGAATGAGTCACTGAATTTGAGCTTCAACTAGTTCCAGCGACCATGTGTGTGTTACTATGCAATCGCACCGATTTGCGCAGGGGTCCCTTGAGTGAGCTGTCAGCACGAGGATTGCGCTCGTGAAAGTCAAGGATACAAAGGCCTCTATCCAGTATCACAGCTGATTTTCGACGGTAGATTTGGGAAGAAGGCACACCTGCCCAGCCTCGACGACGCTCAAGATTGTTTTTGGGCTGATGAATGAGTCACTGCTCGTGCACCTGCTTTATTTTATCTATTAGTGCTTCCTGTTGAAGCTAACTTAGCAACTATTTTAGGATGGCGCTGGCAGCTTGCCGGCGCCATCCTAAAATAGTTACAACAACTTCAAGCTTGAAGGCTTGAACTTTTGCCCCCCGGATCCGCCGCTCGCGGAATTGCGAATTTTCGGTAAATTCGCGGGAGTTTGCGGATCGCGAATTTACCGAAAATCCGCGAGCGGAATGGATTTTGTGCTCATGCTAATAAATAAATAATTAAACATGTCGTAGGTAGCAGCGTAATCTGCAATGCAGTGGTGGGTAGCATTTAACTAATTGTGCTCAGCGAGAGAGTATCCAGTGTAATGAACAACTAGGGGCTGTGCTCGGTGAGAGTGTGTAAGGCTGTATATTAAATCCGGTGGTTCGATTTAACCGTAACGATTAACATCGCCTCTAAAAATTGTGTGGACAATTTATAACAGTGAAAGTCACCCATGCGTATTATGCAAGGGGAAACCAAACTTACTTGGAGTTCCAAATGGGTGATCTGAAATGTTTGCGAGTGTTTGGGGAGTGCCGATAGCAAAGGAAAAGTAGCGCGAATCGGCTGCTACAGTCAGGTGGGGTGTGACAAGTGAAAATAGAAAAAGGAAAATAAAAGGACAATGTGTACTGCAACCAAGTGTGGCGGCCATGATTAAATGTGTCAGTAAATAGGCATGAATAGTAATCTGCGGTGTAAACCACACAGTAAGGACATGTAGCATCAGAAAACCACCACCAAGGGTGGCTAAATAAAACAACTGAATTCAAGCCGGTCATTAAGTCCAAACGGCTTCATTGCAATTTATAGATCCATGCAATCTCACGCTGTAACAAATGTTTGTTGTTGTCTATGCCTTCTCGTTTTTTGATGATTTCAAGAACCATAAATTTCAATTGGGAAATGTTGTGTTTAGATTCCATGAAGTGTACAGCAATGTTTGATTTTTCATTGTAGGTTCTTATGTTCGATTTATGTTCATTGATGCGCACTTTTATTTTCCTTTCAGTTTTGCCAATGTAAATCTTGCCACATGGACACTTCACTAGATAGATTAGGTTGGCAGAATCACAGGTTGCGTTCACCTTAAGATTGATGGCATGCCCCTTCATGGGATGTGTAACCACGTTACCTTTGATGACATTATTGCAATTGCTGCAATTCAGACAAGCTTGAGTGCCTTTATATTCCATTTTTTCACTTGGTTCTTTGTTGAGAATTTCTTGAATATTTGCATGCCTGGTGTATGCAAACACAGGTGGTGTCTCAAATATACCTTGAAAGTCGGGCTCCATCCTCAAGATTGGCCAGTGTTTTAATATGATCTTCTTGAATATTTTGCTCGTGGTAGAGAATTTTGATACAAACACCATTCTGGTGTCTTCAGTCTTGGTTCTTCTTTTTAATGTGTCATCTCTTGAGATCAAAGCTACACAAGTTTTTGCTTCTTCCACAATCTTGCTGGGGTACCCTCTGTTGCTAAATCTCTTACCCATTTCTTAAATACGTTCTTCCGCCAAGTTCGGATTAGAAGTAATTCTTTTGGCACAAAGCATTTGTAAATGTCTTTTGAGTGCACTTTGGTGAAAGCTTGAAAAATGAGGTGTATTATTACGATCAGTGGCTTTGCGATGAAGGTCAGTTGTAAAACCCGTGGGGGTTATAATGATTAGGACATCTAAAAATGTAATAGATGTGTGGTTGATTTCCCAAGTCAGTTTGATTCTGTCATCAATAGTGTTCAATTTCATCACAAATTGTTCAAGGTTTTGTTTGGTATCTTTCCAGATAATGAATAAATCATCAATTTATTGGACATATAATTTCAGATTGTTTGTCCAATTCATTTATCCATAGATGTTATTGTCCTCATATTGTTTCATGTAGGCATTAGCATATGTTGGAGCAGCGCAGTTGCCCATGGACATCCCAGATAGTTGTAAATACCATTCCTGATCATGTTCAAAGTAGCTGTGGTACATACATGTTTAAGGTGAAGTCATCTTTATTGGCGTTATAATTAGAGAAGTTGTGTCATTTTCTGCTGCCTGCTCGTGTTTGAACTGGAGCTGTGCTGAGGAGTGGAGCGGCAAGCTGTTACTGAGAGCAGCAGATAGAAGTGCGATGTGGCAGAGAGGAGCTGAGAGAAGAGAGGCCTTCGATTACTGGAGCATAGATCAGCTGGTGTAATCTGAGCTGTGTCGAGGTGAGAGCCTGCTGCCAGCATGTGTGCTTTCATCAACGTTTATCTGAGTCACGGAGAACAAATGAGTTGCCCAATGTTTTAAAGAATTTTCACCCTGCGTGTCAGAACTTATCTGGATGTAGTGGATTTATGGACTTGAAACCGGATACCGGGAGGCGGCACACAATTGGATATGTGGACAACCAGCGCTGGAATTAAGTTCTAAATAAACATTGGTTTATGACACAGAGGTTGATACTTTTTATTTTAAGGTGCGCAGTACTTCGCCATTCAACTGTCATCCTATTTTTAAACACAGCTCGAGCAATGTAATGCGCTTGGAATCTACCTTTTGTCTTCGTTCTGACGTTGTGGGAGGCTGGCGATGTCAATGACGCTTTCTCACATTTGTCAGGCACTTGCGTGCCGAGAGCCACCCGATGCGACGTGGTATGCGTGCCACCATTTTGGTACCGACGTCGCATTGCATCGCATTAGTCTTTACAGTCTGTGTAATCATCCCCATGGGAATGTTCTTTCGCGGCAGATACAAGGCTTTTGGGATATGCTTTGAACATTGCAGCACAAAGGACTGGCAGAAAGTAACCCTTTTAAAACATGCATGCTGTTTTTGGGAGATGTCACGAACTTTGGAGTTTGTTCGTTTTCATATGGCTTGTGCTCAGATACCGACTGGACATTGCAAGGAGTTTACAGATACCGGCAGATTAAGGACAGACATCTCTACTTCTATGAAGACCTCGGGTGAGAGATCGCTCATCAGACCACGAGACTGTTTATAACATTATTTTTGCTGGTCATTGTAATGTTATTTTGTGTGTGGGTTTAAGTTTAAATTGGAGTGTAAGGTCTGGACTCATGTATGCTACGCTGAGTGCTCATCCTTGGGGAGGTCATATTGCTGGTGTATTTTGTCCTGTGGTGACAGTTAATTCATGGTGTGGTTGGAGTTTCACTTTTAAATATTTTCATGGAGTTTGAGGGAGCTTGGAGTTCCACTTTTAAATATTCTCATGGAGTTTGAGGGAGCTTGGAGTTCCACTTTTAGATATTTACATGGAGTTTGAGGGAGCTTGGAGTTCCACTTTTAGATATTTACATGGAGTTTGAGGGAGCTTGGAGTTCCACTTTTAAATATTTTCATGGAGTTTGAGGGAGCTTGGAGTTCCACTTTTAAATATTCTCATGGAGTTTGAGGGAGCTTGGAGTTCCACTTTTAGATATTTACATGGAGTTTGAGGGAGCTTGGAGTTCCACTTTTAAATATTTTCATGGAGTTTGAGGGAGCTTGGAGTTCCACTTTTAAATATTCTCATGGAGTTTGAGGGAGCTTGGAGTTCCACTTTTAGATATTTACATGGAGTTTGAGGGGGCTTGGAGTTCCACTTCTGGATGTTTTCACTTCTACGTGGAATATGTGGGAGCTTGGAGCTCCATTTTTGGTTGCTCACTAGACTTTATATTTGACATTAGTGATGTGAAGGTTGTCTCTTATCTAAGTGTTGTACTGTTACGCCGTGAGTTGGGACCTTTTTGCCTCTTACTGACCTGGCCAGTCGGTTTGTTTGGTTTCTGGGTTGAGTATGTGATGCGTGGGGGGGGGCGCTAGAGGGCGCCGAGCAAGATGGCCGCACGTAAGTGAGGCTCCGCCGAGACCATCCAACATTCGCTAATTTATCCTATATATCCCGCCTAACCTGAACCCCATCTGTGAGCCGAACAACACCCGATGTATCTGGGAATCCGATGAGGAGATTTTTGACTGCTGGAAAGTTGGTGCGACCTCCTCCGAAGTCGAGCTGTCCCGCGCTGTGATCGCGCCTGGAGAGAACCGGCCTACCATCCTGAGCCCGCCCTGAAGCTGAACGGACGGAGGGCCTCCTCCACTGCCTACGGAGGGAATCCGGAGTGAGCGGCGCCCGGCGCCTGGGGTGGCGGCGCTTGTGAGGAACGAGCCGTGCAGCACCTGGAAATCGAGCGGCCTGGCCCAGCCCTGCTGGTTGCGGTGAGTGGGGCGGGGTACTAAGCGAGCCCGGGGCTGCGGAGGCAGCGCTCGGCCGCTCTGGGCCGCGCCGCGCGAGCTGTGACCGGCGGGGACACGGGGGGGGGGTGACCTAACCAACGACGGAGTGGAGGCGCTGAGGCCACCGGGCGAGCTTTATTGCCATGCGCTTGGCGGTTGGGTGCATAGACATTTTGGCGCCATTGCTGCTTCTGTCCCAGGCTAGGGATAGTTGAGGGGCCACCGAAATATACTTTGGCTCGAGGCCTCTGGTACGAGCTTCGAGGCTTGCTGGGGCGCCTTTCACAGTATTCCTCCTACATAATTGCGGTGCCTGGGCAAGGGTACTGCACTGATTGCCACCATGGGCAGGCCGGAAAGAAACCAACCAAAAATAACATTTGAAACTAAAAAAACGGCGCTCACATCTTCGCAGGCGCCGCCTGACTCTGAGCAAGGGGGGGCAGTTGGGAGCACCCCGAATTTAGAGACTACATTGGTGGCCATGCAAAAAACTCTACAGTCCATAGAAGGCACCATGGAGTCGGTTAACCATCGCCTTGACCAAATGGCAACTCAATTCGACCGCCAAAACGAGCGGATGGGGGAAGTAGAGCAGAGAGTGTCTGCCACGGAGGATGGACTCGCCACGGTCACGACTAAGGTGTTTAATATGGAGAGGGTGTTGGCGGTCATACAAGCGAAGAATGAGGAGTTAGAAGGGAGGTCCAGAAGGAACAATATACGCGTCACAGGCCTGCCGGAGTCCACAAATGTTGGCCGGATGGAGGACTTCATGGAGCGTATGCTGGTGGATGTTTTTGGGGCGGACCAGCTGTCTCGCGTCTTCATCGTGGAACGCGCCCACCGCTCCCTAGCGAAGCGTCCAGTGCCTGGGGCACAGCCACGTCCTATTATAGCTTGTATCCTGAACTATAGAGACCGGGATACTATACTGCGCCTTGCAAGGGAAAAGGGCACTATTGAGTACCAAGGTAACAAACTGGAGTTTTATCCTGATTTTACCATGGCGGTGCAAACGGCGCGCAAAGAATTTGCCACAGTGAAACAGCTCTTACGAGCCGAAGACATCCAGTACGCCATGTTGTATCCTGCACGGCTTCGGATAGGGCCCCCGTCAGACAACAACATTTTTTCCTCCCCTAAGGCGGCCATGGACTACGCCAAAAAGCAGACAAAACGTAAAAGAGACTCAAATGGGCATCGGGATGGGGAGGATGATAGGCAGGACGAGGTTGCTTAACTTGTCGCAAACAGACCGCCGAGCGCGATACGCAGCCATGATGTCCTGATCTGATACACACTGTCTGCTTTCCTACTTGTAAATACTGCCCATACCTTAAGCGAACTGACACCTGGATTATGGATTGGCGTGCCCGTGCATGTTGACACGTGATATGCATGCTGGTCCGTACTATCAACCTTTGCTAAGCAGTGAGTGCTATCGACTGGGCCATGTATCCTACAGCAATTCTTGGGACCTAGCATGGTGGCTGCGGCCGAAAAGGGATGTATAAGCATTCTGTGTTGTCTGCTTGTGACATTGTCCACACATGTTGGTACTTCTGCTGAAACACGATTGTATAGATAGGAGCCCTGTGGCGGTGTGTTGATATTCGAATGCTGATTGTTGTTCCTATGACCATGCAGATGGGGTGAGTGGGTAGGGGTTGTTCAATAGTGAGCGTGGTCTGCACTCTCGTTAGTTCACTGACGGGAGTTGTGTGCCACTGCGCCCCCGAATATGGGAGTTCCCCACACACAGTTGAATGCAATGTTGGGTTTTGTAAGGGGGGGGGGACAGGGACGGCTTTGGCAGGTTGGGGATGCTGAAGTGGGTGGTGGGATGTGGGGGGGGATTTGACGTTTGGGGCAGGGTTGCTGTATTTCCTGGTCAGTGGTGGGGGATCTGAGAGGTCTAAAAGGCATTTGGAACATTGTAGGTATATGTACGGTTTAACTTGCAAGGAGGTTCGAGGCATTACTGGATTCCTGGGTGGCGGATACTGGAACATTGGGAGGAGGTTGGGAGGTGTCTACTGGCTGCTGGGTAGCTTGAAGGTCTGGAAGTATGGATAGGGGGGGTAAACTCTCTTGTATTTCTTGGAATATTCGGGGCTTGAATCGCCGCAAAAGACTAGACGGATGCTAGCGTTCCTGAATAGGCATGGTGCACAGGTAGTTTTTTTCAGGAAACGCAGCTTCGGGGAAAGGCGGCTGAAATTGTGGGTAAACAGTGGGCTGGGGTACGGCTGGCGACGGCCTATTCTTCTTATGCACGTGGGGTGATGATCTTGATTAAGAGAAATGTACCATTTGAGGTGATCCATGAGGAGATTGACCAGGATGGTCGATATATCATTGTACATGGTAAATTGTGCGGGACGCTGGTCACCCTTCTTAATGTATACGGGCCGAATGTGGATGATCCTGACTTCTATGTTACACTTTGGAACAAAATATATATGCTCCCCCCATCGGCTGTACTCTGCGGAGGAGATTTAAATGTCACGTTGGATATTGAATTGGACAAAAAACAGGATAGGCCTTGCGTGCGAAAGAAAGCTGCTGATGCGGTCTGTGAGGGTATGCATAGACTAGGGCTGTTGGATGCTTGGAGATTGAGGCACCCGGGCAGGCGGGAGGGAACATGCTACACGTCCGCACATGATACATGGTCGAGATTGGATTATTGGCTTGTGACTCGTGATGTGAGTGGATGGGTTCTGGATGTGGAACATCTACCTCGCACGATCTCTGATCATGCGCCGGTTCGTCTGGTGATACAATTGCCGACACATGCATCGGCTCCTTTCACTTGACGCCTATCCCCTGGTGTGTTGTCTGATCAGGTACTGCGTGAACGACTGCGTCAGATTATCGAGGAGTTTTTTTACCAACATGTGGGGTCTGTTGACAATATGGGTACAGTGTGGGAGGCCTTTAAGGTGACTGTGAGAGGGGCGTGTATTGGCCTTCGATCGGGGGTGCTTACGTCACTGAGAGACTCCATGGCCAGGTTGGAAAGAGAATTGTTGGTCCTGGAACGACAGCTGGAGGAATGTTCGGGGGAAATTAGATCGAAAGTCACTGAATATAACGAGCTGGCGGAGCAGGAGGTGAAATTCCTGTCCAAACACACTAGAGCTAGATATTATGGTGAAGGGGGTAGGCCGGGGAAGGGATTGGCGGACCGGGTACGGGACCCCTGGGCACGTCACTGCACTGTGCAAGAAATAGAAGACGGTGAGGACGTTGTGACTAGCACGGATGGTATTCTGGCGTGCTTCATGAAATACTACGCACAGATGTATGAGCACAGAGACCCAGCAAATGAGGAGGAAATAAATAGGTACTTCGAGGACATCGCTTTGGTGTGGCTATCGAGGGGGCAACAGGAATTCCTTATGCATCATATCACGGAGGAGGAGTTTAGAGAGGTAATAGCTGCTCTCCCAAATGGCAAAGCAGCTGGCACAGACGGTTTGCCCTCTGAATTTTATAAAGAATATGCAGATCTGCTGCTACCACACTTGGCGATGGTCCTGGAAGAAGCGGTAGACTGCGGTCAGTTACCAACCACAATGAGAGAGGCGCTACTGGTGGCGCTGCCTAAGCCGGGAAAGCCCCCGAATAAATGTTACTCGTATCGCCCTCTCTCCCTCATGAATACAGATGTAAAAATAATAGCTAAGGTTTTGGCCACAAGACTGCGCTTACTCCTCCCAGTCATGGTGCTGCCTGATCAATCGGGATTCATATCTCTCCGGTCCACTACCCACAATCTGAGGGCTCTGTTTGCTGTGTTACATCTGCTTAAGCCGGAGCTGGCTGCCAAGGCCTTTGACTCGATGGCATGGCGATATATGATAGCCATACTACACCGAATGGGGGTACCTTTCTTTTTTTACATCACTGATAACTCTCCTATATACTGAGCCCATAGCGAGAGTGAGGGTCAATGGTCATGTCTCCAGCCCATTTCCGGTTCAGAGGGGGACGAGGCAGGGCTGCCCTCTCTCGCCCTTGCTTTTTGCTATTGTGATGGAACCGCTGGCCTGTATCTTGAGGCAGAGGTATGCAGAGGCGGCGTTGAAGTTCCCTCTCAGGTCGTTGGCAGTGTCCATGTACGCTGATGACATGGTCCTTTATGTGCGTGAACCTGCTCTACACCTAGAAGCCATAATCCGAGAGTTTATCAAGTTTGGTTGTCACTCTGGTCTGACCATCAACTGGGACAAATCTGTTGTGTTGCCCCTCACGGATGCTGCCCACCAGATTCCCTTGGAATTTCCGTTGGAATGGGCGACAGAGTCAGTTCGGTATCTGGGCGTCTGGGTGCACAGGGACAGCCAAGAAATTATAAGGGCTAATTATGGAGTGGCCATCTCTAGGTTAGAAGATCAGGTGGCGCGTTGGACATGACTCCCTCTAACTCTGGCGGATCGAGTGTCTTTAATTAAAATGGTGGTATTGCCGAAATTCCTCTATCTCTTTGTCAACATTCCGGTCCCGCTGAAATCACACTTTTTTGCCAGGCTAAGATCCCTACTGATTACTCTAACCTGGGCTGGTAAGAAGCCGCGTGTAACATGGGAGGTACTGACCAAGCCATACGAGCTGGGGGGCTTTGCTGTACCAGATATGAAGTTATACTATTTGTGTGCACAAGCACATTTTGCCACCTACTGGCTGTCTGCTCCTCCATATACCCCACATGTGGCACTTGAAGCTAGTGCTGTTGTGCCGAACCCGCTGAGGGCCATGATAGTCAATGATCATTCAGTGTTTGATAGAGGAGAGGTTGACACGGTGCAATCCACGGCGGCCGCCTGGCGGGAACTGGGGAGACGAGCAGCCAGGTTGCCATCATATGCGCCTGCTATGCCACTTCTCTATCACTCAGAAATCTCGGTCTCGGGCGAGATTGGAGGTTTACAGATTCTGCAGGGAGCTGGGCTACATACTATGGGGGACCTTTTCCCTGGGGCCTCGTTCCTCTCCTTACAGACTATGACAGAGCACTCGGCTAATGCAGTTATGTCTACCTTTACATACGTCAGACTTCGGGCTGCTGTTCATGCTCTGTATCCTACATATCCGGACGAACCGTTGACACTCGGAGCCTTGCAATTGCTTTACACCACTACGGACAGGGCTAAGTTGCTTTCTAAACTGTACCGAGCTGCGCAGGAGGATGAGGGGGGTGGCGCGGTTCTGGCCAGGGCTCGATGGGATAGGAGTCTCCCAGAACCACTGAGTGATGATGAGTGGACCGAGTGCTGCTCTATGACTGGGGGATATGTGGTCAATGGCAATTTTCGTCTGCTTCATTATAAGTTTGTGCATCAGTGGTACTACACGCCAGTCCAGCTGGTTCGGTATGGCCTTCGAGCGACTGCTCAGTGTGTCCGGTGTGGTGAGGATGACGCTGACTTTGTACACCTGGCCTGGGGATGTTCACGTGTGTATGCCTTCTGGAAGGCTGTCTCTGAGGCGCTAACTGCCATGACGTCGACTGAGGTTGTGTTAGATGTGCGCATGTGCCTCCTGGGAATAGCCTCTGGTATATCTGCGAAATCGAGACGTTTCATTGTGTTGGCGCTACAATTGGCTAAACGGAGGGTTGCTATGGAGTGGGGGGGAAGAAGAGCACCTGATGTTCAACTGTGGCTGACTGACATGGCTTACTGCAGAGATCAATTGAATTGTTACTATGAGGGACTGCCGGCGAAGGCACGACCACGAGATATATGGGCTCCGTATACGCAATATATGCTTTCCCTAGCTGATGATGATAGCGCCAGGAGTGGGAGCGGCGGATCATTGGAAGGAGGAGGTGACCCTGAGTGAGTGTTTCCGCAAAAGTGGCTGCCGTGTGTCATGCTTAGTCCGAGCGATCCACGTGTCTGACTTGGAGGTTCGCATGGGCCTTGAGCGTTTTATCACAGCCGAAATGCCATTTGTGTAACTGATGTTTCTTGTAAAATGATGGGAGTAATTACCAAGGACTGTATGCCCTGTCTGATAGACTTCTTGCCACTCAGGGGTCGAGTGTATCTTTGCCATTCTACCTCAAAGACTCGGAATACTCACTATGACCGGGAATCAGGACTGACCAGGTGGGAGTTAGGGATTACTGTTACTTGAGTTTGTTTAAAAAAAACTGTAAAATGAGACCGAGATTCCATAAGGGCAATACGGCTGCGGTATAACAAAGAACACTGAACGCTGACTCTTGATGAGAGGGTGTGCTTTTCCATGCTGTACACTTTTGCTACTGATGGTTATTGGCGAATTCAGCTACATTAGCTGTTACACTGATTGCGGCCGGCCCTACCAGTGGGTTGTAGGCACACCGCTGTGTATATGTATTATGTGCAATAAAGCTCTTAAAAAAAAAAAAAAAAAGAGTATGTGATGCGTGGGCGTGATAGTGTGTTGGTTATTTCGTTGTGCGAGTAATGTTTGTTTAAGGAAGAGAGAAGATGGTGTGAATGTTATTTATTAGTTTGCGTGATTGGTCTGTGAAAATGTTAAAATTGCTAATCTTATCTGATTTTACATTTATGTTGAAATTGCGTCATGTGACTTGTTATCTCACTTACTCTCCGCAATTTCTATTCATATCTCTCATTCGTCAAATTAAAGAAGGGAGATGTGTTATACTTGTCCCTGCTGCCCAGCGTAGAATGTGTGATGCAAGAGCCTGTTAGAATGTTCTGTGTGGATGTCTGGCAGTTGAATGTGGGCTGAGTGGCAGGAGGCCACTCCTGGTGGGGTTTCTCCTTCTACTACTTGACTTACCATCTTACCTGACTAAAGGAGCATCAAGAAAGTATATGGACGACATAGCTTTTATTTATAACATCTTCCTTCCAGGCAGGACTTCTGTCAGCTGCGCTTGTGCAGATCTTCCTTCCAGGCAGGAATTCTGTCAGCTGCGCCTAGTGCAGATCTTTCTTCCAGGCAGGACGTCTCATCTGCGCCTTGTGCATATCTTCCTTCCAGGCAGGACTTCTGTCAGCTGTGCCTCATGCAGATCTTCCTTCGAGGCAGGACTTCTGTCAGCTGTGCCTCGTGCAGATCTTACTTCCAGGCAGGACTTCTGTCAGCAGCACTTTGTGCAGATCTTCCTCCCAGGCCAGACTTTTGACATCTGAGCTCTATGCAGATCTTCCTCCCAGGCAGGACTTCTGTCAGCTGTGCCTCGTGCAGATCTTCCTTCCAGGTAGGGGCTTCTGTCAACAGGGCCTTGTGCAAATCTTCCTTCCAGACAGGGCTTCTGTCAACTGTGTCTTGTGCAGATCTTCCTTCCAGGCAGTTCCTCTGTCAGCTGCGCCTTGTGCAGATCTTCCTTCCAGGGTGGACTTCAGTCAGCTGTGCCCTGTGCAGATCTTCTTCCCAGGCAGGACTGCTGTCAGCTCGGCCCTGTGCAGATCTTCCTCCCAGGCAGGGGCTTATGTCAGCTGCGTCTTGTGCAGATCTTCCTCCCAGGCAGGGTCTTCTCTCAGCTGTGCCTTGTGTAGATCTGCTTTCCAGACAAGGGCTTCTTTCCTCAATGATCAGTTCAAAGGTCAGGAGAGGTAGAACTGGTCTAGGTCATCTTCTTTATTGGAGTTTTACTGGTCAAGCCACAGAGCTCAAGCTCTGAGATGAAGGAGAGTCTGGATTTTCTGAGCTCCGTAGAGCATTGAGACAGTCCTACCACATTCAGCACACACTACAAGACTCCAGAAGTCAACACTACAAGTGCTGCTCCAAGGATTAATTCAACCACTGTATCCGAACATCCCGTGCAGGAAACTTTTCAAAACTAGAAGTACCTGGGCTTTCTCTCAGTGGCGGCTGGTGACATTTGGAAGTGGTGAGGCATAAAACAATTGTTGTACTTCACTGTGGCGAGCGAGTGAGACTGAACGACCTATGGGGGGTGCAAATGGTGCATTTTCAAGCAAATTTGAGAGTGTAATCCCACTATTCGGACTCCTTCCTCATATTCGTTATTCCTGCTGACGCCCTGCACCAAAACACGGACAGACCACAGCCACCCTACATTAAGATAAGGCCTTCTGCTACTACCACACGCTACACAGAGACAGATTCCACATACTACATCACAACAAGTGATACCTGTAGAGTCCATGTTCAATGGCTTCCAGCGTGCATAGACAAGCATGGGGGCAAATTCAAAGACAGAGCCATATCAAACAGAAGAAAATATTTTAAAAACATGATTTTTAAAAACCGAGGCCTGACAGTTCCCATTCACTCACCTTTTAGATGAGCCTCGGTGTGAGAAAACAAAATCCTAGCCAATGAATGAAAAGTTTTTCTGATGAATTGATGTTATTCCCAACGTCATTGCGGGGCAGTTACAAAGACACGAGGTACTTCGCCCCTCGGATCTGCCAATGGTGGCCGCCTTGAGGGTTTACTCCGACAGGTTGGAGCGTACGGCGGACGTGGTCCCACCCGTCGAAGATGATGCCTTGGCTTTGCGGTCTAGCAACGCCCCTGCCCTTACGCTCTCTTCCATCATTTCTTGTAGTCATGGGGAACCCCCTCCCCCACCAGCGTTAGTTTCGCGGGTAGTAGCTAGAGCGGACCATATCAAAAGGAAAAGAATTGTTAGCCTGCGCAAAGGCTGTCATTCCAAACCCTTTAAGAAAATTAGGAAATTGGGAACTAGGGTGGGTGCGATCCACAAGAGTGTAGGGGTGGGCGCAAGTTGCCCTCGGGGGGACATGCGGGGTGTGCCCTTCGGCGCGATATCAACAAATCCACGCGCTGATCTGTCTTCAGATTCTGCCGAGAGCACACCCCACGAGATCCCCTTGATTGTCCAAATAGAGAAAATGATGAAATCTCTTTTGATTCCGGTCTTAGAGAGAGTTAAAGGGCTGGTGGAGCGGTTGGACAGGTTTGAGCAAGCGACCCTGGACAACTTCTTCTCCACAAAATCTCTTATCAAATTACATTCTAGAACTAGGGATGAGGTCCTAGGGGGGTAATCTGTTGTCCGGGTGACCCCTGTTTCCCCACAGAATCTACCTAATGCAACTGGAACGGCCAAAGGGGCGGCAGCGGTAGATGCTCACGTTGTATTAGCTGTAGCCTCCAATGGGGGTGATCGGAACCCCGGGCTGGCTACAAAAAAACATTATTAAAACCCTAATCCTCCAAGGGCTACCACTGTCCATGCCAGGAAGCCTGTGCGTCCCGAGGTTGCTGGTAAAAATGGGTCTGTTAATTCGAGAAATTTTGGCACTGGCATGGGCCCTGAGCTAGCCCAACCTAGAAGAATTAGTCCCATTCCTCCATCTGTTACCCAGCCTGATGCGTTACCTCCGAAAGATGCACTTAGACTACCACCCATGAACTTACCCCCAGACTGTCACTCCTATGTTGCCCTTCTTACGAATGTACCACCCTTGAAGGTTGACCAGCTAGAATCCTACCAAACGCTAAAAAAACAAAACCATGTATTGGTTAAGGTCAAATAGACCGCTCCCTAGGGAACTAGATGGTTTGATCCTGGGGGTTAGAAGGGTAGGGTGGGTGGGTCATGGGCATAAACATTTTGAGGGTGACTGTGTGGTGGTTAATTTTAAGGACGTCAGGGTTGCCCAGACAATTTGCAACCAGAATCTGGGGATTGGTGCTGCTGGCATTGGAGTAGTAGATTTGACCTACTTCTACCCGAGACCTGTTGGTAACCATTGTAGTATTAATTTGGATGGAAGATGGAGGCACAACTTTACCCCCCCTGGAAATTACTTCTTCCCTACACCTTATCAGCCAGTTGTATGTCCAGGGTCATATGGGAGGATGCCAGGATATTGAATCGATACTTTCCCGGGGTGTTTCCCTTGCCTCCGAGCCAGGGATTTGTGCTATAGCCTTATGTCCCAGACATTATAAACGCCAGTCCGCCACCAGTTGTATGTAGTTCCCTAGTCCAAGATTCTAGCCTGGTCGTCGGGATTCAGCAAGGAGCAAGTGCACCTCGGACACCCCCTGAGAGGAAGGGGGATTCTAGACCCGTACCTCGCAGCGAGCCTACTGTGGTGGATCCAGGTATAAGGATTCTCAGCTGGAACGTTGCGGGTATTTTGAGGAAGCTGGCTCTTCCTTGTGGAAGGCTACTCTATTTGTATTTTCCAAGAAACTTGGAGTAGGGAGCCTTGTCACAAGGTAGGTTACTCATCTTTTTTTGTATCAGCAGTGTCCCCCCCTTTGGGGAGGGGCCGTCCCTCAGGAGGCCTCCTTATATGGGTCGCCATTACACTTGACTGCCAAGTTACTCAGAAAGTGTCAAATTCACCAGATCTTCAGAGTATTTCAATCAAGGGACCGAGGAGAGGGCTGATCTTGGACATTTTTAATATCTATGCCAGGGGTATGAAGGGAGATTCGCATTCACCCGCAGTATCAGAGCTGGAATCTCTGCTTAGGCAGTGCACTATTTGTTCTCATGTCCTGGTTGCAGGGGACTTAAACTGTACGTTTGAGCCCCTTGGGTTGGAGGACACTTTGGGGACCGCCGATGAAGATATTAGGAGAGGAATACCAGTCCTAACTATACCCCCCATTAGGAGGTGGTCTCAAGTGGTGATCCAAATCAACTCCCTAAATATGGAATTTGGCCTTAGGGCTGTGAACGGAAGGACGACGTCAGATCCATTGGGAGCCCATACCTATAACAGGGTGAACCATACGTCTAGGATAGACTATATCCTCCTTGACGTAAAACTTTGGAGCTCCCTGCAGGATATGGTGGTACTTCCTTCAGTTGAGAGTGATCACAATCCCCTTTCTCTTGCCCTCCGTCCTCTGTGGACTGGGAACCCGGGGGTGCTTACGACTCATTTGGCGCCTACCCACCAGAAAGTATACCCTTCCAACTGTGGTAGACGTTTGAAATGGAGCAAGTTTATTATAGATGAAGAGAAAGTGTTAGCTATTGGGGCACTCTTAGATATCACTCAGTCTAAATTGGACTTGATGATTCCCCAGTCTGAGGAAGTCTCAGCGCTTTTTTGTGACACTACTAAGGCCCTGGGTGACCTTTTCATTCTCCCAAGTATGGCCTCTCGATTTGGCAAGAGTAAGAACTTGTCAAATTCGCCTGGTTGGTATACTAAAAAATGTAGGGAGAAGAAAAATTCCCTGATTGGTGCCGTCAAAAGTAAATCCTTGGTTGCCATAAGACTAGCAAGGAAAGAGTACTCTTAGATAACGCTTGCAGCAAAGAGAAAATGGGAGGACAGGGTCTGGGCGGATCTCATGAAAGCAAGCTCGGATAGGGATGCCAGAAGCTTCTGGAACCTTATAAGCTCTAGGGATAGGCCAGTTAGCACCACGATGACTTGTAACATCCCTGCCCAGAACTGGTTCAACTACTTTTCGTCCCTCTATACTTCTACTGAGTCGATTACTCACACCTCCCTCTCTTTGGCTGTCTGTTCAGGGGGTTTTGAGTGTGTTCCTTTTTCTGCTAGAGAGGTGGAAGATGTAATTAAAACTTTGGTGCCTTTGAAAGCAGCAGGGCCTGATGGGTTACCAGGCGACTTGCTACGGGCAAACCCCAAGGTGTGGGGGAAGCTAGTTTCATCATTGCTAAATGCTATTAGTAAAGGTGCGCCCGTACCCGAATCCTGGAAGGAGGCTGAGGTTGTCCCGATATTCAAAAAGGGGTGTCGGGACAACCCAGCCAACTACAGGCCAAGAAGTCTCATTGACTCATCCCAAAAAGTAGCAGGGAAGGTGATTCTGGGAAGGGTGCTCCAATGGGTGGACGACAATAACATCCTGTCGGACCTCCAAGCCGGATTCCGCTCTGGTACTGGGACCATTGAACAGGCCTTCAGACTGGCTCTCTTATATTGGAAGGTGGTGTTGCTGGGCAAAGGCAGTCTGTATTTGGACTTTATAGACCTTAAGACTGCCTTTGACCTGGTACCCAGGGAGGAGTTGTGGAGGATCCTGTTGGATCTGGGGTTGCCCGCGTACATTCTCTCCCTTAATGATTCTCTTAGCTGGATCCCGCACATCCAAAAAATGCTCCTCGGCCACAAAAGGGTGGGCGGAGCATTACTTAAGGAACAACGCTCCTCCACAAGCAAACCTATAGCCCCAGTTGTGGAAATATGTAAAGCCAGAGGGGTTAGCGCTGCACTATACGGGGCTGAGCTGTGGGGTACCTGCAACCTGGATGTATTAGCAAAATCGGAGAGCAAATTTTTGAAAGATATGATGGCTCTCCCGCTGAGTACACCTACTGTACCAGTGTTATTGGATCTAGGTTGCAGATCAATCAAGGACCAAGCGCAACTCCGCCCCCTGCTTCTTTGGCCTCGGTTGTGGCGGGTGCCCGAACTAGCCTCTTATGCGGAAGCGCTATCAGAGGTTATGTCCATGGAAGGCTGGTCTAGGACCAAATGGTTGAGGGATGTTAAATGGCTTTTAGCGGAGTTAGGGATAGGTGATGCATGGGCACTGAGAACCGCCCCACCCAAAGCTACGATCAAGAAGTTGTATTGGAACTGGGTTTCCTCGAAACTACACTCAGATTCACGTCATTGCAACTCTATAGTAGCTTTTGTGAAGATTAAAGATGCGGTGGCCTATGAACCCTACCTAGACATCATCTCCACTCCTTTTGACCGTGTCCTATATTTTAAGTTTAGAGTGGGGACTCTTCCAGTAGGTGAACTAGTTGCCCGCTGGAAATCCTCCTACCAGTCTTCCCCGTTCTGTGCGCGTTGCCCCACCCGAGTAGAGTCGGTAGCCCACATTCTCTTTGAATGTCCGGATTATTGTGTATCCAGGAGCCGTTGGCTAAAACCCATATGTAGAGTCTTAGGCACCCGCCAACATAAAGTGACGCTGCGTATTTTAATGTCTGACACTTCTACCTTGATTGTCTGCGCTGTGTCAAAATTTTTAAAGTGGTCATGGTGGATTCGTGCAAGAAGGCTTTCTTTGTCAATTTAATTCCGTTTTAACTATTTTTACACTATCCCCCTTGTCCTTATTTTACAGTAAATAGAATGTGATTGTAACTAATGGTGTGTTTTACATCTGTTGTACAAGCTTTTATGATATTTTTATATCGAAAAAAAGCCTATCAATCAATCAATATCGGTCGGTTACGGCCGAAATTACCGCATTTCGGCCGTTACCGACTGGTATTAGGCTTTTCAGATGTAGGGGCCTAATTTAAGGATTCGATAATTTACCGAATCGGTAATTTAAGGAATCGGTAAATTACCGAATTCTTAAATACCGATTCGGTAAATTACCGAAACCTTAATGTAGGGAGCACTCAATTAAATTTCAAATGCTTTATTCGGTATATAAAATATAACCATATAGCAGACAGAAAAATACAGACTATACATTATAATATTTATAAAGTGCAATTACTATATTGAACAAAAGCGTGAACTATGTCTCCACAAGTAAGGTGAATGTAAACATTTTTAAATGTGCAAAAAATGCAGTATTTCGCTCATGACATCTTACAGGTAAAACCTTATATTATTTCCATTTAAGTATAGTATCAAAATACACATCCCGAATTTAAACATTAGAAATAACACATATTTCATGATGATATACAGTTTCTGTTTTTCAATTTACTATTTACAATAATGATGTATAATAATTGTACAAATTTCATCTTAAATAAATATTCAATTAAGGTTTTAAAAATATACAATAATAAAAGCCAGAACCAATGTGCAAATTTAAAATTACAGAAAGATCATAATATTCTAAATCATGTAATTTCGATTTCCTGCTGGTGACACATTTTAAAATATAGGTGGCTACATAGAAACATATATCTGTGCTATTCAGTGTGAACATTAACCCCAAAGCTTCAATAGTAGTTCTTTTGTTACATTTTAAAAACATAGGCTTTAAATATATTTTTCTAAAAGGGATATAAAATGTACAGAAAAGCATAAAATGGCAGCAACTCTGTTTAGATGTCCCATCGGATGAACAAGGCAAAATGCTGTTCCTTCCAATATGGGGAAAAGACACTAGATGGTGCACAGTACCTAGTCTCAGCCGTGTCAATACAAAACGATGGGAACTTCTAGTAACGGTTATCAGGTACTGCTGAAGACCTTCTTTGATGTTGTGTTCTTTATAAAATGTAAATGTACGTTGACTTGCATATCTGGCGACCCTAACATTCTCTGCATTTTTCAGGAACAGATCTTTCAGCTCTTTTTTTGAAAAAGGGACGCCCAGTTCTGGGTTCAAGAATGGGTCGTAATCAAAAACTGCCTTGAACCAAAACCAGATGTGCCTAAACCAGGGAATAAGCATATAATGTTCTAATTTTAAACAGTCCATAATTACGGTTTGGGTAAATTCTGTTTCTAATTTGGACCATATAGATCTCCATAGGGAAAGAGGGCGTAAAGCAGCCAAATCTCTAATATAGGATAGACCTACTTCTCTGTGTATAATCTCAATGGAAGCAGATGCCACGGTACATAATAGGCGGTTCAAAAAATGATTTTCCTGGTGTTGAATCAGCTTACAACTGTTAGTGTTATGTCCCCACATACCGGCCCCATACAGTGCGGATGACAAACACCTTGCGATGTAAATATTGATCATTTCTTTTATTCTACGATTCCCCAGTTTAGTTGCAAATCTAAAGATGCTATTGGTGTTCCTCGACAGTTTCAGGTGAACGCACTCTTGTTCACTGGTCCATCCCCGATCTCCAGAAAAGATTATCCCTAGATAGCAGAATTTTTTAACGGGTTCTAGCCTAACATTTTCTAAAAAGAAAGTCCTATTTTGTTTGGTCTTTGTCTGTTTATTAAAATAGGCCATAAAAGTGAGTGCTCGACCAAATCAAAAGCAGAACTAAGGTCGGCAAAACATAAAAAAGGCTTCCTTCCTTAACTGTTGTGTATTTATTAATGATGAGGTCGAGGTTGATGCATTGCTCCATCGTACCAATCCCCCTCCTGAATCCATACTGTACTGGTGATAAAATAGATTCCTCTTCCGCCCATGTTTCCAGTCTGTCCAAGAGGACTCTACTTAGTACTTTAATCGATGAATCAAGGAGGGAGATGTGTCTGTAGTTGCATGCCTCTGACCTTGAGCCCTTCTTAAAAAGTGGTACAATAATTGATTGGCCCCAAGTTTGAGGAAGTTCAAATTCGATTGTGGCGTTAAAAAAGCGCGTTAGGATGGGTGCCCATAATTCCATTTCATGTTTATACAGGTCTATGGGCACACCATCTGGACCAGGGGCCTTACCACCACTACTCTTCTCAAGTCCTGCCTGTACCTCGATCAAGGTAATGGATAACGGGGTGGTCGGCCATGAGCTAGAAGTATCTAAAAACAATTCATCTGAATTAAAAACCTTGGAGTAATGTTCTATCCATTCTTTACAGTTAACATTAGAAGTTACTGCAGGTATGGTGTCATTCTTCAAAAATGGGCAATTGATTGTCTCCCATAGTAGTTTGCTATTTTTTGTGACTACTGCCATATCTAAATTTTGCCATGCCTCATCTTGTAGCTGTTTTTTCCTTGATGCTAACTTAGTTTTATAAGCATGCCGCATTTCCCTAATTTGTTCCGGGTCCCTTGGTTTGATTGACAACACATGTTTTAATAAGGATAAGGCTTCAGTGCAATCTTTATCAAACCAGCCCTGTTGTTTGGCTCTATGTTTATAATTCTTGTCAGTTAGTAAGCCCTCTACTGTTACATGAATCTTATTGATCATGGCTAGCATAGTTTCAGGATTAGTCGCCTCATGGAGACAGTAACTTATTTTGGCGCCACATTTGCCATTTATTTCTGCAAGGAGTTTATTGGGATTAATTTTAGCCCACTTAATTCTGGGTCCATTTGGTCTAGGGGCCATAATTTCTTGTGTCGGTTTACTATAGGTTTGAGTTTTAAGGCCCCAGCCAAGTAATGTCAATGAGATGCTATTGTGATCACTCACTGTTTGCTCCTCTATCCATAAATCACAATACGCAGTACCGCTTGAAACTAGCATATGATCAATGTTAGAACTAGAGTTTCTACCCTTAAATGTAGGACATCTAACGTTTCCCCTCTTTTTGGAACAATCCAAAAGTTCTAAATCTAATTTGGCGGCTAAGCTATTCAGTACCAACCCATATTTGTCATGTGAAAAATGATTATAAGTTATGGTACTTCTGTCCTCATGATCGTAGATGGTGCCGCAGATCCCCTTATGGGTGTCTACACAAACTTGCAAGTTAAAATCCCCTCCTCATAGTATAACTGGGCAGTCTCTGTAATCTGTGAGGAGTTTATCTATTGCAGTTTCAATATTCTGTACCACAGATTCTCTATTGGCATTAAAAATATTATTATAAAAGTTGACAATCATTAAAACATTAGTTTTCTGGTGCTCGAGACAGATTATAAGAGCATGAGGGCCAACATCTATGCGTTTTCCTAGTTTAAATTCTGTAAGCCTTGTAGAGATCAGGGTCAACAAGCCACCCTTGGCCCTGTGTAACCTTCAACAGTAATTTGATCTCTGTACCATGTCTCTTGGAGGCATATTATGTCATGCCCTTGGGTAATAAAATCGTTCCAAAAAGGAGTATTAAATTTACTATTTGTGCCTGCTATATTCCAGGTTATAATATTTAGTCCATCACCGATTTCGTATACTGGTTGATGTGAAAGTGGTAACCTGTGACTACTTATGTGAATGATATCGGTTACAGGTGTATTATTGTGGTTTGATAAAACGTTCGACTCTATACTAGGAATTGTTTCCAACTCGCATTGACTTTTATCCATATTTATTGGGGAAACTACATTCTGGGCTAAATCATTCTGCAATTATCTATCTTTCCCTCAACAGTGTACTGGTGTGACATTTCCACATCCTGCCTAGCTTCCTGGCCTTCATCATGCCCCTCATCCTGACCATCATTTAAAAATTGGACCACTTTAGGTATTTCCGGAGTCACCCCACAATTCATACTATTAGGTTTAATGGCTTCAACGGGGTCAGCATTACCAGACAGTCAGTCTACCCCCTCTAAATTGGAAAATGGCTCAAATCGATTTGATAATGGTAATTGAAACATATCCCTTCTAAAGGGGTTCGTTACATAAGGCTCCCTTCTATATACGTGGCGTGGGAAGAAGAATGGGCCATACTTTATGCCTGGGTAGAAGTAATTTAAATCTAGTGTTTGGATATCCCCCTCTCTGCCGAACCTTGGTTCTCTATGGATGAAGTCAACCACCCAGGGATCTTTAAAACTCACGATGACGCAGTCACCTTCCAGGTCCTTGGCGGTGTTCCCTACCCAACTTACCCTCCTAACATTTAATATCTCTGGGTTAGAGAAGGACGGGGAGTGTTCTGTTAGAATTAAGCCAATAAATGACTTTATGCCTCAAGTCCCTATGTGTTTCCCGTTTCTCAGTGCCAATCCCACAAACTCCCACCATGATAATTGTGTAAGGTATTGCCTCTGGGGGGAGGTTTACGCAGGGAGCTCGTTGGGAGATATGCTTGTTAGTCATAGGGCCCTGCCCCTTGGACTGATTGTCTACTGTTTGGGCGTGCGTCTCAGGTTGATTCTTGGTCGTGGCGCCGGTCCTTACAGCTTTGCTTCTAGCAGACCCCATTGAGTTAGTGTTTGACATACTTTTATTTGCGATGGTTATAGCAGGTTGAGTTCCTGGGAGTGCAGTGACATGGGGTTTCGTTGTTACGCTGTTACTACTGGGAGCAGTAATTGGTGCAGCAATGATAGGAGGAGAAGCCTTTGAATTTTTTAAGACTGTTGTCATAGTATCTAGTCTGATTGTGTTTCCAGAAACTACATTTTCCAGATGATCTCATTTGGAATTAATTTGTTTTGTCCTTTCAATTAATGGTAGCATTAACGATAGAATCAACTTTTCCATTTTCTCCATAAGCCTTTCTTCACTAAAACCTTGTAGAACTGGTTGCGGTTTGTCAATAACTACTAAAGGGGGACTGGTATGCTGTACAAGCTGTCGGAGGGCCCTTGGCACTTTTTTGCGCCGCTTTACTGTGACTTTCTTTAATGGGCTAGCTCCTCTTTTCCTTTTGCCCTGTAGATCAGTAGTACTAATATTGGTGGTCTCTGGAATCATTGTATTCGCGGGTGCAGAAATCACAGGTGGGGATGACGACGGGGCTGAAATGGGTGATAGAGGTGATGAAACACAAGAGGCATGAGAGACCAGACTAGTTGGTGTTGAATTTAGTAATGAGCATGCCTCGGCGATATCAGTTTCCCCTTGTGTGTGGCTAGATACTGGGCTCAGGATAACGAGTGGTGTTATATTTAAAGCTGGTTCAGGTGTAACAGATGATCCAATCTTGCCAAGAGAGGAACGTTTTCCTGTCAGAAGGTCTAATGACAAGCGCTTCTCTACTAATGCTATCTCTTTCTCTATGACCACCTTGGCCCGTGTCAGGAATTGGTCGATAGTACCAGTTGCCACCCCCCAGTAGATGCAATGGTGACCTTACGGTCTCTCCTAGATGGCCGAACCATAATATAACAGAAAAATCGATACAAATTATCACGTAAAACAATAAGGGAGCAAGGTACAGATACCTAAATGGTAGATTCAGTGTCCTGCACGTCAGAGGGGTGGCCCAGACCAGCCTCCTCGCCCTTTGCCTGGGCTTCACCCGGTCCGCACTCGGTCCCGGGACGCAGGGGCTGCAGAGTTTTTAAAGCGCCTCCGGGCGCGGACACTGTGCTTTCCCCTTCCGGTGCTAGTGCGCTAGGGAGCCTGGGAATTGTAGTCTCATTCCGCTCGGCGGCCGCAAGGTGACGAGCTGCGGCGGCGGGAGGGAGACAGGGGAGGCAACAGCGGGATCAGGTCTCCAGGTCAGTAAGTTCAAAATGCCCCCGTAATTAGATAAGCAGTGCCGGCTCCACCAGGGCTGTAGAGTTTTTAAAGCGCCTCCGGGCGCGGACACTGTGCTTGCCCCTTCCGGTGCTGGTGCGCTAGGGAGCCTGGGAATTGTAGTCTCCCTCCGCTCCGCGGTTGCAAGGTGACGAGCTGCGGCGGCGGGAGGGAGACAGGGGAGGCCACAGAGGGATCAGGTCTCCAGGTCAGTAAGTTCAAAATGCCCCCGTAATTAGATAAGCAGCGCCGGCTCCACCGGGGCTGCAGAGTTTTTAAAGCGCCTCCGGGCGCGGACACTGTGCTTGCCCCTTCCGGTGTTGGTGCGCTAGGGAGCCTGGGAATTGTAGTCTCCCTTCGCTTGGCGGCCGCAATGTGACGAGCTGCGGCGGCGGGAGGGAGACAGGGGAGGCAACAGCGGGATCAGGTCTCCAGGTCAGTAAGTTCAAAATGCCCCCGTAATTAGATAAGCAGCGCCGGCTCCACCGGGGCTGCAGAGTTTTTAAAGCGCCTCCGGGCGCGGACACTGTGCTTGCCCCTTCCGGTGCTGGTGCGCTAGGGAGCCTGGGAATTGTAGCCTCCCTCCGCTCGGCGGCCGCAATGTGACGAGCTGCGGCGGCGGGAGGGAGACAGGGGAGGCAACAGAGGGATCAGGTCTCCAGGTCAGTAAGTTCAAAATGCCCCCGTAATTAGATAAGCAGCGCAGTAGGGAGCACTCAAATGAGTGCTTTTCCCATTTTAGGATTTGTTATTTACCACCAACTACAAGTTGGTGGTAAATATCAAAAACCCCAAAAGAAGCAATTTTTTGCAAATTATTACAGTGCCATGTGGCAGACATACATGCCCTTAGAGCTTGTATGTGTGCCACATATGTACCCATACACTATTCAGGGGTGCAACAGGGTGTCAAAGTGACACCCTGCCACCCTTCAATGTGTTCCCCCTTTTACCGAATCAGTATTGTATTTACCGAATCTACCGATCCGGTAATACTTACCGAATGAATACCAACATCCCATTTACAAATTCTAAATTACCGAATCAGTAAAATTCGGTATTTTAGAATCTGTAAATCTGGATTACCTACATCTGGCCCTAAGTCTTGAACTGACCCACCCATTGGCTCTTTGCACGAGATGGGGAGTGAAAAACACTCGTATTCATGACTAACCTTCACGATTCCCACTGCTTTCGTACATTCCCTGCTGCGACTACACCTGGAAACAGCCAAGATAAAAGTGCCCCAAACCCATGGTTATGGGTTCCTCTTCGTGAAGCCCCGCAGAGGACTTCTGGGGCCTCTGCAGCCTCTGTGAATGAGAGTCTAGCTACACAGTGCGTTACCAGGAAAATAATAACAAAGTTCACATTCGTAAAGATTAAGGACTGAGCCACACATAACAGGCAGTGAGAGTGTGAGATGCCTCCTGCTTGTCTGGCGTCTGGTCGACGACACTGCAGGGAAGACAATCCGTGGTGCACAGATATGTCTCTGGCAGGGTGAACTGGAGGACGGGTCATTTAGATCGTATTCCCAAGCAGGGGAAGCTATTAAGATATTATCAACATAAAACACGGCAACATCTTTAAAACAGCAGATAATATGGTGTGTCAGGAGAGATGCCGGTTTCCAAGCAGGAACACAAGCAGCTCGGCGGGAAGCAGAAAACAGGCAGAGAGTTCTTGCAGGCCAGGCACTTCAGCGCTCAACCCTCCTATGACTCCTGAAAAGCCTGTCATCAGAATGGAATAGCGTTTGCAGTACACAACAGATCAGTAAATATGCACATGCTATGTATATTGTATTCAAGTTTGATTTGTTTTGCTCGGTTTTACTGTGCAGAGACTGCGGAATTTAGGATGCTAACGGTAATCCACAGTTGAGAGCTTAGTAAAGAACGTTTTTGATGCAGATAACTGTACTAGTCAAGTCAAGTCAAGTCAAGTCAAGTCAGAATTTATATAGCGCACTACATACCCAGAGGGTCTCAAGGCGCTTAGGAAGGGGAGGAGGATTATTTGTCAAATATCCACGTTTTAAGTTGCTTTCTGAATGCTAGGTGGTTCTGGGTGAGGCGAAGGTAAGTAGGGAGTGAGTTCCATGTTTTAGCGGCCAGGTATGAGAAGGATCTGCCTCCCATGGTGGTCTTGTTGATGCGAGGTACAGTGGCGAGGGCTTGGCTGGAAGAACGTAGTTGGCGGGAGGGGGTGTAGAAGGACAGTCGTGAGTTGAGGCATTCTGGTCCGATGTCGTAGAGTGATTTGTGTGCGTGGGTTAGCAGTCGGAAAGTGATTCTCTTATTGACGGGTAGCCAGTGGAGGTCTTTCAGATGACCAGAGATGTGTTCGTTGCGCGGGATGTCTAATATGATCCTGGCTGAGGCGTTTTGGATTCGTTGGAGTTTCTTCTGGAGTTTAGCGGTGGTACCTGCGTAGAGGGTGTTTCCGTAGTCCAGTCGGCTCGTTACCAGAGCATGGGTGACTGTTTTCCTGGTTTCGGTGGGGATCCAGCGAAATGTTTTTTTGAGCATGCGAAGAATGTTGAAGCAGGATGAGGATACGGCGCTGACTTGTCTGTTCATTGAGAGTGAAGAATCCAGGATGACGCCTAGGTTCCGTGCGTGGTCTGTCGGGATGGGTGCTTTTCCAAGGGCTTCTGGCCACCAAGAGTCGTCCCATGCAGAGGGGGATGTACCTAATATGAGGACTTCTGTTTTATCAGAGTTCAGTTTCAGACGGCTGAGTTTCATCCATTCGGCAACTTCTTTCATTCCTTCGTGTAGGTTAGTTTTGGCGGTGCTGGGTTCATTGGTGAGAGAGAGGATTAGTTGAGTGTCATCCGCGTAAGAGATGATGTTGAGGTTGTGTTGGCGGGCGATGGTCGCGAGGGGGCTCATGTATACGTTGAAGAGGGTGGGGCTGAGTGAGGATCCTTGTGGTACGCCACAGATGACTTCAGTGGCCTCGGACTTGAATGGTGGAAGGCGGACTCTCTGGGTTCTTCCGGTGAGAAACGAGGTGATCCATTCAAGTGCTTTTCCTTGTATTCCGATGTTACTGAGGCGTTGTAAAAGGGTGCTGTGGCAGACTGTGTCGAATGCTGCAGAGAGGTCGAGGAGGATGAGGGCGACTGTGTCTCCATTGTCCAGTAGAGTTCGAATGTCGTCTGTTGCTGCGATGAGAGCGGTCTCAGTGCTGTGTT
Source organism: Lissotriton vulgaris (assembly GCF_964263255.1). Lineage (NCBI taxonomy): Eukaryota > Metazoa > Chordata > Amphibia > Caudata > Salamandridae > Lissotriton > Lissotriton vulgaris. The sequence continues at coordinate 520,308 of NW_028241407.1, read as the reverse complement.
TTGCTCGGAAGCCAGATTGTGAGGAGTCGAGGGATTTGTTGGCTTCGAGGAAAGCGGCGAGCTGGTTGTTGACAGCTTTCTCGATTACTTTGGCCGGGAATGGAAGGAGCGAGATGGGGCGGTAATTTTTGAGTTCGGTGGGGTCCGCTGTGGGTTTTTTCAGAAGGGCGGTGAGTTCAGCGTGTTTCCAGCTTTCCGGGAAGGTAGCGGAGTTGAAGGAGCAGTTGATGACGTCTCGGAGGTGCGGTGCTATGACGGAGTCTGCTTTGTTGAAGATGTGGTGAGGGCATGGGTCTGTGGGGGATCCTGAGTGGATGGAGTTCATCAGGCGGATGGTGTCCTCAGTGGAGATTGGGTTCCAGTCGTTAAGGGTGTTCACGGGGGGAGAATGTTCAGCATGTGGTTGGGTGGGTTGGTCTCCGGGTTGGTTGACGAAGCTGTTGTGGATGTCTGCAATCTTGTTGTGGAAGAATGTGGCTAGGGAGTTGCAGAGGGCTTGAGAGGGGGTGATGTCGTTGGAGTTGGCCGAGGGATTGGAAAATTCCTTGACGATGTTGAAAAGTTCCTTGCTGTTGTGGGCGTTGTTGTCAAGTCGATCCTTGAATGCTGCTTTCTTGGCCTTTCGGATTAGTTGGTGGTGTGTGCGGGTGGCGTTTTTGAAGGTGTCCTTGGTGCTAGTGGTTGGGTCTTTTTTCCAGGCCTTTTCAAGGGAGCGGCAGAGTTTCTTGGACTTCTTAAGATCATCGTTGAACCATGAGGCCTTCTTGTTGCTTGTTTCAGTGGTGCTAAGGTGTCGGCGGTGTTGGATAACCATAGGGTGAAGTTGGCGGCGGCTTGGTCTGGGTTAGAAGAGTGGGCTGGGGTGTTTAGAAGGAGCGATGAGGAGATCTGGTCGATGGTGATTTTGTTCCAGTTTCTTTGCAGAGTTGGTTGGAGGTGGTAGATGGGTTTTGGCTTGTAGGTGAAGTGAACGCAGCTGTGGTCAGTCCAGAGGAGATCCGTAGTGTGGCTGAAGGAGATATGTTTGCTGGAGGTGAAGATAGGGTCGAGTGTGTGACCTGCGATGTGGGTGGGGGAAGTGACCAGTTGTTTAAGTCCGAGGTTGGCGAGGTTGTCCAAGAGGGTGGTGGTGTTGCGGTCGTTGATCTTTTCAAGGTGAAAGTTGAGGTCTCCCAGAAGGATGTAGTCTTTGGAGGGGATCGCGTGTGGAGTGATGAAGTCCGTGATGTCTTCACTGAATTTTGCGCGGGGTCCTGGTGGTCTGTAGAGGAGGGTGCCTCTGAGTGTGGTCTTGGGGTCGATGTGGATCTGGAAGTGAAGGTGTTCGGAGTTGGCGAGGTTGGCGTCAGAGCTGGTTGAGATGCGGATTGATTTCTTATGGACGATAGCGATTCCTCCTCCTGTGTGGCCGGTACGGTCCTTGCGTATGATCTTATAATCTTCAGGGATGGCAATGGTGATGTCAGGGGCGGAGGAGGCGTTCATCCATGTTTCTGTTAGGAAGGCGACGTCTGGAGAGATGGTGTCTAGTAGATTCCATAGGTCAATGGCGTGTCTGTGGACCGAGCGGGTCTTGAGAAGGATGCATTGTAGGTGGTTGGGGTCGGGAATCTGTGGTGTGGTCGTAGCGGAGATGTTGTCGGTGCCGCTGAATTTGCAGGAGTAGCAAGAGAAAGGTCCATGGGTGTGTCCAGGAGCGGCTTGGACGCAGTTGGGGGCGCGACCGGGGTTAAGGGCTAGGAGGGTGGCGGCATCGTAGGTGATGCGGGAGGGCTGGGCAGCGCGAGGGGCAGGGGGTATGGCACTGGGCGCGGTCCAGGCGCGGACGGGCGTAGACGGGCTTACCTTTGGCGCACCTTCGGCGCGGATTGGGCGCGGTCGCTGCGCGTAAACGCTGCGCGCGGGAACTCCTGTCATATATGGATAGTGGAGGGGGAGGGGCGAGGGCGTCTCAGCTGGGAGGCGGGGCGGGCTCACGAGGACGCAGACCAACAACAACACAATAAACAAAATGGCAGCGTGGGGGAGGGCAGAGCACAGCGCTGGGGGTAAACGCGCTCTTAAGGCTCTGGTGATAGCAGCGGAGGCAGGGCTAAGCAGCGCTCAGCGCAATATCGTCAAACAAGCACACTTGACTGAATGTAAATACAAGTGAGGCGAAGCAGCGGTCAATGCGCAACAGTGCAAGTGAAGGAATACTTAGCAATACAATTCAACTATGTCAGGAGCGAGGCGAAGCAGCGCCTATTACAGAGTAAAAACGAAGCTTGAAAGCAGCACAGATGCAGCACAACGATACCAGGTCTCCAAGGAGGCTGGGGAGCGACCTCACTGTGCACTGTGTTTGAATCTCACAGACTATCTTTATTAACCAATACTCCACTTGGGAAAACACCATCTTCTTTTTATTCCGGTGTCTTTTTCAGCTCAACTGTTACGTGGCTATGCGGTTAGGAAAAGAAGTTCCTGAGTAGTTATCAATGACACAAGCCCAGGGGCGTAACACAGGCCCCCACATCCCCTGCAGTACGGGGGCCCCCTCAGCACTGTACTCACGCTGGAGAGCTCCGGATTAAATCCGGAGCGGGGGCCCCTCTATGAACCTAGCCCCTTCAACTTTCGTTATGCCACTGCACAAGCCTTCTCTACAAAATGCGTCGGAGGATAAGGTACGCGGGAAAACCGTGATAGCATCTTGCTTGTTAACAGAGAACGCTTTTGGTTTTGTCAGCTTGAGAAACGATGGTGATCAGTTGACACTGTACGTAAGAACCTTGGTAAACTAATTCGCAAATTCATGCAAACAGGGCTACCATGCACTGTCAATCAAAGAAGACCCCTACTGTTGAAATATATAGCCCAATTGTTTTCAATGATAGGGTTCCATAGTTTTAGGAAGAAGAAACATTTATGGTGGGAACGTTTAATCGAATCCCATGGAGTCATGTGAACAGTCGCAGACGGCAAAGCGGGTGAGTTCACACCGGGGGGGGGGGGGGGGGGGTAATCTATCAGTATCTTATCTATATAAAATGAAAATACGTACCTGCTTCCTCCAGGACCGCATTAGGAGCCGCCGCCTCAGCTCCTGCTTGCTCTGGAGTCCTGGCAACCTTTTAGGCAGCCTCCCTCTTCCTGCTCCCCTAATCCAATCACAACGCTTTGTGATTGGTTAGGCAGAGCAAGAGCGCCCCGGCAGGGCCATTTTCTCTATGTAGGCTGCATGCAGCCTACATAGACAAAAGCGGAGGAGTATGCATGACTACTTTGTTCGACCCTGGGGCCAATCAAACAGTCAGTACCCACAACAGTAGGTAAGCCACTCCCCCCTGCCCTCAAACACGCCCGTCTCTGAGATTCGTGGAAGCTCCACACTCAGTGAGCTCAGAGTTCCCTTGTAAAACCATCTCATGAGAGTGGAAGAAACGAACAATAAGTGACACGCACTGCACAGAATTGTAAATAAATCTACCAATATCATTCCATGTACCATTGTCCTACTGCTGATGTTTCAGCATGAATGTTTTGCTGTCTATCACAGCAGCTTCTTTGTTTAAAATCTTACTGTTTCTGACCTTACAACATCTCTGGCAGACATGTTGTGCTGTCTGTTGCTACATAAATAGGAAATAGATTGCTCCTGCAGGGAGAGTGTGGTGTCCTTGCAGTCAGATGCACATGATTGGGATAAAAGGTACCATGTTTGGTAGAAAAGCTGCAACTATTAGAATAATAACATACCAAGAGCAGTGCATAGAATGCAATAACACGGACCAGGTACTAGAAACACGTGACGCAAACAATGTAATACTAGAGGCCAGGCACTTGGAAAATGTGATGCAAACAATGCAGTAACACAGGCCAGGCACGAGGAGAATCTGAGGCAAACAATGCAATAACACAAGCCAGGCACTAAGATTGATGCAAACAATGCAATAACACAGGCCAGGCACTAGGAGAATCTGATGCAAACAATGCAATAACACAGGCCAGGCACTATGGTTGAAGCAAACAAAACAATAACACAGGCCAGGCACTAGGAGAATCTGACGCAAACAATGGAATAACACAGGCCAAGTACTAGGATTGAAGCAAACAATGCAATAACACAGGCCAGGCACTCGGAGAATCGGATGCAAACAGTCCAATAACACAGGCCAGGCACTAGGGTTGATGCAAACAACGCAATAACATAGGCCAGGCACTAGGAGAATCTGATGCAAACAATGCATTAACACAGGTGAGGCACTAAGAGAATTGTATGCAAACAATGAAATAACACAGACAAGGCACTAGGAGAATCTGATGCAAACAATGCAATAACACAGGCTATGCACCAGGGTTAATGCAAACAATGCAATAACACAGGCCAAGTACTAGGATTGATGCAAACAATGCAATAACACAGGGCAGGTACTAGTATTGAAGCAAACAATGCAATAACACAGGCCAGGCACTAGAGGAATCTTATGCAAACAATGCAATAACACAGGCCAGGCACTAGGAGAATCTGACGCCAACAATGCAATAGCCCAGGCCGGGCGCTAGGAGAATCTGATGGAAACAATGCAATAACACAGGCCAGGTGCTAGGGTTGATGCAAACAATGCAATAACACAGGCCAGGAACTAGGAGAATCTGGCGCAAACAATGGAATAACACAGGCCAAGTACTAAGATTGATGCAAACAATGCAATAACACAGGCCAGGTACTAGGATTGAAGCAAACAATGCAATAACACAGGCCATGTACTAGTATTGAAGCAAACAATGCAATAACACAGGCCAGGTACTGGGTGAATCTGATGCAAACAATGCAATAACACAGGCCAGGCACTATGGTTGATGGAAACAATGTAATAACACAGGCCAGGCACTAGGAGAATATGATACAAACAATGCAATTACACAGGCCAGGTACTAGGATTGATGCAAACAACGCAATAACAGAGGCCAGGTACTAGGACTGAAGCAAACAATGCAATAACACAGGCCAGGTACCGAGTGAATCTGATGCAAACAAAGCAATAACACAGGCCAGGCACTAGGGTTCATGCAAACAACCCAATAACACAGGCCAGGTGCTAGGGTTCATGCAAACAACCCAATAACACAGACCAGGTGCTAGGGCTGATGCAAACAATGCAATAACACAGGCCAGGCACTAGGATTGATGCAAACAATGCAATAACACAGGCCAGGCACTAGGATTGATGCAAACAATGCAATAACACAGGCCAGGCAATAGAAGAATCTGGTGCAAACTATGTAATAAAACAGGCCAGGCACTACGGTAGATGCAAACACTGCAATAACACAGGCCAGGCACTAGTAGAATCTGATGAAAACATGGCAATAACAGGCCAGGCCCCAGGACAATCTGATGTAAACAATGTAATATCACAGGCAAGGCCCCAATGGGGTTACACCCAGTGGAGTTACTAACAGACGGTGTTCTTTGTCGACCAGCAGGAAAACTTCTATTCTGTCCGTAAGTTCTCTTGAGAGGTGAGCATGTAATAGGTGGCAGGATTCAGGGTACTGTGTGGACAAGAGGGTGGGAGGGCAAAGACTAGTTTCATAAGGACTGAAGCATGGGCAAAATGAACAACATTTCAAGGAAGTATTACCATATAGTACATCATGCAGAGTTAGTTTTTTTGGGGGGCAGGTATGGGATATTACGTACCAAGAGGTGTCAGAAAGAGGTGTCAGAAAGAGGTGTCAGAAATATTATAATCTTCCCTATAAGGGTCATCTGCTTTACAAAGAATTTCAATACGAGGAGTGACTCTAAAAATCAGCGGCGGGGCATGCAGTGAGAGGAGAGATTGCAGATTGTCACTAACAGAATGGAACAGCACACAACTTTAGAGGCTACGTAGATACAAGGGAGATACCTGAAATGGGCTCGGCATCTCACATGAATCCAGAACACGAAAGCGCCTTTACACACAGACCAAACATCCTTGGTGGGTCCGAAGAGAGAAGGAGGGGCTCAGAACACAAACATAGAAGGAAGAGCTAGAAGGTGTTCAGGGACACGTTACTGGAAACGGACTACTCTGGTCAGTAGTGTCATGGACTGCTTGTGGGGACAGTAGTCCTCTACAACAAGCAGCTTTTGCTTCACGACAAAAAGAAAAGGTCTCAACCTTCTTACATGAAAATATTGGTGGGAAGGCCCTTATAAATATGCTCAACAGATCTCTCAAATCATGTTAAAAAAACCTTGACACAACCCTTAACGAGGTGGGCTATTCACTGGTGTGTGCGCGCACCACCACCAGACATAACATCTAATCCCGGCTTTACCACCTTACCCAAATTTGCTGGAAATAAACACCAAATGTTTCTTCTAGACAGGGCCACTATAAAAGTACTTTTACTGGGATTGTAGTCCCTCGGCTGCTCCCTCACAATCTCTACCACCCCACGTGTGGTTTACTTCACTAGGAAACTGTGCAACCAGGAGATTCTGTGTTTAACCCTGACCTACCAATTTGTGAAATAGTGCACTTCGGAAATCACTAAGTAAATGTATGACTCTCCCCAATTTATGTACAAGAACGGGTGTATTTACAACCATCCTAAAGTTGCAAGTAAAACTGTGCTTTAAATGGGCCCAGACTGTGGCGATGCGTCTTTAACTACAGATTCATTCCTGCGGCTCCTGGTCTGTGGTGATGCATCTTTAACTGCAGATTCCTTCCTGCGGCTCCTGGACTGTAATGATGCGTCTTTAACTACAGATTCCTTTCCTGCGGCTCCTGGACTATGGTGATGCGTCTTTAACTACAGATTCCTTTCCTGCGGCTCCTGGACTATGGTGATGCATTTTTAACTACAGATTCCTTCCTGCCGCTCCTGGACTGTTGTGATGCGTCTTTAACTAACGATTCATTCCTGCAGCTCCTGGACTGTGGTGATGCATCTTTAACTACAGATTCATTCCTGCAGCTCCTGGACTGTGGTGATGCGTCTTTAACTAACGATTCATTCCTGCAGCTCCTGGACTGTGCTGATGCATCTTTAATTAAAGATTCCTTTCCTGCGGCTCCTGGACTGTGGTGATGCGTCTTTAACTAACGATTCATTCCTGCGGCTCCTGGACTGTGGTGATGCATCTTTAACTACAGATTCATTCCTGCAGCTCCTGGACTGTGGTGATGCGTCTTTAACTACATATTCCCTCCTGCGGCTCCTGGACTGTGGTGGTGCATCTTTAACTAACGATTCCTTTCCTGCAGCTCCTGGACGGTGGTGATGCATGTTTAACGTTGTAGAATCAAGGAGGGGGAGAAGGAAGTGGTTGTGATCCATTCAGCTTCCTTAATATGTAATTCAAAAAATCAGTGGGGGAAGGATCACTAGTGATCCTTTCCCCAAGGATTTTTTGGATGCATCTTTAACTACAGATTCATTCCTGCAGCTCCTGGACTGTGGTGATGCATCTTTAACTACAGATTCATTCCTGCAGCTCCTGGACTGTGGTGATGCATCTTTAACTACAGATTCATTCCTGCAGCTCCTGGTCTGTGGTGATGCGGCTTTATCTAAAGATTCTTTTTCTGCGGCTCCTGGACTGTGGTGATGCATCTTTGACTAAAGATTCCTTCCTGTGGCTCCTGGACTGTGGGAATGCGTCTTTAACCACAGATTCTTTCCTGCGGTTCCTGGACTGTGCTGATGCATCTTTAACTACAGATTCGTTCCTGCGGCTCCTGGACTGTGTTGATGGAGCTTTAACTACAGATTCTTTCCTGCGGCTCTTGGACTGTGATGATGCATCTTTAACTACAGATTCCTTCCTGTGGTTCCTGGACTGTGGTGATGCATCTTTAACTACAGATTCCTTCCTGGGGCTCCTGGACTGTGGTGATGCATCTTTAACTACAGATTCCTTCCTGGGGTTCCTGGACTGTGGTGATGCTTCTTTAACTACAGATTCTTTCCTGCGGCTCTTGGACTGTGATGATGCATCTTTAACTACAGATTCATTCCTGCGGCTCCTGGACTGTGGTGATGCATCTTTAACTACAGATTCCTTCCTGGGGCTCCTGGACTGTGGTGATGCATCTTTAACTACAGATTCCTTCCTGGGGTTCCTGGACTGTGGTGATGCATCTTTAACTACAGATTCCTTTCCTGCGGCACCTGGACTGTGCCGATGCATCTTTAACTACAGATTCCTTTCCTGCGGCACCTGGACTGTGCTGATGGATCTTTAACTACAGATACCTTTCATGCGGCTCCTGGACTGTGGTGATGCATCTTTAACTACAGATTCATTCCTGCGGCTCCTGGACTGTGGTGATGCGTCTTTAACTACAGATTACTTTCCTGCAGCTCCTGGACTGTGCTGATGCTTCTTTAACTACAGATTCCTTCCTGCGTCTCCTGGACTGTGGTGATGCATCTTTAACTACAGATTCATTCCTGTGGCTCCTGGACTGTGGTGATGCGTCTTTAACTAAAGATTCATTCCTGTGGCTCCTGGACTGTGGTGATGCGTCTTTAACTAAAGATTCCTTTTCTGCGGCTCCTGGACTGTGGTGATGCATCTTTAACTACAGATTCATTCCTGCAGCTCCTGGACTGTGGTGATGCATCTTTAACTACAGATTCATTCCTGCAGCTCCTGGACTGTGGTGATGCATCTTTAACTACAGGTTCATTCCTGCAGCTCCTGGTCTGTGGTGATGCGGCTTTATCTAAAGATTCCTTTTCTGCGGCTCCTGGACTGTGGTGATGCATCTTTGACTAAAGATTCCTTCCTGTGGCTCCTGGACTGTGGTGATGCGTCTTTAACCACAGATTCTTTCCTGCGGTTCCTGGACTGTGCTGATGCATCTTTAACTACAGATTCATTCCTGTGGATCCTGGACTGTGGTGATGCGTCTTTAACTAAAGATTCATTCCTGTGGCTCCTGGACGGTGGTGTTGCATCTTTAATTACAGATTCCTTTCCTGCGGCTCCTGGACTGTGGTGATGCATCTTTAACTACAGATTCATTCCTGCAGCTCCTGGACTGTGGTGATGCATCTTTAACTACAGATTCATTCCTGCAGCTCCTGGTCTGTGGTGATGCGGCTTTATCTAAAGATTCCTTTTCTGCGGCTCCTGGACTGTGGTGATGCATCTTTGACTAAAGATTCCTTCCTGTGGCTCCTGGACTGTGGTGATGCGTCTTTAACCACAGATTCCTTCCTGCGTCTCCTGGACTGTGGTGATGCATCTTTAACTACAGATTCATTCCTGTGGCTCCTGGACTGTGGTGATGCGTCTTTAACTAAAGATTCATTCCTGTGGCTCCTGGACGGTGGTGTTGCATCTTTAATTGCAGATTCCTTTCCTGCGGCTCCTGGACTGTGGTGATGCATCTTTAACTACAGATTTATTCCTGCAGCTCCTGGACTGTGGTGATGCATCTTTAACTACAGATTCATTCCTGCAGCTCATGGACTGTGGTGATGCATCTTTAACTACAGATTCATTCCTGCAGCTCCTGGTCTGTGGTGATGCAGCTTTATCTAAAGATTCCTTTTCTGCGGCTCCTGGACTGTGGTGATGCATCTTTGACTAAAGATTCCTTCCTGTGGCTCCTGGACTGTGGTGATGCGTCTTTAACCACAGATTCTTTCCTGCGGTTCCTGGACTGTGCTGATGCATCTTTAACTACAGATTCGTTCCTGCGGCTCCTGGACTGTGTTGATGGAGCTTTAACTACAGATTCTTTCTTGCGGCTCTTGGACTGTGATGATGCATCTTTAACTACAGATTCCTTCCTGGGGCTCCTGGACTGTGGTGATGCATCTTTAACTACAGATTCCTTCCTGTGGTTCCTGGACTGTGGTGATGCATCTTTAACTACAGATTCCTTTCCTGCGGCACCTGGACTGTGCTGATGGATCTTTAACTACAGATACCTTTCATGCGGCTCCTGGACTGTGGTGATGCATCTTTAACTACAGATTCCTTCCTGCGGCTCCTGGACTGTGGTGATGCATCTTTAACTACAGATTCATTCCTGCGGCTCCTGGACTGTGGTGATGCGTCTTTAACTACAGATTCCTTTCCTGCAGCTCCTGGACTGTGCTGATGCTTCTTTAACTACAGATTCCTTCCTGCGTCTCCTGGACTGTGGTGATGCATCTTTAACTACAGATTCATTCCTGTGGCTCCTGGACTGTGGTGATGCGTCTTTAACTAAAGATTCATTCCTGTGGCTCCTGGACTGTGGTGATGCGTCTTTAACTAAAGATTCCTTTTCTGCGGCTCCTGGACTGTGGTGATGCATCTTTAACTGCAGATTCCTTCCTGCAGCTCCTGGACTGAGGTGATGCGTCTTTAACTAAAGATTCCTTTTCTGCGGCTCCTGGACTGTGGTGATGCGTCTTTAACTACAGACTCCTTTCCTGTGGCTCCTGGACTGTGGTGATGCATCTTTAAATACAGATTCCTTCCTGCGGCTCCTGGACTGTGGTGATGCGTCTTTAACTACAGATTCCTTTCCTGCAGCTCCTGGACTGTGCTGATGCTTCTTTAACTACAGATTCCTTCCTGCGTCTCCTGGACTGTGGTGATGCATCTTTAACTACAGATTCCTTTCCTGCGGCTCCTGGACTGTGGTGATGCATCTTTAACTAAAGATTAATTCCTGCGGCTCCTGGTGTGTTGTTGCCGCGTTGTCAGGAGTGTTCTTCACGCGTTGCCAGGAATGTTGTTGATGCGTTTTCAGGAGCGTTGTTTATGCATTGCCAGGAGTGTTGTTAATGCGTTGCCAGAAGTGTTCCCGACAGTTACGTTCCTGGTGCAGTTTGGTGAGTGGTGAATACATCTTACCGTTAGCCTACCGATGACAAAAGAGTTTGATTACCACATAGACATTGCCTCTGGGGGCGGGTACACAGCACCCACTGTCATGGACTATTCACCAGAATGTAACGTGGCCAAGTAATAACCTTTGGAAAAAGTAGTTCTGCTTTCATCAGACTTAAACTGTTTAGAAGTAGGCAAATCCTACTTCCTGCGGCTCCTGGTGTGTTGTTGCCGCGTTGTCAGGAGTGTTCTTCACGCGTTGCCAGGAATGTTGTTGATGCGTTTTCAGGAGCATTGTTTATGCATTGCCAGGAGTGTTGTTAATGCGTTGCCAGAATTGTTCCCGACAGTTACGTTCCTGGTGCAGTTGGGTGAGTGGTGAATACATCTTACCGTTAGCCTACCGATGACAAAAGAGTTTGATTACCACATAGACATTGCCTCTGGGGGCGGGTACACAGCACCCACTGTCATGGACTATTCACCAGAATGTAACGTGGCCAAGTAATAACCTTTGGAAAAAGTAGTTCTGCTTTCATCAGACTTAAACTGTTTAGAAGTAGGCAAATCCTACTCTTTCTGTGCCTCTGTCCCCTGACCGGACAATGTATGCACCTCGAAGAAGGCTGGATGGAAGAAATAAACATGAAAGCCACCTTCCCAGCTCAAACCACCAGCATGGATTTCATTCACTCGTTCAGAGCTGCTTAACTGCAGGTCTCCACACTCCATTTCAGCATCTCTAAAGGCAAACACTGTCGAAGCAAAGGGAAGGGGAGAGCCCGTATGACCCTCTAGAGCCTAGGCTGCTCACTAGAAAACAACGACGAAGGACAGGACGCTAATAGGATAAACTGGTCCAACTCAAATAGAAGGTCAACGTATTATTTATCGCCTTAATGGTGTAAAAGTCACTCTGGAATGAAATCAATACAATTCGAATAATCAATATTTGATTTATAATAGAGGCATTGCTGTGCTACAATAAAAGAAATCAGCGGCAACAATAGCTATTCTCGCAACAAAATGTACTTATTTCAAGTTTGGCTTGGGGATAAAGTCACAACTGATAGACAACATTATAAAGCTTACCCACTTGTCTTATAAAGGTTACTGATACTTTTAGAACAACACAAAGGTTAAGGAAAAGCAGAAGTATCAAAGTAGACAGTGTATCCACAATGACGGACAATAAACCCTTATTAATAGTGACCACATAACAACCGTCTCCAGGTAGGAGCGCCTAATTACAAAAGACCTGCTAATACGGTGAACGACTACAGCGCATCAAACTGTGACTATGACATTGGCCTATCAAAACATTTGCATTCTGCTTTTGTTCTTTTCATTAGATGTTGATCCTGGAAGATATAGGTTGATGGGTTTCGGGCTTGTGCTTTATGCACGCTTCAGGACTTCGCTGTACGAATGTCATCCAAACATCGCACAATGTTGAGGAGGCCATTGGGGTGAGAGTGGGTCGCGTAAAATGGAGCGCCACGATAAAAGAACTGTTCGCAGAAGCACTGGGTTACCAGCTTCTTGAAAGGCATGTCCTCTGTTTAGAAAGCTGTCCAGAGGGCCAGAGACCTGGGTGGGGCCATCAATGTAAGCAATGGCCCAGAGCCGCCATGGCTAATTTGTAACTCCTGGGTCAGTTTGGTGGGGGCAAAGATTCGTAGCATGCTGATATGGTAGGGTTGGGTTGCGAACACGATCCACAAACTGGCATGTGGACACTCACTACAGGATCCTTGCTGCCCGGCGGCTCCTGTCACCCAGCACCAAACAAGCAGGACTTTATAGCTGAGATGTGTGTGCCCTCCAGGCTGTTCCAGCTGTGCGGGCATCACTGAGCTGCACTAGATGAGTGCGGGCAATGGAGCAGACCACCCGAGGGCGTGACAAACCTGGAGGTTCCCGGTGACAAAGAGTAATTCTTTTAAAGATTACTGTGAGGGTGTTCCCAGTACTTCTGGAATGCAGTATTTTCATGGAAACCAAACAAAATGGTTAACACTAGCTACAGTATGATTGCGGTTACTAAAAATGTAACATCTGATAGCACAGTAAGCATTTACACGTTCTCTCTTTTTGCAAATTATGCGCGACTGATATTATACTCTCTACAGCCCATCCTATCATTTGTGTAGCGTATTTTATACCTTATGTAATTCTTTCTTTATACTATTGGCTTTGTTACTCAAAGTGCTGTCTCACACATGCAGGGACGTCATAGCACTGTAAATATACAAGTCCCTATTCCCCAGTGCACCAACCAGGATTCAAATTAGCGACCCTCCAGTGTGAGACAAAGACATCAGAAATTATAACACTAAGCAATTGACCTCTTCATATAGAATAGTTTAACTTGCATTTTCTCTTCATTTTAGATGTGTATATTATATTACAATTCCTCCCGCTCGGCCCTCATTTACACAACCCTCGTCCAGCTCAAAGTTCTGCTGCAGTATAATGTGATTTTACAAATGAAGGCTAAAATAAATAAATGTAAATATCAGAGGCCAATTGTTTTAGGGAAAGATAACAATATAGACTGGCTGAGCCCTACTTGGCCACCCTGTCCCCCACCTTGGCCAAAGGCCGTGCACCCTTGCCTTGAGAGACGGAACTGCAAGTGACTCTGGAATCCTGATTTTATTTTGGCCTCAGCACAGCGAAGATACTGTGTGCGCACTGCATGACTGGGCTCAAAATTGACCCAGAGCCTGGCTCAGGGGATGTAGATGGACACTAAAAGCACACTGTTGGTGGGGCAAAGACTACGGTCTGTGTCCCTGGCTACGTACAGTGAGTAGTGGGGCCAACGTGCCATGTTCTTAGAGGTCACCAGCTGAACAGGCCATTTTTCCTGTCAGAGGGCGGCTGCGATGCCTACAGGGCATTGAGTAAAGTTCCAGTCACGTGTCATGACCAGACCTCGCATTGGCATCCCCGTTTGAATTTCGAGACGTGTATTTATAATATAAGGTTGCAGAGCTCTATAGTGATTACACATGTGTATGTATGTTGTTACCAGTTGCATCCATGTTTGATTGCCCATCATCTAACATGGCAAATGATGGGCAATATTGTCAGCAATCCAGATGAGAAGGGTGTAACTTTGGACACAAGGGTGGAGGGATGGAGTCAGGACCGCCTTTTAGAAGGTTCACACTTACTGTGCTCATCACTACCTGCTGTGAGCAGCAATCACCCTGCACAAAGTCCTTCTTTATGCTGCAGAAGAAAATAGACGATGAAATGCAACCAGGGAAACCAGTAAACCCAGACAGGGAATAAGCCTTCAGGGTCTTAAAATACCACAGAAAAGTGGGTCGCAAACATATTGGCTTTGTTGTAACTCAAGTTGCATTACTGCCCGACACAAAGATCTGATGTTTCACGATAAGTATCACTGATAGTGACTCCCCCGTAAGCGAGGGCACGTTGCCTGGTTTCTGCAAGTCTTCCGGGATGAAACTATTGCCCTGGGCAGTGGCCCTGTGAGCTGCCTGTCTGATGAGAGGGAAGAGGAGAGAGCCTTGTCCGGCAGAAGTCTGCCTGCCCTTTCAGGAGGACCAGCAGCAGAGCCTGTTGTGAGGAACGGCCAAGAAGGAACAGAGGAAATGTGGCAGAGTGCCGAGAAGCCCTGTGAATTGGCCAGAGTCCCCCAGTCTCCCTGACTGAGCAAGTCTGTGTAGAGGTTGTGTCTCACTTGCTAGTGTCAACTGCTAAATAAAAAACACTGATTCGGAGACCGCAGAGGGGAAGATGCAGATAACCACTGCTAACCCTACTGTTGTTGCCCTTCTATGATAACACCAGCACCTCAAACCCACGATGGAGATCCTTCCACCGCGACTACTCGACCTTCCGCCATGAGTACTGTGGCAGACATCTCAACGTGTCTTCATGGAGATTACAACGGTCCTGTACACACATAAAAATCAAAGCTAAACCATGTATGTTTGATCCAAACACATAAGGACAATATTCGCTGTAGGTTTCTTGTTTTTTTTTAATGTGTTATAGCACAAAGAACAGCCAGCCGACACGTGTTTCGTCAGAGAAACCATGGTCTCCGACTCTTCAGGGCTGGAAATGATACAAAAGAACTCACTCAGCACAAAATATTACATAGTTAAGTCAGGTAGACAAGTTCCCAAATTCGGAAAAGTAACAACACCCAGCACTCGTGGACACCACATCATGTTCACAACCCAAAATGTAGGTGAATATCAGACCCAAATTGAGTCTGAGTACAGCGGAAATCACGTTAAAAAGACACTAGAAAACACATTTAGTGTAACGGAGTACATAATGAGATCCTATGCCCATAGTGCTCAATAGAAGAAAAGCAAGGTGCCACCACGTAAACCAGCGACCAAACATATCAGTGAGAACATATGACACATATCCGCGCAAGCGCCACCTGTAACGTCCAAGAGTGGCAGGAGTTAAAGCAACCAGTGGGCAACAGCCCCAATTGGAAAAGAAAAGTAACATACCCAAAGTCGGTGTAGACGGTATGTGTACTCTGAATAATAAGAAAAAAGGGGGAGGGGGAAGAAGAAGGCGTCACAGGGGAAGGAGAATAGACAATAGTGAAGGAGAATCAATGTATATTCAGTATATCGCAAACGACAATTGCTCACAGTGGTCAAAGCTGAAAATAGAAGGGACTTACCCCTGCACCGGTGATAATTCCAACCCGGTCGGGTTCAGAAAGAGGGTAATGATCAAGTATAATGTCTCAAGAAAGTGTCAACACTGAAAGGGAAGAGGAAGGATGAATGTGACATACAAGTGGGACTAATAAAGCACCCTGTTACTAATAAAAGATGACATAAAGGCATACCTGTAGGTTGATGCCACAAATAATGTAGACTGTAAAAAAGAAAAGGAGAAGAAGAGAAAATGGGCCAAGTAAGGGCAAAGCCTCAAGTAACAGTATATTGAATCACATGTCAAAGCTGCGGTAAGAGGGAGAATAAGGGCGGGGCTTAAATAATACAGGGTAACAATGGGGGATGCCCACTGGGATAACGGTGATAATTCCAAACCGGCATCCAAATCGGAGAGGTGTAGTAGAATAGATAAAAGATGAAAACTGAGGGAGAAGAATGAAAGGACCGTGAGACTCACAGTTGATCACATTCTAGTGTCACATTTCTATAAGCCTGACAGTTGCTAGAGACAGCCTCACCTTTGGTAAGTATACGAAGCTCAAACGCCAATACGGGGTCAGAAGGGAAGGATACTTCCAACAGTACGTATACCTACATAAAATGACAAGCAGATACGCCCGTCAGTAATTCAAGTAAGAGTTAAATGTGAAACTATACCAAAGACTCAGTGCCAAAACGCCCAAGTAAAATCGCACTCACGTCTGAGACCGCAAAAAAATCCAATGTCGGCCCCCAGTAGCACGTGTAAGTGTCTCTCAATATCCTGCAAGCAAAAAGAGATACAAAAGGGACTGTAGAACCTGTGGGGCAAGTAACACAGATAAAGGCATGCTTAGCTGTGGAGTCCCCCAGGGCTCAGCCCTGTCCCCACTCCTTTTTAATGTCTACCTGCAACCTCTGGTAGCAGCTTTAGCGAACATGGGCTAGAAGGAGTGTAAAGCAGCTTGGTTTACCAGAATGTAATCTTATTGGTATAGATTCAGTGAAAATGAACCACACAGTGTATCTATAAAAATAAATATTTATTATGAGATGCTCACTAACACATACAGATATCTCCTAGCCGGAGATATACACAATGCACACAATACTTTGCAATAGAAATAGGTACGGAGCATGAATACACAGTTGTTGCCTGGGGGAGACCTACCCATATACTACAATAGTGGTATGTGAACCACGACTCAAGCCAGGACTATACCCAGGAGACGTAGAAGTGTTGGGACCCAAGGAACCACCCAAGGTAAGTACCCAGGAACCCCACGGAGGCTGTGTGCAGAGTGGAAACACGACAGAGTGCTCAATTCAAGTCAATGGGTAAGTTGCGGTCGCAATTTTAAAGAGGAAGGATCGTTCCCAGTGGACCCTGAAGAAACCTTGTGCAAGACAGAAGGTTGGAGAGCCACCCTACCCGTGGACACCCCAGGAACCAGGATACCTACATGAGGGATGCCGGGTGCATAGGTGTGAAGTGGCGTTGGAATCGCTGTGGAACTCAGTGGAGGACTTCAGGAAGATACCACTGCCGAAGAAGGTAAAAGGGTCTGGTGAAACAAAAGCCTGGATTCAAGAAGAGTAGAACCTGTAAGCAGAGCGGACAGAGTCTAGGTCACCCAGGAGTGACCCAGGAGCACGGGAGTTGTGTGCTTACCAATGTTGGCTGTTGCAGAGAAGTTGACAGTGCCTATGTTTATGCAGCTACGTGGACCAGGTGAAACTGAGGACGACCAGGAATGGTGAACTAGCTGTCACACCTCGGATGTCGATATCCAGCGGGTCGGTGTCCGGCGGGCGCACCAACAGACCTTGGGAATGGCAACACATGGCAGAAGAGGAACAGGTGCAGTGTCGGGACCAGCAAATTCCCAGAGACTCACTATGTGCAAGTAAATCATAGTAGGCCCTGAGCAAGCAGGGGAGCCCACTGGAGTTGAAGAAGACCCTTCGTGAAGGCCCGATGATCTCTGGGGACAAGAGTCGTCCAACCTTAGCAACGGCCAGTTGACGTGGTGCACAGGGAGTCAGTTCCAGTTGTGTTGGTGAGGGATACTGGTCTGGAGGCCTCGAGGAATCTGTAGGACCCTCACCTGTGTTACCGACCCAGTGGAAGTCCAGGATCATCAATCGGTCAGCTGTGTTGCAGTGCCTGCATATGCGGGTGTCTTTAGATGTCCACAGGACCTTGAAGGGACCTGTACGGAGCACGGACACTAATGGTGCAGTGGGCTTGCAGAACAAAGAGAACAGGAGCAGACGGAGACTTCCCAGTTGCAGTCTCAGTCCTAAAGGCAAAGACCGCTGAGGCCAGTGTGACGCGGTGTGCATGGCTCGGTCAGGATGTCCAGACGGTTGAAGAGAACGCAGAGTTTGATTTGAATCGAATCCTACGACGAATCTTAAGACCCACCCTCCTGTAAGCCCTAAAGTACCCTAAGCAAAGAGTTGGGGTGATTCAGGGGCTCCTCCCAGAGGAGGGGCTGGGCAGTGGGGGGGTTACTCCCATGTCCTTTGGCCAGATAAGCGCCAGAGCGGGGACCCAATGGCTCCCTGAACTGGTTTGAGCTGGAGTATGCAAGGAGGGCTCCAAATGTGCCTTTCAAGCAGTCTGAGTGTTGCTGGCAAGCGCCCCCACTCTGTCCCAATACACTAAACCCTGTCTGGGAGGTTGTCACACCTCCCTGTGACAGGATACCTATTGTCTGCCTTCCCGTGCTCGGGCTTGGCTGAGCAGCAGGAGGTCAGAATCGTTTCTCAGGCCAGCAGCAGTCAAAGCTTGCTGTCCGGTTCTGGGCGGAAGGTACCGGGAGCACTGAGGGCCTCCTGAAGGACCTTTACATTGCCTGGAATCCAACCTCCCACACTGTTTACTGTGTGGGAGGTATGATTCCAATATGTTTGATATCAAACATGACAGGGCTCGTAACAGCCAGTTTAGAGATGGTCATTGCGTAATGACGCAGGGCCACTCAATGTATCGTAATGGCTAATGCACTTACAATCCGGGAGAATGGACTCCATAGGATGCAGGGGTTTCCTGCTCATGCAGGGGCACCCTCTCACTTAGAACCAAGCACTCTGCTATCAGGATTGCAATGGCCTGCCATAAGGGTGACTTACAGGTCTTACGTGCAGTGACACTAAATATAGGAAACCTATATCTTTAGTAAGTGGTGCTAGCACCAGCTTACACAGGCTGCAATGGCAGGCCAATAGACACAGTTTGATTGGTCTCTCATGGGTGGCATAGTACCTGCTGCAGCCCAATGGATACCCCTGGTGTACCTATGCCCTGGGTACCTCAGTACTAAAAGAACACAGTTGGCTGCAACATGGTTGCTGCCTACTCCTCTTGGACCTCTCGGCTGCCTTTCACACGGTTGACCATGACACTAACACAAAGACTCCACAAAGCCGGCAAAGAGGGAACTGCTCTAGACTGGATCATGTCCTACCAGTGAAACAGACTAGAAAAAATGGTTAGGGGTTCTGCCCACCTCACCCTCCCGTACCTGAGCAGGAGACATCCAAAGATGAAAAAGTAGAAACAAATGGTACTGAAGGGATCAATCCATTTTAATTATCAAACAAGAAACAATTCATTGTCTTGTGATTTGCGAATTATACGCAGCGTAAGTATATATTAATTCATATACACATATATAAGCGAACAGCCAGAGAGGCACAATGTAAACAAATAACACAGTCTATATACAACACATCACATGTACATTATATACAAATACAAAAAGCACTATACAATACCAAAAACACTTCTCTGTACCCTTGAGACAAAAAATTATATATATACACACCAATTTACTTATGTACCTCCTCTTAATTTGGGGTGGAGTACACAAATAAATGGTTGTACCAAAAACAAAGCACCAGGGGTTAACTTATCAACCCAGTCTACATGTGTGTTAGTGCACCTTGGAAAAAATCCATTCTTCCTTAAATTTTTACAGGGGACTCCGTTCAAAGCATAAGGTGTTGACGAAGTCGCGGTCGCGTTTCAGCCAGATGATATAGGCTTCATCAGGACATGGGTACTCTAGTAACAACAAATACATATATTATCCTCTTTCTACCTAAACAAGAAAACACATTACAGCTGCTAGAATTAAAACCTCTCCCCCACATGTGGAAATGCAGTGTCAATGGATGATTCCATCATAGAGAGAAAAGGAAAAACGGATCGTCAAGACCCAAACAAAGAAAAATCCAAGGACAAATAAAAATGAAATAAATATTAATCATAATGGAGACTATCAAAAAGACCCCAACCACACCTCCAAAGGTGAACAACACAAGCATGTGACAAAATTTAAAAACTAAAGACAATCAATCAAATCACCTTATAACCCAAAGTGTATTAGAGCATTTACATGCCAAGTACTACAAAACACATCACGTGTGCAATATAAATACCTATTCTTCACGGCCCTGGCTAAACCTCCGGCTGGTATCGCCGGCCCCCCCACAACACAACCACCCTAGTGGGTGGGGTAGGAACCACCGTCTTGGCTCTATTCCCGTAGACTCTACATGAAGTAAACATATTTAAAGAGGCCCATCAATCACAGGGGAAGATCTTTCAGGGGGGACGTAACCACACATAGCCATCACTGACAACAGGATATCTAACACAGATCCCGGCGCACATACCTTTATATCTTCACAGTGTCCGCCCAGATAGAGAATAATATCTGAAGTGGCTCCAGTCGCGCAGTCTTCCTACAATCATGCCGGACCCCAGGAGAAAGAAGAAGAGAGGAACAACACACCGTCAGTCACTCGAACCTCTCTCCGCATTCCCCTCCACCAGTGTCCAAACGCGCTAACTAAAGGTACACACATGCTGGATAACGGGGATCTATAACCTAAACTACGTGCGTTCACCCACCTGTACTTACTCTCCAAGTCATTAACTTCACAACTGGTGGCAGAAGGCCGGTCATGTGCGGATCTAAATCCGAGTGAAGCAGGCAGCTCAAAATACCCATAGTTCACGTGCCCGCTAAACACAGAGGGTTTCTCTCTCAAAGCTACATATTGGCCTAATTAAAACCCTGACAGAAACCCTCAAAGAAGGAGAACAGTCGGGCCACACCTGCTTATCAATCCACTATCGTACCCAACACTCCCCTCAATAATCTGCTCTAATCTAAATTGAGCTCACTGCCCGCGCTGCGCTCGCAGCGAAACAGAACTAATGTCATCCACACCCCACCTTTCTCGTCCAAACCATACTTTACAAAAGCTGGGGTCCCTCAAGGCTCTATCATCTCGCCCATGCTTTTCAACATCTACATGATCAATCAATTTCACCTCACAAGCTATAATTATGCAGATGACACGCAAATACCTTCAACTGGAATGCCCCAAAGACATTGGAGACTCGCCAATTTTCAGTTGTTTCAGAGTCGTGGATCAATGGATGATTGGAGAAACCTCAAATTGAATGCTTCCAAAACGGAAATACTCATCTGTGGCGATTGGAAACATTATGATCGCTTGCTGCTTGGCGTGATGAACTGGGAACACTGCTTAAAGTATCGAAGGAAGTAAGAAACCTCAGTTTGACCATGGACTCCAAGCTATCGATGAATGCCTAAGTGGACAAACTAGCAAGATCAAGCTTTGTTACTATAACAACTCTGCTTCAAATCTTCCCCCATTTGGGATTTCCACACAAGGTCTAAGCTACCATCTCTCTTGTTTTGTCCAAACTCGATTACACCAATAGCCTCTACCACGGATCACCTTTAATGACCATGAAAGACTACAACGGATTCAGAACTCGGCTGCCAGACTACTCTTGTATATCAAACAGCTAGACCACATCTCCCCTGCCTTGAAAGCCCTGCATTGGCTCCGTCAATGCTATTCTGAGGACACAGCAACACTTCCACTAAACAGTCTAGGCAGACTGTAACATTTACCTTTGTTCCCCTGTCCCGGCTGTCTTTCCTGCTGCACACCAACACTCAGCGAGGTCCGGGGGACCACACGCACCAACATTCCCCCTGTGGCGCCGGTCTGTGATGCCATCAGCAAGCGTCAGGAGGCGCTTGAAATTCAGAGTAAGGCTCTCGCACCGCGGGACGCGCAAGGGCGCGCACCGGGCAAAGCTTGGGCCAAGGGCGGGGCCGTCCAAGGCCGGAGGAGGCTGGGCTGCTCTCTAACCCCTAATCCCTGGGACCTGTATTTAAGGTACTGTGGCTATGTCCTCCGGATTGCTAAACTTTTTTGAAATTGTCCTTTCTTTTATTGGCACCCAGTTGGCACAGTGTGTATCACAATTGACTCTGGACTGAGAACACTGAAGAACGTTGTATGTGTAGATTCCTCTGCTTGCGCTGCTGGTCTTAGATAGTACTTTCTAGCACTGGTTCACTTACTAAGTATTTGTGTAGTTGGGTATAGAGCATCATAGTGGTCCTTTCAAGAGGAACCTCTTGCGTACATCTAAAATTAAAACCTAATAACTAACACGAGAGTCTAATCTTAAAAATATTTCAGAATGAGGAGAATAGAATACGTAGAGAAGAAACAGGCCCGGTCTTGTCCAAACCAAATAGTAAACCTACCTTTACTGACAGGATGCTAGAAAAGGCTCTAGGAGCAGTGGCAACTGAAATAGAGCGGATCGAGAGACGACTGTCCCTGACCCCAAATCTAGAAATTGCACCGACTGACCCGAGTATCGTACAAATCTCAGGGGTTTCTATAACTGACCTCTCCAGTGAACAAACACCAATAATAGAAGAAGTTATCTCCGAGCCACCCAGGGTTATTACTCCAAACCAACTGTACAGAAAAGGCAAACCTAAACCTAAGGCGAAAGCTCCTGCAAGAAGGAAGAAGCCCCAGGGTGTTACTTCTGATAATGGGAAACTTGGGATGAGGAACCCAGAAGAGAGCATGGAAACCATAAGTGATCAGCCAGTGTGGGTTACAAAGTTGGTGGTGGATCTGCAGATCCAAGTGAGGGATATAGTTAAGGATGAACTTAGGGAGGAGCTACGTCAGCAAGCAAGATGGCTGCTTAAGCTCCCGGCTCCGCCGACCTCCGTAACCCGCCATGATGTCCTGTACGCTATCCTGATTTTACGCCCAGACTCTGTGTGTATGAACTGATCCACACTCCGATGGTGAAATCCGGACACTTTTATCAGCTTGTTTGACAAAGTTCCATCGAGTTAAATTTTGCGGCCTACACCAGCGGTGAAGCCAGGGCCTGGAGTACTTGCACAGCCGGGCTGTAGTGCAACAACATCGGCCAGGAGGATTGGGCTGGGTCCGGTCAACCGGATTGGAGGCCTTAATTCTGCCTGCAATTGACAGCAATCGTTTCCATCGCTCAGCTTTGACGGAGGGGTGAGTCAGCTTGCTGCCGGCTGCGAGTGGGGTCTCCGTCCCGCGGCCCCGTCTCTTGGTCTTCGGGGCTCGGCGGTTCGGGGTCTCTGATCTGCGGCCTTCACCGGCTTAACCACGGTCGCGGAAGAAGACTGGTCACCCCTCGCAAACTGCACTTTCGTGGTCTTGCCTGTTCCCCCCGAAGATGCCAGATCCACCCGGGGAGGTAATTGCGTCAGATGTCGGGCATGAAACTATGAATCAAGCGGTGCATGAACTATCAATGAGGTCGATACTAGCTGAACTTTGGGCACTTCGCTCACATGTGGACACTTTGGTGAGCAAATTGGATACGCGCCTATCCGTGATGCTCCGGACGGAACCGGGCATGGCCCTATCGTTGGAACCGGACTCTACAGCCATTCAGACCGCGGCCATTTTGATTCCGTGTGAGAGCCCCGTGAGGAAACAGGCACTGGAACCATCGGATGGTCCCCTGGGAGATTGTGTTCCCGAGGATCTCAAGATCTTCCTCAACCCTCCACCACCATCGGCTTTGGAGAAGACATCGAGCACGCCCCCCAGAGACTTTTGTTTGTGACTCTCTATCTTCTTTGTGGTCATCTTCTCCTTTCCTGGTGACGCTGCGACTCCTGCGCAAGATACAACGGACCTGTTCAACTAGGAGGGAGGGTCTGTCTATGTCTACAGTTCCTTTGGACTCACTGCCTGCCGGTAGCCATGGACTGCTTTCTGATGACTCTCTGCCTCTCTATTTCTTCTTTTTGGGCCTTTGGGTCTTGCTGGGAGGGGCTCGCTTTCTGGTTCGGAGGGGCCAAGGTTGATACCGACTGGAATGGGAATGGTTGGCATGGCATTTATACATGTTGGACTCGTAATTGTTTGCTCTGAGAGGCTGGGCGGTGTTACCCTCTACTTTCATTTATATTGTCATTTTAAACCTGTCTTTATAATGATAGGGGGTGGCTGTCTTGGGCGGGGGTCTAAAGGGGCCAGGAACCTACACGGAAATGCCCTCCTCCGTTTCTTCTCCTATCTTTGGGGTTTTAGTTATTAGGGGCGACAGGCACGCTGCTAGTGGGGTCAGGCTATAGCCATTGCAGGGGTGCAGGGTGGGGGTTTGGATGGGGGTTTTTTTATTTTGCCTTTTTTATTTTCTATGGCCTTTCTTTCTTCTTTCCTTTTTCCTTTCCCCATTTTTAAGGATCAGTATAGCTATGAATCATCTAGACTCTTACTATGTGCTCGTATTTTGTGCTAACGTTTTACGATATCCTGACTTTTGGGTGGGCGGGCTCAGAGTGCCCGAGCAATATGGAATGTGACTTTTGTTGTCTTTCGTACAGGTCTTAATGCTCTGGTGCCACCTTTTTATCATAGTGGTTATTTCATGGAAATCCTGTTTTTACCTTCTCCCCCGCATTCTGTTTGATTGTATGGCACCTGATCCTTCCATATAAAATATAAAATGAAACCTTTGTCTCATCCTGTAACCCGTCTGTGCATTCCTAAATACAACTCTTATCCTGTATCGCTGTCGGACCCCGGGATTGTCGGCCGATGAGCCGTTTTGTACATTGATATTGGAGACATTAAGTTTCTTAGCGGCCAGCCCCTGTGGTTGTAGGCCCGTACTTGTATTTTTATTGAATGCTACAATAAAGGTTTTAAAAAAAAAATAAAAAGGATGAACTTAGATCGTTACAAGAGAGGGTTGACGGGCTGTCTGTACTTTTTAATGATTGGATAAGTACAATGGGGGGGGGCATGGTATTGCTGGACCTGAATGTGGGTCACGAAGTCAGACCACTATAAGCAATGTATTGGTTAATCCTAACCTCAAACCTAATGAACAAGCCCTGCCTCTAAAACCAAATGGGGAGATTCACACGTCGGAGGCCATTAGAGATAGCCCTGCAAGGCCCACATCGGTTACTTCTAACCAAACTAATTGCCCACCCCCATTGTATAAATCCACAGAGCTACAACAATCAAACAAGAGGCAGGCTGCGGGAGGCGTCTCTACAAACATAGAAGCCACCAACCACTTTTTACCCCCTCCAGTTATAAATCTACCACCTGCATCAACTCCGTATGTCCTCATTCTTGCAGGTATCCCTGAACTTAGAATGGATCAAGCTGAATCTCACCAAGAATTAAAGAACAAATGTTTTCACTGGCTTGTAAACCACAGATATTTTAGATATGAGGATGTGGCAGAGATCCTATCCACACGCAGGGTGGGATGGAAAGGCAGACGATATATGGATGTACATGGAGATTGCATAATAATTCATTTTGGAAATCCGTCGATGACCCAAAAAGTTTTAGCTAGAGAGGATGGGAGAAAAATGGGTGGTACTCAAGTACTCCCTTTGGGTTATTTCTACCCCCCAACAGGCCCTACCATGGCATCAGGCATTCAGAGCGGGCGGGAGAAATGAACCCAATAACCATGAGTTGACTCATCAGCACTGGCTAAAGCAACCTATTTTTAACTGTAAATAGATTTAGCTGGTTGGATGGAGTAGTAGACTGACTACTGTGGGGGGCTACTAATATATGTAGATCTTCGTATAGATGGGGTATGGTCCAACTATAATTGGAACTCGCATATTATGCAGGCGATAGGCCTTCGCTCCAAAGGGATAAACATCATACTGGTAAACTGGTATAACGCTGTTGGTGCAAATGGCAGGGGAAGTGTAATAAAAGAACTAGACTCCCGCCTAAGTGCCCAGCTTTCGGTGGCAGAGGCAGCAGTTGCCCCGCGTGTCGTCCTTGTGGAGGACTTTAATTGCCACCTTTGTGGGGACTTGAGACCACTAAATAAGGACTGGTCACGGTGCACAGTGGAGAAAGGGCCACACTTTGTACACTCCCCAGATGGGTGGGAAATAGATAAGGCGATGAAAAGGCATAATCTGGCCCATACAATAGACATGTTCAAGATTGCTAGCGTTGGGGAACCAAGCCCAACCTTTAAGGGTAGAGGATGTCACTCTTATATAGACTTCATAATGGTTTCCACTACACTTAAAACGTGGGTTGGTAGGGCGGCAATCGAAAACAGTATATTTAGTGACCATAACCCTCTAGTGGTGGAGATAAAATGCTTAAAAGTTAAGAACGCACCACCGGGAGTAGATAGGATAGAAAGGATAGTAGATCAAGGGAGGAGGCTTAGATGGTCCAAAATAGATGGGGAAAAGTTTTATAAAAGTCTAATAACCACAGGGTTAGATGCAATAAACGTATGCCTTGACCTAAATAATGAGGGAGTGGCGGTAGTGACGGCATTCGAAGAGATGGCTCATCTCATCGACGGACTCCTGAAGACCAGCACAACTAGGGCATCTACTACAACACCCACATGGTTTGACAAAGAATGCTCAAAGGCACTTAAAGATCTGAAACTTAGGCTAAAACTGCGCCCCAGAGATAACACTCAAATAGTCCAATGTAGATTGATGTACAAAAAGACGCTAAAAACTCGAAAAGTCAGTCTCCAAAGACAAGCCTGGGAGGATTTAAGGGAGGCGGCAGAAAGAAGAGACGTGTCCGAGTTTTGGAAAATTATAAATGAACCGTGTTTCCAGGACTCAAACGCACCACAAATCCTGAACACCATCCCACCAGAGCAGTGGCAGGCCCATTTTCAGAACCTGTATAATCACACAAGCAAAACAAACTATGATGAAGGACAGAGGCCAAAATCAATTGCACGGCTAGAGATTACCCTGGCTAAAGTAGGAGGGGCAATCCTGGGGTTCACTAAAAACAAAGCACCTGGCCCAGATGGCATACCCCCGACCTCTACCTTAGCAAAGTGGAACTGTGGGCTCCTATTCTTACGAGGGTCCTGAACGTGGCAGTAGAGGCGGGACTGCCACGCTCTTGGTCCTCGGCAACCATCGTTCCAATCTTTAAAAAAGGAAATCGGGATGACCCCCTATGCTACCGTCCGATATCCCTGATCGATGCCACGGCAAAGGTGTTGGGTCGTGTCATTTTAAAACGCCTGTCAGACTGGGCTGATAGTAACCAGCAAATAACAGACATACAATATGGGTTCAGGGAGGAAAGGTCAACCACGGACCAGTGCCTGAACCTCTACCTTCTGATCGCTAAGTACACCATAGCGAACAAGGGGGCGGTCTATCTAGGCTTCATGGACCTCTCTGCGTTGTTTAACCATGTGAATAGGGAGAAACTATGGTCCCTGATGATAAGCCTAGGGGTGGAACAAGATCTAGTTGATACTTTAAAGGCCCTACATTGGAATACATCTGCGTCTGTCCGCTATAATCAAGATGGAAGTAAGACCTCACCATTCCCATGTACGAGCGGAGTAAGGCAGGGCTGTATCTTAGCTCCATTTTTGTTCTCGCTGTACATTAACAGCTTGGACAGGGAACTATGTAAACTTGAGTGGATTCCCCCCAAATAGGTTCTCGCCCCATCCCCGTCCTGCTCTACGCGGACGACGCGGTGTTGTTAGCCCGAACACCGCTGGGGCTGCAGAGGTTGATTGACGGATTATTAAGTTTCATGGCCACACTGGATCTGTTTGCAAACCTAGACAAGTCATATGGCATGTTAGATGGGGAAAGACCAAACAAGAAATTCGCTTACAGATAGGCTCCCATAAAATGGGCCTGGCCAATGCTTTTCCTACCTAGGCGTACTATTTGACAGGCTCTTAAAGTTCAAATCCCTGGTGGACAAACACGCCGCAAAATTGGTGGCTTCGTCAGGGGCTATAATGGGCTATGGGAGGAGACTGGGTAGATGGTCCCCGTAGCAAGTGATGAACCTGTACAGATCAATATGTTGTGCCAAAGCCGCCTACGGCTCGGAAGTCTGGGGTTTTGTAAACACATACCAAGTCCAGGCAGAAGAAAATACGTTTTTTAGAAGGATCCTGAAAGTACCGAAAAGCACCTCATCTTACATCATACATGAGGAACTAGGAGAACCCTATATTACAGATCGAATCAAGGTCAGGCCACTCCTGGCCTGGGTTAAAATCTGGTCTAGTCCTGAGGCCGATTTGAGTAAGCAAATTATTAAAGACTGCCTGAACCACGATAAAGGGAGTTCCATCCACTGGTTAAAGTATGTTAAAGACACCCTAGAAGCAATTGGCTGCAATAATTTTTATACCGTGCCTGAAGTCCTTATCGCCCAGATTAAGACAATGGTCAAGAGACTTTTTGGTGAATGGACACTCATGTGCAGGGCGGCCATAGAAGAGCGTAAACCCACGGTCGCGTCTTATGGATTACTGAAAACTGAAGGTGGAATGGAACCCTATTTATCAGTGATCCACACTGCACAAGGCAGATTTTACATGACCCATTTTAGTTTGAACATGTTGCACCATCTATTGTCTGTTCCCTCT
The DNA here is from genome assembly GCF_964263255.1 of Lissotriton vulgaris. Classification (NCBI taxonomy): domain Eukaryota; kingdom Metazoa; phylum Chordata; class Amphibia; order Caudata; family Salamandridae; genus Lissotriton; species Lissotriton vulgaris. The sequence goes on along the minus strand of NW_028241407.1, from coordinate 492,011 downwards.
GGTTTTAATTTATCGGTAGAGCAGAAGGGTACCTGCGGCTGCGACAATAGGTCTCCGCAGGATACCCTTCACTTCGTACTGTTATGCTCATTTTACTCATCTCCCAGGCGTAAGTTCCTCATGGGAATCCTGAAACGAGCCAAACTCAAACATGCCAAGACAGCCCTTTTGTTTTTGCAGATGGCCACAGACCCTTACACACTGTCTTGTACGACGAGTTTTATTAGGGTGGCAATCAAACTAAGGAATACGAGAGAGACAAGTGATCGTAATACTTTGTAAATAGAGACTGGATAACAGGAAATCTCCGATACAAATGTAATGGATTTTTATCTTTTTAACATGGCTTTTTAAATGTTTTTAATGTACTTTTATGGTATCTTTTGAAGTGCCGAATAAAGATATTTGATACTGCTACTGGTTGGATAGAGTAGACTGACTAAAGGAAAACTCCTCTATCATTAAGGTACAAATGTGTCCACCCCAAACACAAACCCGGATCCAGGTTAGTGATATAGGACCATGTATCCCGCGCAGGGAGGGCCCAACCTGTGGGAGCATGAGCGGCTCCCCTGGTTGCACCCACAAAGGCGGTGACTCGGTCCGGAGGGTTAATCCTAAATTTTGTTTACCCGTGGGGTCAAATTTCAAGGATGAAAGGGGAAAGATAGAGGCCGTATGCCAAGCACCACCCTAGCGCCTGATACACCGAATCCCTCTAATTGTTCAAAAACAAGGGTCCTATCATGGAACATCGCAGGTCTGAATAATAAGATAGATGATCCTATCTGGGGCTCTTTTGTTAGTCAATTCGAGATCTGCATGTTTCAGGAAACATGGGCTAGAGGGGAGGTCCCCAAGTTGGGTTTTGCCACCTTTAATATCACCGCAACATCTGGGGGTAAAAGGAGATCATCAGGAGGCCTTAGCGCATGGGTGGGAGTTCATCTAGGATGCACGGACCAAGCAGATCGACACAGGATCGAATGATGTACTATGTGTTATTCTCCAGTGTTTCCCTTAAAGATTTCCGTTGTTCTTTTAAATGTATATTCTAGACCTACGGTCCTGGCAAAGGAGTCAATTACATTGGAAGAGCTAACTATGTGCTTAGGTACCATTGCAAAAAATCATTTCAGTCAATCGTAAGATAAATTGAGCACTTTATATGAAGCCCTGGTCCCAGTGCTCCTGACGGCATCCAACTTAACAACTCATAATGGAGCAGGTATAGATCCTGAGTTGGTCACAATAAACCATGCTAGATTAGGAGAAGTCCCATTGGACTCCTTCTATCCCAAAAAAACAAACCAGCCTAGCAGGATGCCCCCCCACCCTTGGTATAACGATCAATGCCGCAAAGACATAAGATCGTTGGTATCGTCCGTCCAGGCTAATGATCGCCTGCAAATTAAATCTGCCAGGACGGTATTTAAAGCGGCCATCTTTGAAGCCAAAAAAGGGTGGGAAAAGGATAAGTGGGATGCTCTGCGAAGCGCCTTTGGTGCCAGGGACATGAGGACCTTTTGGAAAGTTGTCAATACTAGTAGTTCTGGGGTTAAATAACTGGTAGACTCAGATCTGGATGAAGAAGTCTGGCGGGAACATTTCAAATCTCTCTATTCCAAGGAAGAAACATTGACTAATGAGATATTTGAAGAATGTCCAATGGGGATTGACCATTCCCCCAAATTGAGGGAAACTAAAGAACCCTATGACGATAGCTTTAGTATAAGTATAAGTCTAAATAAAATCAAGGGAGCTTTAGTAAAAATTGCCCCAGTCAAAGCACCCGGCCTAGACAGAATCCCTGGGGACCTTTTCCGCAGTGAACCAACTGTCTGGGCTCCATTTCTTTAGGTGCTATTTAATGCCATACTTCAGGGCATGAAGATTCCCCCCAGTTGGGCCGGAGCGGAAATAATCCCCATCTATAAAAAAGGTTCACAGCTCCAACCAATTAACTATAGACCAATTAGCCTGATAGACATCACGCAAAACATCTTTGCACGTGTATTGCTGTTTAGGTTACAAGCTTGGATGGAGGAACGGGAGACAGTATCCCCTTTACAGGCAGGTTTAGGGAAAAACTGTCCACTTTGGACTAAATACTCAGGCTTCAACTGTTCTACTGGAAGACCATGTGTCTAGAGGGTGGCAGCCTCTATTTATTATTTGTAGACCTGAGGTCAGCCTTTGATTTGGTACCAAGGGAAAAACTTTGGAGAGTCCTCCATGAGATGGGGATTCCAACATATCTGACCCATCTCACCAACCGGCTGCACGAGGATAACTTTGCCCACTTTGGCAAGAATGGAAAGTTAACTGCACCCATCCCGATCAAACGCGGTGTTCGCCAGGGCTGTGTGCTCTCCCCCACTCTCTTCAGTCTTTACATCAATGGCTTGATAGATCATTTATTATTTGAGAAAGACCATGATGCACCTAAGTTAGCCTCCCGAAAATTCCCAGCAATGACGTTTATCGACGATACTTAATTAGTATCCAAATCACCTATGGGGATCCAGAGGGTACTCAATAAATTAGAAGTATTCTGTAGTGAAAGAGGATTAGAAATTAATCTACAGAAAACTGCATTTATGGTGTTTAATAGCCCCAACAGTGCACGAGCAAACTCCTCATTAAATGGTGAAACCCTCGAAAGAGTTTCCTCGTTTGACTATCTAGGCATCACAATCACAGAAACTATGGATTGGGGGGCACAAATTGAAAAATCATCACTAAAATTATCACAATCATCGGGTGGCATTAAGGTCTTCTGTAAGTCTAGCCAGAAACCAGTGAGTCCAGCCATTGAAATATATAAGGCCCATTCCCGGGGAGGGGCGTTATACGGTGCAGAACTCTGGGGCTATTCAAGACTATTTGTGGTTCTCTCCGTCAGTTTTAAAATTAGGCCTGGTTTTTAATATGATTGGATTATAGTGAGCATGTTCGTTGGTCCCTTAATTATGCTATAGGGAAACGTAATTTACTAGTCTACCTCCGCAATTACTGTAATAAACATCATGTGCAGAAGTAGCCTGCATTATAGGGGGCTCTTAGTGCCAGGACCTATTATCTGTCGTATGATAAGAATATTTAGAAATCCTTTTTATGTAAATTATTCATTTATTGCATTATGCACTTTCCAAGGGTGAATCCTTGTTCCTTGCCTTGAATAACCCTCTGTGGTTTTCGCTTCTTTTTGTCCTCCTTTTGTGAATTAATAAGAATTGTAGGCATTTTTAACTGAGCGTGGAATTCATTTACTTTACATGTGCGCCAATACTGTTCATAATTGATTTCTTCACTTCTTTTTAATTATATGTCATTGATTTTGATGTATATTTACATGTATTTATATGTATTGTGTTTGTACTTTTGGGGTCATATTGACCGAAATAAAGTTTATTGAATTGAATTGAATTGAATTGGTTACCGGTTGCCAGAAGATCCACGTTCAAGCTGCTTTGTATCACCCACAAAGCGATACATGGAACAGGGGAACAGGACAGCTCTTCATCAGAAATAAAATCACCAAACACATTTCTTTCCCAGAGGGTAGGCATGGGCAGAGAAAGTGGGACGGGGTGAAATGTTGGATTTGGGGGGCTTGATTAGGACGTACCGTAGCACGGGGACACACTAGCCTAGTGTAACCAGGCACTTCATAAACTTTGCTTATTATTATTCAACAAAGGAACCTCTGCTCAAGAGTTGCACCTTGCCTCAAAATCCCAAGATAATTGAAAAAAATCATTATTATTATTATTATTATTATTATTATATTTATTTTTATAGAGCGCGCAGCTACCCGGAGGTTTCCCGGCGCTAAAGACATTTTGAGCGAAAATACAGTAGGGGGACAGAAGGGCTTATAGGAGGATTATTGGTTGAACAACCATGTTTTTAGGTTCCTACGGAATTGGAGGTAGCATTTGTCCGTGCGGAGCTGGATGGGGATTCCAAAGAGAAGGGGCAAGGTGTGAGAAGGAACGTCCACCCATTCTTGCTCGGTTAATCCTGGGTACCTGAAACTTATGTTGGCTTTAAGAGCGGAGGGTTCTTGGGGGGCAATATTGGTGAACAAGGGTGCTCAGGTAGGATGGTGCTTTACCTGCCTTAATTCTGTGCATGAAACACAAGGCTTTAAATTTTGTGCGGCTTTCGATTCGAAGCCAGTGAAGATTACGTAGACCAGAGGAGGTGGAAGATTTTTTGGGCAGTTTGCAGAGCAGCCTAACCGCTTTGTTTTGTACTGTTTAAAGTTTCCTCGTGACTTCTTTACAGGCTCCCAGGTACAAGATGTTGCCGTAGTCCAGTCTAGATGTGATTAGAGCCTGGACTACGATTTTTGTGTGTCCTGGGGGAGCAGCCACATGATTTTCCTGAGCCACTTGAGGATGGTAAAACAGGTGGCTGCAACTCTGACCGCTTGTTGTTTCATATACATTTGGTCATCAAAAATGATGCCAAGATTGTGAGCGGTTTTGGAGGGAGAGGGTGTGGGTCCCATCTGAGGTGGCCAATGTTGGGGGCCCCACAAGGCAGTGTGTTTACCAAACAGAAGCAGTTCGGTCTTTCCTCCATTGAGTTTCAGTTTGTTACCATGCATCCATTTGGCAATGTTGTTAAGGCCGGAGCAGAGGGAAGACGGGTTTGCATTAGCGGAGAGTGAATAAATGAGCTGTGTGTCATCAGCATATGAGTAGATCGTCAACCCAGATTGTTCCGCTAAAATAGCAAAGGGACTGATGTACAAAATAAATAAAATGGGGCTGAGAATCGAGCCTTGGGGAACCCCAAATTGAGAGTCATGTGGTTTTGAGGAGGATGTGGAAGAGAAGACTTGGAAGGTTCTGTCAGTAAGGAAGCTTTTGAGCCATGCAAGGGCAGAGCCAGATATGCCACAAGTTTGCAAGGTGTTAAGGAGGATGGTGTGGGAAACCGTGTCAAACGCGGCACTGAGGTCGAGTAAGATGAGTGCCACGGTTTCCCCATTGTCAACATGCCGGCGTATGGTCTCGGAGACCCCTAGAAGGGTCGATTCGGTTGAGAAACCTGCCCTAAATCCCGACTGGGATGTGTGAAGAAGGTTATTTGTTTCTGTAAAGTAAGTAAGTTGGGTAACAATATGTTTTCCCAAGATTTTAGAAAATAGGGGTAGGAGCGAGATTGGGCGGAAATTAGAAGGGTCATCTGGATCCGCAGTAGCTTTCTTCAATAAGGGTGATACCATGGCATGTTTCCATGCCTTGGGGACTTTGGCTTCCCTTAAGGAGGAGTTAAGGAGCTCCAGAATGAGCGTAAGGGAAGGGGTGTCGAGTGTCAGAAGGACTTGTGGGGGAAAGGGATCCAGAGGGGAACCAGATTTGATAGTTTTGATGATTTCACGTAATGATGACAGGTTGAGCAAATCTCAGTTAGCTAAATGCTGAGAGGTGTCACATAAAGATGGATCCGGTCTAGCATCGTCAGAGTGAGAAATCATTTTGGGAGATTCAGGTACTATTGAAGAAGAAGTTGGGTCTGCATAGATTTTAGCTATTTTGTTTATAAAACATTCTGCCAGAACATTGCACTGTGAGGAGTCCAAACAAGGGGCTTTCGGTTGACAGGTAGACCCAGAGAGTTCTTGCACAATTTTAAAAAGTGCTTTGGGACTGTTTAGAGCATTCTCAATAGTTAATTTGGTATATTCAGCTCTGGCTATTTTACAGTTTGCATGATATTTCGATAGGGCAGCTTTATATAATAGCTTTATCGAGGGGTCGTAGTGGGCACGCCATTGACGCTCTAAATTTTTACATGCAGTTTTTTCAAGTTTAATTGAATCCGTAAACCAAGGGGCAGGGGGGATGATGTGAGTTCTGCTTTTTATTTCTTTGTGGAAGGCATACATTGATGGCAGAACTAAGCCAGTTATGAATAAATGCGGCCTCCTCTATGTTTGTTATGTTGGTGAGGGGCCTAGTTTCGTCAAGGCACGCATTCAGTTGGGTAGTATCGAGTCACCCTAGCTCCTGTAGGAGCATTCTGAGAGGTGACAGGCAGGGGGACAGTTATTGTAAATTCCACCAAGTAATGGTCGGACCAGGGGATAGGTACATGTGGTTTACATACAATATTGTCAAGACTAGAGAAGATCGGATCAAGTAGATTGCCGGCCTTATGGGTTGGGCCAGAGTTGCAAAGAGTAAGGTTTAATGCTGCTAGGTCAGCTATGAGGTTGGTACTGGTGTGACAAGAGATATCATTAAAGTGGATATTTAGGTCTCCGACTATCAGAAAGTTAGTGGCATCTAACAGGAACGGGGCAATGAACTCAGGAAAGGAGGTTGCCCAGGTGCTGGCTGTGCCCGGAGCACGATAGATTAATGCACCGGATAAGGTGAAATTTGGGGATAGTAGGAGCTTGAAGGAACCAGCTTCGCAGTTTTGGATGTCAAGGTCTATCCATTTACAGGTGTATATGTTTTGAAAAATAATTGCAATCCCACCTCCCTCTTTATGCAGTCTATTTTTGCTAATGTATGTATAGTTCGCGGGTAGGGCTGCTGCTATATCTGGCCCTGAGCTGTTGTTTAACCAGGTCTCAGTAAGGAAAAGTGCGGCTGGTTGTGATGTCGTAAGTAGGTCAAAGATATCCGTTTTATGTTTTGGTAATGACCTGCAGTTCAGACTAATAAAAGAGAGTTCATTTAGGGGTGGAGTAAGATCTTGTGTAGGCCGTGACGGTGGGAAGTCGGCGGTTTCCGAATTAAGTGCGGAGGGTATGGATAGGAGGCTTAAATTGCAGTTGGTGCATATTGAGGGGGTGTGCATGCAGCTAAGGGCCGTGCCTCGGGAGTATTGTACGGAATTACAGGCAAGAAGAATATCTCTGGAGTAGGTAATGGGGGTGTTAGAGGTTGAGACATAGGTTCTGGCCCCTGGTCCCGTCTGGTCCCGTACGGGCGCAGACGGGCAGGACTTTGGCTTGACTTCGGCGCGCCCGCTGCGCGCGTTCGTTGCGCGGCCGAGGACACATGGGATTATATGGACAGGGGCGGAGTCAGCTGCTAATCGCTGATTGGTTGGGGGTCAGGAAGTCGTAATGACTTCCTCCGTGGGCTGTTCGCCGTCCCTCCACACAAACCAAACTTTTGGCGGTGGACCGGGGACACGAACGCAGCGCAATTAGTCAAGTGAGTGCTTTCAATTTTTAAAATAACATAAATCTCTAACACAAGTTAAAATCGTGTGAATTGCGTTTTTACCAGCGCTCTAGCAAACATGGTCTCCTTGCTGGTTTCTGCGCTCAGTGAGTCAACAGAGCGACTGTGGGAGCGGCTTTTAAGCCTGTGGGGAGTCAGCTGCCAATCGCTGATTGGTTGGGGGTCAGGAAGTCGTAATCACTTCCTCCGTGGGCTGTTCGCCGTCCCTCCACACAAACAAAACTTTTGGCGGTGGACCGGGGACACGAACGCGGCGCAATTAGTCAAGTGAGTGCTTTCAATTTTTAAAATAACATAAATCTCTAACACAAGTTAAAATCATGTGAATTGCGTTTTTACCAGCGCTCTAGCAAACATGGTCTCCTTGCTGGTTTCTGCTCTCAGTGAGTGGGTGGCAAATCCTTCTCTGCTCAAGCAGTCAAAGGATGGAATTCTTTAACCCCCAACATTAGATCCACCGACAACCACCATATCTTCAGAAAACTACTCCAGAATTGGCTCTTCCCCACATAAGCACCATACGCAAACAGAAATATACAGCATATCACTCTGTATATAAGCATGTATTTGTACTATAGATATGTACCTGAATATGTGTATTGCTTTGTATAAACATGTTGAATAATTATGTTTAACAAATTTTTTTTTAAGTACAACACATTAAAACCAGAGTTATTCTATTGCATCTTTAATCTACATATATTTACTTCCTTTATGCTTCTATATACTTTCCATGTACTTGGATCTATATTACTTTTCTGCAAAAAAAGCATATTCAAAGCACTACCCTATTTCTCACCCTAAACCTCTATCAATATCTTTAATCTACATATACTTGCTTCCTTTATACGTCTATATACTTTCCATGTACGTATGGATCTATATATGTATTACTTTCTTCTAATTCTGCAATATCCAATGCATTGCCCTATTTCTCAGGCTATACCTCCATCAATATATCCACTACATCCACTCTCTCATTCATCCCAAACCCCATGCCACTAATATACCCCTCAAAATAGCCCTTTCTAGACTCTCCCCTACCCCTCCTTGCACCATCTGACACCTCTTTGCTATATTAATCCCCCAGCTCTGCCCCAGGGGCCCCCGAAAGAGGAGACCAGATCAGCCCGGCTCCTGCAGAGATTCCTTCCAGGATTATTCAGTCTATTTCTACAAACACAGCAGAAGGTGCTGACAATCTCCTACCTGAGCAGAGATCTGTCCAGACGTGTCCAGGCTCTCTCCTCCCCCTGGGGGGCAGATCTGGGGTCTGAGGGACAGATTTGGAGTCTGAGGGGGGTCTGTGAGGGTCTGAAGATGGAGGTAACTGCACAGCCAGACAGGGCTCCTTCCTCCTCTGCAGCAGGCTGGACACAGAACACAGGGAGGAAGTGATGTCACCGCCGCTGCTGGTGCTGTCTCTGCTGCCGCTGACCCGGAAAAGGAAATCCTTCTTCATTTATACAACGAAAAGCTCAGTTTGTTTCACCAGCAGGCGAGGAGCGCCCTCTGGTGGCCGCTGACGGAACCGCCGCCTCCAGGCTCCAGCAGGGAAAGAAGCATTGGCGCCTGCAAAGGTGTGTGTGTTTAGATGTGAGAGTGCGACCTGGGCAGCAGTGATGTTCATTGGTTTGTGCTGGAGGCAGCGCTGCTCTGGGTGTGGAGCTTCTTGGATGAGTCCAGTTTTCTTTAATTGCTTCTTGTCATTTCTCGGTTGTGGCAGTGATCGGGAGCCCCCCCCCCCTCCCTCTTGTGCCCCCCCCCCCCTCCCCGGCGGCAGAGAGGACCGGGAGGAGGGGGGGCAGACTGCACACGGGATCCCTCTGAGCACGAGCGCAGGAAACCCAGACACAGGGGCTGAGTGATGTGTGACAGACCCCGCCCAGCTCTGCTCAGCCTTTCAATGTGAACATCAAAGGATGCAAAGAAGGAACTCTTTCAAGAAAGCATTTTGAGAAAAGTGTACTTTCATTTGTTTAAAGATTTTATAGCCAGCTCTTTTATTTATGCGATTTTCTATAGCGCGAACTTTACCCGAAGGTGTCAGAGCGCTTTACATCGGAACCAGTTGAGAAACATAAGGATTTAGGATTACATGCGTTACATAAAGGTTACAAACAGAAAAAAATTTGCAAATGTACAAAGAGTAAAGTCACTCAAGGAAGAGATACAAATGGATATACTCGAAGAGTCACATGGGAATGGTAGAGAGTACAAAGGTCTACTCAGTGGTCGAAGTGGGAAAGAAAAAGTAGGGGAACTGTGGGTGGAGAATCAGGGTGCGGCAATTACCGAAGATTGAATCAGTGGGCGGAGTCAGGGGTGTGGCTAGAAATAGCAAAACATACCAATTTTTTGCACGTTTAGCATTTCACTGACCAGTTACAGCTTATAACGTTATTTAATTAAAACAATGGATAAACATGTTTATTTGAGGTTTAATTCAGGAAAAGCAAACTCTCATAGGGAATACAAATTTATGTAAAGCGTGTGAAATGTAAGCAGGAACAACATGTTACCTTAATGCTGTTACTCTCATTGTTCAGAAATCCATGATTATTTTTTGTCTTGTAGGGCCTCTCCAGGAGAATCTAGACTCACGGAAACCCACAAAGGCTCCCTCATATTCATGTCAGCCAGCTAGCTGCTCACTCATAATATAGCAAAAAGAACAACTGGTGGACAGAATGCAGAACAATGTCATACATTCATCCCAGTACAGAGATCTGGGCCTAAATCCATTGTTATTTTGCTCACCATGCCATTCCAGTTTGGAGGCAGCCATATGCAAATCAGTCTTCATCCTGCACCCAATGGGAACAGTCAATCAATCAATCAATCAAAGCATTTGTATAGCGCACTACTCACCCGGAGGGTCTCAAGGCGCTAGGGGAGGGGGGTCCGCTACTGCTCGAACAGCCAGGTCTTGAGCTGCTTCCTGAAGGCGAGGTGGTCCTGGGTCAGGCGGAGGTGGGTCGGGAGGGAGTTCCAAGTCTTGGCGGCGAGGTAGGAGAAGGACCTTCCCCCTGTGGTGGCTTTTCGGATACGGGGGACGGCGGCGAGGGCGTGGCCGGTCGATCGAAGCTGGCGTTTGGGAGCGTAGAAGTTGAGGCGGCTGTTGAGGTATCCTGGGCCCTGGTTGTGCAGGGCTTTGTGTGCGTGGGTGAGGAGACGGAAGGTGATTCTCTTGTTGACCGGGAGCCAGTGCAGGTCTCTCAGGTGTCCGGAGATGTGGTTGTGCCGGGGGATGTCCAGGATGAGTCGTGCTGAGGCGTTCTGGATCCGCTGGAGTCTCTTCTGGAGTTTGTCGGTGGTTCCGGCGTAGAGGGAATTGCCGTAGTCCAGTCGGCTGGTGACGAGGGCCCTGGGTGACAGTCTTCCTGGTTTCGGTGGGGATCCACCGGAAGATCTTGCGTAGCATGCGTAGGATGTTGAAGCACGACGAGGAGACGGCGTTGACTTGTCTGGTCATGGAGAGGTAGGAGTCCAGGATGAAGCCAAGGTTGCGTGCGTGGTCTGTTGGTTTGGGTGCGCTGCCTAGGGCGGGGGGCCACCAGGAGTCGTCCCAGGCTGAGGGTGAGGATCCCAGGATGAGGACTTCTGTCTTGTCAGAGTTCAGTTTCAGACGGCTGTTCTTCATCCAATTGGCTACCTCTTTCATCCCTTCGTGTAGGTTGGCTCTGGCGGTGGCCGGGTCGTTGGTGAGGGAAAGGATCAGCTGGGTGTCGTCGGCGTAGGAGATGATGTTGAGGTTGTGCTGGCGTGCGATGGCTGCGAGGGGACTCATGTAGACGTTGAAGAGGGTTGGGCTGAGCGAGGAGCCTTGAGGAACGCCGCAGATGACTTTGGTGGCTTCTGATCTGAAAGGGGGGAGGCGGACTCTCTGTGTCCTTCTGGCGAGGAAGGAGGTGATCCACTTCAGTGCCTTCTCCTGGATTCCGATGTTGCTGAGGCGCTGTACTAGGGTACGGTGGCAGACCGTGTCGAAGGCCGCGGAGAGGTCTAGGAGGATGGGGCCGCTGTTTCTCCGTTGTCGAGCAGGGCTCGGATGTCATCGGTTGCTGCGATCAGGGCGGTCTCGGTACTGTGGTTGGCCCGGAAGCCGGACTGCGAGAGGTCGAGGGATCCGTTAGTCTCGAGGAAGGCGGCCAGCTGCTTGTTGACGGTCTTCTCGATGACTTTTGCGGGGAACGGGAGCAGCGAGATGGGTCGGTAGTTCTTGAGGTCGGTGGGGTCGGCTGATGGCTTCTTTAGTAGGGCGCTGAGTTCGGCGTGCTTCCAGCTCTCCGGGAAGGTAGCGGTATGGAAGGAGGTGTTGATGATGTCCCGCAGGTGGGGTGCGATGACAGCGTCGGCCTTGTTGAAGACGTGGTGAGGGCAAGGGTAGGTCAGAGATCCGGAGTGGATGGAGTTCATCGTGTGGATGGTGTCTTCGGTGCTGATCGGGGTCCAGGCGCGGAGGGTGGTAGTGGGGGGCGGTGGTTCGGTCGTGGCGTGCGTCGGTCGAGTGCTGAAGCTGTTGTGTATGTCCGCGATCTTGTTGTGGAAGTAGGAGGCGAGGGAGTTGCAGAGGTCTTGCGAAGGGGTGATGTCGTTGTTTGCCGCGTTGGGGTTGGAGATCTCTTTGACGATGCTGAAGAGTTCTTTGCTGTTGTGTGCGTTGTTGTCCAGTCGTTCCTTGAATGCAGTTTTCTTGGTGGTGCGGTTCAGTTGGTGGTGTTGTCGGGTGGCGAGCTTGAGGGCAGTCATGTTGTCCGGTGTTGGGTCTCTGCGCCAGGCTTTCTCAAGGGCTCTGCAGTCCTTCTTGGAGCTCTTGAGTTCGTCGGTGAACCATGGGGCTTTCTTACTGCCGGGTCTGCTAGGCGGTGTCCTCAGAGGGGCGAGGTCGTCTGCGCAGTCGCTGATCCACTTCGTGAGGTTGGTGGCCGCTTGGCTGGGGTTCGTTGCTCTGGTGGGTGGGTTCTTGCTCAGGGAAGTCGCGAGCTGGTCGGCTGTGATCTTGTTCCAGCTTCTGCGTGCGACCTGTTGCTGTTGGTGGCGGATCGTGGTCCTTTTGAAGCTGAAGTGGACGCAGCTGTGGTCCGTCCAGTGGAGCCCGGTGGCGTGGCTGAAGGCGATGTCCTTGCTGGATGAGAAGACGGATTCGAGTGTGTGTCCGCCGTAGTGGGTGGGGCTGGTCACCAGTTGCTTGAGTCCGAGGTTGTCCAGCTGGGTGGTGGTGTTGCGGTCGTTGCTGTTCTCCAGGTGGAAGTGGAGGTCCCCGAGGAGGATGTAGTCAGCGGAGGGCAGGGCATGCGGGCTGACGAAGTCGGTGATGTCCTCGCTGAATTGTGTGCGTGGTCCCGGGGGTCTGTAGATGAGGGTGCCTCTGAGGGTGGTCTTGGGGTTGATGTGGATCTGGAAGTGCAGGTGCTCGGCGGGTGCGAGGGTGTCATTGGTGTTGGTCGTGATTCGGATGGTGTTTCTGTGGATGATGGCGATGCCTCCTCCTGTCTGGTTGACGCGGTCCCTCCGGATGATCTTGTAGCCGTCCGGGATGGCGATGGCGATGTCGGGCGCTGAGGAGGCGTTCATCCAGGTTTCCGTGAGGAAGGCGACATCTGGGGCTGTGGTGTCGAGCAGGTTCCAGAGCTCGACGGCGTGTCTATGGACGGAGCGGGTGTTGAGCAGGATGCACTTCAGGTGGCTACTGCTGTTGCTCGTCGATGTCTTGGGCAGTGCTGGAGTGGTGCAGGTCTGGATGCAGGTGAACTTGCAGGAGTTGCAGCTGAAGGGTCCGTGGGTGCGTCTTGGGGTGGCTCGGTAGCAACCCGGGAGTCAGCCGGCGTTGAGTGCGTTGAGTTCGGTGGCGCTGTAGGTGTAGGAACAGTCCAGCCTGAACTGCCAGACCAGGTCCTCCCTGGACTAGAAACAAGCATCCTAGACCGGTTTCGGGCTTTCAGCCCTCATTAGCCAGGATTAATTAATTGTGGGTTTGTAATGCGCTAGAATCGACTCCCGAAGGAGTATCTCTGCGCAGTAGACCGCTGGGAAACCCGTCCTGGCTTTCCCTGTGAGATGGTCCCTACTGGGTATCTCCAAGGTGAAACCAGGCATCCCCGGCGTATGTGGGGGGCCGTTGTGGAGATGAGGCAAGCTAATGCCCAGAGTTGCCGAGTGTGATCCCTGGTTAGGGTAGGCACCGAGATGAGAATTATCGAGTCCGCTGACCCTGGTTCACGACCCTGCCGTGTCGGGAATTGAACCCTGATCCGGGCCGTCCTCTGCTAGCTTGATTCCAGTAGCATGGAGAGCACGGGACTCATGTCTGAGCATACCTGTCCCACTCGGGGTGACAAATGCAAAAAGAACAATTGATGGACAGAATGCAGAACAATGTCACACATTCACCTCAGTACAGAGATCTTGGCCTAAATCCATAGTTTTTTTGCTCACCATGCCATTCCAGTTTGGACCCAGCCATATGCAAATCAGTCTTGATGCTGCACCCAATGGGAACAATCCAGCCCGAACTGCCAGGCCATATGTATTTAAGAGTCCTTTCATTCGGGAAGTGAACACAAAGCATTACCCACAGAACTATGCACATAACATATTGCTCTTTGATATGCATGGTACATGTTCTTTGCAGCAGGCATATTACCCCATTGCGCTACCTTAGATGAGTAAAACAGCCACTAGACAAAACATGCTCTCATCTCTCTCCAGCAGGTACATTGATCACCAACTTTCACTGCTCCCGCCCCTTTCACTGCTCCCGCCCAGTTCACTGCTCCCGCCCGTTCACTGCTCCCGCCCCGTTGACTGCTCCCGTCCCGTTGACTGCTCCTGCCCCGTTGACTGCTCCTGCCCCGTTGACTGCTCCTGCCCCGTTGACTGCTCCCGCCCCGCTGACTGCTCCCGCCCCGTTGACTGCTCCTGCCCCGTTCACCGCTCCAGCCCCGTTCACCGCTCCAGCCCCGTTCACCGCTCCTGCCCCGTTCACCGCTCCTGCCCCGTTACCGCTCTATCTCATGCCCCGTCACCTCTCCTGCCCCCTCACCACTCCTGACCGTCACCTCCCCTGTCCCATCACCTCTCCTGCCCGGTCATCTCTCCTGCTCCGTCACTTCTCCTGCTTCGCCACTTCTCCTGCCTGGTCACCTCTCCTGCCTAGTTACCTCTCCTGCCCAGTTACCTCTCCTGCCCAGTTACCTCTCCTGCCCAGTTACCTCTCCTGCCCAGTTACCTCTCCTGCCCAGTCATCTCTTTTTCATGTTGCCTCTCCTGCTCTGTCACTGCTCCTGGCCCGTCACTTTTCCTGCCTTGTCACATTTCCTATCCCATCACTTTTCCTGCCCCGTCACAGCTTCTGCCCATTCACTGCTCCTGTCCGGTCAGCACTCCTGCCTGATCACCGCTACAGCCACATCACTTCTCCTGTCCCATCACTTCTCCAGCCCCGTTCATTGCTGTTATCCGTTCACTGCCCCTATCAGTTCACTGCTCTTGTCGGTTACCGCTCCTGCCCATTCCTTATCACCGCTCCTGCCCCTTCACTTCCACTGCCCCATCACCGCTCCTGCCCCTTCTCTTCCCCTGCCCCATCACTTCTCCTGTCCCATCACCTCTCCTTTCCTGTCACCTCTCCTGTCCCGCATCTGAAGCACATGTTCCCAAGTGCTGTGCAGCCAAAAAGCAGTCTGTTCCCATTCACAATATTTATTGTGCCTCACTGTAGCGAGGATGTTATATCTGGGGATTCTTTGGAAGATTAGGATTTCGGGCCTGCATACTGTGTGTCTGATATAATTGCACGTAGACCAGAGAATAGCGCGCAGCCCTACTGAGCTGCCCATAGGCTCCTGGAAGTACCACCTTGTTTACTTATGTTTCACTCAGTTATTTAGTTGGCAGTCAGCAGATCAGTGACTCAATGCATTCATCGCAAATGTGCCTCGTCAGGGCGGCAGCGTTCTCGGAGCCAGCTGTTCTTGAACAGGTCACTTTGGATATTGTACCAGAGTAGTTTCATTTTACAAGGAAACCCCCAGGGCTCTGCTAATGGCGTAAAAGCTGACTTTGCCATTTCACTGTAAACTCCCTGCTGATGTGTAAAGTCTCCACTGATGTGTAAACTCTCCGTGCACTAAAGATATCTCTGTATCTGTCACTGCTTTAGAAGCACAGAACAAAGCACAGTGTAGCTTCAGGGCTCTGCCACCCTTTAACCATACTCCCCTCTGGCCCAAGGGCTTCCTAGAAAGGCATCTCTCAGGCGCATTGTCATTCGAGAGGAGATAATCGACCTCAATCAGAATGACAATGGGCCTGCCCTCCGTCTGTGGAGCTCAGGGAGGGGCTGCTGCAGCCTCTGGAGCTCAACAGAGAAGTGCGAGCAGCCCCTGGAAGCTCAAAGGAAAAGTTTTCGTTTGCCGTCCCGGGACGATATTTTGACAGAAAGAAGTAAGGGAACGGACTGAAATATTTTTTAGAAGTAGGGGCACGCCGAGCCCTTCCGTCCCCGCCCACTTCTACCACTGGGTCTACTGCATATACTCGTGATTAGAGTTTTCTCTATATACATAGGGAAGGGATACGAATGGATATACTCTAAGAGTCACATAGGAATGGTAGAGAGTACAAAGGTCTACTGCATATACTAGTGATTAGAGTTATCTCTATATACATAGGGAAGGGATACAAGTGGATATACTCTAAGAGTCACATAGGAATGGTAGAGAGTACAAAGGTCTACTGCATATACTAGTGATTAGAGTTATCTCTATATACATAGGGAAGGGATACAAGTGGATATACTCAAAGAGTTACATAGGATTGGTAGAGTACAAAGGTCGACAGCATATACTAGTGATTAGAGTTATCTCTATATACATAGGGAAGGGATACGAGTGGATATACTCTAAGAGTCACATAGGAATGGTAGAGAGTACAAAGGTCTACTGCATATACTACTGATTAGAGTTATCTCTATATACATAGAGAAGGGATAGGAGTGGATATACTCTAAGAGTCACATAGGAATGGTAGAGAGTACAAAGGTCTACTGCATATACTAGTGATTAGAGTTATCTCTATATACATAGGGAAGGGATACGAATGGATATACTCTAAGAGTCACATAGAAATGGCAGAGAGTATAAAGGTCTACTGCATATACTACTGATTAGAGTTATCTCTATATACATATATACACGTAGTGGATTTTCTCAGGTCAATTCCCAAAGGAAAAACAGAAAAGCAGAGTTCCATTAAGTGGGGTCGGAGGGGGGACGCAGTCACTGCACCAAGGGAGGGTGGGAGGGATACAAGGGTATGGAGAAAAGGCAAATCAGAAAAGGGAAGAAACATTTGAGGATTGTCAAGGGGGAAACTAGGGAAAAGGGTTAAAGGACGAGGAAATTAACAAGGTGGCGGGTCAGAGTCCAGAGAAAAGCGGCTGCGAGCAGCAGCACAATGGCGGCCAGGACAAAAGAAAAGTAAAGAAGTCCAGGAGAGTCAGTGGCGTAGTTTCTTTCATTCGAATGTGGCTGCAGGGTTGCTGCCTGCATCTGGTGTTTTCAAGGCCCCACTGCTTTGTTTTGGGGGAGGGGTGTGTGTGCCCCGAGGGCTGCTCCGCAGGGGCCCTCTCTGCTGGCCCAGAATTGCGGGGGCTGCTGCAGACGTGGGGCGGCCGGGGGCCACACACGATAAGCCACTGTGGGGTGGGCTGGTATTCACTCAGGGGCCCCCTCAGGTGTGAAAACAGGTCGCTGAAGAAGGGAGAGCCATCAGGGGTATGTAGCCTCCAACCAGGGCCTCCTCACAAGGTTGTGCAGATGTGCTTGACCACCACCATCTTAAGGTCAGGCACTGTTCGTTCAAGGTGATTCCTGGTGACCCACTGGCGTGTAGGGGGAGTCCCCCCTCTTCTCTCCGTACCTGGCGTCATCAACAGGAGAGGTCATCATGAGCCTCTGCACGACGGGAGGCTCCCCTCCGTAAACCGGGGCCGAAGCTGGGGGATCGCAGCCTACGTCATGGGCGCCAATGGGATCAGGCGCTACCCTTTGTCAGTTGAAACGCCCTCTGGGGCTAAGTAAGAGTGATCGCCAGAACCCTCGTCCTCGTCCGCAGCCGCGCGGCCCCCGTAAGTCCCAGTGCCGCAGTGAACGTCTCAGCAACAAAGCTTGGCAAGATCCGCCATCTTGGCTCGAGGCCCGGGCCCTGGCAGCAGGAACGGTCTCAGCTCTCACGCCTCATTAAGGGGTCCAAACTTGCTGCCGGGGAGTCCCCGCAGCTCTGGGCGCAGAGTCCTATCTCTAAAGCCAGTTAAATAATTTAGGGACATAGATAGCAACCTTTTAAGTAAAAACATGCGACAGTCTCCATCCATGTAACCTTCAGTTCAAACTCCAGTCTCTGCTGCAGTGCATCGCCCACAAAGGCGCCGCAACGTCTGCTCAGATGCTTCAGGTGCTACATTGATGCAGATGCAAAGCTGCTCCACACTGACCAGCCACCATCATGACCTCCCATCCACTCCACTGCTTTTATCTGTGGATTACGATTACCAAGAACTCGAAAAAGGAAAGTCCCTGTCAGAAGGTGACCGGAAACAGAAAGTGACAGGGCAGCGGGGCACAGTCCCAGCTTGTGCCAGAGTGTTGCTGCCAGCGTTGGCGTTAAAAGACACTATGCAGGGGCATCACTACAGCTCCTTCTGTACACAAGGACCCAAAATATTTCCCAAAGCGGGCCACTTTTGCAAGGCGCTCTGGCCACCTACCTCCAGTGGCATTTGACTTCGTCTCGCTAACACTGATGCTGCGCTGGGGATGGCCTCCAGTCTGCGGTGAGCGTCTCTATAGACTCCAAGATTTCTCTTTCAAGGTTCCCATCGAACCCTCTGCTGCAGGGACATGTGGTTCTCACAGCAATTCGTTAAGGCTTACTCAGAGAAACAGAGGTTGAAAGAAAACCAGGGTTGAATTAAATACTTTAAACAATCACCAACATGGAAAACAAGAAAACAAGAAGTGTGTGTCATATGGTTCATACCGAGACTCCTTCGAGACTCCCCCTGTACAGTCTCAATAGAAGTGTTGATTAACTCTCGATAAGGCCCAGGCTGGAAAAGTCTGACCATCTGGCTGCAGAATGTGACTCCTGTCACGTTTGAGGTGTACTTACTCTACTGCTAGGTTCCAGGACTGTTCCATTCAGACCTTTGACCCTCTCCTGAAAAAGTGCCTTTAATGCCTTCAAGTGGAGGTTTCATATGCTTGATGGCATTCGCTCTATAAGTCCTTTCTGCACATTTTGACCTTGAACATGAAGTCACACCTGTGAAACTGTTAGTTTTTAGGTCTTGACTGGCAAAAGCAGCGCGCATGCGCTGCTCACAGCATCCAAGGACTTCTTGGCATCAATACAGATTCCAAAGCTCTCGGGCGGAGTTGAAGCCCTGCCCATCTTTTCGATTGATTCGTGCCACTGGTACTATACAATTTTCAACCACTGTGTTTTCCGCAGTTATAGATTTGCTGCATTTGCCATATATTCCATCCCCTGAAAATTTTAACAAAAAAAGTTTGGGCTCAAATGGTTCAAAAGTTACTATAAACACAGCAATACGTGCTATGACGCAGTGGAAGGATCCTTGCTAAGCTTCACTGGTCACCTTTATGTTGCTTATTGCTATGTATTTGGGTGTTAGACTGGTAATAATGATGTGCAACCAATGGCCGCACAGTGTTAACAGGTGTAAAAATATTGAAGTAAAACGTAATGCGTAATACGTAATGCGCTGCATAATTTGTCTTTTCTTGCTGCATAATTTACTCAACCGTGCCACATAAGTTTCCCTTCACTGCCGCATAATTCCAGTGCCTTGGTGGTTATAGCCTCATATAGCCAAGGAGAGACCCAGGTGGGTGTGGTGTCTTCGTTACATCTACACTCTGCAGCCACAACCTCTGAATAGTTAATCTGAGCTCTGACATACTGTCACCTTTTGACTGGCAAACTTAGTCTGTCATAAGCGTTTTGATTTTCTGCGGTGTAGGCTTCATTTCTGCATGTTTGCGGTTCGTTTTAGTTTTGTTTACTCTTGTAGGACAGCACTTCTGAGGCACGCGGATAAACTAACTTCCTCCAGAAAAATAATCACGCACCGCACTCAGCTATCCTCCCAATGCGATTGCGCCGGACACCGGTAAACAAGCGGCTTACATCACATGTCACCACCCAAGGAAATGAAAAACCAAGTCTTAGTAAAATAACCTCACCTAAAACATAGAAAGAACAAGCATTAAAAAGGCAATAGGTCTCGCCTTTCATTAAGTTAAAGCCATTTGCTTTGCTATACTGTTCCATTAGCAAAGCAAATGGCTGTAACCTTAATCAAAGGCGAGACCTGTTGCATTTTCAATGTTTGTCTGTAACTGGTGTGAATTTAATTTTCTCTGGTATTCATCTGCCAACTGTAGGAACAGCAGAGATTATTTACACTGATACTGGTGGCTCTGCAAATAGCAAACAAGCTTCATTATTTACCAGCACTGTGCAAACAGCAAATACATGTAAGTTTTTACCCAGCTAACCAGAATAGGTGGGATCACTTCGGAACCATTTCCTATAGAAGGGGGTACTAGACATGGTTGCCCCCTGTCTCCTCTCCTTTTCGCCTGTATTCTGGAACCCCTGGCATGTAAGATAAGGCAGAGTCACAGGGCTGTGGCACTAAATTTTAACAACCGGCCTGTGGGGATATCTCTATATGCGGATGACATGGTTGTTTACTTCCGAGAGCCGCACAACTACCTTTCCCATGTAATTCACGAATATATAAAATTTGGCCTTTTCTCAGGGCTCCAAATAAATTGGGAAAAATCAGTCATCCTCCCTCTAACACACATCACTGACTCGCCACACATGGAATACCAACTGCTATGGTCCGAAGATCCAGTAAAATATTTGGGAGTATGGATTCACCGGGACCCTGAGTTCGTGATTAAGGAAATTTATGTTCGGGCTTACACCACATTGACGCAACAGATCGACCACGGGGTGTGCATGCCTCTGTCCCTTTCGGACCGCATAGCACTAATAAAAATGGCTATCCTTCCAAAATTACGCGTACTCGGTTACACGCGCAATGCTTGGCAATACAGTAACATATTCTCCCCCTTTCGTACCCCTTCCAGTTGGGCATCTCCGTCATGCATGTTGCCCTGCGCATTAGCATCCTGTTCTGTTTGCAACAGATGTCTGTTCCAGCAAGTATGACCTGTATGGTTGCCATATATCACGCGATCTAGATAACGGGTGTTGGAGCTGAGCGTATACCTCGTTGGTAGTATTAAAATATGACATACTTAACAACCATCCCTTATATTTATTCTGCAACATCCCTATTTACTTAACTAAACAATTTTTTAAACTACGTCAGACTCAGTTGCTGCAGTTGGTGTGGGGGAATAAGCAACCGAGAATAAGTTGGCATACGTTGACGCAGACATATGAAAGGGGGGGATTTAAGGCCCCGGATTTTTATGTTTATTATTTGTGCGCCCAGGCACAGTATGCTTATTTTTGGTTTAAACCGCATGGCTTCATACCACACGTAGCGATGGAGGAGGGTGATGCACATCCTGCGCCACTGAGTGAGGTTATTACCCACACCAGGAGACATACGCCCAAAAATGAGATTAATACCATAGATGTAGCCGTGGCGGCTTGGCAGGAAATTGGGATGAGGACTAGCGGGCTTCCACTGTACGCCCCTGCAATGCCGATAGTGGGACATGCCGCTTTGTCGGTGGCGCAAGAACACAGTCCGGTCACTGCGCTCAGAGAGGTGGGGATAACACTAGTGGGCGACCTGTGTAACAAAGGGAAATATATAGCTATCAATGATCTAGACTACATACAAAATCAAACGCCGCTTTTCCAGTATACGTGCTATAGATTGCGTCAGGCGATGATGATTCAATACACAACTTTCCCAGACGAACCAAGAGTGTCTCAGGCGTTACAGTTGGTGATACTGGCCCCTAATAGGAAGAAATAAATACCAAAATTGTACAAATCAATACAAGGGGACACGGATCCGGGGCGGGATAGCAGCCTGGACCACTGCAATGCGGTATTAAATGCCCCGCTTACGAGCAAAGACTGGGAGCAGATCTGTATGTTGACAGGGCGGCTTACTTAGAACAACAACCTGCGGATCATAGACCTTAAGTTCCTGCATCAGGTGTACTACTCCCCAAACAAATTACACAAAATGGGGTTACGTGAGTCGACCTGCTGTAGGAGATGTGGGTGAGATGGGCGGATTTCCTGCATCTTGCATGGCAATGTGGGGCGGTGGTTAGATACTGGAAACAGGTTACAGCTCTTATTTGTGACATGACTGGTCAGACACTACAGTGTACACCCCAGGAATGTCTGTTGAGTTACACCCCCCAGTGCAGGGCGACAATAGGAAGATTTGTGCGAGTTGCTTTGTTGTTGGCCAAAAGGCGTATATTGTTCACTTGGGAGAGTCAGCTAAAACCAAATGTAGATTTGTGGCTTAGAGACATGGCATACTGCCAGGAACAATTAGAACTCTATGGATAGGAATTGCCAATGTCTTCCAGGTCTAAGGATATATGGGCACCTTTCAGGGAATACTTGTGGGCACACACTAAGCACTCCGAAAAAAATTGCTATTGAACTAGGGTTACTGCTCAGAGTTGGGAAGCTGGGACTTCGCACTTAGAGGACAAGAGCAGTAAATAAGAGGTGTATGTGTGTAATAGAAACTGATACCTGAGTTGTACCTGTTATATGTGGCTACATGTTGTTTGTTATAACTAGGCTGTTATTATATGGAGAAACGCTATCACATTGTGCTATTGAAATGCGTTCATATTGTATGCTGTCTAAGAATCTTCAATAAACAAATTTAAAAAAAAGGTTTTACCTAGCTGCCTGCTAAATATGAAAGGTTATGCATGGTTTAGCCAAAGGTAGTGGAAACTGCAAAGAACTTCACAATTTACCTGGCTGCTGCTATCACGAGAGTCTGCACTGTGGACCTGCTCCTTATCAATAATAAACGCTGGCTAAGGGGCAGATATTGAATCCTATCTGGATGGCGGACGCGCAGACGGCAAAGAAGCATTACTATTCACCCAGCTACTGGTTACACATAGGACTTATGCAACATCTGGCCAGTGGTCAAGAAAACTTCACTGTTTACACAACTGCCGGGGAAAGAGCAGGTATTATGGGCTCGATTCACCAGGATAAACTTAGACTTGGGCATAAATGTACTCTTTTTTTCACTCTGATTAGCGCCTGAGTACATTACACCATCTGATTGTGCTCGTGCTTGTGACGTTCTTGTCTGGGAGCCAGGTGAATGCTGTCAGCAGTGTGAGAGCAAAGGTACTATACGCTGTGTAAATTGGTAAAGTTCGGTCAGGAGTTCTCAGTTGCATCTGCAGTTGCATCTGGTTCACCTCTTATTTCCAAATTGAACTCAACAAATTAAAGTCAGCGGTTGCCTTTCTAAACCTTTACCTGTCTCCTTGGGCGTTCCACAGGGCTCTATTCTTTCTCCCACTCTTTTCAACCTCTTCATGGAACCCCTCACCCTTATTCTTAAACAAGCAAAAATCAGTTATCACCTCTATGCTGATGACACACAACTATACTACAAGATAAAATCCCACGACGACATCTTACATCTTAACAATGCCCTGACCAAGATTCAATTGTGGTTCCATCAAAACCACTTCAAAGTAAACCCCCCAAAAACGGAAATCATCCTATTCTCTCCCAAGAACAATTTGCTCCCTATTCAACACTGGATCGCGGACATTAAACATCTCAACTGCTCTCTCGCCATCTCCAACTCAGTCAAATCCCTCGGCATTAGCGTCGATCAGAACCTCAATCTTACTCCGCATATAAAAAACTCGGAAAAAGGTGCTCTCTTCACACTACATCACCTTAAAAAAACTTAAACCCTTCATTCCAGCAGTCCTGTCTAGAATAGACTATGGCAACGCCACTCTTGCTTGCCCCCCTAAAGTCCACCTAGCCCCTATCAAATCCGTTCTTAACCTCGCTGTCAGGCTTATTCCTGACTATAAGCAATACGATCACAACTCCCCTGTTCTCAAAAACCTCAAATGGCTTCCGTTCGAAGGCAGATCCACCTACAAGATTGCCTGCATCACACACAAAGCCCTTCACCAAAATACCCCTTCTTACCTCTCTGACAAACTCCAAAAAGCTGGGTGTACTAAAACATTGAGGAGCACCACGCTCTTGTCCTAGTCCCTCCTCTGCTAAAAAAGAAAGCAACTCAATCTCGCTCATTCTCTGGGACTCAAGAGGGCCAGGATGGGCGGCCGCTCTTTACACTACACAGCGGCTAAATTATGGAACACCCTCCCTCAAAGCCTATGTCTGGAGGAGTACAAATTACTCTTCTGGAAGGGCCTGAAGACCCACTTATTTCCAAGGGCATAATCAGTGCTGTGTTGTCTGCGGACTTCGGATCTCTTGCTCTGTTACCTAGCGCGGGTCACACTGGGTCAGTGTAACCAGGCGCTCCACAAACTCCCGTAACATAACATAACGCCCCTTCTATCTGGAATACTCTTCCCAAAGATCTACATTGTTACCCATCCTCCCCCTGCTTCAAAAAAACCATCATGCTACTTCGTCTCAACAAATATTGGGGTTCTTAATTATACTTACTGTCTCTGGCCATGAACCCCTCCACTATTCACTGTTTATACTGGCCCTCCCTCTACTTATACTTCACCTCATCCCTCCCTTCCACAAATGTACCTCAATCTCGAGCCTTTTCCATTTACTGACATAACATATATAATTCTTCTCTGTCTTCCTGATCTACTATCTTCAATTTGCTACATGATTTTGAACTTCCGAACTTAAATCATTCTTAAAGTTCAACAGCCTTACCTTATTATATCAATTGTACTTATTTGGTCTGTTTTTATGTTTAACCAAATCCTGTAAAGCGCTCTGATACTCTTGGGTCCAGCTAGCGCTATATAAAACCTTTTAAATAAATGAATAATTAAAATAAATAAATAAAAATCAGATATTTGTCAGTGTGGATGAGGGCGATGAGGCAGACGTCAGTGGCAGCGCTGGTATCCTCTTAGACATTGTCTTATTATAGTGGTGCCACTGATTCACAGCGTTGGAGACACCTGAGTAAGCTATCACAGATGGTATCGGTTATTTTGAGAAAGCACATATGAAGGTATGTGAGCGATGAGTGATGATTGTTCTGAACCATGAATGATGATTGTTATGAGTGCTGACTGATGATTGGTGTGAGCAATGAGTGGTGATTGGTCGGAGCGATGATTGATGATCGGTCTGAGCGATGATTGATGATTGGTATGAGCGGTGAGTTCAATCCTCACTCATCGCTCAGACCAATCATCACTCATTGCTCATACCAAGCATCACTCATCGCTCATACCAATCCTCACTCATCGCTCAGACCAATCATCACTCATCGCTCAGACCAATCATCACTCATACCAATCATCACTCATCGCTCAGACCAATCCTCACTCATCGCTCATACCAATCATCACTCATCGCTCATACCAATCCTCACTCATCGCTCATACCAATCATCACTCATCGTTCATACCAATTATCACTCAGAACTCATACCAATCATCACTCATCGCTTTTACCAATCATCACTCATACCAATCATCACTCATTGCTCATACCAATCATCACTCATACCAATCATCACTTATCAATCATACCAATCCTCACTCATCGCTCATTCCAATCATCACTCATACCAATCATCACTCATCACTCACACCAATCCTCACTCATCGCTCAGACCAATCATCACTCATCGCTCATACCAATCATCACTCATACCAATCCTCACTCATCGCTCATACTATTCATCACTAATACCAATCATCACTCAGAGCTCATACCAATCATCACTCAGAGCTCATTCCAATCATCACTCAGCTCTCATACCAATCATCACTCATCACTCAGACCAATCATCACTCATCACTCAGACCCATCATCACTCATCATTCATACCAATCATCACTCATCGCTCAGACCAATCATCACTCAGCGCTCATACCAATCATCACTCAGAACTCATGCCAATCATCACTCATCGTTCATACCAATCATCCCTCATCACTCAGACCAATCATCACTCTTCCTTCATACCAATCGTCACTCACCGCTCATACCAATAATCACTCAGCGCTCATACCAATCATCACTCAGCTCTCATACCAATCATCACTCAGCTCTCATATCGATCATCACTCATCACTCAGACCAATCATCACTCATCGCTCATACCAATCATCACTCATCGCTCATACCAATCATAACTCATCGCTCATACGATCGTATTACTTATAGTCAGGAATAAGCCTGACAGCGAGGTTAAGAACGGATTTGATAGGGGCTAAGTGGACTTTAGGGGGGCAAGCAAGAGTGGCATTGCCATAGTCTATTCTAGACAGGACTGCTGGAATGAAGGGTTTAAGTTTTTTTAAGGTGATGTAGTGTGAAGAGAGCACCTTTTGCCGAGTTTTTTATTTGGGGAGTAAGATTGAGGTTCTGATCGACGCTAATGCCGAGGGATTTGACCGAGTTTGAGATGGCGAGAGAGCAGTTGAGAGCATCAATGTCCGCGATCCAGTGTTGAAACGGGAGCGAATTGTTCTTGGGAGAGAATAGGATGATTTCCGTTTTTGGGGGGTTTACTTTGAAGTGGTTTTGATGGAACCACAATTGAATCTTGGTCAGGGCATCATTAAGATGTAAGATGATTGGTATGAGCGCTGAGTGATGATTGGTCTGAGTGATGAGTGATGATTGGTATGAATGATAAGTGATGATTGGTCTGAGTGATGAGTGATGATTGGTCTGAGTGATGAGTGATGATTGGTCTGAGCGATGAGTGAGGATTGGTGTGAGTGATGAGTGATGATTGGTATGAGTGATGATTGGAATGAGCGATGAGTGAGGATTGGTATGATCGATAAGTGATGATTGGTATGAGTGATGATTGGTATGAGCAATGAGTGATGATTGGTATGAGTAATGATTGGTAAAAGCGATGAGTGATGATTGGTATGAGTTCTGAGTGATAATTGGTATGAACGATGAGTGATGATTGGTATGAGCGATGAGTGAGGATTGGTATGAGCGATGAGTGATGATTGGTATGAGCGATGAGTGAGGATTGGTCTGAGCGATGAGTGATGATTGGTATGAGTGATGATTGGTATGAGTGATGATTGGTATGAGTGAGGATTGGTATGAGCGATGAGTGATGATTGGTATGAGGGATGATTGGTATGAGTGATGAATGGTCTGAGCAATGAGTAAGGATTGGTATGAGCGATGAGAGATGATTGGTATTAGTGATAATTGGTATGAGCAATGAGTGAGGATTGATATGAGTGATGATTGGTATGAGTGATGATTGGTATGAGCGATGAGTGATGATTGTTCTGAGCAATGAGTGAGGATTGGTATGAGCGATGAGTGAGGATTGGTATGAGCGATGAGTGATGATTGGTATCAGCGATAAGTGATGATTGGCATGAGGAATGATTGATGAATGGTATGAGCACTGAGTGATGATTGGTCTGAGCGATGAGTGATGATTGGCATGAGTGATGATTGGTATGAGCGATGAGTGATGATTGGTATGAGTTCTGAGTGATAATTGGTATGAGCGATGAGTGATGATTGGTATGAACGATAAGTGATGATTGGTATGAGCGATGAGTGATGATTGTTATGAGCGATGAGTGATGGTTGGTATGAGCGATGAGTGATGATTGGTATGAACGATGAGTGATGATTGGTATGAGCGATGAGTGATGATTGGTATGAGCGATGAGTGATGGTTGGTATGAGCGCTGAGTGATGATTGGTCTGAGCGATGAGTGAGGATTGGAATGAGCGATAAGTGATGATTGGTATGTGTGATGATTGGTATGAGCGATGAGTGAGGATTGGTGTGAGCGATGATTGATGATTGGTATGAGCGATGAGTGAGGATTGTTATGAGCGATGAGTGATGATTGCTATGAGCAATGAGTGATGATTGCTATGAGCGATGAGTGATGATTGGTCCGAGCGATGAGTGAGGATTGGAATGAGTGACGAGTGAGGATTAGTATGAGCGCTGAGTGAGGATTGGTATAAACGCTGAGTGATGATTGGTATGAGAGCTGAGTGATGATTGGTATGAGTGAGGAGTGGTCCGAGCGAGGAGTGATGATTTATATGAGCGATGAGTGATGATTAGTCGGAGCAATGAGTGATGATTGGTCTGAGCAATTAGTGATGATTGGTATGAGTGATGATTAGTATGAGCACTGAGTAATGATTGGTCTCAGCGATGAGGGATGATTGGTATGAGCGATGAGTGATGATTGGTATGAGCGATGAGTGATGATTGGTATGAGCGATGAGTGATGATTGGTATGAGCGATGAGTGATGATTGGCATGAGCGATGAGTGATGATTGGTATGAGCGATGAGTGATGATTGGTATGAGTTCTGAGTGAGGATTGGTATGAGCGATGAGTGATGATTGGTATGAACGATGAGTGATGATTGGTATGAGCGATGAGTGATGATTGGTATCAGCGATAAGTGATGATTGGCATGAGGAATGATTGATGAATGGTATGAGCACTGAGTGATGATTGGTCTGAGCGATGAGTGATGATTGGCATGAGTGATGATTGGTATGAGCGATGAGTGATGATTGGTATGAGTTCTGAGTGATAATTGGTATGAGCGATGAGTGATGATTGGTATGAACGATGAGTGATGATTGGTATGAGCGATGAGTGATGATTGTTATGAGCGATGAGTGATGGTTGGTATGAGCGATGAGTGATGATTGGTATGAACGATGAGTGATGATTGGTATGAGCGATGAGTGATGATTGGTATGAGCGATGAGTGATGGTTGGTATGAGCGCTGAGTGATGATTGGTCTGAGCGATGAGTGAGGATTGGAATGAGCGATAAGTGATGATTGGTATATGTGATGATTGGTATGAGCGATGAGTGAGGATTGGTGTGAGCGATGATTAATGATTGGTATGAGCGATGAGTGAGGATTGTTATGAGCGATGAGTGATGATTGCTATGAGCAATGAGTGATGATTGCTATGAGCGATGAGTGATGATTGGTCCGAGCGATGAGTGAGGATTGGAATGAGTGACGAGTGAGGATTAGTATGAGCGCTGAGTGAGGATTGGTATAAACACTGAGTGATGATTGGTATGAGAGCTGAGTGATGATTGGTATGAGTGAGGAGTGGTCCGAGCGAGGAGTGATGATTTATATGAGCGATGAGTGATGATTAGTCGGAGCAATGAGTGATGATTGGTCTGAGCAATTAGTGATGATTGGTATGAGTGATGATTAGTATGAGCACTGAGTAATGATTGGTCTCAGCGATGAGGGATGATTGGTATGAGCGATGAGTGATGATTGGTATGAGCGATGAGTGATGATTGGTATGAGCGATGAGTGATGATTGGTATGAGCGATGAGTGATGATTGGCATGAGCGATGAGTGATGATTGGTATGAGCGATGAGTGATGATTGGTATGAGTTCTGAGTGAGGATTGGTATGAGCGATGAGTGATGATTGGTATGAACGATGAGTGATGATTGGTATGAGCGATGAGTGATGATTGGTATGAGCGATGAGTGATGGTTGGTATGAGCGATGAGTGATGATTGGTATGAGCAATGATTGATGAATGGTATGAGTTCTGGGTGATGATTAGTATGAGCGCTGAGTGATGATTGGTCTGAGCGATGAGTGAGGATTGGAATGAGCGATAAGGGATGGTTGGCATGTGTGATGATTGGTATGAGCGATGAGTGAAGATTGGTGTGAGCGATGATTGATGATTGGTATGAGCGATCAGTGAGGATTGTTATGAGCGATGAGTGATGATTGCTATGAGGGCTGAGTGACGATTGCTATGAGTGATGAGTGATGATTGGTCTGAGCGATGAGTGAGGATTGGAATGAGTGACGAGTGAGGATTAGTATGAGCGCTGAGTGAGGATTGGTATAAACGCTGAGTGATGATTGGTATGAGAGCTGAGTGGTGATTGGTATGAGCGATGAGTGAGGAGTGGTCTGAGCGAGGAGTGATGATTTATATGAGCTATGAGTGATGATTAGTCAGAGCATTGAGTGATGATTGGTCTGAGCGATGAGTGAGGATTGGTATGAGCGGTTAGTGATGATTGGTATGAGTTATGATTAGTATGAGCACTGAGTGATGATTGGTCTCAGCGATGAGGGATGATTGGTATGAGCGATGAGTGATGATTGGTATGAGCGATGAGTGATGATTGGTATGAGAGATGAATGATGAATGGTATGAGTTCTGAATGATGATTAGTATGAGCGATGAGTGATGATTGGTCTGAACGAAGAGTGATGATTGCTGTGAGCGACGAGTGAGGATTAGAATGAGTAATGATTGGTATGACCGATGAGTGCTGAGTGGTATGAGCGATGAGTGATTATTGGTCTGACCGATGAGTGAGGATTGGTATGAACGATGAGTGATGATTGGTATGAGCGATGAGTGATGATTGGTATGAGCGATGAGTGATGGTTGGTATGAGCGATGAGTGATGATTGGTATGAACGATGAGTGATGATTGGTATGAGCGATGAGTGATGATTGGTATGAGCGATGAGTGATGGTTGGTATGAGTGCTGAGTGATGATTGGTCTGAGCGATGAGTGAGGATTGGAATGAGCGATAAGTGATGATTGGTATGTGTGATGATTGGTATGAGCGATGAGTGAGGATTGGTGTGAGCGATGATTGATGATTGGTATGAGCGATGAGTGAGGATTGTTATGAGCGATGAGTGATGATTGCTATGAGCAATGAGTGATGA
This sequence comes from Lissotriton vulgaris, assembly GCF_964263255.1. NCBI lineage: Eukaryota > Metazoa > Chordata > Amphibia > Caudata > Salamandridae > Lissotriton > Lissotriton vulgaris. Next base: position 461,791 of record NW_028241407.1, on the reverse strand, counting down.
TTGCTATGAGCGATGAGTGATGATTGGTCTGAGCGATGAGTGAGGATTGGAATGAGTGACGAGTGAGGATTAGTATGAGCGCTGAGTGAGGATTGGTATAAACGCTGAGTGATGATTGGTATGAGAGCTGAGTGATGATTGGTATGAGTGAGGAGTGGTCCGAGCGAGGAGTGATGATTTATATGAGCGATGAGTGATGATTAGTCGGAGCAATGAGTGATGATTGGTCTGAGCGATGAGTGAGAATTGGTATGAGCAATTAGTGATGATTGGTATGAGTGATGATTAGTATGAGCACTGAGTAATGATTGGTCTCAGCGATGAGGGATGATTGGTATGAGCAATGAGTGATGATTGGTATGAGCGATGAGTGATGATTGGTATGAGCGATGAGTGATGATTGGTATGAGCGATGAGTGATGATTGGCATGAGCGATGAGTGATGATTGGTATGAGCGATGAGTGATGATTGGTATGAGTTCTGAGTGAGGATTGGTATGAGCGATGAGTGATGATTGGTATGAACGATGAGTGATGATTGGTATGAGCGATGAGTGATGATTGGTATGAGCGATGAGTGATGGTTGGTATGTGCGATGAGTGATGATTGGTATGAGCAATGATTGATGAATGGTATGAGTTCTGGGTGATGATTAGTATGAGCGCTGAGTGATGATTGGTCTGAGCGATGAGTGAGGATTGGAATGAGCGATAAGTGATCGTTGGCATGTGTGATGATTGGTATGAGCGATGAGTGAAGATTGGTGTGAGCGATGATTGATGATTGGTATGAGCGATCAGTGAGGATTGTTATGAGCGATGAGTGATGATTGCTATGAGGGCTGAGTGACGATTGCTATGAGCAATGAGTGATGATTGGTCTGAGCGATGAGTGAGGATTGGAATGAGTGACGAGTGAGGATTAGTATGAGCGCTGAGTGAGGATTGGTATAAACGCTGAGTGATGATTGGTATGAGAGCTGAGTGGTGATTGGTATGAGCGATGAGTGAGGAGTGGTCTGAGCGAGGAGTGATGATTTATATGAGCGATGAGTGATGATTAGTCGGAGCAATGAGTGATGATTGGTCTGAACGAAGAGTGATGATTGCTGTGAGCGACGAGTGAGGATTAGAATGAGTAATGATTGGTATGACCGATGAGTGCTGAGTGGTATGAGCGATGAGTGATTATTGGTCTGACCGATGAGTGAGGATTGGTATGAACGATGAGTGATGATTGGTATGAGCGATGAGTGATGATTGGTATGAGCGATGAGTGATGGTTGGTATGAGCGATGAGTGATGATTGGTATGAACGATGAGTGATGATTGGTATGAGCGATGAGTGATGATTGGTATGAGCGATGAGTGATGGTTGGTATGAGTGCTGAGTGATGATTGGTCTGAGCGATGAGTGAGGATTGGAATGAGCGATAAGTGATGATTGGTATGTGTGATGATTGGTATGAGCGATGAGTGAGGATTGGTGTGAGCGATGATTGATGATTGGTATGAGCGATGAGTGAGGATTGTTATGAGCGATGAGTGATGATTGCTATGAGCAATGAGTGATGATTGCTATGAGCGATGAGTGATGATTGGTCTGAGCGATGAGTGAGGATTGGAATGAGTGACGAGTGAGGATTAGTATGAGCGCTGAGTGAGGATTGGTATAAACGCTGAGTGATGATTGGTATGAGAGCTGAGTGATGATTGGTATGAGTGAGGAGTGGTCCGAGCGAGGAGTGATGATTTATATGAGCGATGAGTGATGATTAGTCGGAGCAATGAGTGATGATTGGTCTGAGCGATGAGTGAGAATTGGTATGAGCAATTAGTGATGATTGGTATGAGTGATGATTAGTATGAGCACTGAGTAATGATTGGTCTCAGCGATGAGGGATGATTGGTATGAGCAATGAGTGATGATTGGTATGAGCGATGAGTGATGATTGGTATGAGCGATGAGTGATGATTGGTATGAGCGATGAGTGATGATTGGCATGAGCGATGAGTGATGATTGGTATGAGCGATGAGTGATGATTGGTATGAGTTCTGAGTGAGGATTGGTATGAGCGATGAGTGATGATTGGTATGAACGATGAGTGATGATTGGTATGAGCGATGAGTGATGATTGGTATGAGCGATGAGTGATGGTTGGTATGTGCGATGAGTGATGATTGGTATGAGCAATGATTGATGAATGGTATGAGTTCTGGGTGATGATTAGTATGAGCGCTGAGTGATGATTGGTCTGAGCGATGAGTGAGGATTGGAATGAGCGATAAGTGATCGTTGGCATGTGTGATGATTGGTATGAGCGATGAGTGAAGATTGGTGTGAGCGATGATTGATGATTGGTATGAGCGATCAGTGAGGATTGTTATGAGCGATGAGTGATGATTGCTATGAGGGCTGAGTGACGATTGCTATGAGCAATGAGTGATGATTGGTCTGAGCGATGAGTGAGGATTGGAATGAGTGACGAGTGAGGATTAGTATGAGCGCTGAGTGAGGATTGGTATAAACGCTGAGTGATGATTGGTATGAGAGCTGAGTGGTGATTGGTATGAGCGATGAGTGAGGAGTGGTCTGAGCGAGGAGTGATGATTTATATGAGCGATGAGTGATGATTAGTCGGAGCAATGAGTGATGATTGGTATGAGCGGTTAGTGATGATTGATATGAGTGATGATTAGTATGAGCACTGAGTGATGATTGGTCTCAGCGATGAGGGATGATTGGTATGAGCGATGAGTGATGATTGGTATGAGCGATGAGTGATGATTGGTATGAGAGATGATTGATGAATGGTATGAGTTCTGAATGATGATTAGTATGAGCGATGAGTGATGATTGGTCTGAACGAAGAGTGATGATTGCTGTGAGCGACGAGTGAGGATTAGAATGAGTAATGATTGGTATGACCGATGAGTGCTGAGTGGTATGAGCGATGAGTGATTATTGGTCTGACCGATGAGTGAGGATTGGTATGAGCGATGAGTGATGATTGGTATGAGCGATGAGTTATGATTGGTATGAGCGATGAGTGATGATTGGTATGAGCGATGAGTGATGATTGGTATGAGTGATGATTGGTATGAGCGATGAGTGAGGATTGGTATGATCGATAAGTGATGATTGGTATGAGTGATGATTGGTATGAGCGATGAGTGATGATTGGTATGAGTGATGAGTGATGATTGGTCTGGGCGATGAGTGATGTTTGGCATGAGCAATGAGTGAGGATTGGTACGAGCGATGAGTGATGATTTGTATGAGCGATGAGTGAGGATTGGTATAAACGCTGAGTGATGATTGGTATGAGAGCTGAGTGATGATTGGTATGAGCGATGAGTGAGGAGTGGTCCGAGCGAGGAGTGATGATTTATATGAGCGATGAGTGATGATTAGTCGGCGCAATGAGTGATGATTGGTCTGAGCGATGAGTGAGGATTGGTATGAGCAATTAGTGATGATTGGTATGAGTGATGATTAGTATGAGCACTGAGTGATGATTGGTCTCAGCGATGAGGGATGATTGGTATGAGCGATGAGTGATGATTGGTATGAGCGATGAGTGATGATTGGTATGAGCGATGAGTGATGATTGGCATGAGTGATGAGTGATGATTGGTATGAGCGATGAGAGATGATTGGTATCAGTGATGATTGGTATGAGCAATGAGTGAGGATTGATATGAGTGATGATAGGTATGAGAGATGAGTGATGATTGGTATGAGTGATGATTTGTAAGAGCGATGAGTGAGAATTGGTATGAGCAAAGAGTGATGAATGGTATGAGAGATGATTGGTATGAGTGATGAGTGATGATTTGTAAGAGCGATGAGTGAGGATTGGTATGAGCAATGAGTGATGATTGGTATGAGAGATGATTGGTATGAGTGATGAGTGGGGATTGGTATGAGCGATGAGCGATGATTAGTCTGAGCAATGAGTGAGGATTGGTATGAGCGATGAGTGATGATTGGTATGAGTGATGATTGGTATGAGTGATGAGTGAGGATTGGTATGAGCGATGAGTGATGATTGGTATGAGGGATGATTGGTATGAGTGATGAATGGTCTGAGCAATGAGTAAGGATTGGTATGAGCGATGAGAGATGATTGGTATTAGTGATGATTGGTATGAGCAATGAGTGTGAGCAATGACTGTGCTTGGACACTTTTTACTTACCCTGCTCCTGCTTCAGGGGCTGCGCTGAGGTCACCGCGCACCCCCTATCCTCTTGGGACTTCCTGTTAGCCGCCACCAGAGCGCCCCACGCTGAGCGTTCCCTCCCCCTCTGACGGGCAGGTCACGAGGGCGGGGACGGGCGTGTGCTACATCTTGGGCTGCTCTCTGGTTGGCGGGGCAGCTCCTCTGTCCCTCCACCCCCTGCCACGCCCTGTTACTTCCGGTCTCCTACTTATGGCACTTCTATCCCGGCCGCGCAGCGGACGAGCGCAGCGGGCGCGACGAAGGCGCGCCTAAGTTAAGCCCGTCCGCGCCCGTCCGCGACGGGCCGGGACCAGGGGCCACACCCCCTGCTTCCTTGCTGTCATACACGTCTGCACAACTCCTCTCCCACACCATTGATGTGCCTCTCCCCCACACCCTCAGGCAGCATCTTGTTGCTTTAGACATCTATGTTCCCTGCTCAGACCGTGTTGTGTCTCCTCACCCAATTCTTCTCCTCCCTACGCCAGACATCGATCCCTTCCCCATTGGACCCTCATCTCCCCCTCACACTGCTTCTGCTTATCTTCTCAACACTCGTTCGGCAGGCAAACACCAACTTGACCTGTTTAATCTTCTTACTACAGACTCCCCTGATTTTCTGTTCCTAACGGAAACATGGTTTTCGGAGGCTTCCCTCCCCGACATTCTTGCCATCCTTCCCCATTCCTATTATGTCCTTCGGGCTGACCGCCCCGCGGACAAGGTCGGGGGAGGTGTTGCCATGATTGTCCGATCCACTATTCAATTCCAGCTTCTCCCCCAAGCACCCATCGCTGGAGTGGACTTCCTGGTCGCTCGCTCCTCCAATCTGCCGGCACCTCTCACCGTTGTCCTTGTCTACCGCCCTCCCCTGAACATGCCCCTGTTCGTGGCTTCCCTGCAGGAACTTCTCGCCACGCTGGTGGTTAATAACTCCTCTGTCCTCCTGCTTGGGGACTTTAACTACTGGCCTGGCGATCCCAGGGAGGACTCAGCATCTAAGGACTTCACGGCCACTCTCCTCTGTCTCAACTTTAAGTCTCACGTCCTGGTTCCTACCCACAAATTCGGACACATCCTGGACCAAGTCTGGTCTTCCCAGGATATAGTCTCCCCCCCCAGTATCCTCCCATGTACATGGTCTGATCATTCCCTCATCTCCTTCTCTATCACCACTGGCTCCCCTCACAAGCCCCTCCACCCCAAGAATGTTTTCTCCCGTAGCTGGAATCGTGTTGACTTGGCTTCCCTCTCTCACTCCCTTGCTTCTTCTTCCCCAGACCTCACTGGTATTCCCCTTGACTCACAGGCCGCTGCAGTTGGTAAATGGCTCTCTTCTGCATGTGACTTAGTAGCCCCCCTCAAGCTAGTTAAATCCATCCGCCCTCACGAGGCTCATCGTTGGTTTAGCCCGGAGCTCAAGACTCTTAAACTGGAGCTTAGACGCTCAGAGCGCCTTTGGCGCCGTAGCTACTGCCCTGACCACAAGGCCAAATACAAAATCCTTCTTAAGGAGTACAAGCAGGCCATTTTGGCCACTAAGACCAAGTACTTCTCTGAACAAGTGGCGCTCTCGGCCAACAAAGCTAAAGAAATTTTCTCTCTGGTAAACAACTTGGCCACCTCTGATCGTACTTGCCCTCACTTCACTCCCTCCCAGGCCCTCTGCTCTTCTCTTAACAACTTCTTTATCGAGAAGATTGTAAAAATTAAATCTAACATCTTGGTCACTCCTTTTACTCTTCCTCACTCTGTTCCCTCTGTGCCCAAATCCTCTTTCTCCTCTTCCCCCCCCCCCTCCCTCTGGACTCTTTCCTAGCTCTGCTCACCAAAATCAAGTCTGGTTCCCCCACTGACTGTGCCCCTGCCCGTATTCTTAAAACCCTTTTTTCTTCCTGTCCTGATACCCCTCTCTCCTTTCTCAATGCCTCTCTTTCCACTGGATTGGTCCCTTCTTCATTTAAATCTGCTATTGTCTCTCCCATTCTTAAAAAGCCTGGTCTCGACTCTTCTCTTCCCTCTAACTTCAGACCTATCTCTCTTCTGCCTTATCTTGCTAAAATTCTTGAATCCTACGTTACTTCCTGTCTCTCTGTTTATGTTGAACGGAACCAGCTCCTGGCTTCTCACCAAGCTGGTTTCCGTTCGGGTCATTCGACCGAAACCGTGGTATTGGCCGTCCTCGACGAGCTTAAGGCCAAGGCCGACGTCAACTGCCCCCAAGCTTTGATCCTCCTCGACTTGTCCGCTGCGTTTGACACGGTCGACCATAACATTCTTTTGGACCGTGTCAGCGCAGCGGGCATACGAGGTTCTGCCTTCTCCTGGATCACCTCCTTCCTGACAGGGCGTACTCAAGCCGTCCACCTTCCCGGCTTCTCTGCTTCTCCCCTCCCGGTGCCCTGTGGGGTCCCCCAAGGTTCCTCTCTCTCTCCCCTTCTTTTCAATCTCTATATTCACCCTCTTATCTCTTCCCTTCTTGAGCTGGGGGTCTCTGTGCATAACTACGCTGACGACCTCCAGCTCGTCTTTGATCTTTCCTCTTCTTCTCATTCTCTATCCTTTTTTCACTCCACCATGGTCTTTATTTCTGGATGGATGAGCGCCAACCACCTCAAGCTCAACCCAGATAAGACTGAGCTTGTCCTGGTTGGCGGCTCATCCAGTCCCTGGTCCCCTGCTTTCTGGCCTCCCATCCTTGGCCCCCCTCCCACCCCCGTTCCCTCTGTTAAGACTTTGGGCATCAAGGTCAGACAGGACCTGTCCATGCATGGCCAGGTCAGCGCCGTGGTGTCCTCCTGTTTTCTTTCCCTCCGAATGATCCGGAAAATCTCTCGTTTTTTTTCTCTTGACTCCCTTAAAATCATTATTTCTGCCCTTATCACTTCCCGCCTTGATTATGGCAATAGCTTGTTCGCTGGCATCCCTGCCTATGAAACCCGCCGCTTACAAGCTATCCAGAATCAGGCCGCCCGTCTTATCTTTCACTTGCCCAAAACCCATCACATCACTCCCGTCCTCAAATCCCTTCACTGGCTGCCCATTTTGCAGAGATCTCTGTTTAAACTAGGGTGCCTTGTTTATCGGGCCCTTGATCACTCTGCACCGGCCTTCATCAATTCTTTGATTTCCCGCCACACCCCTGCCCACACTCTCCGTTCATCATCTTCTGCCCTCCTCACTGTTCCCCGCTTTTACAAATCTCGCACTGGTGGAACCCGTTTTTCTGTTCTTGCTCCCCGGTTCTGGAACTCCCTTCCTCTTTCTATGCGTTCTATCCCTATTTTTTCTCATTTCCGTAAAGCGCTGAAAACTTTTCTGTTTGCCCTGGTCTACCCCTGCTAATCCTCCTGGCCCTGTCTGTTCGGTTCTTCAGAGCTCCCAGCGCCAGGAAGCCGTTTTGGCCATCGTGCGCTCTATAAATATTTTTCATTCATTCATTCATTCATTCATTCAGTGAGGATTGATATGAGTGATGATTGGTATGAGCGATGAGTGATGATTGGAATGAGTGATGATTAGTATGAGCGATGAGTGATGATTGTTCTGAGCAATGAGTGAGGATTGGTCTGAGCGATGAGTGAGGATTGGTATGAGCGATGAGTGATGATTGGTATCAGCGATAAGTGATGATTGGCATGAGGAATGATTGATGAATGGTATGAGCACTGAGTGATGATTGGTCTGAGCGATGAGTGATGATTGGCTTGAGTGATGATTGGTATGAGCGATGAGTGATGATTGGTATGAATTCTGAGTGATAATTGGTATGAGCGATGAGTGATGATTGGTATGAACGATGAGTGATGATTGGTATGAGCGATGAGTGATGATTGGTATGAGCGATGAGTGATGGTTGGTATGAGCGATGAGTGATGATTGGTATGAGCAATGATTGATGAATGGTATGAGTTCTGGGTGATGATTAGTATGAGCGCTGAGTGATGATTGGTCTGAGCGATGAGTGAGGATTGGAATGAGCGATAAGTGATGATTGGTATGTGTGATGATTGGTATGAGCGATGAGTGAGGATTTGTGTGAGCGATGATTGATGATTGGTATGAGCGATGAGTGATGATTGGTATGAGCGATGAGTGATGATTGGTATGAGCGATGAGTGATGATTGGCATGAGCGATGAGTGATGATTGGTATGAGCGATGAGTGATGATTGGTATGAGTTCTGAGTGAGGATTGGTATGAGCGATGAGTGATGATTGGTATGAACGATGAGTGATGATTGGTATGAGCGATGAGTGATGATTGGTATGAGCGATGAGTGATGGTTGGTATGTGCGATGAGTGATGATTGGTATGAGCAATGATTGATGAATGGTATGAGTTCTGGGTGATGATTAGTATGAGCGCTGAGTGATGATTGGTCTGAGCGATGAGTGAGGATTGGAATGAGCGATAAGTGATCGTTGGCATGTGTGATGATTGGTATGAGCGATGAGTGAAGATTGGTGTGAGCGATGATTGATGATTGGTATGAGCGATCAGTGAGGATTGTTATGAGCGATGAGTGATGATTGCTATGAGGGCTGAGTGACGATTGCTATGAGCAATGAGTGATGATTGGTCTGAGCGATGAGTGAGGATTGGAATGAGTGACGAGTGAGGATTAGTATGAGCGCTGAGTGAGGATTGGTATAAACGCTGAGTGGTGATTGGTATGAGAGCTGAGTGGTGATTGGTATGAGCGATGAGTGAGGAGTGGTCTGAGCGAGGAGTGATGATTTATATGAGCGATGAGTGATGATTAGTCGGAGCAATGAGTGATGATTGGTATGAGCGGTTAGTGATGATTGATATGAGTGATGATTAGTATGAGCACTGAGTGATGATTGGTCTCAGCGATGAGGGATGATTGGTATGAGCGATGAGTGATGATTGGTATGAGCGATGAGTGATGATTGGTATGAGAGATGATTGATGAATGGTATGAGTTCTGAATGATGATTAGTATGAGCGATGAGTGATGATTGGTCTGAACGAAGAGTGATGATTGCTGTGAGCGACGAGTGAGGATTAGAATGAGTAATGATTGGTATGACCGATGAGTGCTGAGTGGTATGAGCGATGAGTGATTATTGGTCTGACCGATGAGTGAGGATTGGTATGAGCGATGAGTGATGATTGGTATGAGCGATGAGTTATGATTGGTATGAGCGATGAGTGATGATTGGTATGAGCGATGAGTGATGATTGGTATGAGTGATGATTGGTATGAGCGATGAGTGAGGATTGGTATGATCGATAAGTGATGATTGGTATGAGTGATGATTGGTATGAGCGATGAGTGATGATTGGTATGAGTGATGAGTGATGATTGGTCTGGGCGATGAGTGATGTTTGGCATGAGCAATGAGTGAGGATTGGTACGAGCGATGAGTGATGATTTGTATGAGCGATGAGTGAGGATTGGTATAAACGCTGAGTGATGATTGGTATGAGAGCTGAGTGATGATTGGTATGAGCGATGAGTGAGGAGTGGTCCGAGCGAGGAGTGATGATTTATATGAGCGATGAGTGATGATTAGTCGGCGCAATGAGTGATGATTGGTCTGAGCGATGAGTGAGGATTGGTATGAGCAATTAGTGATGATTGGTATGAGTGATGATTAGTATGAGCACTGAGTGATGATTGGTCTCAGCGATGAGGGATGATTGGTATGAGCGATGAGTGATGATTGGTATGAGCGATGAGTGATGATTGGTATGAGCGATGAGTGATGATTGGCATGAGTGATGAGTGATGATTGGTATGAGCGATGAGAGATGATTGGTATCAGTGATGATTGGTATGAGCAATGAGTGAGGATTGATATGAGTGATGATAGGTATGAGAGATGAGTGATGATTGGTATGAGTGATGATTTGTAAGAGCGATGAGTGAGAATTGGTATGAGCAAAGAGTGATGAATGGTATGAGAGATGATTGGTATGAGTGATGAGTGATGATTTGTAAGAGCGATGAGTGAGGATTGGTATGAGCAATGAGTGATGATTGGTATGAGAGATGATTGGTATGAGTGATGAGTGGGGATTGGTATGAGCGATGAGCGATGATTAGTCTGAGCAATGAGTGAGGATTGGTATGAGCGATGAGTGATGATTGGTATGAGTGATGATTGGTATGAGTGATGAGTGAGGATTGGTATGAGCGATGAGTGATGATTGGTATGAGGGATGATTGGTATGAGTGATGAATGGTCTGAGCAATGAGTAAGGATTGGTATGAGCGATGAGAGATGATTGGTATTAGTGATGATTGGTATGAGCAATGAGTGTGAGCAATGACTGTGCTTGGACACTTTTTACTTACCCTGCTCCTGCTTCAGGGGCTGCGCTGAGGTCACCGCGCACCCCCTATCCTCTTGGGACTTCCTGTTAGCCGCCACCAGAGCGCCCCACGCTGAGCGTTCCCTCCCCCTCTGACGGGCAGGTCACGAGGGCGGGGACGGGCGTGTGCTACATCTTGGGCTGCTCTCTGGTTGGCGGGGCAGCTCCTCTGTCCCTCCACCCCCTGCCACGCCCTGTTACTTCCGGTCTCCTACTTATGGCACTTCTATCCCGGCCGCGCAGCGGACGAGCGCAGCGGGCGCGACGAAGGCGCGCCTAAGTTAAGCCCGTCCGCGCCCGTCCGCGACGGGCCGGGACCAGGGGCCACACCCCCTGCTTCCTTGCTGTCATACACGTCTGCACAACTCCTCTCCCACACCATTGATGTGCCTCTCCCCCACACCCTCAGGCAGCATCTTGTTGCTTTAGACATCTATGTTCCCTGCTCAGACCGTGTTGTGTCTCCTCACCCAATTCTTCTCCTCCCTACGCCAGACATCGATCCCTTCCCCATTGGACCCTCATCTCCCCCTCACACTGCTTCTGCTTATCTTCTCAACACTCGTTCGGCAGGCAAACACCAACTTGACCTGTTTAATCTTCTTACTACAGACTCCCCTGATTTTCTGTTCCTAACGGAAACATGGTTTTCGGAGGCTTCCCTCCCCGACATTCTTGCCATCCTTCCCCATTCCTATTATGTCCTTCGGGCTGACCGCCCCGCGGACAAGGTCGGGGGAGGTGTTGCCATGATTGTCCGATCCACTATTCAATTCCAGCTTCTCCCCCAAGCACCCATCGCTGGAGTGGACTTCCTGGTCGCTCGCTCCTCCAATCTGCCGGCACCTCTCACCGTTGTCCTTGTCTACCGCCCTCCCCTGAACATGCCCCTGTTCGTGGCTTCCCTGCAGGAACTTCTCGCCACGCTGGTGGTTAATAACTCCTCTGTCCTCCTGCTTGGGGACTTTAACTACTGGCCTGGCGATCCCAGGGAGGACTCAGCATCTAAGGACTTCACGGCCACTCTCCTCTGTCTCAACTTTAAGTCTCACGTCCTGGTTCCTACCCACAAATTCGGACACATCCTGGACCAAGTCTGGTCTTCCCAGGATATAGTCTCCCCCCCCAGTATCCTCCCATGTACATGGTCTGATCATTCCCTCATCTCCTTCTCTATCACCACTGGCTCCCCTCACAAGCCCCTCCACCCCAAGAATGTTTTCTCCCGTAGCTGGAATCGTGTTGACTTGGCTTCCCTCTCTCACTCCCTTGCTTCTTCTTCCCCAGACCTCACTGGTATTCCCCTTGACTCACAGGCCGCTGCAGTTGGTAAATGGCTCTCTTCTGCATGTGACTTAGTAGCCCCCCTCAAGCTAGTTAAATCCATCCGCCCTCACGAGGCTCATCGTTGGTTTAGCCCGGAGCTCAAGACTCTTAAACTGGAGCTTAGACGCTCAGAGCGCCTTTGGCGCCGTAGCTACTGCCCTGACCACAAGGCCAAATACAAAATCCTTCTTAAGGAGTACAAGCAGGCCATTTTGGCCACTAAGACCAAGTACTTCTCTGAACAAGTGGCGCTCTCGGCCAACAAAGCTAAAGAAATTTTCTCTCTGGTAAACAACTTGGCCACCTCTGATCGTACTTGCCCTCACTTCACTCCCTCCCAGGCCCTCTGCTCTTCTCTTAACAACTTCTTTATCGAGAAGATTGTAAAAATTAAATCTAACATCTTGGTCACTCCTTTTACTCTTCCTCACTCTGTTCCCTCTGTGCCCAAATCCTCTTTCTCCTCTTCCCCCCCCCCCTCCCTCTGGACTCTTTCCTAGCTCTGCTCACCAAAATCAAGTCTGGTTCCCCCACTGACTGTGCCCCTGCCCGTATTCTTAAAACCCTTTTTTCTTCCTGTCCTGATACCCCTCTCTCCTTTCTCAATGCCTCTCTTTCCACTGGATTGGTCCCTTCTTCATTTAAATCTGCTATTGTCTCTCCCATTCTTAAAAAGCCTGGTCTCGACTCTTCTCTTCCCTCTAACTTCAGACCTATCTCTCTTCTGCCTTATCTTGCTAAAATTCTTGAATCCTACGTTACTTCCTGTCTCTCTGTTTATGTTGAACGGAACCAGCTCCTGGCTTCTCACCAAGCTGGTTTCCGTTCGGGTCATTCGACCGAAACCGTGGTATTGGCCGTCCTCGACGAGCTTAAGGCCAAGGCCGACGTCAACTGCCCCCAAGCTTTGATCCTCCTCGACTTGTCCGCTGCGTTTGACACGGTCGACCATAACATTCTTTTGGACCGTGTCAGCGCAGCGGGCATACGAGGTTCTGCCTTCTCCTGGATCACCTCCTTCCTGACAGGGCGTACTCAAGCCGTCCACCTTCCCGGCTTCTCTGCTTCTCCCCTCCCGGTGCCCTGTGGGGTCCCCCAAGGTTCCTCTCTCTCTCCCCTTCTTTTCAATCTCTATATTCACCCTCTTATCTCTTCCCTTCTTGAGCTGGGGGTCTCTGTGCATAACTACGCTGACGACCTCCAGCTCGTCTTTGATCTTTCCTCTTCTTCTCATTCTCTATCCTTTTTTCACTCCACCATGGTCTTTATTTCTGGATGGATGAGCGCCAACCACCTCAAGCTCAACCCAGATAAGACTGAGCTTGTCCTGGTTGGCGGCTCATCCAGTCCCTGGTCCCCTGCTTTCTGGCCTCCCATCCTTGGCCCCCCTCCCACCCCCGTTCCCTCTGTTAAGACTTTGGGCATCAAGGTCAGACAGGACCTGTCCATGCATGGCCAGGTCAGCGCCGTGGTGTCCTCCTGTTTTCTTTCCCTCCGAATGATCCGGAAAATCTCTCGTTTTTTTTCTCTTGACTCCCTTAAAATCATTATTTCTGCCCTTATCACTTCCCGCCTTGATTATGGCAATAGCTTGTTCGCTGGCATCCCTGCCTATGAAACCCGCCGCTTACAAGCTATCCAGAATCAGGCCGCCCGTCTTATCTTTCACTTGCCCAAAACCCATCACATCACTCCCGTCCTCAAATCCCTTCACTGGCTGCCCATTTTGCAGAGATCTCTGTTTAAACTAGGGTGCCTTGTTTATCGGGCCCTTGATCACTCTGCACCGGCCTTCATCAATTCTTTGATTTCCCGCCACACCCCTGCCCACACTCTCCGTTCATCATCTTCTGCCCTCCTCACTGTTCCCCGCTTTTACAAATCTCGCACTGGTGGAACCCGTTTTTCTGTTCTTGCTCCCCGGTTCTGGAACTCCCTTCCTCTTTCTATGCGTTCTATCCCTATTTTTTCTCATTTCCGTAAAGCGCTGAAAACTTTTCTGTTTGCCCTGGTCTACCCCTGCTAATCCTCCTGGCCCTGTCTGTTCGGTTCTTCAGAGCTCCCAGCGCCAGGAAGCCGTTTTGGCCATCGTGCGCTCTATAAATATTTTTCATTCATTCATTCATTCATTCATTCAGTGAGGATTGATATGAGTGATGATTGGTATGAGCGATGAGTGATGATTGGAATGAGTGATGATTAGTATGAGCGATGAGTGATGATTGTTCTGAGCAATGAGTGAGGATTGGTCTGAGCGATGAGTGAGGATTGGTATGAGCGATGAGTGATGATTGGTATCAGCGATAAGTGATGATTGGCATGAGGAATGATTGATGAATGGTATGAGCACTGAGTGATGATTGGTCTGAGCGATGAGTGATGATTGGCTTGAGTGATGATTGGTATGAGCGATGAGTGATGATTGGTATGAATTCTGAGTGATAATTGGTATGAGCGATGAGTGATGATTGGTATGAACGATGAGTGATGATTGGTATGAGCGATGAGTGATGATTGGTATGAGCGATGAGTGATGGTTGGTATGAGCGATGAGTGATGATTGGTATGAGCAATGATTGATGAATGGTATGAGTTCTGGGTGATGATTAGTATGAGCGCTGAGTGATGATTGGTCTGAGCGATGAGTGAGGATTGGAATGAGCGATAAGTGATGATTGGTATGTGTGATGATTGGTATGAGCGATGAGTGAGGATTTGTGTGAGCGATGATTGATGATTGGTATGAGCGATGAGTGAGGATTGTTATGAGCGATGAGTGATGATTTCTATGAGCGATGAGTGATGATTGCTATGAGCGATGAGTGATGATTGGTCTGAGCGATGAGTGAGGATTGGAATGAGTGACGAGTGAGGATTAGTATGAGCGCTGAGTGAGGATTGGTATAAACGCTGAGTGATGATTGGTATGAGAGCTGAGTGATGATTGGTATGAGTGAGAAGTGGTCCGAGCGAGGAGTGATGATTTATATGAGCGATGAGTGATGATTAGTCGGAGCAATGAGTGATGATTGGTCTGAGCGATGAGTGAGGATTGGTATGAGCAATTAGTGATGATTGGTATGAGTGATGATTAGTATGAGCACTGAGTGATGATTGGTCTCAGCGATAAGGGATGATTGGTATGAGCGATGAGTGATGATTGGTATGAGCGATGAGTGATGATTGGTATGAGCGATGAGTGATGATTGGTATGAGCGATGAGTGATGATTGGCATGAGCGATGAGTGATGATTGGTATGAGCGATGAGTGATGATTGGTATGAGTTCTGAGTGAGGATTGGTATGAGCGATGAGTGATGATCGGTATGAGCGATGAGTGATGATTGGTATGAGCGATGAGTGATGATTGGTATGAGCGATGAGTGATGGTTGGTATGAGCGATGAGTGATGATTGGTATGAGCAATGATTGATGAATGGTATGAGTTCTGGGTGATGATTAGTATGAGCGCTGAGTGATGATTGGTCTGAGCGATGAGTGATGGTTGGCATGTGTGATGATTGGTATGAGCGATGAGTGAAGATTGGTGTGAGCGATGATTGATGA
The DNA here is from genome assembly GCF_964263255.1 of Lissotriton vulgaris. Taxonomy (NCBI): domain Eukaryota; kingdom Metazoa; phylum Chordata; class Amphibia; order Caudata; family Salamandridae; genus Lissotriton; species Lissotriton vulgaris. The sequence continues at coordinate 446,328 of NW_028241407.1, read as the reverse complement.
TTGGTATGAGCGATCAGTGAGGATTGTTATGAGCGATGAGTGATGATTGCTATGACGGCTGAGTGACGATTGCTATGAGCGATGAGTGATGATTGGTCTGAGCGATGAGTGAGGATTGGAATGAGTGACGAGTGAGGATTAGTATGAGCGCTGAGTGAGGATTGGTATAAACGCTGAGTGATGATTGGTATGAGAGCTGAGTGGTGATTGGTATGAGCGATGAGTGAGGAGTGGTCTGAGCGAGGAGTGATGATTTATATGAGCGATGAGTGATGATTAGTCGGAGCAATGAGTGATGATTGGTCTGAGCGATGAGTGAGGATTGGTATGAGCGATTAGTGATGATTGGTATGAGTGATGATTAGTATGAGCACTGAGTGATGATTGGTCTCAGCGATGGGGGATGATTGGTATGAGCGATGAGTGATGATTGGTATGAGCGATGAGTGATGATTGGTATGAGAGATGATTGATGAATGGTATGAGTTCTGAATGATGATTAGTATGAGCGATGAGTGATGATTGGTCTGAACGAAGAGTGATGATTGCTGTGAGCGACGAGTGAGGATTAGAATGAGTAATGATTGGTATGACCGATGAGTGCTGAGTGGTATGAGCGATGAGTGATGATTGGTCTGACCGATGAGTGAGGATTGGTATGAGCGATGAGTGATGATTGGTATGAGTGATGATTGGTATGAGCGATGAGTGAGGATTGGTATGATCGATAAGTGATGATTGGTATGAGTGATGATTGGTATGAGCGATGAGTGATGATTGGTATGAGTGATGAGTGATGATTGGTCTGGGCGATGAGTGATGTTTGGCATGAGCGATGAGTGATGATTGGTATGAGTGATGATTGGTATGAGTGATGATTATTCTACGCAATGAGTGATGCTTGGTTTGAGCGATGAGTGAGGATTGGTACGAGCGATGAGTGATGATTGGTATGAGCGATGAGTGAGGATTGGTATAAACGCTGAGTGATGATTGGTATGAGAGTTGAGTGATGATTGGTATGAGCGATGAGTGAGGAGTGGTCCGAGCGAGGAGTGATGATTTATATGAGCGATGAGTGATGATTAGTCGGAGCAATGAGTGATGATTGGTCTGAGCGATGAGTGAGGATTGGTATGAGCGATTAGTGATGATTGGTATGAGTGATGATTAGTATGAGCACTGAGTGATGATTGGTCTCAGCGATGAGGGATGATTGGTATGAGCGATGAGTGATGATTGGTATTAGCGATGAGTGATGATTGGTATGAGCGATGAGTGATGATTGGCATGAGCGATGAGTGATGATTGGTATGAGCGATGAGTGATGATTGGTATGAGTTCTGAGTGAGGATTGGTATGAGCGATGAGTGATGATTGGTATGAACGATGAGTGATGATTGGTATGAGCGATGAGTGATGATTGGTATGAGTGATGGTTGGTATGAGCGATGAGTGATGATTGGTATGAGCAATGATTGATGAATGGTATGAGTTCTGGTTGATGATTAGTATGAGCGCTGAGTGATGATTGGTCTGAGCGATGAGTGAGGATTGGAATGAGCGATAAGTGATGATTGGTATGTGTGATGATTTGTATGAGCGATGAGTGAGGATTGGTGTGAGCGATGATTGATGATTGGTATGAGCGATGAGTGAGGATTGTTATGAGCGATGAGTGATGATTGCTATGAGCGATGAGTGATGATTGCTATGAGCGATGAGTGATGATTGGTCTGAGCGATGAGTGAGGATTGGAATGAGTGACGAGTGAGGATTAGTATGAGCGCTGAGTGAGGATTGGTATAAACGCTGAGTGATGATTGGTATGAGAGCTGAGTGATGATTGGTATGAGCGATGAGTGAGGAGTGGTCTGAGCGAGGAGTGATGATTTATATGAGCGATGAGTGATGATTAGTCGGAGCAATGAGTGATGATTGGTCTGAGCGATGAGTAAGGATTGGTATGAGCGATTAGTGATGATTGGTATGAGTGATGATTAGTATGAGCACTGAGTGATGATTGGTCTCAGCGATGAGGGATGATTGGTATGAGCGATGAGTGATGATTGGTATGAGCGATGAGTGATGATTGGTATGAGCGATGATTGATGAATGGAATGAGTTCTGAATGATGATTAGTATGAGCGATGAGTGATGATTGGTCTGAACGAAGAGTGATGATTGCTGTGAGCGACGAGTGAGGATTAGAATGAGTAATGATTGGTATGACCGATGAGTGCTGAGTTGTATGAGCGATGAGTTATGATTGGTCCGACCGATGAGTGAGGATTGGTATGAGCGATGAGTGATGATTGGTATTAGCGATGAGTGATGATTGGTATGAGCGATGAGTGATGATTGGCATGAGCGATGAGTGATGATTGGTATGAGCGATGAGTGATGATTGGTATGAGTTCTGAGTGAGGATTGGTATGAGCGATGAGTGATGATTGGTATGAACGATGAGTGATGATTGGTATGAGCGATGAGTGATGATTGGTATGAGTGATGGTTGGTATGAGCGATGAGTGATGATTGGTATGAGCAATGATTGATGAATGGTATGAGTTCTGGTTGATGATTAGTATGAGCGCTGAGTGATGATTGGTCTGAGCGATGAGTGAGGATTGGAATGAGCGATAAGTGATGATTGGTATGTGTGATGATTTGTATGAGCGATGAGTGAGGATTGGTGTGAGCGATGATTGATGATTGGTATGAGCGATGAGTGAGGATTGTTATGAGCGATGAGTGATGATTGCTATGAGCGATGAGTGATGATTGCTATGAGCGATGAGTGATGATTGGTCTGAGCGATGAGTGAGGATTGGAATGAGTGACGAGTGAGGATTAGTATGAGCGCTGAGTGAGGATTGGTATAAACGCTGAGTGATGATTGGTATGAGAGCTGAGTGATGATTGGTATGAGCGATGAGTGAGGAGTGGTCTGAGCGAGGAGTGATGATTTATATGAGCGATGAGTGATGATTAGTCGGAGCAATGAGTGATGATTGGTCTGAGCGATGAGTAAGGATTGGTATGAGCGATTAGTGATGATTGGTATGAGTGATGATTAGTATGAGCACTGAGTGATGATTGGTCTCAGCGATGAGGGATGATTGGTATGAGCGATGAGTGATGATTGGTATGAGCGATGAGTGATGATTGGTATGAGCGATGATTGATGAATGGAATGAGTTCTGAATGATGATTAGTATGAGCGATGAGTGATGATTGGTCTGAACGAAGAGTGATGATTGCTGTGAGCGACGAGTGAGGATTAGAATGAGTAATGATTGGTATGACCGATGAGTGCTGAGTTGTATGAGCGATGAGTTATGATTGGTCCGACCGATGAGTGAGGATTGGTATGAGCAATGAGTGATGATTGGTGTTGGACTTGGCCTTTTTCCCCCAAAATTTTTCGCTTTTTACCCCCTTATCTAGGATGTCTCCCCCATGGGATTAAACCTGTATAGGCCATGAGTGGTGTGAGACACCTTGTTGAAAATGTAATTACCTGTAATAATGTGAGCACTCATAAAATCCCCCATTTTAAAACTGCACCTGACTGAAATGTACTGTGTTCTTAAAATGGATGCCATGGCCCTGGGTAGTGCCACCTGACTGCGTTAGGTCAGCGGTCTAGATAATATTACCCAGCTACCCCTAGCTTTTGGAGGGTAAGCCTGGCACCCAGGGTGCTCACCCCCTCACCTAGAACCAGTTTAGGCTAGATGTGCCAACATTCTAGAAGGTCCTGGCACTGCCTGGGAGGAGGGTATAAATAGGGAGAAGTGTCACCAGAGAGTCAGTCAGCGCTGGGACAAGAACGAGAGGGGACCTGCTGTGAGGTGCTACCGCCACATGGGTCTGTGAGCTGGGCCCTGCACCCCTAAAACCCCCCTACTCTGCTGTCCCCATGGGCCCCTGACAAGGAAGGGCCCCTACCCAGGTCCCTGACACTGTGGGGACCGTGAATTACGCCAGCACTGCGAGGAAGAAGCGCCCAGGAGGTGAGGAAAGGGACTGTCTAACCCCCCCCCCCCCTCCCCTTAAGAAGCTGTGGCACCTTTGAAGCGCCATCTGGGGAAGATTATGCCCCTAGGAACTGTTGCTGGCTGAGGTGTGTGAGGCACCCTGAACACCATAATTGACGAGGTGCCAACCTGCCCCCGGAAGCGCTGTGCCTGGAAGCGCTAGAGCGCCGTGTGGCATCAAGGAACTGTGTTTAGTGAATAGCGCCGGGGAGCCTACCCCCTGTTTTGGTGCGCTTGCCGGAATACCAATAATTAAATAAAAGGGAGCCTACCCCTCATTGTTGCCGATCTCACCGTCGTGGCCCGGGGAGTGTTGGCGCTGCCTCGCGCTGCCTCACGCTGCCTGGTAGCTGCCTGGGAGAGCCCCCCCGGGATGTATCGTTGCGGCGGCCCCCGGGGCCAGAGGAGGGCCGCCGATGTAAAGAGAGGGCTGCGCTAGGCCCTGAAGCTGACCTGGCCCGCATCACGTGGCTGGGGCATCGGTGAAGTCTTCCGCCACGCCCCCAGCCACCCCGCGCACGGATTGGCCCAGCGGCCGCGCCCCCTGAAGGCTGCGCAGCGATTGGCTGCCGGCCGGGAGACCAGAGGAAGAGGCCTGAGACCGGAGCGGGAGCCTACCCCGCCGGTCCGGTGGGCCAGGAAGCCTGCAGTGGCGCTACGGGGCTCCCGAAGTGAAGAGGGAGTCCCGCTCGGTCGGAGGGGGGGGCCAGAGTGAGGAGGCCGCGAAGAGTGCCGGTGTCAGCGGGGCTCTGAGGAGAAGGAGAGCCCCGCGGGAGAGGTGACGGCTGCCTGGAGGTCCGGGGTTCCCGTGAAGCGGAGGGGCATGGGAGAAGCAGGAAGATACCGCCGGGAGGGGTGCCCGAGGAAGCGCTAACCCCTCCTTCCTCCTGCCACGACGGGAGGGTGCTGCAGGTCCCGCGGGGCCCCCGGTTGGTCAGGGAAGCCCCACGAGTGAGCGCTGTGCAGCAGGGGCCTCGAGGCACATTGTCGGTGCCTGCCCCTACCGCCAAGGAGGCCCTGGACAGCCCGGTGAGTGTGGGCGACAGTATACAGTGTGGAGGGTGGAGAGGGCAACGGGACACAGGGTCGGTGTCCCCCCCCCCCCTCTGTTGACTGAGTGGGGCCCAAGTGCCCAGAAAGCGGGTAAAAGCTGCTAGCGACTGCTGCCACTGAATCCCAGGATGCCGGTTAGGCCCCGCTGAACTGCCTACAGAGACCCCGGTTAATCATAGAGGCCACGGGGGAAATGTAGAATGTTGTAGGGGCCCGCAGGGAAATGTTTGATACACATGGCCAGGTGATATGCCTAATGAAATGCACATTGTTACCTGTTGCCTGATGTTCCCTGAAATGTTTAGGCCTGACATCTAATCTATATGTCTATACCCCAAGGAGGGTTTGCCATAGGTTGAGGTTCATAGGCCTAGAGTCAGGTCCATGTTAAATGCATAAGTGCCCCCCAGGTTCAATGTAATTCGGGCCTAGTGTTTATGTGACTGCTACCTGCCTGACCTCCCAAGTTAGGGCCAAGCCTTATGTTAAAGCAGGGTGCCGAACGTACTGCGTCCCCTGCCCAGGATTGGGGATGTCTGGTGGCTAATGTGAATATGCTAATGTTATGCCTACACTAAAGTGATTGAGGTCCAGGTATACTGTTGTTTTACACATGCGGGGAGTTTGGATGCTTTGGTGCCCACAGGGCAAGTGAAGGTGCCTTCCCTTACAGGTTTGGGCATGGTGAGCCCCCTTGTTGGCCTGACGAGTTATTCCAGGCCCCTGATCATGCCCCTTGTTAATGAGCCAGCCAGATTGATTCATGACAGGTGCTCCTGTCTAATATTAAATGTGCTGTGATGCTCTGTTTTCTCTTACAGGGGTGGGGTTTGGCGTTATAACGCAGGAAGTGTGTTTATGCATAATGTTGGAGTTTGCAATTACAGCCTTCAGCCTTTCTGTAGAGAGTGCAGGGATTCTAATCACAGCTGAGGCTCGCGCTCACCCTCAGCTGTGCGCACTTCACCAAGACCCTTACAAGTGTAACAGTGCTTGCCGGTTTGTCCTGTGAAATTCCCGAGTGAGAGAGTAGTTAGTTTTTCGTTTTGCTTCCGTCTGTATGTTTGAATTCCTGCTAACCTTCGGTTTAAAGACTCCTGTCAAGAAGATAAATCACCGAGTCGTCTGTGAGCAGCTGCCTCTTAGCTCTCCTCCGCCCATATCTGTTATTCATTTCCTGCTAAATCCTATTTAGTAAAAGACTGTTAAATAGTTTAGTTTACTATAAAAAGACTTACCTTTTCTGGCAGTTCCAGGTGAGCATTCAGCTTTCTTAAATCCTCCTGCAAATGTAAAGAAAGATATTAGTTAGCCCAATGCATTAAATAGACCACAGTTTGAGGAATTATAGACTGCATTAAAGTTATTTATCAGAAAACTGTTGTTTGCATTCACACAGGTATTACTACACTCTATCAAATTGCAGTGGAGTGTATCTAAAACAACAACTTTCACAGAAGAGAGGTGATATCCTAGTCTTTTGGGGGTACGTCTTTTGAAATTTTACATGATTTACTGTAAATTCTAGTTAATGTCATAGTTATGTGTTATATTTTGGTTACAGTGTCCAGTTACTAAACAAGTGCTGTGCAAGAAAACAACTAGAATTAGCAGTAAATTGAAGACACCAGACATAGAGGACTAGGCTGTTTCTTCTCTGTCCCATTCCCCTTTCCTCCCTGGGGTTTCTTTCGTACTCCCATAAGTGCTATCTGGGCGTGTCTCTTGACAAGTCCTCTCGAAGGGATAGGATTCCAAGAGAGGTTGCACACCCCCAGCTGTGAATCGTCGTTGACTGATTGGCTCTTGTCACAGGTGACGGGGCTCCGAACCCACAAGTAATGCTGACAGGAGTCATGGCTCTCTCTTCAGAATGAGTGTCGAAGCTCAGAGGGCGGCCACACTTTGAACGTGGTATTTATAGCTTATCTAGCAATGGAAAGTGCTGTCTTCCAATCAGAAGACATGCTCCGCCAGGAAATAGAGTCCCTTAATTAGGCATCAGTCGCTGTACAAACAGAAGCAAAATACCAGAAACTCTGGCAGAAAACAAGGTCAGCAGGAATGGAGATCTTTAACTGCTAAGCAGTGTATAATGAATCATCAGCCATTGTATAAACAAAAACAAAATACCAGGCACGTGGTCAGGAAACAAGGACAGCAGGAAGCAGAGGCCTTTAATTGCTCAGCAGGGCAACATTAATCAATAGCCTTTATAGAAACAAAAATACAAGGCTTTCCAATGGGAAACAAGGACAGCAAGAAACGGAGGCCTGTACGTGATTGCTCAGAAGTGAATTTTTGTTTTAACAAAAATACCAGACACTTGTATTTCATTAGACATACGTTTTAAAGTGCACACAAACTAGAGTACATAGTATACCTTTTAAATTAAACACTCAGAAGAGAATGCAAAATAAAGCTCATTGAGTACATGGCACCTGCCTAATTGGAAAATAGTGCTGACAATGAGGAAGATACAGCATAGGCAAACCAGTGTAAGACAAAGATTAAAGTGATAGTATGATTAGAATATCAGCTTCCTCTAAGGCACACAGAAACATACATTATAATTCAGCTGCAGAAAAACAGTAACCCAAAACAAATTGATTTTCCCTTATTTTTGTTATATATGAAAAAACACATACATGAAGAATAAAACAGCATTTTCATCTAGAAAGAAGGTGTAAGTCAATGTAAGCAGAATGAGTGCTAGTCATGTCAATTTTGTAGTCTGCCATGCACTTTATTTAGGTATAGAAAACAATGGTTCTGGACCTTACTTAATTGGCAGAGACAATCTGTACGTAGTTAATAAGTAAGAGACCATTTAGAGCATGCTATAAAAATAATCAGCTCATAGTACTTAATACTTTAGCAAAGGAGAATGCAACAGACCAAATTCAAGGACTAAAAGCAGTTTAATTCATTGCATCTAGAAAGTTGTGTACAAATCACAATTATAATGTATAAACGTGTAGGTTGCCCCAAGGGAGGAACGTGCAGAAAAGGGGTAAGGTGGTTGGGGGTGTTTGAGTGATTGGGTGACTGAAGGGAAAGTCTTTAGGATGGTGACATAGAAATTATTTACAATATTTTACATATGGAGGATCGGTTCGAAATCACCGTCCTTATTAACCTGGCCACAATGATGATTTATAAACACATTTGCAAAATTCATTCAAGCAATGTGGATATATATTCCAATTTTATGGCACGTGGGGTATGCATAATCAAGGTCCAGGTTGGGTCAAAGGAGAGCGTCAACGTTTCGACTCGTCTTATGGCCTTGTGGGTAAGTTAGACCCGGGCCGTGCGAGTCTTCATCAGGACATATTGGGGCAATACCAGGAGGGCTGTTGATGACCCCATTGAGTAGAGAAGATCCGTGTGGTGATAGATTCACAGCGGATGGGTTGATGCGATAATCACCTTGAGAGAGCTGAACGTTGAGTGTGGCTCCCAGGGAAACGACTTCCTCTATGTATGGCCTTCAATAAATGATAAGGCTGGCGGCTGCTAAGAGTCAGCGGCTGTTAATGAGGCTCTTGATGGGCGCTTCTCGACGCGTGATTATCACATCAACCCATCCGCTGTGAATCTCTCACCACACGGATCTTTTCTGCTCAATGGGGACTACATAGCCACTCTTTAGCCCTCCTAAGGAGTCGGCCATTTTAGACTAGTCCCTAAATCATAGCTTCATCAGCTTCTTCGGCTACCGACCTCACCTCCTGCACACATTAGATCAGAACCTCAGTGCATTCCCCCCCAATTTTGGCTCAGCCTATCCCTGCTGGTATTTACAAATGCCCCTATTTTAGACTGACTCAATGAATTCCACATCCCTATTACATTAGCCCTGGCTCAACACTGACCCCAGCCAGCTATGATACTCTAGCCTACACAACAGACACCACAACACACTCCCCTCATCTACACCACAGCTCACAGCATGGAACTCACAGGCACTCACACCTACAAAATAATTTACCCCCCAAACTCACTAAAAAATCTGCCAAACGCTTCAAACACAACCTTTTAAAATCTCACCTTGAAACTCCCATTGCTGGCCCATATTTCTCACTACACAATGGGATCACGACCACCTATATCATTTTCTACACTAAACGTAGAGCTCAATGGAAGAAAGCCTTCTTAACCTTACTCGCGATTTCCTCCACGAGGAAATCCGCACATGGTCTAATGATCTACACTGCACCATCACAACCCATTCCAAGCGACAGCAACCATCACCATTTACAACGACGGAGCTATTCTCATTCAGTCTACGGACCGTAGTCTAAATCTATTTCATAACATCTTCCCTATTATTAAAGAGCATGTATCTAATCCACCTACTTCCACCCAACTGACCCTCACACCTAGCACCCCAGACACCACAACTCCTACCCCCTATTCCACCCTCCCACCCCTTACCCTCCTGCCACAAAAGAGCTCTGAGCCTTACACCTCCCTCAACCTTTCTACCCTACCCTCCAACAGACGTCTCCTCTCTTCACCTAATCCTCACATACTTCCAACTTGCACAACTGTAACAACAAACTCACCCCTTACCCAATCTGTTAGGTCCCCCGCAATGACCATAGCCCCCCACTTCTAGTCCTTCCTCCTCCATCACCATCCTTCCTCCTACCTCTGCCCTGCCTCACAACAACACCTTCTTCCTGCCCCAACCCAGCACTGAAACCACCGGTTCCAATCAGAGGTCACTTCCCCTCTAACAGCTCTCCCACCTTAACTCTCTCTTCCCCTGCACCTTCCTTATTCCACTTGGTCACCTCGAACTCTGAACCCCCCATCCCAGTCACCACCCCTGTGCTCACTAGGTGGTGTATAAAAGGTCTCCCCACCATGATCACTCAATGATCATCCCACCACCCTCTAACCCGCCTTTAGAACATATCCCACCCCCTATTACTCCTCCCACTCCCCTTCTCCTATCAAACGCACCCAGTTAGCTGCAATTACAACTCTCCTAATCACACACGCTACACCCTCTCATACGTTTCCATCAATTTATGCACCAGAGCATAGCACACTCCTGGACACACCTACCACACCTCTTCTCCCACCACCAATCACCCCAACTACCCATACATCCATGCCAACGATATGCCCAACCCTCTACTCATCACCCCCTCTTCTCCTCCCTCCCCTTCATCAGATTTCACATCGAACCGAGCCAACCATCCTCAACTCATACCTCGGTCTACCACCACTACCGTTCCAAACAACACTTTGGACACGATTATGTCCACTCTGCTCCAAATTAAAGATGAACTTCATACTTTCAAAGAGTTGATCTTGAATCAACCCAGGCACCCCACACCCCCCAGAACCCTTTCACCCAACAAGCCCACCACCCATCCTCCACTTTAATACAAACATAATCCTCCTTACTGGACCTCAATTCCCTCCTGTTATTCTGCCACCCATCCTCTGCGAAGCATCAATCCATTTTCGGCGTATGACATACGCTCCCTCCTGCACTCTTGTGATCTCGCTTTCACGACCCACATAGCCCCCAACCACCCTCCCATCCCTACTATCCACCCCTACCCTCACAGGTCCTCCACATGAAACAATAGAGGTATCGTTGCCAATAATCTTTAAAAAATCGCACTCACTCTAGACCCCTCCTGCTCCCTTGTCAGTCCCCGGCTTAAATGCACACTCCTGAACTATAGATAGGCCCCTAGACATGCATCAGACATTACCGACCTCATTATCGCACATGACCTAGACCTGACCATAATCACCGAAACCTGGTTAACAGAATCTTCCTCGCCACTCATTGACATTCTAGTACCCCTCCATTACCACATCATCAGACTGGATAGGAGTGGCAAGACAGGGGGTGGAATCGCATGCATTCACCGGAGCAACCTCTCAGTAATTAGAGCCATATCCTCAATATTCTCCTTGTGTGAACACTTCTGCCTCGACATCAGCAGCGAAGTCAATCTGTATGCTCCCTACATATTATGTACCACCCGCCAGGGGACAACCTCACCGTTACTGAACACCTCATGGATTGGACATGATCACAACGAACTCTGGACAACACCACACAGGCACCCTTGAAGTACAAAATAAAAGTAGAGACGGGGTGGGCAACCGTTAAGGCTCATTAACATGGGGTGGGCACCTGTACCATAAATAATTAAATATCGGAAATGTCGAGGTGGCACCCGCATCAATAACAAGGCAAGCAGGTTGGGCAGCTGCTAGCAAATATAAAAATAAGCTGGGTGGGCACCCGCAAAGAGCACAAGGAGGGGGGTCCCCAGACAGGGGGAATACCTCGCCTACTCTGCAGCTCAGCGCTGCAGGGTTAGAATAGAGCGCTCCCAGAGGTGGAAACCAAGTGCTCACCAGACCAGCATTCCCAAAGTAAAAGACAGCGCTCCCATGCTGCAAAAGGTTTGCAAAAAGTCCTGGGAGCAAAGAAAATACAGCCAAAGGTCCCAGAGAGAAGTCATCCAGCATCCAGGGCATCCAGGGGCTGGGAAGGGCCCAGGGAGGCAAGCCTTCCCCTGGGCCCCAGCAGCAACACGCCCCTGATAGATTCAAGTCAGGAAACAAGAACATTTTACATGAGGTCACCGCCTCTTTTTATACACACATTTCCTTTGTTGTGAAAGGTGCAAGGAAGGGGTGAACCAGATGCAACTGGTTCTTGAGCACTTTGTTGTGCTCATCCCCTCTCTCTATTCACAGGGTGGGTCAGGGACATCAGACACACCACAGGGGGTTGAGCCAGCATTGTAGAGGGAAGGCCCAGCACTATTCAGGTCCCAGGTGCACTCCTCCCTCCCATCAACATGCAGATCTCTCCATTCACCACCGGGGCAGACCCATCCTGACTCCTGGAGCCAGGCACACCAGCCAGCTCCAGCCAATCACAAGCCAGACAGTCAATTCACATTAACTGCGCAGACATGCCAACTTCTAGAAGTGGCACTTCCACACTAGACACAATAAATCTGTGCACATCATCGCGCAGCATTTAATCACTTGAGTTCGCACATACCAAACTCGACCCTGCACTCCTCACACATTAGGAACTACCATGGACACACAAATCCCCCATGCATTCCTATGGGAGGGCAGGGCATCTCACCACATGCACTCAGAGCGCGCACGCACTTTACACTGCGCCACAGTGTCAAAGTGAGCAAAGACCAGAGATCACTATACTTATGTAATATTAAAAGGCAAAAGTTCAGGGGTGAACCTGCCAGAAGGACAAAGTCCAACATCGCCCTGTCCACCATCCCTGTGTGGGTGAAATACCCCCTCCGTCCTCAGACCCCATCCACTGAATGAGAGGCCCCTGTGTGGGTGAAATACCCCCTCCGTCCTTAAACCCCATCCACAGCATTAAATCGTCTTCACTGGTTGCCCCTGCACAAGAGGATCCTCTTCAAGCTTCTACTAACAGTCTTCAAAGCACTTAAAAACATCGGTCCGAAATACCTTGTCAACCGCTTTGTTCACTATGACCCCGTACGAAGTTTGAGATCCTCCGGTGGTAACCTCACCAAGATTCCGAGGTATAAATATAAAACCAGGGGCGGAAAAACTTTCACAGTCCTAGCAGCAAGGGCCTGGAACAACTTGCCTTTACACCTCAGACTGGTTGAGACTGAGAGTCTTTTCAGGAAACAACTGAAGACCTGGGTCTATCAACAATCTGATGCTTATGTTATGGCCGCTATTTAGAGCTTCCATCATCCAATCCCATCCACACACAATCTCTCAGCGCCAAGATGCTCCTTCCGGAGCGATAGGCTGCGCTTAATAAATACTCACAAATACAAATACAAATACCCTGTGTGGGTGAAATGCCTCTGCTTTTCTTCTCAACACTCGCTCTGCTATAAAAAATCAAACCGCTCTCTTTAACCTTTTGGACACTGACTCCCCGGACTTCCTTTTTCTTACTGAGACCTGGCTCTCCTCGGATTCCCTCCCTGACCTTCTGGCTATTCTCCCTAGCACCTATTATGCTCTCCGCGCTGACCGCCCTGATGGCAAAACTGGTGGTGGAGTGGCTATGATAGTCCGCCGCTCCTTGCAATTCCAGCTCCTCCCGCATCCTAGCATCCCTGGTGTCGACTTCCTGGTGGCCCGCTCGCTTAAGCTTCCTGTTCCCCTCACGGTGATCCTTCTGTATCGCCCCCCGCAAAACATGCCATCATTTGTGTCTACCCTGCAGGACCTCCTGGCCACTTTGGCTGTAAATAACTCCTCGCTACTCCTACTCGGGGACTTCAATTTTTGGCCGGGTGACCCGAGGGAGGACTCCTCTTCTAAAGACTTTTCTGCCACCCTTCGTTGTCTTAATTTCCTCCCTCATGTCTCGGCCCCCACTCACACCCATGGCCATACCCTGGACCAGATCTGGTCCTTGCGTTGCAATCCCTCGCTTAATTCAATCTCCCCCTGCGTTTGGTCTGATCATTTTTTGATCTCCTTTTCTATCGACCTAGGCCAATCCGAGAAAGCCCCCTTGCCCAAAAACATCTGGGCCCGGAGTTGGAACAAGATTGATCTTAACGATCTCTCTTCCTCTCTGTCTTCATCGGCTCCCACCCTGACCGACCTCTCTGTGGAGAATCAGGCGGATGCTATTAACATCTGGCTTTCCTCGGCCTGCGATCGGGCTGCTCCACTCAAAAAGATCCGATCTGCTCGCCCCCACGACGCTCACAAGTGGTTTTCCAGCGACCTCAGATCCCTGAAATTAGACCTCAGGCGCTCTGAGCGTCGCTGGCGCCGTAACTATTGCCCCACCCTCCGCCTCACTTACAAGGCCCTCTTAAATACTTATAAACTGGCCATCTTAGCGGCCAAATCCAAATACTTTTCGGAGCGTGTAGCTCTCGCGGCTAACAAATCACGCGAGATATTTTCACTGGTGCGCAGTCTCGCCACCTCCGACCGTGCTAGTCTGTCCCCCGCTCCTTCTCAGTCCCTCTGTCATTCTCTGAATGATTATTTTATCAATAAAATAATCACCATCAAGGCTAACATTCCGACTGTATCTCAACTCAACTTACCGGATCATGTCCTCTCTTTATCCTCTGTTCTGGATCATTTTACACCCATTTCACCTGAGCTCTTCCGTGACCTTTTTGTAAAGGTCAAGTCCGGCTCTCCGGCGGATTGTGCACCTGCACGGATCCTCAGAACCCTATACACCTGCTGCCCCACCCCTCCTTTAACCCTTCTTAACTCTTCCTTGGCTTTGGGTTCTGTCCCCCTCTTCTTCAAAACTGCCATTGTGCTTCCTATCCTGAAGAAAGCTGGCCTGGACCCCTCCCTCCCATCGAACTTTAGGCCGATCTCCCTTCTTCCCTACCTTGGGAAGATTCTTGAGAGCTACGTAACATCTTGTCTCTCCAATTTAATCGAGGAAAATAACATCCTGGCCTCTCACCAGGCTGGCTTCCGACCAGGCCACTCTACCGAGAGTGTGGTCCTTGCGGTCCTGGATGAACTGAAGGGGAAGGCCGACAGTAATCTCCCCCAGGCCCTAGTCCTGCTGGATCTGTCCGCTGCGTTTGATACGGTCGACCACGCCATTCTTCTCGACCGTGTCAGCGCAGCGGGCATTCAGGGCACTGCCCTCTCCTGGATCGCGTCCTTTCTTCAGGGCAGATCACAGGCAGTTCACCTCTCCGATTTTGCTGCACCCCCCCTCCCGGTCACTTGTGGGGTTCCCCAAGGTTCCTCCCTTTCCCCTCTTCTTTTTAATCTTTACATCCGCCCCCTTATTTCTTCTCTTCTCGGTCTGGGGGTCTCTGTGTATAACTACGCAGATGACCTCCAGCTCGTCTTTGATCTATCTTCTCCTACTCACTCTCTCCCCAAGTTCAGCTCTACTCTTGTCTTTATCTCCCAATGGATGAGCTTCAATCATTTGAAGCTCAACCCTGACAAGACAGAGCTTGTTCTCACTGGTGGCCCCTCTAATCCCTGGTCCTCTGCTCATTGGCCCCTTTCCTTCGGTCCTCCCCCCTCCCCAGTCCCCACTGTCCGGACCTTGGGTATTAAGATCAGCAATGATCTTTCTATGCATGCGCACATCAGTTCCGTCGTTTCCTCCTGCTTTCATTCCCTCCGTCTTATTCGAAAAATTTCCCGGTTTTTTTCTGTTGATGCCCTCAAAGCCATCATTTCTGCCCTCATCACATCCCGCCTGGATTATGGTAATGGCCTGTACGTAGGCATCCCGGCCTACGAAATCCGCCGGCTCCAGGCCATCCAGAACCAGGCTGCCCGTCTTGTTTTCCGTCTTCCTAAGTTTTCCCACATCACTCCCGCCCTTAAATCCCTCCACTGGCTCCCCGTTCACTTTAGATCCCAGTTCAAACTTGCCTGCTTGGCTTTTCGGGCGCATGCCCGCTCCGCTCCTCTCTTCATTAATTCTTTAATCTCTTCTCATGCCCCTTGTCGCTCTCTTCGTTCGTCTTCCCTTTCTCTTCTTCACGTCCCCCGCTTCCGCAAATCCCGCACCGGCGGCACCCGCTTCTCGGTGCGGGCTCCCCAGATTTGGAATACTCTCCCCCTCTCCATTCGCTCCATTCCCATCTTTTCACACTTTCGCAAAGCTCTAAAAACTTTCTTCTTTCTTCAGGCTTTTCCCGACTAACTTCCCCCGGACCCCTTGGCTGACTTGGATGTGTTCCTTAGCGCCAGAAAGCCGCTTGGCCGCAGTGCGCTCTAGAAATACTTCTTTCATTTCATTTCATTTCATTTCATTTCATTTCATTTCATTTCATTTCAAATACCCCCTCCATCAGACCACATCCACTGAGTGAGAGACCCCTGTGTGGGTGAAACACCCTCTCTGTCCTCAGACCCCATCCACTGAGACACTGAGAGAGAGACCCCTGTGTTGGTGAAACACCCCCTCCATCCTCAGACCCCATCTACTGCCTGTCACAACTCTCAAGCAGAAGGCACATGTTATATCTTCCTTAATAAGTAAACCAAACTGGATCGGCAACCAAAAACGACCCCCCAAACAATGGTTGGAGATACTGGAGCCACGAGCAGAACTCCAAGATGGCCACCAACTCTAGTGATGTGGATGAGGTCTAGTTTTTTAGTGGTTCACTGGTGCGATAGTCCAGGTGCAGCGCTCAACCTCAAACTAATGCGCACTTCACTGAGAAAATTACCGGAGTGAGTCGTATTTCTCAGTGCTCCTTTTTATTTTTTGAATCTGAGTAAAAATAACAAGCTGAATCCTTACCGTGTAACAGCTAATACGTTGGTGAAGACGAGAAGACGGAAAGATAAGTGAATTCGCTTGTTAAAATATAAAGGACCATATAAACTTGAATGCAATCACTAAGGCATGGTCAAGAAATAAAAGAAAGTTCAAGTTAATACTTACCAGAGAAATCCGATTACCAGAAGACCTGTAAGAGAAATAAAGACTTATAAATATTAGAGTAGGAGTACACATAGCTAGTCACATAAATAGTTAGGTATACATTAGACTTATCTTAGGTAGGTAGGTAAGGTTTTAGATATAAAGAATAGAAAAGTTTAATTCCTAGATCAACATTACTGAAGATAGCAAATGAAAATAAAAGAAACAACTAAAAAGGCTGAGATGGTAAGCAAATATTATTTTATTAAGGTATAAGGCTACAAGAATAAATAACTTAGTAACCACCATTTTGTTCCATAGAAATCACCTCATCAAAGAAATAGTTCAACAAGCAAGTGAACTAATGAAAGAAGAAGAGAAGCAAATTTACTGGAAAAATTAGGTAAAGATAAGTAAATCGAGGTAGAAGTAAAATAGAGTAGAAAAGTAGTATGTTAATCTCTTTTTTCGATACAATTTAGGTTTCTCCGAAGTTGAGTATGCAGGACGGACTAACAAGAGAAGCAGAACGAACAGCTCCAGTGCAGTCTCTTCTGTGTTTTCTTATTTTATCCACTCCACCTTCCTCCTGGAGGGTCACTGAGGGTCAAGTTTAATAACGGGCTCTTAGGGATCCTTTGGAGGGAGTTGGGAATTATTCGACTTCTGTTCCTGTGCAAGATTGGGCGGTAAGAACGCTCTAGAATCCTTGACACTGCATCAGAGACCCCTGTGTGGGTGAAATACCCCCCCTATCCTCAGACCCCATCCACCGAGTGAGAGACCCTTGTGTGGGTGAAATACCCCCTACATCAGACCCCATCCACTGAGTGAGAGATCCCTGTGTGGGTGGAATACCACCTCCATCAGACGCCATCTACTGAGTGAAAGACCCCTGTGTGGGTGAAATACCCCTCTGTCCTCAGACCCCATCCACTGAGTGAGAGACCCCTGTGTGGGTGAAATACCCCCTCCATCCTCAGACCCCATCCACTGAGTGGAAGACCCCTGTGTGGGTGGAATACCACCTCCATCAGACCCCATCTACTGAGTGAAAGAACCCTGTGTGGGTTAAATACCCCCTCCATCAGACCCCATCCACTGAGTGAGAGACCCCTGTGTGGGTGAAACACCCCCTCAGTCCTCAGACCCCATCCACTGAGTGAGAGACGCCTGTGTGGGTGAAATACCACCTCCTTCCTCAGACCCCATCCACTGAGTGAGAGACCCCTGTGTGGGTGAAATACTCCCTCTGTCCTCAGACCCGATCCACTGAGAGACCACTGTGTGGGCGAAATACCCCCTTTGTCTTCAGATCCCATCCGCTGAGTCAGAGAACCCTGTGTGGGTGAAATACCCCCTCTGTCCTCAGACCACATCCACTGAGTGAGAGACCCCTGTGTAGGTGAAATTACCCCTCCATCCTCAGACCCCCTCCACATAGTGAGAGACCCCTGTGTGGGTGAAATACCCCCTCGGTCCTCAGACCCCATCCACTGAGTGAGAGACCCCTGTTTAGGTGAAATGGGGAACATCCTTGTTGGACCCGGCCCTTCAGGCAGGTTCACCCCGAGACTTTTTGCTTTTTCCTAGCCTGTTTCTGTGACCTGGTGTTGGTGATTTTAGGCCTCTGCGCACTTTTTCACTGTGGTACAGTGTAAAGTGCTTGAGCTCTCTGTGTATGTGTGGTGAGTGACCTGCCCTCCCATAGGAATGAATGGGGAATATGTATGCCCATGGTAGTTCCTGATGTGTGGGGAGTGCAGGGGCGAGTTTGGTATGAGAGAACTTGTGGGACTGAATGCTGCGAAATGGTATATGCGGCATGACTGTGTCTAGTCTAGAAGTGCCACTTTTAGAAGTTGGCATTTTTGTGTAATTTGTGTCTGGCGTGTGATTGGCTGGTGAGCCTGGGACAGGAGTGCCTGGGCCTGCTTGTGGATTGACTGTCTGGTTTGAGGGTGACAGGGGCTGGAGAGCCCAGGAGGTTGTCTGAGTCAGCCCATGGATGAAAGGCAGCATCTGCTGCCAGGGAAGTGGGAGGAGATGGCACCTGATAGTGAAGGGCTGTGCCTGCCAAACCACAATGCTGGCTCCACCCCCCGCTGGGCGACTGTCACCCCTGTCCCTGATACTGACAGGACTTCCCTATAACCAGTTCTAGCTGGTTCTCACACTGCCTACACAAAGACTTCAAAGACTTTTCTGTGTATAAGAAGGGACTGTGTCCCCTTCCAATTTGTTCTCGTTTCTAACTTGAATCTGCCAGGGGAATGCTGCTGCTGGGGCTCAGGGGAATCCCTGGACCCTGCCCAGCCCCTGGACGCCCTGATGGACTACTGGGGGACTCTTCCTGACTGCCCCCCTGCCTGCTGCATTCCTTGGAGGACTTTTCTTGCTGGGGGCTATGCTGCTCCCTCTTTGTGATTTCAGGACTGCCTGGAAGGACCTCGTTGCTGGACTGTGTGTCCTAATTTGCTGGGGACCTTTTGGCGCTGTTTTCCCCCCTGAAGCTGCTGTGTAGTGAAGAGATCGTGAAACACTGTAATTTGGCTGTGTAGCGCACTGGCTGCTCTCTAATCTGAGTGAGGGCGCCGCGCTGACCCAGCCTACCGTGTGGCCGAGATCGACGTGTTCATCGACACGTGTGGGGTGAAGATTTGAGGTTTGTGGGCCTCCCCAGTGCAAGAAGCACTGAAAACAACTGTGTGCCGCGTCACCATCGCAGCCCGGGGTCAGTGAACTCCTGTGGAAGTGCCCCGTACTTGGCCTGTGCCGACGCCACGAAGATCAAGCCCGCCGCGCTCTGATTGGGTGAGAGAGCCGAGCCTCTCACCAGCGCCGCGACGGGATTGGCCTGTGGATCGTAGCGTCATCGACGAGGCCGCGCTGCCATTGGTTGGCGTCCTCGCATCAAGAGGGGCTCGTCGCAGGAGCCGCGACGTTATTGGCTGGTCCGGCGAGGAGAGAAGGAGGAGAGGAGGCGACCCGTCCTCGAGAGCCGACCTCGCCGAGGGAGTCTGAGGGCGTCCCGCACCCCTGGCCTGTTGTCCCCCCAAGGTGAGCAGCACCAACTCCCCCGCCGCTCGTTGGATTGTCGAGAGCGGGCGGGAGAGGAAAGGGGACCGGCCGGGGCGGGGACGAGTGTGTTCTGCTTGGCGCGGTGCGCCTAAGGCCATAGGAAAAGCGAGGCTGTGCCGGGGAGAAAAAAAGAGTCCCTGGACCCCGCGGTGAGGCGCGTTGGCAGCGCTTGAAGCCCCTAACATAAACGGGCTAGTGCATTTGGGGAAATACATGCTGGCATTGTTTTTACTGCTCGTTTTTGAGAGGCACAGAGTCAGGGCGGCCCCGATTGGCAGCGGGTCGCCCCAACGTTGTAGAGCCCTGAGAAGGCTCTGAGGGGGCATTTCTTTGTGTAGAGCCCCGAGGCCACCCTGCCCACATTATTGTTTGACGAGCCCCGAGAGGCTCATGGGGGCATATTTGTTTAGAGCCTGTGTGGCTCCCACAGTGGGTGCAGTTTGCGCCCAGGGGTCAGTGAGGACCCTGTCGCAGTTTGTTTGATGATTCCCAGCTGCCCAGCAATTAGTGGGCAGCTGCACAGTTTAGGTCTTGGGATTTCACAGGTGTCCAGCAAGTAGTGGGCACCTGCTACGTTTAGGCTTGTGCTTGGACTGGCGCTGCATGGCAGCGCACCCTGACATTTGGACACAGGGCTTCTGAGCCCCAACAAGGCCAGTTGGCCTAGGGACTGCCACAGGTGGTGGCCTATGTAAGTTGTGCGCAATGTGGTTATCTGCTATGTCTAGGATGGTAACTGCCTACTGTGTGTTTTTGCGCTATTGAGTTGTTGTGCACCTCTGAATGTATTTCTATGCATCATGTGTCTTCCTTTCCTTCCCTGCGCTGCACCTCTGAATGTTTTAGGCATCATGTGTCTTCTTGCGCTGCACCCCTGAATGTATTTTATTGCATCATGTGCTTTATTCTTAACACCGCTGAATGTGCAGGTTTATGCATCATGTGTTTCTCTTTACTACTCCTCTGAATGTATATTTATGCATCATGGGTAATGTGTTCCTTCTTAGACCCCTAAATGTATTTTATTCTTAGGTGGTTGTTCTTTTAGTACAGGTGGTCCTAGTAAGGTCCTGGTTCCTGTTACCAGTGGATACTGGTTGTGATCTTTTGATTACCATTTTATTCTTTATTATTCTAAGTTCTAGAAGTGCTATATCCGATTCTGACAGGTGCCCACGTGACCCTGCCCTGTGTAAATAATCCCATGTGAATATTGCCCGTGCCAGTGGGCACAATGTATATGTGTGATTTTATCTGATGTGTTTTTACTATACAAAAGTTATTTTAATATAACCTTGTGTGGAGTCCCTTTTGTGGTGTGCCTAGTATGTTGTTGCTGTTGTGTGCTGGCGCAAATGCTTTACACATTGCCTCCGAGTTTAGCCTTACTGCTTGTGCCAAGCTACCAAGGGGGTGAGCAGGGGTTTTCTTGGCGTGTGACTTCCTTGCCCTGCCTAGAATGGTGGTTTCTGCCTGGCTTTGGCGTCAGCCTTAGCCAACCAGAAATAGCCAGTTCTAACAATCCTTTACAACGCGGATGTTACCCCGCAGTGCCGTTACGACGCGTCTTGCAACCACGACTTGCGCTGGAGGGCGCTCAAGGATAAGGAATAGTAGATTTACAATTCCAACACCTTCCCTACTGTACGTAGGCTGGTGTTGGAATAGTAAATTTAACTATTCTGAGTCCAGCACCCCTACAGCGCAATTTGTGGTAACGACTTGCGTTGTAAAAGACGCGTTGTAACGGTACGTGTGGTAATACCACGTGTTGTACCGTCATGCATCCAGTGAGAGACCCCTGTGTGGGTGAAATACCCCCTCCGTCCTCAGACCCCCTCCACTGAGTGAGAGACCCCTGTGTGGGTGAAATACCCCCTCCGTCCTCAGACCCCCTCCACTGAGTGAGAGACCCCTGTGTGGGACCCCTGTGTGGGTCACACCTGATGGTCTCATGACTTTATTGTGACTACAACCTGCTTCTTTCATTGTTTTATGAGTGAGCCCCTGAAGGGGGAGGTGGACAGGAAAGCAGCAGAGAAATGCAAACCCTGATGTGGTGCAAAGCAGCGGGAGAGAGTTGATTGTCGGAGGTAGTCATTGTGGCGAGGACCGGCCTGTACAATTGCTGCTCCTCGAGAGGTATCCATTTTGTTCAAAGTGTACTTTACCTCACCTGGTGTTCCTAAGAAAAAAAACACCCAGACTACGAAGACCAGGCTTGTGCTCCTCTGAGCCACTTCCACCACACTGGGCTGGAAGACCAGAACTTTCCTTAGGGTCACTCCCCAACAATTAACACAATGGCACAGGGGCAGGGGAAACTCCCATGAGCTTCAGGCCCACCCATGAAATCCTGTTCACTGATGTTCTACATTCTTCAAATACTCTGGGAGATCTTCCTCAAATGACCTATTGGTACAGCCTAGGCCCCCGACCTGACATTCCCTTCAGAAACATTCCAGGCCCTGACACTGGGTTTCGGGCACCTGGAGACATGCAGTCCCACCCACTCCTTCTCCTCTTGAGACAGGATGTGAGCCCCTACACCGAGACCTAGCTGGCCTACACTTAACCTCTTCCACCACACTGGGCTGGAAGACACCTCAGCCACTCCTTTTGGAATCACTCCATCCCCTATGCCTCTCTCCTCCCAGAACATTAACAACTCCAAACATCTGTCTCTAAATAGACCACAGAAATCAAAAGCAGGCTCCACTGTCTGCAGACGTTCTTGGGAAAAGTTTAACACATGGAACTTTAGGTATCTATGCAAAATAAGAGTACACAAGCATTCAGCAAGCTCCCCATCCAGAGAACTCACACACACGTCCAGTGCCACACACCATTCATCCACACACACCCCTCCCCAGACTGGTAAGGCAGTTTCTACCTCCCCTGATTTCTCAACCTGACCACACGTGACACAGGTACCATTACTCCAGGACAGGGACGGGGACACATGCACTGAACACATTTATGCTGCCACCACTGGATCCCACCCTCCTGGTGAATCCAGAAAACACACTGCACTTAGGGGGATGATCTACCCTCCCGAGCTAGGGACACCTAACTCAAAGTGCACAAGAAACACATTTCCACAGAAATGACATTTTTAGCAAACTCCATACATGAATCCCCAAAATGTGATTTATCTAAAATGCAGAGTTTTGTAGCGGCCAGTTGCCACTGTGGTACAACGCAAACACAAATCCTTATCCTCTCCGCTGCATCCAATGTTAGAAATGGGATCCCTGGCTCCCCAGGGCTTGCGCCAAAGTCAGTCAGAGACCACCACTCCTAAGTCAGGGCAAGGGAGTTACACGCCAAAATAACCCCTGCTCACCCTCTAGGTAACGTGGCGCGAGCAGCAAGGCTAAACTTGGAGGCGTTATGAATTAAGTATTTGCGCACGCACCCCAGCAACAACACCCAAGGCCCACCACAAAGGAAACTCCACACAAGGTTATATATAAAAATAGCCTTTGTATTACACCAAAACACATTAGATAAAACACACACTTTACAATGTGCCAACAGGCACGGGCAGAATTTACAGGGGATATGTACAAGACAGGGCCACATGGACCACTGTCAGGGTATGCACTTTTCGAACTAAGAATACAATACTTGTAGGCCTAGAACTTAGAACATAGAGCCTAACGGACAGTACCTCCCGTCCTGGTTGCGGGATAATGCGAGTGATCTCCTTAGTAAACTTGAGCGGGCGGCCGGCTAGCTACAAGCGTTTTTCTGGGGCGACCAATGTGTGCGGCTCAGAAGAGGAGGGGAAGGCAGGATGCAGGCGACCCAGCGAAGCGGCACGGCTCAGGGGAGAGCGGCGCTGCTCGAGGCTTGGACAGGCTGCCGTGCACGAGCTGCCGAGGGGAGTGAGCGAGGCACACTTCAGCGAGGCTCCAGGAGCCCAAGGGAGATCAGACAAGTCCCAGCAATTTGTCAGGGAAGGCACAATTAGAGTCCACTGGTCCTGGGACTCTGGTCTTGGGGCGAGCTCAGTATCAAGCCCTTGGAATATTACTTAGAACATACCAGAAAATCACTGTAGCACAAAATAGCACACAATCAGTAACTACTGGTAATCAGGTAAGTACCACCTACGCAATCCTAACCACCCTAGGAACAGGTCACGCAGGGAACCAGGACCTCACTAGCACCACCTGTACTAGCAAGAACATCCAACTAAATATCACCATACATTTAGGGGTATAGACCTGGGGACAAAACACATGATGCATAAACATACATTCAGAGGTGCAGGGAGGGAAAACACATGATGTATCAACAACACAATCAGCGGTGTAAGGAACACATGACGCATCAACACACGTTCAGCGGTGAAAGGAACAAGGCACATGATGCATCTACAACACATTCAGAGGTGCAGCAAGAACACTTCGCATAAATCACATTAGCACAGAACTTACATCAAAGTCCAGGGTGCGCCACTGCGCCAATACCTAAACGTAGCAGCTGCCCACTACTTGCTGGGCAGCTGAGGGACAGAACAGGGGGCCTAAATGCTGCAGCTGGCACTAAGTGCTGCGCAGCTGGGGAAAGGCCAGGGATGAAGGAGTGCGCCCACTCCTAAAGTCCAGAGTACATGTCCCTAGGAAGCAAAATACCTAAACGGTGCAGCTGCCCACTAATTGCTGGGCAGCTGGAAACAGAACTGCGACAGGGCTCTTACTAGCTCTCTGGAACCCAAAGCTGCGCAAACTGGGAGCGCTCTGGCTCTGCGAACAAATATGCAAAAGGTGGAGCCTCTCAGGGCTCGAGAAACAACTGGGCCCATTGGAGCACTCTGGCTCCTAAAATACAATAATTCCCCCGCACTGGGGGAACCTCTCAGGCTCGAAGTACACATGCCCAAGGAACCTCGTGGGCTCTAAATAAATGGTGCTGGGCATTTGGAGCCATCTGGGCTCGAACGTGGGAGCGGCCCGCTGCCATTCGGGGCCGCTCAGGAAGGTGACACTACTATGGTGCCGGGGTGACGGGCCCCTGGAAACAGGTATGGCCACATTGTTGGAGCGGCCGGCTATCATGTGGGGCCGCTCGAAGAACAACCAGAGACAGCCCCGAGGCCCCCCTCCTTACCGGGCTCCGGGCGTCCATTCTCTCTGTGTCCCCTCTCCGGGGACAGCGCAGGACTCCGCCTCCGGGGCTCCCCTCACTCCTGGGAGCCCCGCCACGCAACACCCGGCGCCAAGAAGGGGGGGGGGCATCTTCACCCAGTCCCCCATCTCGGGACCGGGATTTGGCAGGTAGAGCCCTCAAGGCTCCGGGCTCCTCTCCTCCGGCCGGGCGGCCTGGCCAATCACAGCGCAGCGGCGGGCGGGACTTCCTCCGACAAACCGGAAGTTCCGCCCGCGTCAGGCACCGTAGTGCCTGGCATCCTGTTTTGCGGCGCTCGGGCCACGGCGGTGAACACTCGGGGGCATTTAAGAGGGGTGGGCACCCTCGAAGTCTAAAATAAACAGCAGAAGCGAGGTGGCACTCGCAAAGGACCTTATAAACGGGGTGGGCACCCGTAATTAAATATAAAGTGCAACAAAGTACTCTGGGGCACAAAAAGGGCAGGAGCGCTTCCCTCAGAGGGAAAACGACAGCGCTCTGCCCAAGCATGCAAATTAAAGCGCTCACAGCGCTAGGGGAAGCCACAGCCCTGGGGCAAGGACAAAGGCACAGCAGAAGGTCCTGGGCATCAGGAGGGGCATGCAGGGCCCAGGGGCCAGCGCACAGGGCAGGAGACAGCCCCCATGGCGGTCCCTCCTGGGGCCCACCAGCAGCAGCTCCCTCCTATCAGGATCCTGGAAGAGAACACATTTCTGGGGACACAGCCCCATTTTTATACAGTAAATTCCTTTGTCTGTAGGAGCAGGGTGGGGGGAAACCAGTTGCAGCAGGTTTTGAAGTACCCTTGATAGCCCAACCACCCATTTCATTCACTGGCAGGGCTAGGGTCATCAGTCGCACCCCAGGGGGTGGAGCCAGCATTGTGTGGGGAAAGTCCAGGCCCATCAGGGACCAGGTGCACTCCTCCCCAGCCATCAACATGCTAATCTCCCACTCACCACTGGGCAGACCCATCTAGCCTTCCTGGAGCCAGGCTCACCAGCCAGCTCCAGCCAATCCCATGCCAGGCATATTTTATACTAATATGCCAACTCCCAGAAGTGGCGTTTGTACACAAGACACACTCATGCCACATACACCATTGCGAAGCATTCACTCTCACGAGTTCGCACATATCAAATTCGAACCTGTACACCCCACGCATCAGGAACTACCAGGGACACATACATTCCCCAGGCATTCCTATTGGAGGGCAGGCCTATCTCATCACATGCACTCATGGAGAGCACGCACTTTACACTGCGCCACAGTGTCAAAGTGCGCAAAGACCAGAAATCACTATAATTCAAGGCAAAAAGTTCGGAGGGTGAACCTGCCAGAAGGGCCAAGTCCAACAAGTAGCTATAATTTTTAAAAATCTAGTTACTTGTAAAACAACTGAGAGTCCACTTTTGGAATTTGAGAGTCTGGGCTTCTCAATTGCCTTCTCTCCTTCCTGTACTATGTCGGGTATCCTGGTCTATAGGCCGCCAGGCGACCACCGCGGCTTCTGTAACAATTTACTGGACAGGATCTCAGTGTCCATTAGTAGTTTACCCAATTTCTCTATTTTGGGCGACCTCAATGTGCATCTTGATGAGGTGGACGATGCTGCCTCTCAGTGTCTGTTGGACACTCTGGGAGTAGTACACCTGGAGCCAATTGTGACGGACCATACACACATAGCAGGGCATTTACTAGATCATTTTTTCGCCAACCTCAATAATATTAGGTACAATCACCCTAGCTTTGTCCCATGGACAGACCATGCCTTGCTTCCTTTTGTCTGGGCCCCTGGAGACCAAATTTTTCCCATAGCCAGTCTATCTAATAAAATCAGCCGAACGTGGTCGAGGCTGTCGGCAGAGGACTGGGAGGCTGCCTTGTTGCGGTCCCCCCGGTCCCTCACGATAACCCTGTCGTTGCCAATGAGGCCTTCAATAGGTGGCTTGCCTCTACACTGGATGACACCCTTCCTAAAGAAGTGGTCCAACATAGGATGGGCCCTAACAAACAGCCTTGGTATTCCAGGGAACTTAAGGAGCAAAAACAGCTCTGTAAAAGAGCGGAGCGGAAGTGGAGGAAAGATTTTGCAACTGCCTCCAAAAATGAATACAGGTCAGAGTTAAGGGTATATAAAAAACAACTAAAAATGGCCCAGTCGGCGTACTATCAGATCAAAATTACTGATGCAGCTAATAGGCCTAGAGAAATCTCTAAAATATTTCAATCCCTGATTACCCCCCCTCCCCCCCCCCTCGGCCATTAGGCCTTCTCCTGATCCCCAGAAAAGATGTGATGATCTGACCGCTTTTTTTGCCGCTAAGGTGTCAGTCATCTACTCAGGTATTGAGTCTTCAAGACTGACCTTGGACCCCGCGAAAAGCCTGGAGGGGACTCTGGAAGAGACCTCTTCTGATGTCGCCGAAAGTCTCGATGCTTTTCCACCACTCGACTTGGCCACTGTGGAAAGACTGCTCGATGGCCTTAAATCAAGCTCACCCATGGATGTTGCACCACCTGCAGCTCTTAAACAGGTTTCAGGGACAGTGTGCCCTGTTATTATGCAGGTCATTAATTCATCCCTGAACTCAGGTATCGTACCCCCTATCTGGAAGATGACGAAAGTTAAAGCCCTCCTAAAAAAAAATAACTTGGACCCAGAAGACTTAGCTAACTACAGACCCATTTCGTTGCTACCGGGCCTGAGTAAGATCGCTGAAAAATACGTCAACCAGATCCTCTCCTCTTTTGCTGAGACTTCGGGCGCCCTTCACTCCTCTCAGATGGGATTTAGAGCCAGACAGGGTACGGAGACTGCCCTGGTGGCGGTGGTGGAGGCGACTAGGAGTATTGTGGATGCCGGGGGCTGCGTTGCGGTGGTCCTATTGGACCTCAGCGCAGCCTTCGACACTGTTAATCACCCACTCTTGCTTCAGCGCCTCCATCGGGCAGGGATCTCAGGAATTGCCCTTAAATGGCTCCAGTCCTTTCTGGCGGAGAGATTTTTCTCAGTTTTTGAGGAGGAGGTTTCTTCCGACCAACTGCAACTGTGTCACGGCGTTCCCCAGGGCTCCTCTCTCAGTCCAACCTTATTTAACATCTACATGAGTTCTTTGGCTGAGGTGGTGCTTCCCTGGGGAATTCAGATTATCACCTACGCCGATGACATGCAGTTGGTCGTCTCTCTGGCGAGAGATGACGCTGGAGATCAGGGGAATAACAACTTGTCCCCCTGTCTCACCAAGGTTCTGGAGTGGATGACAACGTCTTTCTTAAAGCTAAACGGGGCAAAAACTGACATCATGCTCCTGGGGTACAAAGCTCCCATCAACCTCGACCCTTGGTGGCTGCAGTGTCTGGGCTCCCCGCCCATCCCAAAGACCCAAATAAAGAGTCTGGGGGTCTGGCTAGACTCCACCTTGGGGTTTCAGGTTCAAGCCAAGAAGGTGGCGGCGACTTGTTATGGACTACTTAGGGTCCTTAGGAAAATTCTTTCCCTCCTACCTTTTGAGGCCAGACGCTTGCTGGTCCAGTCGCTGATTTTATCGCGGCTGGATTATGCAAATGCCGTTTATCTGGGAGCCCCAGTTGGCTCTATCCGGATCCTCCAATCAGTACAGAATTGTGCAGCTCGGCTGCTTATGAATCTTCCCAGACGCTGCTCGGCAAAGGCGGCACTTCGATCACTTCACTGGCTTCCGATCCAGGAAAGGATCTTGTTTAAAACATTCTGTATGGCGCACAAGTCAATAAGTAATGTTGGCCCTATTATTCTTCAGCCCTTGTTTCGCCGGCATCTGCCTCTAGATCCCTGGGATCTAATCAGCAAAATTTGCTGGTGGTACCCAGGGTGAAGCGAGCCCGCATGGGTGGCCGCCAGCTTTCCCTCCATGTCGCCAAGGGCTGGAACAAACTCCCAGATAACATTCGGCTGGAAGTGAACCATCTTGTATTCAGGAAGCGATTGAAGACATTTCTGTTTCACTGAGTGTCTTCTTCTGTCCATGGTCTTGCAGCGCTGGGATGCCTCAGGGTAGCCATGCGCTATATAAGAGCGTATTCATTCATTCATTCATCTGCGCACTAACCAGGCAGGCCACCCCCTCCCTCTCCAGCGCGCTCCCCATTCTCTCTCTAATGTATTTTCAGTTTCACGGCTCCTTCCAGGGTGCTCTGTATCTAAGCTTCGCCTGACCTCGGGTAAATAAAGACATTTATCAAGCGTGCCCTAGTAGTCAGTTGATGTAGCAGCCTTTTTTATTTCAAATAATCTGGATCTGTGGGAAATATTCAACAAAACAAACTCCAGCGGTGTACACAAATCATTCCTGCCAGCTCCACAAGTTATGATTCTTCTTACATCATTGCAATGGACTTGCTTTGCTGGAATGTAAAACCAATTGGCTGTGAGTTAGCTGAATTTCCGAGCAGAACGAGAGCCTGGTAAATCAACAGAAGAGTGTAGAGCAATCTGCATTGACATGGCTGCCAAAAAGTAACTAATTTGCCTCGAAGGATGGCTCAGTGAGGTAACTTTGATCTATGGGACATGAGTTCTAATCCCAGTAAGGCCAACTCAGACTTTCATCTTCAGAGGCCTGTTACGTGATTGTCATTAAATTCGTTAGTTGCAATTCATTGTGTATATAGGGTATTTACACATTTTCAGAGATGCAGAACGAAGCTCGACATTATATCCTGCTTTTTATTGCAAACCACGTTCTCTGTGATTATTTCAGCAATGCGGGCACTTATTGCATAGTGATCGTAGTGTGGTTGGCACTCAGCATAAGGTGAACAAATACTGGTAACTTCTAGGCACACAGTCAATTCCTCACTAGTGTCACAAATACGGATTTTCAAGGGAAAAAAAAACACTTCTTAAGCCAGCGGAAACACAGCAGAAAACCTTTATCGGAAAGCCGTCAACTTGGCTGGGTTATTTTTGGTGTAAATGCAATTCTGAGTGGGCCTCTTTTTATGGCCGCCTGCTCGTCCTAAATACCAACGGCGCTGACATACTGGGAATACATGGAATTTCTCTGCAACACTCAGACGCTCTTTAAAGTTACTGTCGTAACCTATACTATATTTATGCTAAAATGTTTGACAGCAGATGGTGCCATTGGCGTTTGGGATTGAATTTATTGTATTGTCTGTAATACCTGCCTTCAATCAGCATTAAGTGATGTTTCTTTGTTGATTGATTGAATACATATGAGAAAAGGGATTATTTTTTGGAGTTTAGAAAACAAACCACGAGAGCATCGATCATTTAGGATCCCTTGCACAATAGTCTACAAATGGGTTAACTGTAGGTTAAAAGTACTTTAAGGTACCTGTTGGTGCACATTTGAGAATACATTTAAGGCAATCTTGTGCTTACTTATTGCTTCACTATCTTATTGATTTAGCATTAAAAGCCTCATTCTTGGGTGAATCTTTTCAAAGTTTTATTTTCAAGTGTTTGTGTTTTTCAACCTGAATTATATTTCATCGTACATCATCATCCTTGACTGTTAATGTTGCCTGCATTGATTTTTGCCTCCATGTATTCTCTATTGCTCTCCTCTCCCTCCTTCCCTCTCGTCCTCCCTCTCTCTCCCTCCCGTCACTCTCTCACTCTCCCTCTCTCCGTCTACCTCTCTCCCTTTCCCTCACTTCCCTCTAACTCTCTCCTCTCTCCCCCTCTCTCTCCTCTCTCTCTCCTCTCTCCCCCTCTCTCTCTCCTCTCTCCTCCTCTCTCTCCTCTCTCCCTGTCTTTACCCTTTCCCTCCTCTCCTTTTTCTCCCTCTCCCCATCTCCCACTCAGCACCACCACAGCACCACTCAGCACCACCACAGCATCACTCAGCACCACTCAGCACCACCACAGCATCACTCAGCACCACCGCAGCATCACTCAGAAGCACCACAGCATCACTCAGCACCACCCCAGCATCACTGAGCACCACTCCCAATCCCCACAACATCACTCAGCATCACCCCAGCATCACTCAGCACCACCACAGCACCACTCAGCATCACCACATCATCACTCAGCGCTACCCCAGCATCACTCAGCACCACCACATTATCACTCAGCACCACCACATTATCACTCAGCGCCACCCCAGCATCACTCAGTGCCACCCCAGCATCACTCAGCGCAACCACTGCATCACTCAGCGCAACCACTGCATCACTCAGCGCAACCACAGCATCTCTCAGCGCAACCACAGCATCATTCAGCATCACTGGTTCAAATATGTTCTTTCAATGTTTCAAGCTGTTCTCAAGCTTTCACACTTTATTACAAATCACAAAAAAGATGTTAATATTTCACTTCTGTTCTTGGATTTTCGTCACAATAAAAAACACTGAACATAATCTTCACAAAAGTTATTTACAAAAATTTAAGCTATTGCCATTACAAATTAAATAAATTATTTAAGTATTAATTATTTAAAAAAATTAAAAGCATTGTTATTTGTAATATCAATACATCTAAGTCACGTAAATACAAAACATGTTGCATTACAAATGCTATAGGTGTCACATTTGCGAAGGTTATAACTATTGGCATTATAAATGACAAAGCTATAAATTTAACTATTTGAAAAAATAACACATAAATAAAAAAAACATTTATAAGACCAATAGCTCAAACTTTCCTAATGCGAACCCTATTGCATTTCCAATGCTTGTTTTTCTTGTGCAACAGCCCTGGTTTTCTTCTGAGCTGCCACCTGTCTGCCCTGTTAGAGCTGAGAACTGACTGCACATCCCATAGCAGTCTGTTTTCTCACTGACTGTAAGCTGTGTTAGTAGTGGCTGGCACCTGGGTCAGGTGATTGTGAGAGCCACTGTGGTGCTTGCCAACTTACCTTCTCAGGGCGCCAAGTATCACCGAGTCAGCAGAGCTTGTAGTGCAACTCTGTGTGACAAACTGCGAGTGGGGTGACGGTGCCACCAGCCGGGTTTGGCAGGTGGTGGCATGCAGGACCAGGGCGCACTGCTCAGTAATACAGCTCGTGGATTATGATGTGACTCGTCCTAGAGGTCCTTGTTGCTCAAATGGTTGTCATTTCTCTCATTTATATATTTTTCATGTCTTCATTGCTAGATTTTGCTCGTGAGAAAGTGTCACTCATATTTGTTGAAATGTCACTCATAATTACAATGAATTTAAGAAAATGTCACACGTAGCAATCTGAAACCTTGGCAGCTATGGTGTCTCATTTCACACATTGAATGAAATACAAGTTGTCATTTGAATTCACTCCTGAATGTCATGTCTGTCCATTTGCAGAAGTTTAAAAAATGAACAAGTTGCTGGTATTTCACTGAGGGAGGGGGGCAGAGCTGGCATGAGGGGCTGAATCTGAGGCTCCTCAAGAGCACACCAAGCAAGGGTGAGGCCTGTCTTTGGACTGTGAGTGTTAGAAACACACCAGTCTGTGAGTTTACAGGCGCCAATGCTTGTTTCGCATTATGAGAATCTCTCATTGGCTGCAAGTGTCTTACCCATGGCTGTGTCTGCAGGCACCAGTGCTTGATTCTCTGCTGGAGGCGGCGGTTCCCTCAGCGGCCACCAGAGAGCGATCCTCGTCCGCAGATGACACCACTGAGCTGCACATAGGATGAAACAAAGAAGGGTTTCCTTTTCCGGGTCAGCGGTGGCAGAGACAGCACCAGCAGCGCTGGTGACATCAATTCCAGCCTCTGTAGAGGAAGCACGACCCTGGCTGTCTGTGCAGTTATCTTCATCTTCAGACCCTCAGACCCCAGATCTGCCCCTGCCCCCCTCAGACTCCAGGTTTGCCCCCCTCGGATCCCAGATCTGCCGCCCAACCCCAGCCCCAGGAGGAGGATAGAGCCTGGACATGTCTGCACAGGTCTCTGCTCAGGTAGGAGATTCTCAGCATCTTTTGCTGTGTTTGGAGGAATAGACTGAATAATCCTGGAGGGAATCTCTGCAGGAGCCGGGCCGAGCTGTGCTCCTCTATCTGGGGCCCCTGGGGCTGAGCTGGGCTCTTCTATCCGGGGGCACCTGGGGCTGAGCTGGGCTCTTCTATCCCGGGGCCCCTGGGGCTGAGCTGGGCTCTTCTATCCGGGGGCCTCTGGGGCTGAGCTGGGCTCTTCTATCCGGGGCCCCTGGGGCTGAGCTGGGCTCTTCTATCCGGGGCCCCTGGGGCTGAGCTAGGATCTTCTATCCGGGGGCCCTGGGGGTGAGCTGGTCTCTTCTATGCGGGGGCCTCTGGGGTTGAGCTGGGCTCTTCTATCCGGGGGGCCCTGGGGCTGAGCTGGGCTCTTCTATCCTGGGGCCCCTGGGGCTGAGCTGGGCTCTTCTATCCGGGGGCCGCTGGGGCTGAGCTGGTCTCTTCTATCCGGGGGCCTCTGGGGTTGAGCTGGGCTCTTCTATCCGAGGCCCCTGGGGCTGAGCTGGGCTCTTCTATCCGGGGGGCCCTGGAGCTGAGCTGGGCTCTCTTCTATCCGGGGGCCCTGGGGCTGAGCTGGGCTCTTCTATCCGGGGGCCCCTGGAGCTGAGCTGGGCTCTTCTATCCAAGGGCCCCTGAGGCTGAGCTGGGCTCTTCTATCCGGGGGCCCCTGGAGCTGAGCTGGGCTCTTCTATCCGGGGGGCCTATCTGGGATCTGTGCACTGCACTGCATCTTACTGCACTAGGTAGAATCTGTGCATTGCATCTTGCTGCACCATGAGGGATCTGTGCACTGCATCTTCCTACACTGTGAGAAATCTGCACTGCATCAGATCTGTGCACTGCATCTGACTGTATTGTGAGGGATCTGTTCACTGCACTGCTTCTTAGGACACTGTGAGTCTGTGCATGCTGCAACTCATCTTACTTCCCTGTGAGGAATCTATGCACAGGAGCTGCCCGTGAAGTAAAGGTGGTGGGGCGGGGCGGGGTGGGGAGGGAGTCAACAGCCGACGACGAGGGACAGATTAAATTAAAAAAAAGAAAACTGCTTACCTTGCGCTTGCTTATTTTAAATGGGTTTCCTTTTTGAATGTCTGGTACCTTTCAAATGCCATTGTGCTAAATTGACCTTGTACCCTTGCACGGAAGGATGAATCTGACACTATCAGTCTGAGAATGGATGGTTCAGCCTTCTGTCATGTGAGCAATTAGGCGTGAATATCTGCGAGCTGTGCAGTGCGGTCACCAAAGGTTTTAATTAAGTATATAGTGGTTTGAATTTGGCATTTTCACATTTTCCCTTCATGCAGCACATGTCACGGAGTATTTCTGTGTCATAACAACCACAGGACGTGCAGAGCCATCTGTATAGAAGACTCTCTTATAGTCCTCAGTGGGTAAGATATTAGGAGCTTTTGGTATATTTTGTGTATAGTGCATAAATTCTTGAATGCTGAGAGTCAGATCATACTCAAATGTTACATCAACTCCATTTAAAGATGCAGGCCATTGCGTCATCATCTTTTGTGGCCAGTATTATTCCTATACATTCCGCCCTGGTCATGTGTCGTTCCGCGTCATCATCTGTTGTGGCCAGTATTGTCACTGTCCAGTCCGCCCTGGTCATGTGTCGTTCCGCGTCATCATCTGTTGTGGCCAGTATTGTCACTATACACTCCGCCCTGGTCATGTGTCGTTCCGCGTCATCATCTGTTGTGGCCAGTATTGTCACTGTCCAGTCTGCTCTAGTCAGGTGACGTTCTGCATCATCATCTGTTGTGGCCAGTATTGTCACTATACACTTTGCCCTGGTCATGTGTCGTTCCGCGTCATCATCTGTTGTGGCTAGTATTGTCACTATACACTCCGCCCTGGTCGGGTGTTGTTGTGCCTCATCTGTTGTGGCCAGTATTGTCACTATAAACTCTGCCCTGGTCAGGTGTCGTTCTGCGTCATCATCTGTTGCTGCCAGTATTGTCACTGTCTGTTGTGTAAATGTTGTCAACGTAAGATGGCACCTCTGGATCTTTCTGCAAGAGCTCCATAATTGATGCTGCAAATAAACCAGGACTATTCTTAAAGCCACTGGCAATCATGTATAACAGAACTGAGAAAGAGCTTAGACACTCCCTCTCAGGCGCTATATTTTGTCTAAAAAGTCCACAGCTTATGAGAGTGTGTGTGACTTTAATCTAAAACTATTCTGTATGTTCAATCAGGTTTAAAAACTGGAAAAAGAGGATTATTCAATGTACAACTACAAGGCATTATAATGCTGTGATCTTCAGCAGACCCCGGATAGCTTTAATGTTGTGTTTGCTTCTGGCTTCGGAGGATATTGAGCCTGTGTTTGGGGATCAGCAATGACCTGTAGAATAGATTCTTTATCCCCCCCTTCTTGGTTTCCATACAGCGCTGGAGCCTACTTTAAAGCTCACTCACACACATACTTTTCCCTCAGGTCCCCGGGTTTGTAGGAGGAAAATGCAAACAATTTTACCTCCTCTCCTGAGGGTTCATCCCTTATAAACGCTGGATGACTGTGACCCTCTGCAAGAAGGATGTTGTCGGCAGCTGATAAATGCGGGCAGAATACTGCTTTAAATGTGTGTATATATCGCCCTCAATTAGTATTTTTACAATCTGAACACTATCTGGAGGTTTAACATGTCCATCATAGTTTCAGACTGTATGTATTCTTCAGTCTGATTCACCAACAGAAGTTCTCGAAGAATCTTGCGCACTATTTTCCCTTCAGCTGAGCTGTCCACCAGCGCCGTCACCCAAGTCCTGTTCCGCAGAAGTATCCGTAGTTTGCAGGGCATTTTCTTTACTTAATCAAGTTACTTTCTTTCTTTTTAAAGTGAGTAATAGAGTTCAACCTTTCTCTTCCTTCTTTACACTAACCTCAGTGGCTTGTCCTGATTCGCCTTTCTGATTAGTACACTCACTTTTTCTGTGATACTCGGTCCGTCAAGTCCTCTTGGCCTAAAAAGAATGAGAAGTAATGCTATTAGAATACAGATGCCAGTCTGGCGTTCATATTTTTGTACGGTCCGTCAAATTGTATCCACCTTGGCTGGACTTCTGAGTTGATGGAAATCCAGTCCTTTTCTTTTTGTGTTACTGTCTTTTTCGTCTTTTTATATCCTTTCTAGTCTCTGGTGTAGTTTTTTCATCACCAGAACCCTCAGTCTAATTTTTTGTTGTGAGGTGTCACGCCAACAGAAGTATATGTTTCAAAATCATTTTAGGTGGCTCCTGTTCATACTCTTAAACAGGGATTGCTGCAGCCTCTGGCGCATAGCCAAAGCCGCTGCTTCTCGGCTCAGCATGATTGAGGAAACTGTTTTAAGATTTCCCATTCATTTAATTCCTATATCTAGGGCTGGTGCAGCCTTGTACTCATTTGTACTTTCCTTAGTACATCGGGTAGTACTGCCAATGACGGCGTGCCATGGGGAGTACGGTTGATACTTCATCTCATTCCTAGCTCTAGGGAGGGTGCAGCCTAGTACTCGTTTGTTCTTGCCTTAGTACATTGGGTAGTACCGCCCATGACGGCATGCCATGGGTAGTACGGTTGATACTTCATCTCATTCCTAGATCTAGGGAGGGTGCAGCCTTGTACTCATTTGTACTTTCCTTAGTACATCGGGTAGTACTGCCAATGACGGCGTGCCATGGGGAGTACGGTTGATACTTCATCTCATTCCTAGCTCTAGGGAGGGTGCAGCCTAGTACTCGTTTGTTCTTGCCTTAGTACATTGGGTAGTACCGCCCATGACGGCATGCCATGGGTAGTACGGTTGATACTTCATCTCATTCCTAGCTCTAGGGAGGGTGCAGCCTAGTACTCGTTTGTTCTTGCCTTAGTACATTGGGTAGTACCGCCCATGACGGCATGCCATGGGTAGTACGGTTGATACTTCATCTCATTCCTAGATCTAGGGAGGGTGCAGCCTTGTACTCATTTGTACTTTCCTTAGTACATCGGGTAGTACTGCCAATGACGGCGTGCCATGGGGAGTACGGTTGATACTTCATCTCATTCCTAGATCTAGGGAGGGTGCAGCCTTGTACTCATTTGTACTTTCCTTAGTACATCGGGTAGTACTGCCAATGACGGCGTGCCATGGGGAGTACGGTTGATACTTCATCTCATTCCTAGCTCTAGGGAGGGTGCAGCCTAGTGCTCATTTGTTCTTGCCTTAGTACATTGGGTAGTACCGCCCATGGCGGCGTGCCATGGGTAGTACGGCACGCCGATACCTCATCTCATTCCTAGATCTAGGGAGGGTGCAGCCTTGTACTCATTTGTTCTTGCTTTAGTACATCGGGTAGTACCGCCCATGACGGCGTGCCATGGGTAGTACGGCACGCCGATACCTCATCTCATTCCTAGATCTAGGGAGGGTGCAGCCTTGTACTCATTTGTTCTTGCCTTAGTACATCGGGAAGTACTGCCCATGACGGCGTGCCATGGGTAGTACGGTTGATACCTCATCTCATTCCTAGATCTAGGGAAGGTACAGCCTTGTACTCATTTGTTCTTATCTTAGTACATCGGGTAGTACCACCCATGACGGCGTGCCATGGGTAGTACGGTTGATACTTGTTTTTATTCCTAGATCTAGGGCTGGTGCTGCCTTGTACTCATTTGTACTTTCCTTAGTACATCAGGTAGTACCACTAATGAGGGTGTGCCTTGCGTAGCAGTGTAGATACTTTCCCAGGTGTTGTACTCCTCTGAAGGTGGCTCCATTCCAAGGGGACGTCTCTTCTCCACAATGCTGCTCCTCTGGTTGGTATTGCAAGCGATCCAGAAGGCAGTCTTGTTGCTTTTACGGGCACTTTGCCCATAGTGGCGCTTATAGTCCGTGGACAGATTGCTTGTATGGAACCCTGTGTCTTTGGTACAGGACCTACTCGGCAAGCTCTGCCTGCTTTGTTCTGCAATACATACTGTCTGAGCCACCTATACAGGATACTGTGTGTACCGAGCCAGTACGGCTCAAAATCCAGCCATTGCTCTTGTGGAGGCGTATCTGGATATCGGACACAAACAAGTTATCTCAGTCGATAGTGGCTGACACAATGTCACTTGACCACTCCTTCAGACTGAAGTGGCTCCGTTATATTAGAAACTTTTTTACCGACCTTGGGCTTGAAAAATACTATCTTCAACCAGAGTCGATTGTCGCCCTCCCAAAGAAGGAGCTTAAGGAACTTGCACTACGACATCTGGAAACACTAAGATTGTCAACCGATGCTGTAAAACCGTCAGTGATTCATGCGAATATAGTTCAGCAAACCTTTGGCATTCAACCGTATCTTACCTTGCACACTAAAATATACGAGAGGATGCTGTTGACCAGGCTCAGACTGAACCTTTTTTTCAGACTGGTCGCTTTTCCCTTAAATAAGGCCTGGGAATTAAGCTTGCCCCCGTGCCCCTGCGACGGGAAATCAATTCAATCTAATATCCACGTTATCATGTTTTGCAAATTTTACCATCCTCACAGAAAACGCTGGATTCTCCCGTTATGTAGGCGATGGGGCTTCAGACAATGTCGACCGGCCTTTCTTAGACTGCAAATCTTAGAGTCTGAAGAAGTCTGTTACCTGGTCTTAAACTTTTTAAAATCTATCATGAACCACAGAAAAAACCTTTAGCAACATGCACTAGAAAAAACAATGACTTTTAAAAGCAAAAACCCTCTCTTTTTTAATCTTATGTCAGTTTTTTCTTATTGTGTAAACGTTCTTATGAAATGTCTTTTCTAATCACTTGTATTTGTATGGACTTTTTTCTGCTGACTGTTTCTTTTATGGTTTTCTTCGTGATTAACCGAATAAAGAATTATTATTATTATTATTATACTTTCCTTAGTACATTAGGTAGTACCACCAATGAGGGTGTGCCTTGCGTAGCAGTGTAGATACTTTCCCAGGTGTTGTACGCCTCTGAAGATGGCACCATTCTAAGGGGACGTCTCATCGCCACAATGCTGCTCCTCTGGTTGGTGTTGCAAGCGATCCAGAAGGCAGTCTTGTTGCTTTTACGGGCACTTTGCCCATAGTGGCGCTGATAGTCCGTGGACAGATTGCTTGTATGGAACCCTGTGTCTTTGGTACAGGACCTACTCGGCAAGCTCTGCCTGCTTTGTTCTGCAATACATACTGTCTGAGTCACCTATACAGGATACTGTGTGTACCGAGCCAGTATGGTATCAGGTGCCCTCCGATTTAGGGAACCCCGTCTGACATTCTGATGTACGTGGGGGGTAAGAGACCAACAAACCAATCTTGTGAACTGGACGGGTGAAAGGGTCCACCGGGTCGTAATATGCTTGGAGCTGAGTAGGAACGGCTGCATCTTTGTAAGAGTGGAAAGCGTAGTACCGGCATCTATAGGATCAAAGTTCACCCATGAATAAAACATTTCAAAGGCATACACTGCATGTGCATGTACAACAAATGTTACTGCACCCCTGTACTCAGAGTTGCCTCTGTCTTCACAATGTTGTGTAACTTCTGCCCTAATAGACTCCTTTCAACCCAGGAGCTCCATGTTTAAAGAACCATTTCAACTAACGAAAGATCCAATGTGCAAATACCACAGATTTGTTTGGATTAGTAATGTTGTGCTGAAAAATTCCCCTAATGGTCTGCTCTGGAAAAACAATCTACCTGAAATGTCTGTTGACTGCTCACATACACCCCTTAAATGGTGGCCTTTCTCTGTCCCCCTCCCCCATGTGCTGAGCACTTTTTGGACTATTTGGGGTAGCTCGTGCTTAGGGTCCATAAGTTATTTCCACAAAAGGTACCCAAAGCAAATTTGTGCCCTTTTTTTTCTAACACCCTGGGGAATTTAAAAGTACCCAGAATTGGGGGGGGCGTGGCTAGCCGCTCAGCGAGATGGCCGCTCCGTGAGCGAGCTCCGCCGACCAGGGGAAAAATCCTGCCTTTATCCTGCACCTGAGCCTCTGCTGCCATGCTCCTCCCGTGAAATGTCGAAGGGGACATGGGTGCGTTGCTCGCTGGTGTGCTGGGGACAAACAAGCTGTGCAGCCTTGGTATCCGGCGGCTGAAGTAGAAGCCGGGAGTGACTCTGTGTGCCGAGACAGGAGGGAGTGTGCCACTGAAATACTCGAGCCCGAGGTCGCAGTGTGCTCTGCAGGCCGTGACTGGTGGAAATGACGCCCGAGACCAGAAAACCCAGTACGAGCCGGTGAGGAGGTCGGCAAGACCCGGCGACGTACAGGTATGGGTTGCTAGTGGCAGCATGAAGGGATAGGACGGCAGGGTCAGCGGCCGGAGATATGCGGAGAGCGACAAGATGGCGCACCCCCGGAGGGTAGGAGAGCTGCAACGAGCCTGATTGCTGGTCGTCTGAGGTAGGAGGCAGATTCAGGAGGCGGCGGACACTCCTAGGGCCCTTTAAGGCACGCCATGAATGTTGGCTATAGATTTGTGCATCACACGTGGACATTGCTGTGCCACCCCCAGGCGCTCGCATACGGCAGAGGTAGCCCGGTGAGCATACTTGAGCCTGAGGTCTGACGCGGCTGAGCGATTGCAGCGCACATCCAAATGGAGAGGAGATTTACATGTGGCGCCCTAGACAGGGAGCTGGTGAGGTGAAGTGCTGACACTACCAGTTTATATGAGCAGAGGCAGCGAGCTGGTGAGGTGAAGTGCTGACACTACCAGTTTATATGAGCAGAGGCAGCGAGCTGGTGAGGTGAAGTGCTGACACTACCAGTTTATATGAGCAGAGGCAGCGAGCTGGTGAGGTGAAGTGCTGACACCACCAGTTTATATGAGCAGAGGCAGCGAGCTGGTGAGGTGAAGTGCTGACACCACCAGTTTATATGAGCAGAGGCAGCGAGCTGGTGAGGTGAAGTGCTGACACTACCAGTTTATATGAGCAGCTGAAGTTTGAAGCAGGTACTGGAGGTGGAGGTGGGAGGCCGGCCATGTCCTGCTGCGTAGCTGGAAGCTGAGCCCCCGATGTGAGCCTCGCTGAGCGGTGGAGTTGGCGCCAGGTGCAAGTGGAGGGAGATGGTGAACGCGTAGGGGCACATCCGTGGAAGGCGCCACTGCCAGCAACCAAGCGTCAGTGCCATTGAAGTGGCTTGTGGGTTGCGGACTGACTGCTGGGGGGTACCCACTGGGCGATTGACCGCACAACTGCACTGTCTTTGCCCAGGGTGCAGGAGGGCACCTAGTAATTGGGCTGCAAGTTGACGAGACCTGTGTTGCTGGCACGAGGCGATTGACTATTGCTGCCACAGCCCAGACGGTGGTGGTCCGCCCTTTGGGTGTTCCCCTCTCCTCGGGGGAACTATGGGCAAACAAGACCCTAAACAGCCTAAGATCACGTTTGACCCCAGAAGGTCCACGAGGAACGCAGAAGGAGGTACGGGGACGCAGGGGGGCGCTACTATGGAGATGGCACCTGGTGAAACTGGTGAGGACATCTAAACACTGCTTCTTGAAATGCGCTCAAGCCTCAACAGCATAGATTCCAACCTTGATACGGTAACTCAGCAATTAGACTTGGTCAAGACCCAGGTAGCTGTGCATGAAACGCGGTTAGATGGGGTGGAGAATCGCCAGGTTGAGTTTCATGAATTGTGTGTTATTCGCGAAACAAATGATGATTTAGAAGCCCGCTCTCGAAGGAGCAACCTACGGGTGACAGGTGTTCCGGAGACAACGGCAATGTCTAAACTGGAAACCTACATGTCTGAATTGCTGCACACGCTGTTCGACCCGCACTTGTCGGCGGTATTTGTTGTGGAACGGGCTCATAGGACGCTAGGCCCGAAACCATCAGTGGGAGGCACACCACGGCCCATTCTGATAAAGCTGCTCAACTACCGGGACAGGGACACTATCTTAAGACTGGCGCGAGAGAAGGGCCGAATCACTCATCAAGGGAGCTCCATATCCTTTTACCCAGATTTCACTCCATTGGTGCAGACGGCCAGGAAGGAATTTCTGCCGGCCAAGAAAGTGCTGTTGCAGGCGCAAATCCCGTATTCCCTGCTGTACCCAGCAAAATTGAAGGTGTCCCAAGGACAGCTCTTGAGGCGGAAAGCCGGGAGCTTAGCTCTTTTAAAATTGTATTCTAACTTTTAGAAAACTTACTTTCTTTGTGTCACGCTGCCCTGAGCACTTTCCCCCTCATTTCCCAAAACGCTGTATTCACGCCGCGCAGCCGATTAAACGCTGCCGCGGGCGAACCACAACAGTGGGCCACGCCCACCGCTCTGAGGCCACGCCCCCTAAAAGGTACAAATACCGCGTTAGGAAAGCAATTGCGCCAAAACCCAAGGACAGCTCTTGAGGCGGAAAGCCGGGAGCTTAGCTCTTTTAAAATTGTATTCTAACTTTTAGAAAACTTACTTTCTTTGTGTCACGCTGCCCTGAGCACCTCCCCCCTCATTTCGCAAAACGCTGTATTCACGCCGCGCAGCCGATTGAACGCTGCCGCGGGCGAACCACAATAGTGGGCCATGCCCATCGCCCTGAGGCCACGCCCCCTACAAGGTACAAATACCGCGTTAGGAAAGCAAACGCGCCAAAACCCAAGGACAGCTCTTGAGGCTGAAAGCCGGGAGATTAGCTCTTTTAAAATTGTATTCTAACTTTTAGAAAACTTACTTTCTTTGTGTCACGCTGCCCTGAGCACTTCCCCCCTCATTTCGCAAAACGCTGTATTCACGCCGCGCAGGCGATTGAACGCTGCCGCGGGCGAACCACAACAGTGGGCCACGCCCACCGCCCTGAGGCCACGCCCCCTACAAGGTACAAATACCGCATTAGGAAAGCAATCGCGCCAAAACCCAAGGACAGCTCTTGAGGCCGAAAGCCGGGAGCTTAGCTCTTTTAAAATTGTATTCTAACTTTTAGAAAACTTACTTTCTTTGTGTCACGCTGCCCTGAGCACTTCCCCCCTCATTTCGCAAACGCTGTATTCACGCTGCGCAGCCGATTGAACGCTGCCGCGGGCGAACCACAACAGTGGGCCACGCCCACCGCCCTGAGGCCACGCCCACTCCCCACCTCGACAAAACATGTGCTTGGGCCGGACGCGCAGCGGACGCGCGCAGCGGGCGCGCCGCCAGCGCGCCAAAGGCAAGCCCGTCTGTGCCCGTCCGCGGCCGACCGGGACTAGGGGCTATACCCCCTGCAGGCTTGTCCAAAATCTACCTAAGCTCATTCGCTATTCTCAAAGCGAATTGCTTGCTCTCCATAAAGACAACAGAGGTGTAAAAACCCATCTATGCACCCAAACGGGACCTGGTTTCTCTTATGGACCTATCTCCTGCCTCGCCTGTCACTGGTCCAGCATGGGTTTAACCCCATCGGACAATAACTCATTTCACGAGAAGAACAATCTTCGTTGAATTGTTTATATTTCAATGCCAGATCCTTACCTGCACATGCCCTAGACATCTGGGATCTAATTACATCTAAGACCAACGGACCTAGTTTTCGTAACGGAAACCTGGCTATCTGAGACCAGTGCTCCAGACCTAGCAACCGCCCTCCCCTCTAATTATAAAATTATTTCTCAAGACAGGGCTGGTAAAAGAAGAGGAGGAGGGGTTGCTGTAATTTTCCGGGATCATCTAACATGCCTGGCTGAACCGATGACTGCCCACATTGAACATGAGATCCTGCCTTTCAAAGTATTTTCAGATGATCTTACCATTCTAGCTGGCGCAGTGCTCTATAACCCCCCTGGACAACAAACCAACCTTGGTGCTAAACTTTTAAATCAACTTCTGCTACTGTGTTTAAAACACAAACACTATATAATAATCGGCGACTTCAATATCCACTATGAAAAAACAGATGCCCCGGGAACCTCCCAACTGAAATCTGACATGGAAATCCTCCAACTCAAGCAGTGGATCATGGGCCCCACACACTCTGCCGGCCACACACTAGATCTATTATTTACCAACATTGAATCCACTAGTCTAAAAGAGGTCAACCCACTACCCTGGACGGACCACTTTCTTATATCCTTTTCACTCAACCTTCCCGGCAGACCTTCAAAACCTAAGACTG
Source organism: Lissotriton vulgaris (assembly GCF_964263255.1). Lineage (NCBI taxonomy): Eukaryota > Metazoa > Chordata > Amphibia > Caudata > Salamandridae > Lissotriton > Lissotriton vulgaris. The sequence continues at coordinate 402,583 of NW_028241407.1, read as the reverse complement.
TCCCTCATATCTCCAAACGAGCTTGGAGGCTGATCAACGAATCCAACTTCGAATTAAACTTCCCAAAAGACAAGGTTACTTTTTCAGAGGACTCCCCCATCTGCAACGACGTCACTCTACTAGACGAGGGTATACTGCAAACACTAAACATACTAGCCCCGTTGAGGAAAGCCAGAACAAAAACCATAACAGAGAAATGGTATACTCCCTGTCTAAAAAAACTCAAAAAAGAATGCCAAAAAAAGGAACACCTATGGAGGCAGTCGAAAGACAGTGAAGCGAGACAAAACTACGTCTATAAACGGAAGCAGTATATTCTCGCCATCAAACAGGCAAAAAAGGACTATTTTACACAATGCATTCAAGATAACTGCAATTCAGCAAAAGAACTATTTAAAATAGTGAAGGAACTCAGCAAACCCTCAAGTACCTTACAAATACTCACCCCCTCGATTGAAGCCTGTGAACGCATTAGCACGTTCTTCTCGGAAAAAATCAGGAAAATATACTCCACCTTTACCCCTCAAAATATCAGCCACCCAGACAACCCACCTAAAACTGTCTCCTCATCAGAAGTGTCTATAGATCCACCAGACTTAGGAACTGGACCCCGTCTCACCAGCTTTGAACCACTCCCCTCAGAAGAGGTCCTAGCAGTCCTGAACACAATTAAATCTGGATCCCCCTCAGATCCCTGCCCCCATTTTGTGTTCTCAAAAATTGCACCCACGCTCTGTCCCTTCATCACTCAACTTTTTAATAAATCTCTAAACACAGCCACCTTCCCTGATGCCTGAAAGCATGCCGCTGTGACCCCTCTGCTGAAGAAAGCGGGAACTGACATTCTCAACCCTGAGAATTATAGACCCATCTCCCAGCTCCCCTATCTCTCCAATGCATTGGAGAAACTGGTCAATAAACAGCTGACCAGGTACCTCGAAAGCAATTTCCTTCTAGACCCATCTCAGACAGGGTTCAGAGCCAATAATAGCACCAAAGCAACATTGCTGGCAGTGTCGGACAGTATCAGATCCTCCACCGATCAAGGTGGAGCAGTGGCACTGACACTGCTCGACCTGTCAGCGGCGTTTGATACGGTCTCCCACGACTGCCTGCTAAACGTACTCCGGAGCAAGGGAATCCAATCTATAGCATTAAATTGGCTACACTCCTTCCTGAGCAACCGTACCCAGGCAGTACATATGGGACAGTTCCACTCTAGACCTAACTCCATCGGCTGCGGGGTGCCACAGGGCACCTCCCTGAGCCCCACCCTTTTCAATGTCTATATTTCATCTCTGGCCGACATTGGAAGGAAGTGGGGCATTGGCGTCTGCTCCTACGTAGACGACACGCAGCTGGTGGTGGCTATGGACGAGAGACCCGAGGTAACCAAAACCAAACTACACAACTGCTTGTCAGAAATGGCACAATGGATGCACAAGCATTGTTTTAAACTGAATGCTGGCAAATCTGAGATCCTCCTGTTTGGGGGAGCAAAACACGTGTGGGACACCACATGGTGGCCACCCTCACTGGGAACGGCCCCTATCCCCAAACAACATACCAGAAATTTGGGAATCATAATGGATGACACACTTTCCATGAAGGACCACGTTCGATCTCTCTGTGGCAAGGGTTTTGCTATACTAAAACTTCGACTATGGCAACGCACTATTCAATGGGATGAATGAGCAGTTATTCTCCCGCTTACAGATTGTGCAAAACCAGGCAGCCAAACTCATTCTCAATAAATGCAAGCGAGATTCGGCATCAGAGTGCTTAAAAAAACTTCACTGGCTCCCGATGCGCCAGAGGGCTGCCTTCAAATTACTTAGTCATGCTCATAGGACCTTACATAGAACTGGCCCCTCGATACTCCAAGGGAAGATCCAATTCTATGTACCCAGTAGGAACCTACGATCTTGCCAATCACTAAATGCATCCATAGGGCAAGAACAGGCGGACCCTCCTTTTCCTACCTTGCAGCAAAAAGGTGGAATGAGCTCCCTTCTGACCTGAGACACACCACCAACTATCTCCAGTTCCGAAGGAAACTCAAAACGCATCTCTTCCCTAAACCGTAAATCTCTCAGCACACACCCCAACAGCTTCCCTGGTTTTTCAGCGCCGTGATATCCCACGGGATGAGTGCCGCGCTTTACAAAAACCGCAAATAAATAAATAAATGGCTCAGCGCACTACTTTACGGACGCAAAATCTGCTTCAAAATTTTCCAAACATTTCGCAGGCAAGGGTCCTAAAAAGAAAGGATCTGAAGTTGGGTACCAGTCTGGGAGACTAAGTGACAATGATTAAGATGTATACTGGGTCCTGGTCATGTTTCTATGTTTCCATAACTGGTTGTGAATGATGAGTGCTGAGAATCCCAAGGTTGCTCTCTGGCGTGAAGGTTAATTGTGGCTAGGTGGGATGAGTGCTCGCTGATGTCGCTCCCTTTCCGGTACTGTATTTTATAGATTTAAGTTGATGTGCCACTGAGGTTGTGGATATGCAGAGGCTGTTCGACAGTGGTCACCCGGCGAAAGTGGGGGAGTATGCCGGTATACCCTCGCCCCCACGGGGAAATTCCCTATGCATCTCTTGCAGTTTCCATATGTTTTGGGAGGGGGGTTACACTACAACCTGATTGGGGGGTTGGTGTGGGCGGTCAGTGGGGGTTATAGGTTTGGTCTGGTCATTGTGTCATTGATGTGCTCATAGCAAAGTAGCGCTGCTGTTTTTCTATTGGTTTCGTGGAGTACATTCCTGGTTGATTGACGAACGGACGTGAGGTCAGGCAAAAGGACTTTTAACATCCTTACATGGAATGTCAGGGGACTAAATGATGGCCAAAAGGCGAGACTGTCACATGCTTACTTGGTTAGACATGAGGTGGACGTTTGTTTCCTGCAAGAAACGCATTTTAATGTTTTGCCCTCACCCAGATTGACACATGGCAGCTGGGGCGAAGTCTATTCAGCTGTCTATTCAAGTTATGCTAGTGGGGTGGCAATTTTAACTAAGAGGGGTTCGGATTGGAAATGTGAAGATAAATGTGTGGATCCAGAAGGCCGTTTTGTTCTGTTGCAGGGGAGGTTGGGTGGTGTAGTACTGACACTGCTGTTTACGGTCCAAATACGGACCCCCCGGATTTCTTTCATTCTTTATGGTCCAAGATCAGGCTCATGGGGTGCCAAACTGTGATATTGGGGGGGGGGGGACTTTAATACTGTATTGTCCGATGAGGAAGACAGGCAAGGTTCTGCTAAAGCACTGCACCCACAGGCGCGAGCTGCATTGCATGACATAATGTTGGAAGGTGGATTGGTGGATGTGTGGAGAGATCGACACCCGGGATTGAGGGAGGGGACGTGCATATCAGCTTAACATCGGGCCTGGTCCAGGCTTGATTTCTGGTTGGTGACTAGGGATGTGGCGAATTGGACGGTGGTTGTGACTCACAAGGCGCGCTCCTTATCGGATCATGCACCCTGTATGCTGCGTTTGGCGGTGCCCAGAGCCCATTCTAGGGCTTTCACTTGGCGGCTGCCACAGAATGCGCTACTAGATGAGGCATTCAAAGAAGAGATCAGGAAAGACATAGACATGTATTTTGACATAAATGAGGGTACAGTGGAGTCGGAGGCAGTCCTGTGGGATGCTTTCAAAGCGGTCATCAGAGGGCAGTGCATTGCTAGGCAGGCGGGGTACTTAAGGCTATAAGGGGGACACTGGTCAGATTAGAAGCCAACATCACAGCTCTGGAACAACAATTGTGTGTGAATAGTGACCGTCATACAGCGGGTCTGCTGAAGGGCAAGCTGCTGGAGTTTGAGGAAGAAGCTAATAGGGAGGTGACATTTTTTGGGAAATATGCGGAGGCTAGGAAATATGGAGAAGGTGATAGGCCGGGGCGTACTCTGGCATCTATGGTTCGACCACTGAAGGGGGCGGCGTACATACATGAGATCACCGACATCAAGGGGGAAGAAGTTCGGGGCCAAGAGGAGGTGGTGTGAGCCTTTCAGGAGTTCTATTCGACCCTGTATACTACAACTGGCGTAGAGAGTACAGCTAACATGTCAGACTTCCTAGATTCCAAAGCTCTAGCATGGTTCAATGACACCCATAGACGATATATGGATTTACCCATAACCAGGGAGGACGTAGCTCAAGTGATTAAAAGTCTCCCTTTGAACAAGGCTCCTAGGCTGGACGGCCTCACTGCGGCCTTCTACAAGGCGTACATGGAAAAGTTAACCCCGAGACTGCTAGCGGGGTCCGAGGAAGCGATGGAGACTGAGGCCTTGCCTCAGTCGATGAGGGAAGCAATGATTATTGCATTGTTGAAGCCTGATAAAGATGACACTCTTTTAGATTCATATAGACCGCTGTCTATGATAAATATTGATGCAAAGATATACGCCAAGCTTTTGGCCAATAGGCTGCAGGCGCTACTGCCGTTATTATTATTATATTATTATTGTGTTCTTATATAGCGCCTGATTCGACCCCCGAAGGGGTATCTCCGCGCTTGCCTTGGGAACCCGTCCTGGCTTTTCCCTGTGAGATAGCCCCTACAGGGCATCCCCAAGGTGAAAGCCAGGCATCCCGCCGCAGGGGGGGGGCGTTGTGGAGATTAAGCAAGCTTAATGCCCAGAGTTGCAGAGTGTGAACCCATGATTAGGTCAGGCACCGAAGCGAGAATTATCGAGTCCATGGACATTTGAGCTCAAGACCCTGCTGCGTCGGGAATTGAACCCTGGTCCCGGGTCTGACCTCTGCTTCAGGGTCTGCCTGCTCTAACCAGTGAGCCACACTTTTCCACATCCACGTTGATCAGGGCGATCAACGTGGATGTGGAAAAGTGTGGCTCACTGGTTAGAGCAGGCAGACCCTGAAGCAGAGGTCAGACCCGGGACCAGGGTTCAATTCCCGACGCCTGATCAGTCGGGCTTCATACCGGGAAGGTCAATGGTGCATAATTTGCGCACGCTCTTCTCTGTTATACATTATCTGCACCCCAGTGTCCAGGCTGCGGTGATATTCCTAGATGCTACGAAGGCATTTGATTCCTTGGAGTGGCCTTATCTGTTTCTGATCCTGTATCGTATGGGCTTCAGCCCTCTATTTATCAAGCGTATCAAACTTTTGTATGAGAAGCCGGGTGCACGTGTCTGAGTTAATGGCTTAATATCGAGCCCCTTTGGCATATCCAGGGGTACAAGGCAGGGATGTCCCTTGTCGCCGTTGTTATTTGCAATAGCTATGGAGTCGCTGGCGGCACGAATACGACAGCACCACACGGCTAGAGGAATTGGATTCAGCGCTCGCAGCCTGGTTATCTCTCTCTATGCCAACGACGTCACACTGTACATTATTGACCCTACGTTAAATCTCGATCCAGTGTTAAGAGAATTCATCAGATTTGGGGGATTTGCCGGAATTACTATCAACTGGTCCAAATCAGTGATCTTTCCATTAACCGATGGCACGGAGGCGGTTTCTTCTGAATTCCCCCTTCGATGGGAGCCCTCTGAGCTCAAATTACTGGGGGTGTGGTTGAGCAGGAACCTACAGATCATATGGTCCCTTAATTTTAGGAGGGCCTACGAGTGGCTGACCGGGTAGGTAGCCTTGTGGTCCAAATTGCTTATTTCAGTAGCGGGCAGGGTGGCACTGTCGAAAATGATCACATTGCCCAAATTTCTTTATTTGTTTGTAAATGTACCAATACCGCTTACCAAACATTTCTTTGGGCTACTGCGTTCACGACTGTTGTCCTTGGTGTGGGGCTGTGGAGGACCAAGCGGTGCGGGCTGAGGAGGATGGGGGAAGCTAGCCAGACCTGTAATGTTATTCTTTTTATTGTCAGTGGAGGAGCTCCAGATGTATGGGGCAGGCTGACAATACAGGTCCCTCATTTCGAAATATTGTGAATTCATGTGAATAATAAACAGGAATGCATTGTATTGAAGGAAGTACTTGGAAACGAAAAGCCCCTGACAATGTGTAAAGTGCAGATGCCTGCCATGATGAAGGTACTAGGCTATCGACTAAGAACTGTACTATGCTGTGACATGCTATGCTATTATTTTTCTTGTGTGACTTATGCAATGTCTTTGATGTGACCGGCTATGTGTTGGCACTCTGTGCCCAATTTGTTTTATGTTTGGAAAACAATAAATACAATTTTAAAAGTACCCAGAATTCTTGGATTCCCTTGGCAAATAGGCAAAATATAGCCACATTTATAGTTTTTTTTTAAACTGGAAAAAAATGATCCGGATAAAAATTTCTTTTTTATTTCCTAAAAATGTCATCAACGAATATTTGCTGTGCTAAGGTCACCATCCTCCCAACTATTATTGACACAAACTAATTTTTACCACAGTCTCAGTCTATATGTCCTATTTTTTGTTCTCACAGCCCACCGTTTTTGGTGGAAACCAGTGTGATACCCATGGGTGATCCAGGAAGGCTGCAGATTTCTGAAGGGACAAAATTCGGAATTCCGAAAGGGTCATATGTGTAAATCCCTCAAGGTTTTCTCAAAGATGCTAACAGTTGAAATAAAGAAGTACTAAAAATGAGTGTAAAAAAATGTTACTACATTTTCATCTGTGAATTTCTGTCACAATGGCCAATTTACAAAAGTGTTATTTGTACATCTCTGAATTTGCGGGTGCCCATACTAGTATATGATTAAAGGTATTTTTCAAAATGTCTGCTTTCTTACACTCTGGCTGAGTTTTGGAAGGTACAAAATCTAGTGAAATTCAATTGTTAATAACACATGTTTGACTATTCTATTCTCCCACATGTCTTCCCAAAATACAATGGATACATCACATTTTTTCACTCAAACTTACTATTTCGTTGCAATGTGCCTAGCTGTGGATTTTGAACCCCAGCTCAGCCAGCACCCAGACAAACTTAGCAAATTAGCACCTTTTTGAAAACTAGACATTCAGGGGTACCCCTTACAAACTTTAAATGTTAACTAACACAACATGTAATCCTCACATTTATCTGATGGAAAGTTCTGCAGTCTGTGGGGAGCCAAACACCTCCTTCTATCTAGCATTCCCCCAAGGCTCCTGATAAAAATGGTACCTCGGTTGTGTGGGTGGGGCTGGTGCCCACAACTGGAAATGGCCTAAAACCGAACATGAATACATTACATTTCTTCAATCTAAGCAAACCCATTTTGCTGTGAAGTGGGTAGCTGTAGGTTTTGGGGCCTAGCTCAGCATGTACCTAGGGAATCCTAGATACCGAGGGGTATCCAGGGTGGGGTGACTTGGTCAATTGGAGTCCCCTCACAAGGGCTCCCATTAACCCTGGTTTGATCCGTTTCTGCCTTGGGCACTGGGCCGAACCACGCAGGAGACACACCGCTTTATCAGCACAAGTCGGGTAACGCTGGGTGCTAGGAATTTTGTGGATTCCTCCAGATTCAAGATACTTCTATCACAGAAATGTAATGAAAATGCATAATTTCAGGCAAAGTATGAGGTTTGCAGGGCATTTTGGGTAAGAAAACCTTACAGGATCCATGCAAGATACACCGCCCTGGAATTCCCTTGCTGACTAGTTTTCAAATGTTTCTTTGGTATGTTGGTTTCATGGGTGGCACCACAGCTGAGCCTCAAATACCACAGCTAACCCTATTGCTTATCTATCAACATAGAGCTTTAGGGCCTTTTGTGTCATGGTTTCTTGACCCACCCAGACAAGTGGGATACCGTTCTTATCGGGGGACATATGGGAACTCATGGTGGTTGGAAATTTGTGGTTTCCCGTGGACTTTTCCAGGCGCCTGCCTACCCATCCCAAAAAGTGCAGTCGTTCACCATTGCAAGTGGGATAATATTGGGAGTTAGCAATTATCAAAAATAGAATAACGGACACTAGTTACACCTTATGACCTTTGGCATAAGGGATAAAGATCAGAGTAGCCTCAAAAAACTCTGTGTTATGGTTGGAGAGAGGTGCGGTATATGTGTTTCGTCCGCCCCACACTAGAGTTGTGGCAGTTATCATTGGCTGCTCTGAAGTAGTGGGTTTGCCAGCCTCGCCCGAGGCGCCTCTGGTCTAGGGTGCAGTGTCCAGAGATTTTACGTGAAAAAAGGTGTAAAGAAAACTGTGCAAAAAAGGAACAAATATTAAAAATAGGGGGTAAACAGCCCCAAAGTTCTTTAATGGGGGTTGTTCCTCACCACAATTAAAAATAAATGGTACGATCTTAGATGCCACTGGAGTCTTCAACTGGCCAAAGCCAAGGTTTGCCAACCGCAGAACAAAGAACATCACCCCCATTGCTCCCCCCAGACGGTGCAGAAAAACTCATGCTGTCGTTTTCTGGGTGATGGCTTGGCCATTCCAATTGTGGGCAGCCCCCAACCCTGCAAAAAAAATGCTCATTTTCCCTGGTGTCTAGTGGAATTTCTGCCCTCCTGGGTGAGCATATTGAGATAATCGCCTCCATCTGCCTGAGGGGCAGAAAAACTGATGCCATATGTTTAGGTCTCGCCTGAGCCAGTGCATGCGCTGTGCGGCGAGACATTTAGAAAGAGGCTTTTCGAAGTGCTGCCAAAGTGGCCACCAACTGGTGCTTACTCACACAGGCGCACGCGGGCCACTCTCTGCCGTCTTATTTTCTTGGTTACCTAGGTTTCGCGCGATCGCGATCAGTTTCACTTTCACGGCCATGCAGCCGTGTCACTTTCACGGCCGCGCGGCCAATGCGTGTTGTTTTAGCATATGGAATCCCAGGTGGTATTCTCAATCACATGATCGATTGTGTTGCTCGGGTTCACAGAAGCGTGATATCTTTACTTTCTGGTAATACCTATAACGTAGAAACATCAGAATATTACTTCGGATGTGTCTAGATAATCCTAGCTGGTCGGGATAGGCATTGACGGGCATTACAAAATACAGGATTCCTTCTAACTTTAGATCACCATCGTCACTTCAATATGGTGCTTCTGGTTGCTTTATCTATCATTTGACATTTTACATTGTTCAGGATAACATAGGCCTTTGACCCCAAGCTCTGACGGTACATATGACAAGGAAAATATGGCGCGTCTTTTCAGACACATACCACAGGACATATTCGTTTACCCACAATACTTGGGTGAGGGCGTTCAGGATTGATGTTGAATGATACTGTTTAAAGGGGAGGACCTTAGAATACTGGCAGCTGGTGAGAGCTTTGGGATTTTGAACATTTGGTTACGATTGCCTTAATGGAATATTCCAGAATGTATTATCTTTAATAGTGATCTGACGCTTTAAGGAAGTGGTACCATCTGCTTTACTATGTGTAAGGGCGGTAGGGTGATTTTGCATACTGGTGTTAAGGGGGAACTTAACTGCGTACCATCATGACGATGTATTTTTGATAAGTAGAATACACTGTTGGGTTGAGATGATGTTGCCGCTTAATACTTTAATTTAATATTTAGATCTTTTCGTAAAATTCATAGCCATGCAGGAGACCGTGGTAATATGGGCTGTTGTCTTGTGGACTCTTTATCCTACTTTATGTGTTTCCAAATATGTTCGGTATTTATAAGTAGTCAGAAGATGGGGTATGACTATTCGAATGATGGTCCGTTTGCCAGTTCCTTTTCTCCATCTCACTCACAGCATGGGGTGTTTTCACATGACTGAACTGCAGGTCTCTTTCTTGTTTAGGTCCTGAGCAGGGATGTGATTTGGGCCACTTATACCATCTATGGACGGGATGAATAACACCCTGTGATATGATGACTGCCACCAATCACATAATATAAATATTGTGACTAAGGTGAGAATGTAGAAAAAGCAGCCAATCTCTAACGAATAACAAGGCTGCTTCGGCGCAAGACGCCTTTAATTCTTTCTGTTAGTTACCAAAATAAAGAGGCAGGCGCTGGAAACTGGAAGGCAAGAACAGGTTTATTGCTCCAGAGGAGAACACATCAATTCGGACACACGGAATGTCTTCAGGAGGTGTTCTAACAACTTCTCCGCTGCTCAGTCAGTTTATTGGTGGTCAAACATCCTAGGAATTCCCGCCCCCAGCAGGTTCTTACACAGTCCCAACAGTTATCATCCCCCATCTGGATCTAACAAATGATCGATATCTTGCAGCTGGACATTCCGACAGGATCTGTAAATGCGTGGGATCGGTCAGATCTAAGGGTTTGCGCTAGTGATTAGATCAGGCGCTTCTGTTCATACAACAAGTCCTGCCGTGTGGGGGGCAATAAACTATGTCTGCAAGGGTTGGTTTAGTGCTTGGGACCGGATCGAGTGTCCAGGTGCGGTTAGGAGGTTATCAGAAGGGCTCGCTCATGTGCGGAGGATGAAAGAACAAACGGGTGTAGGGCAGGAGTGGCTCCGGGGCTTTGCCACGAGGACAAGGTTTTACGACCTCAGTATGTTTGATCATGCTAAGTCAGGGCCTTGGGGACGTTTGCGAGTTCAGGGTGAATCGTAGATGACTCGCAAAGCATGAGATGGCCGCAATGCTTAAAATGGGTGCCGCTTACACGCATGCAGTGGCTCTTGTTAAGCAAGATGGCCCTGGCAATGTTCATGTCTGCCGATTATATTTCAACAAGAACTGCCTATTAACTACAATATCTATATATGATCTATAGTGGCTATAATTCTACACCAGTGCCTTGGACTTCCCCCTTACTCTCTTTATTACAGACAATTTAGTGGAGTGTAATTGTCTTTCGAAAAAAGTGAATACTTCCCAAACAGGTTGCCCTTATGTTTTACTCTCTCATTGTCTACATTTGAATTTAGTTGTGAACTGTACACCATCTTATGGTGAATTAGGATGTTGTATGTAATGTTATATATTTTTAATATCCGTATATGGGTTAAAGTACCTTGTATAGAATTTTGAAGAATTGGGGAGCTCCATTGGATTCATTATGACTCTATTTACATGTAACCTTTGGGTTGCTTATTGGTAAACGACCTACGTTGTAATTTGTGTGTGGTGTATTATGTGCCAATCACTTGTGATTTAGGATGTGATCTCTATGAGATACATAGAGACCCCAAAGTGTTGTTTGTGCTTTTATACGTAGGTTTGTAATGTCATTGTATATGTTTTTATATGCAGTGAGGTTTATTGTCTTTTATGGGATTGTTTCAGCCTTGATGAAGGAAAGAGAGGTGGGCTGCTCGCATGCACCACTTGCGGGCTTGTTCTTTTGGTTATAGATTTGTGATTACTTGTTTTTTTTCTCTGGCTGCAGCGTTGTCCTGTTATGTTGCAACATGGTGTCGAGTTCTATTATCCGCTCACTGCCACACACCGCTTCCTGGTTGGTAGCTCTAACTCATGGCTTCTGCAGGTTACTTAAGCAATCATGATTGCTTGTTAAAATTGCGTGGCTGGGCGAACTCTTATTCAGCTGAGTCGCGGCATCTATTACCACTTTAAGAGTAGAAAGAACTCATCCGTAACTTTACATTGAACGGCACAATAGAAACTGCTATTTCACCTTTTAGTATACCTTGAACTAGAACCTGAGGATTTCAGTTTGCCTTCAAGATCATTTCTTTTAAAGTGTCTGCTTGACTGGATTCTCTTTCGTTCAGAACAATCTTGCTTTCCTATACCCACCTGAACACTGCCCTGTCGTTAAATGCTCAGGATATTTAACAGCTCTGTTGTGAAGCATGTAATGTATTTATAAACGCACTGCATTCTAATAATGGCTATTTCACCCTTTCCTTTTTATAAATCTCCTCCAAAATGTTTGAGGAAATTAATTATATATGAGCATTATTAGCAAAGCCAATAGGTCTCGCCTTTGTTATGTTATGTTATGTCATACTTCGTCTTGTATAGCGCGCGGCTACTCAAAGAGTGTCCCGGTGCTTTCGTTTGCACACTTATCTCATAACATAACACGACAGACAAAGAAGAACAGGAAAACCAAAAAAAGCAGAAAGCCCAGAAAAACAACTAAGAAGTAAAAAGCCAAGTTTTGAGCCCCTTCCTAAAGGCCAGCAGATTTGGGGTACTGCGCAAGGCCACTGGCAGCGTGTTCCATAACTGGGGGGCCAGCAGTCTAAAGGACCGACCTCCAATGCGTGCCCTCTTAACACGGGGGACTGCGGCAAGAAACAGGGATCCTGACCTCAACGGCCTGGACGGATGGTAAAAAGTCAGCCTTTTTTGGAGGTATTTTGCTCCGGAAGCTTGGAGAGCTTTATGCGCCAAGGTCAAGGTTTTAAAGATTATTCGCTTCCGAACAGGGAGCCAGTGCAGCGCCTGCAAGAGGCCCGAGGCTCTGGCCCGGCGAGATAGTCCAAAAATATCCCGTGCTGCTGAGTTCTGGACCACCTGAAGCCGTTGAAGCAAATATTCTGGCAGGCCGAGATAAAGAATGTTTGAATAATCAATTCTCGACCCAATTATCGCCTGCACTGTAATCTTTCTGTGCTCCTCCGATAGTAAAGGGAGGAACTTCCGCAGCATCCGGAGCAGGCCGAAGCAGGTGCCAGTAAGGCCGATAATCTGTGAGCGCAGTGTTAGGACGTTATCAATCTTAATCCCTAGGTTTTTAGCCACCTGGGACGAACTTGCTGGAGGAAACATGTTCTCCGGCCACCACACCTTCCAATCCGGATCTGAACTGCACCCGAAGAAGAGGACCTCGGATTTATCCGAGTTGCACTTGAGGCTGTTATGTTGGAACCACTCAAAAACAGCCTCAAGGCAACCCCGGATCCCCTCTCCGTCGAAGTCCACACCACTCTCGCAGGTGAAGAGGAGCTGGGTGTCATCAGCGTAGGAAACGATCTGGGCCCCGAAAGACTCCGCCAGAGCCGCCAGAGGGGTCATAAAGATGTTAAATAGAGTCGGGCTCAATACTGAGCCCTGAGGGACTCCGACACCCAGTGGCGACATCTCGGCGGAGCAAGCAGAGGCCCAGACCGTTTGTCAACGGCCCGCCAGAAACGAACAAAACCAGTCTGTCGAAGGCCGCCGACAGATCTAACATCACTAGCATCGCCCTACCACCTGAATCCAGCACCTCCTTAATCGCCTCCGAAACTTCCAGGAGTGCTGTTTCGGTACTAAGGTTGGTGCGGAAACCAGATTGCGTGGGGTGCAGTAGATCGTGGGACTCCAGATAATCGGCAAGCACCTTATGCACGTGTTTTTCAATGATCTTAGCGAAAGCGGGCAGAAGCGAAATAGGCCTGTAGTTCGCCAACACCTCCGCGTCCAATCCGGGCTTTTTGAGCAGGGGAATGATCAACGCCTGCTTCCATGACTGAGGGACCACACCCTGTACAAGAGAGCAGTTCAACAGGGGTTTCACATAAGGATTAATAACTGCAGCCATTTTCGCCATAAACTTGGCGGGACAGGCATCCCGAGGAGAACCTGATTTTAAACAGGCCATCAGGTCCAACGAAGAGGACATAGAAAGAGGGGGAAAAACTGCCAGCGCCGGGCCCTCACTTTGAGACTATTGGCTCTGTACTCGACTTTTGTTCCTGCTGTACAGCATGGCATTGACAACTTTGGCAATGGTATGCTGCTGCATAGGAGGGTGGCTGGTGTGCAGCCTGGCTACTATAAGACCATGATGCATCCAGCATGCACTCTTAACAAAAGTCAGACTGCAAAGCATCCAGCCCGCTGTACAGCATGGCTGCAAAACCTTGCTAAGAGGTCTCACCACCATCACCTGTCAGCAGCACAACACACTGACTACAAGCATTGGCGTAGCCAATAGTTCTCGCCTTCGGGACCTTATAAGTGCTTAGCCATGCAACAGTTAATGTTGTGCCACCAACGACATTATGCTGGATAACTTAATACTTATAAGGTCCCAAAAGCGAGACCTATTGGCTATGCCAATGCTTGTTTAGGTTAGGAGCATGGTCATGCCCATCGTGTGCTTCCACCATCCCAAATTTTCTTTCCCCCCCTCCTAGTGTCTAGTGGGCTATCTGACCCCCCCATTAGGGGGAAGATCGGGGGTAATCGCCCCATCCGCTCCTCATGGGGGAGACATATCAAGATATTTGGGGGTCGTAGGGGAGCACAATCTCTTGCTTAATGGGCCACTCCCAATGTCCCTGGGGCCTAGTCGATGTATCCCTGCTTGGGTGTCGCTCTCCTGTGGCGATCCCAAGGTGGGGTCCACTGGTCAGAGGTATCAGTGGAAAGGGGAGCTTCTCTACTTTCTAATTACACCTCTCCTGAAGCAATCAGTGCTCAGCAGGGAGGAGGAAGAGGTGAGGTGCAGTGTCAAGGGTGCCTGACTCTGGACTGCGGGGTTCATGGTTCGATCCCTGGTGCCGGCGGCAGGTCAGCCCAGCACCATGTGACTCTGGGCAGTAGCTCGCTTAATCTTCCCAACGGCCCCCAGGACACCACTTTGGAGGTAGCTGTACACTTTACAAATACTGGTATTTCATTTCATTTTCATATGCACCTTCTCCCCAAGCAGTGATGCTGTGAAAGTAAAGTGAGCCCATCGGCTTGTTTTACTTTCACTTTGCTGTAATGACGTGATTGTGATGTAAAATTCACAAACTAGCATATGAATTCTGTTGCACACCTACTTAAACTTAATATATATCTAAATCAAACCACTAATATATATATTATATGACCTATTTGTTGTAGTATAAAACGTATGCGTAGTATGTTATGTTTCGCTGATTTATAGAGTGCACTATCATCCAGGAAGCTAGTCTGGAGATGGGCAGGGGTGAGTCTAGCCGAGCCTGGGGCCTCGTGGGACTACTCCAAAAGCCAGGTCTTCAGCCTCTTGTGAATTCAAGAAGTGAGGAGGAGGCTCTTCTGTGCAGTGTCGGGTCGTTTCATGCTTTAGGAGAAATGTACGAGAAGGCTCGACTGCTGGATCTAGTCTTTCGTATGCGTGGGATGTCTGCAAGTAGGAGTGCGGTTGGACTGAGGTCTGTGGAATGTTTGTGAAAGCAGACTCGATTGTTGAGGTTTGCTGGGAAAGTGTTGTGTAGCGCCTTGAAAGTGTGGGTGAGGAGTTTGAATCGAGATAGTTTGTGTATGGGGAGTCAGTGAAGCTCCTTTAGGTGTGGGGAGTCAGTAGAGTTCCTTCAGGTGTGGTGAGTCACTGGAGCTCCTACAGGTAGGGTGAGTCAGTGGAGCTCCTTCAGGTGTGGTGAGTCACTGGAGCTCCTTCATTTGTGGTGGGTCAGTGGAGCTCCTTCAGGTCTGAAGAGTCAGTGGAGCTGCTTCAGGTGTGAGTCAGTGGAGCTCCTTCAGGTGTGGTGAGTCAGTGGAGCTCCTTCAGGTGTGGTGAGTCACTGGAGCTCCTTCAGGTGTGGAGAGTCAGTGGAGCTCCTTCAGGTGTGGTGAGTCAGTGGAGCTCCTTCAGGTGTGGTGAGTCACTGGAGCTCCTTCAGGTGTGGAGAGTCAGGGAGCTCCTTCAGGTGTGGTGAGTCAGTGGAGCTACTTCAGGTGTGGTGGGTCAGTGGAGCTCCTTCAGGTCTGGAGAGTCAGTGGAGCTGCTTCAGGTGTGAGTCAGTGGAGCTCCTTCAGGTCTGGAGAGTCAGTGGAGCTGCTTCAGGTGTGAGTCAGTGGAGCTCCTTCAGGTGTGGTGAGTCAGTGGAGCTACTTCAGGTGTGGTGGGTCAGTGGAGCTCCTTCAGGTCTGGAGAGTCAGTGGAGCTGCTTCAGGTGTGAGTCAGTGGAGCTCCTTCAGGTGTGGTGAGTCAATGGAGCTCCTTCAGATGTGAGTCAGTGGAGCTGCTTCAGATGTGAGTCAATGGAGCTCCTTTATGTGTGGTGAGTCAGTGGAGTTCCTTTATGTGTGGGGAGTCAGTGAAGCTCCTTCAGATGTGAATCAGTGGAGCTGCTTCGGGTGTGGTGAGTCAGTGAAGCTCCTTCAGGTGTGGTGAGTCAGTGGAGCTCCTTCAGATGTGAGTCAGTGGAGCTGCTTCAGGTGTGGTGAGTCAGTGGAGCTCCTTCAGATGTGGTAAGTCACTGGCGCTCCTTCATGTTTGGTGGGTCAGTGGAGCTCCTTCAGGTCTGGAAAGTCAGTGGAGCTGCTTCAGGTGTGAGTCAGTGGAGCTCCTTCAGGTGTGGTGAGTCAGTGGAGCTCCTTCAGGTGTGATGAGTCACTGGAGCTCTTTCACGTGTGGGAAGTCAGTGGAGCTCCTGCAGGTGTGGAGAGTCAGTGGTGCTACTTCAGGTGTGGTGGGTCAGTGGAGCTCCTTCAGGTCTGGAGAGTCAGTGGAGCTGCTTCAGGTGTGAGTCAGTGGAGCTCCTTCAGGTCTGGAGAGTCAGTGGAGCTGCTTCAGGTGTGAGTCAGTGGAGCTCCTTCAGGTGTGGTGAGTCAGTGGAGCTACTTCAGGTGTGGTGGGTCAGTGGAGCTCCTTCAGGTCTGAAGAGTCAGTGGAGCTGCTTCAGGTGTGAGTCAGTAGAGCTCCTTCAGGTGTGGTGAGTCAGTGGAGCTGCTTCAGGTGTGGTGAGTCAATGGAGCCCTTTCAGATGTGAGTCAGTGGAGATGCTTCAGGTGTGGTGAGTCAGTGAAGCTACTTCAGGGGTGGTGATTCAGTGGAGCTCCTTCAGATGTGAGTCAGTGGAGCTGCTTCAGGTGTGGTGAGTCAGTGGAGCTCCTTCAGATGTGAGTCAGTGGAGTTCCTTTATGTGTGGGGAGTCAGTGAAGCTCCTTCAGATGTGAATCAGTGGAGCTCCTTCAGGTGTGGTGAGTCAGTGGAGCTCCTTCAGGTGTGGTGAGTCACTGGAGCTCCTTCAGATGTGAGTCAGTGGAGCTGCTTCAGGTGTGGTGAGTCAGTGGAGCTCCTTCAGGTGTGGTAAGTCACTGGCGCTCCTTCATGTTTGGTGGGTCAGTGGAGCTCCTTCAGGTCTGGAAAGTCAGTGGAGCTGCTTCAGGTGTGAGTCAGTGGAGCTCCTTCAGGTGTGGTGAGTCAGTGGAGCTCCTTCAGGTGTGATGAGTCACTGGAGCTCTTTCACGTGTGGGAAGTCAGTGGAGCTCCTGCAGGTGTGGAGAGTCAGTGGTGCTACTTCAGGTGTGGTGGGTCAGTGGAGCTCCTTCAGGTCTGGAGAGTCAGTGGAGCTGCTTCAGGTGTGAGTCAGTGGAGCTCCTTCAGGTCTGGAGAGTCAGTGGAGCTGCTTCAGGTGTGAGTCAGTGGAGCTCCTTCAGGTGTGGTGAGTCAGTGGAGCTCCTTCAGGTGTGGTGGGTCAGTGGAGCTCCTTCAGGTCTGGAGAGTCAGTGGAGCTGCTTCAGGTGTGAGTCAGTAGAGCTCCTTCAGGTGTGGTGAGTCAGTGGAGCTGCTTCAGGTGTGGTGAGTCAATGGAGCCCTTTCAGATGTTAGACAGTGGAGATGCTTCAGGTGTGGTGAGTCAGTGAAGCTACTTCAGGTGTGGTGATTCAGTGGAGCTCCTTCAGATGTGAGTCAGTGGAGCTGCTTCAGGTGTGGTGAGTCAGTGGAGCTCCTTCAGGTGTGGTAAGTCACTGGCGCTCCTTCATGTTTGGTGGGTCAGTGGAGCTCCTTCAGGTCTGGAAAGTCAGTGGAGCTGCTTCAGGTGTGAGTCAGTGGAGCTCCTTCAGGTGTGGTGAGTCAGTGGAGCTCCTTCAGGTGTGATGAGTCACTGGAGTTCTTTCACGTGTGGGAAGTCAGTGGAGCTCCTGCAGGTGTGGAGAGTCAGTGGTGCTACTTCAGGTGTGGTGGGTCAGTGGAGCTCCTTCAGGTCTGGAGAGTCAGTGGAGCTGCTTCAGGTGTGAGTCAGTGGAGCTCCTTCAGGTCTGGAGAGTCAGTGGAGCTGCTTCAGGTGTGAGTCAGTGGAGCTCCTTCAGGTGTGGTGAGTCAGTGGAGCTACTTCAGGTGTGGTGGGTCAGTGGAGCTCCTTCAGGTCTGGAGAGTCAGTGGAGCTGCTTCAGGTGTGAGTCAGTAGAGCTCCTTCAGGTGTGGTGAGTCAGTGGAGCTGCTTCAGGTGTGGTGAGTCAATGGAGCCCTTTCAGATGTGAGTCAGTGGAGATGCTTCAGGTGTGGTGAGTCAGTGAAGCTACTTCAGGTGTGGTGATTCAGTGGAGCTCCTTCAGATGTGAGTCAGTGGAGCTGCTTCAGGTGTGGTGAGTCAGTGGAGCTCCTTCAGATGTGAGTCAGTGGAGTTTCTTTATGTGTGGGGAGTCAGTGAAGCTCCTTCAGATGTGAATCAGTGGAGCTCCTTCAGGTGTGGTG
The DNA here is from genome assembly GCF_964263255.1 of Lissotriton vulgaris. Classification (NCBI taxonomy): domain Eukaryota; kingdom Metazoa; phylum Chordata; class Amphibia; order Caudata; family Salamandridae; genus Lissotriton; species Lissotriton vulgaris. The sequence continues at coordinate 384,344 of NW_028241407.1, read as the reverse complement.
AGTCAGTGGAGCTCCTTCAGGTGTGGTGAGTCACTGGAGCTCCTTCAGATGTGAGTCAGTGGAGCTGCTTCAGGTGTGGTGAGTCAGTGGAGCTCCTTCAGGTGTGGTAAGTCACTGGCGCTCCTTCATGTTTGGTGGGTCAGTGGAGCTCCTTCAGGTCTGGAAAGTCAGTGGAGCTGCTTCAGGTGTGAGTCAGTGGAGCTCCTTCAGGTGTGGTGAGTCAGTGGAGCTCCTTCAGGTGTGATGAGTCACTGGAGCTCTTTCACGTGTGGGAAGTCAGTGGAGCTCCTGCAGGTGTGGAGAGTCAGTGGTGCTACTTCAGGTGTGGTGGGTCAGTGGAGCTCCTTCAGGTCTGGAGAGTCAGTGGAGCTGCTTCAGGTGTGAGTCAGTGGAGCTCCTTCAGGTCTGGAGAGTCAGTGGAGCTGCTTCAGGTGTGTGTCAGTGGAGCTCCTTCAGGTGTGGTGAGTCAGTGGAGCTCCTTCAGGTGTGGTGGGTCAGTGGAGCTCCTTCAGGTCTGGAGAGTCAGTGGAGCTGCTTCAGGTGTGAGTCAGTAGAGCTCCTTCAGGTGTGGTGAGTCAGTGGAGCTGCTTCAGGTGTGGTGAGTCAATGGAGCCCTTTCAGATGTTAGACAGTGGAGATGCTTCAGGTGTGGTGAGTCAGTGAAGCTACTTCAGGTGTGGTGATTCAGTGGAGCTCCTTCAGATGTGAGTCAGTGGAGCTGCTTCAGGTGTGGTGAGTCATTCATTCATTTAAATTCTTTATTTCGGCTAAAATGCCATAAAAGACAGTGCATACATTACATTGCATTTCATTAAAAATTATTAAAACATGTTACCACTGGGATACAAAACACAATACATAAGAAGTACAATACACGTCGGAGGATAATTTGAGCGGGAACATACATTCATAGAACATAGGGTGGACCATCATGTCAATCCCAAGCAATCAGTTCAATTACAATTGTAGCCCTATTTTTTTCCTTTGATAAAAGATGGAGAGTAAAAATCTACTGACACTAAATATTATGTTCTGAGATGTATTTGTTGTTAGGATTCTCAGAGCCTGCGAGCATGACCTCAGGCCTAAAAGTAAGCATATTGGCTTAATCCACTTCTTTCTAGCCTGTAGATAGAAGGGACAGAAAAATAGAATATGCTGTTCATTTTCAGTCTGGTTGAGGTCACACATGGGGCAAGTTTCATTCAATACTGCGGATTCTGAGTCGCGAATCCTAGCCCATCTTGCCAACGTGGTTTTAATTAATAAATTCCCATACCGAAATTTTAAAAACAAAGTTTTGGCAAGTGGCGGCTCTATCTCGTCCATAAAAATCTCATAGAGCGGTTCATCCTTAAAGTTTAGGAATTTTGCAACCAAGGTACCATTGGTCATAATATTTACAGTCCTACTTAACATAAAACTCCAGAAGGCCCTCTTTAGGATTATTTTGGGGTTAGCGGGTAATTGCTCTGGATTCTCCCAAAAATGCTGCAATCCTATGTTGTTCAGCCATGTCTTGATATGTCTTAGCCATGGGGTATTGCTCTGGCTATCCAGGATCATAATCTCCTTCAACCCGTCTCGGTAATCTTGGAGTTCGGGCACATGCCATAGTCTCACCCACAGCATTAGAGGTCGGATCAACACATGGTAATCTGTCCTTTTGAAATTTAAGTCAAGCTCCAGGGGAACTAGTGGGGTGCCTCTAGGGACCCTTACAAGGCTACGCATAAAATTATTATCTAAAACACTAAAAGTCTCCCTGGACCCAGTACCCCATATTTCAGCACCATAGAGGACAGATGCTTGGACCTTAAATTTAAATAATTCCATCACTGGGGACACCGCTTTACTTGTGCTCATACTATGCTCCCTAAGAATTGGTTTTACATTCTGGGCATAGATTAATTTACTTTTATCAATTTGGGCTTTCCAAGTAAATTTTGAATCGATAGTCACCCCTAGGTAGGAGAAGTGTGGCACTGATTCCAACTTGATTCCATTTATTGTTAGACAGCCCTTGTCCGGTTTAGTTGGATTTAGGGCCATACATGTGGTCTTCTTGCCATTGATCTCCAACCCCTTTTGACTACAGTAATCATTAAAAGTATTCAATAAAGTCTGTAAGCCATTTTTTGTTTGGGATATCAGAATCGTATCGTCAGCAAATAGCAAGGATGTCACCTTTTCGCCATTCAGTTTGGGAGAGTCATTTTTACATCTACCTAAAAAGGAAGGGATGTCGTTTACAAAAAGGGAAAATAACGTCGGGCCAGGACACAATCCTGACATACTCCACGTTCGATGGGTATTTTATGAGTTAATTCACCGTCGGACCCCATCTAACTCTCTCAAAGTTCCCTTCATGTAACTCTTTGATCTGAACGACAAGATTATTTGGGATACCTGCTGCACTCAAGGTTTCCCATAAGAGATTACGAGGCACCAAATCAAAAGCGGCCCTTAGATCTACAAAGGCAACATAAAGATGGCACCTCTTAATCACCACGTACTTCCAATAGAGGCAGCAGAATCTAAAAATTTGGTCTATTGTGCTGACCTTCGGTCTAAAACCGGCTTGGAATTTAGTTAAAAAATCATTTTCATCTAGCCAATTACTCACGCGTAATAAGATATGTTGTGAGTACATTTTCTGTAAAATGTCCATTAGACTTATTGGCCGATAGTAACATGGGTCCATCCGATCTCCTTTTTTAAAAATTAAAACAATTTCCGCTCCCTTCCAACTTTCAGAAAATTCTTTTTTTTTTTTTATTTATTTAAAATTTTGATGGCACACATCATACAACAATTTGTCATTTACATAAACAGAGATCACAATGCACAATATAACCCAAATGATTACTGTATATAAAAAATTATAAGCCAAACACACATTCAGGTGGAAAACTTAAACAAGCCTTATAGATTATTAACCAAGGGATACCCTTACTCTCTCTTTCCAACAATATATAGGATTCCAAATTTTTAATCCCAATTTTCTAGTTCTTTTACCCTTCCTGGCGTATATACCTTTTTCAAGGTTAAATATCCCCAATAACAAAGCAATCCATTGTTGTGTTGTAGGGGGAGTAGGGTCCCGCCATGCTCTAGCGATTAATAGTCTGTACACTGCCATCGCTAGAAATATAAATTCAGTATTATCGTCCCTATATCCCCTAACCCCTAGCATGATAACCATTGGTGTTAAAATCTCATTTACACCCAGAGTATGCCTCATAAAATCTTCAATCCCCTTTCGTAAATTCTCTAATTGGGGACAAAGTGCAAAAATATGGATACTGTCTGCTACTGGAGCATTGCAACGAAAACAAGTTGTCCCTGTGGTCGCCCCCCACTGTGCAATGCGGTCCGGCGTGTGATAGAGTTGAGATACAGTTTTAAAGTGCTGCGATTGAAGAGGAGCAGAACACAGCACAGAACATCCTAACTCGAGTGAATCCAGAAAAAGTTGACTCTGTACGCCTAGTTTCCCTGCCCATTTATCTCCAAATTTCTCAGTATCGTCTTTTTTTAAGCCTGCTAGACTAGCATAAAAGAATCGTATAGAACACTCTCCCCCCTGAGCTAGGGATTCCATAAGGTTACTCTTCCGAAATCCACATTCTCCTCCCTTTTTCTTACCCAGGAAACTCCTGATTTGCAGGTACTTAAAAAAACTATTTCTTGAAATGCCATATTTTCCCATCAAGTCTGAAAATTGTAATATATTCCCATCCATTCCCATCAAATCCCCTATTCTTTTTAAGCCTTGCATATCCCATTCCGCCATTATAGAATCCGAAAATATCAAGGGGGGTAGTGTTCTATTCCTATACAATCTAGTATACCTATTGTATCTTCCTAGTCCGCATTTCTTTGCTACTGCTATCCAAATGTTATATGCAGCTTTAACTGTTTTAAATCGTGTATGCTTATAGTAAAGGAAATCAGCGTGATTTAGGAAGGCGTTTGCGGCATCTGCCCCCATTACAATAGAATATACCATTGTCCAGCAAGATCTAACATTCAACTCTAAATTATCTGCCCCCAGCAAACCCTGGGCGTATTGTAGTACAGATGCCCAATAATATAGCCTGAAGTCTGGGACCCCCCACCCTCCTCTAACCCTTGGTAACGTCATAAACTTATAGGCCCTTCTCGTTTTCCCATAAGACCATATAAATTTATTAAGTATTGATTCTAGTTTACTAAACCAGATTGATTAAAAAAAAAGAGGAATAGTGCGAAAGAAATAAAGGAATTTAGGGAGAATAATCATTTTTATCACATTTGTACGTCCTACTAGCGTAAGTTTAAGCTTATCAATTCTGGCCGCTCTGCACTTACATCTTTAATTAAAGGAGAAATATTCCGTCCTACCACTGTGTCCAAATTGGGTGATATCTCAACTCCTAAATACGTTGCTGCGGGAACCACTCGAATATCATTATATAGGACCATTGCGTTTTTAATGATTTGTGTTTTTGCGCTGTTTAATTTATACCCGGATATTCTTCCAAATTTACTAGCCTCCAACTCGACCTCCTCCATTGCTTTGGCTGGGTCTGGGGTGATTATGGCAACGTCATCTGCATATGCTAGTACATTAACCTCCACTCCATTCGATATAAGTGGTGGGATATTTGGGTTAGATTTTAAATAACGCAGATATGGGTCCATATATAATGCGAAAAGGAGGGGAGAGCTAGGACAGCCTTGCCTAGTGCCTCTTTTAATTTGTACAGGTGCCGTTAAATCTCGATTTATTTTAATTCTGGCTGTAGGTGCCTTGTATAGAACCTGAATTGCCCTTATAAATTTATCGCCAAAACCATATACTTTCATTATTTCCCATAAGTATGACCAAGCAACCCTATCAAAAGCCTTCTCGGCGTCGAGGAACATGGCTGCCAGCGGACCACCAATAACCTCCATAGCATCAAAGCAAGTAATTACTGTTCGAACATGTGTAGTGGTACCTTTTCCTGGAATAAATCCATGTTGCTCTGGTGCGACTAGTTTTTCAATGACGGTAGACAGCCTTGTTGCCAGAATTTTAGAATATAATTTCACATCCGCATTCATAAGGGCAATTGGTCTATACGACCCTGGGGCTGTAGAAGGCTTGCCCTTTTTAAGAATGACAATAATCTCAGTGCCCCCCCATGAATCTGGGACTGAGATTTCCCTCTGTGCTTGTAAAAGGGTATCTAAAAGCTCTGCACTTATAGAAGAAACAAATGTTTTATAAAATTCAATTGGAATGAGATCTGGTCCTGCGGCTTTAGATGATGGGAGTTCCAATAGTGCTGATGCTACTTCCTCTAATGTTATATCGGACTCTAGCTTAATCTGATCTTCTATTTCCAACATATCTAGCTGTATATTTCCCAAGTAATCTCTTATTTCAATACTTATTTCCTCAGAACTCAACCTATTGTCGCTGTCATATAAGTTTGTATAGTATTCCCAGAATTCATTCCTTATACCATTAGAATCTAATATCACATTTCCTAAATTATCTACCATGCTTTTAATATCTTCAGCATTAGTTTTCTGCCTCGTCCTAACAGCAAGGATATGCCCCACCTTCTCACTGTATTCAAACACCTGTTCCTTTTTTGCGAGGTAGTTTACGGCTGTTCTATTTGTAACCATTTCAGCAATGTCGTTCTTTAAAACCATTATTTCTAATATTTTTTGATCCAGTGGACTCCCAGCTATAATCAATCTATTAAGTTCTGCTTCTGCAGCCAAAAGTGAGTTCATCTGCTGTTCAGACTTCTCTCTTTCAACTTTCCGTCGAAATGATGTAAAACTAATCGTCTCGCCTCTTATCCCTGCTTTAAAAGCATCCCAGATATTACCACTGCTTGTGCTACCCTTATTATTAAGCCAAAATTCGGTTATCCATTTCGTCATATGCTTACAGTAGCTCTCATCATTTAACAGTGCTCTTTCAAATGTCCATTTATACACCTTTCTGCTTATTCCATTAAGATTCAATGTCAATAACAATGGATTATGATCTGACATCATACGTGGTAGCTTCGTAATAGATGCATTAGATAACAACACGGTAGAAATTAAGAAATAATCTAATCTAACAGTAATTCTATGGGGCGCTGAAAAAAAAGTGTCCCCATCGCTCACCGGATTCAAATTTGCCCATACATCTGATAAAGCATTATGTGTAGCCAGATCTACTATCGCCTTATGTACCCTCTTCTTACGCCCAGTATAACCATGATTCCTTTGAAGCTCTATGCTGGCAGGTCGATTAATATTAAAATCCCCACAACATACGATAGGATCCACCCAAGTTGTCAATTCCTGGTCCAGAAATTCAAATATATCTGGTTCATCGGCTGTTGAGCCATAGACTGAGACCAAAGTAAATCTAGCTCCTCTGAACACTACTTCCACAATTACCCATCTTCCCCACTTATCTACCTTCTTCCTAATCGCCATACACTCTCTCCCCTTTCCCAAGATTGCCACCCCCCGTGTTTTTGAAGCTTGTGTAGTATAAGCTAATACTTCGAACCCCAGCTGTCCTAACAAGAAACCTTTACCTACCTCAACGTGGGTCTCTTGGAGACAGATCAGATCTAGATTTAATGCCTTACAAAAAGCAGAGACCCTTAATCTCTTCTGGAGGTCGTTAAGGCCACAAACATTCATTGAAATAATTCTACATGCCATTAAGAATTTCAAGAATTATATCCGTCCTACTCTCCCAATTTCCTCTTTCTCTCTTTGTTTCCTTGTTCCACCATATACTTAAAAACAATACCAACTTTTTGCAAGAGCTCTGTATGTAAACTACTACAAGTGATGTGTGCCATTTTCTCCCCCCCCTTGTGTTCCCCCCCTTCTCCACCCCGGACTAACCCTCCCCCACCCTCCCCTACAGGCAAATAGGTCAAGCATGACCTATGTGTGATCGCCAGAGAATCAGCAGTCGCCACTTCTCCCCACCTTCATACCTCCCTCTATGCCAAATAAACAGCTACAATATTCTGGTTAACTCTCCTTATACCCCAAAACTTCAATCATAAAGGCCTTTGCTTTAATTTCGGAAAAAAAGAACTTAACCTGACTTTTAGTTACTATTTTCAGCTTTGCTGGATACAGAAGGTAGGCTTCTGAACCCAGAGATTGTATACTCGGAATCAGCTGCCTCAATCTCCATCTACGCTCTACCGTAGCATGGCAAAAATCGGGCCTTGCAAAGAATGAAACGTTATTGAAAGACTTTCTTGACTCAGGTTTGGCCTTATCTAGGATCAGCTGTCTTAGCAGGAAATTCCCAACAAAAATCAAAATTGCCCTTGGTTTACCCCCTTGGGCTCCTTCCTGCCCTCTTTTGAAAAACGGGAAGCGATGGGCTCTTTGGATTTCATGTTCCCATTGCCATGATGTTAGTTCTGGGAAAGCCCCTTTTAACAAATTTACCACAAACATTCTAATGTCCCCTCCTTCCAGTCCTTCTTCTATTCCTAGCAGTCTGATGTTATTTCGACGCTGTCTATTCTCGAAATCCTCGAGTTTCCAGTTTACATCTTCAGCCACCTTCTGGTGCTCTTCCTCATATGATTTAATCTCTCTCAGATCGTCCTCCACTTTCCCAGTTCTTTCTTCCACGTGTGCCACCCTTTCCGCCATCTCGTCCTGCCTTTGACTTATCTTCCTCAGTTTGTTCTGGACCTTTCTAGCCTCATGTCTAGCTCTCCTACTTTCCCCTCTAGCCTCGGATTGCATCAATTTCAGAGTGTTGAATAATAGGTCCAGAGTAACGGGTGGTTGTGTGGGCTGCAAGGATCCCTGCTCTCCGATCATTGTAGCCGGGCTATCCTGCTCTAAAAAAGAGAATGTGGTAGTAGAGTAATCCCAGGCTAGCTTTTTAGTGGGGTCTGTAGTGCTGCTTGCTGAAGATGGTTTTCTTCTGGATAATCGCTTTTTTTGAGTAAATTTCTGAACCGGAGAGCTACTACCTGTATCTCCTCCAGTTGACTCATCAGAACTCTCTCCGGTAGGAAGCGATTGTGACTGGGAGTCTTCTTCTACCGAGTAAAACCTCTCCGCAGAGGCTGCCTCAGATATAAAATGCAATCCAGTGGAGTTGGAGGTAGAAGCTGAGGATTCACCCCCTGATTTAGCTCCTTCTCTTTCCAAATTTAGCTCTACTTCATTCTCCCATAGTGGAGGCATTGCTTGTGCAACAACATCTGTTACCAGACCATTCGCTAATCCTGTATCACAATCCGTAGATATTATCGAGCAGCCAACCTTGTCTGGTAATTGTACATTCAAAGCGCTAACATCAAGCACTTCATTAACAACCTTGTGCAGTGAAAGATGCTCTCCTGGTCCCACTTTGTTTGAGAGTTGTGTAGGAACTGAAGTGGCCGCTGCAGTACTCTCACCTGCTGCATCTCTCTCTATCGCCTGACTTGCAGCGCTATCGGTTGATTCAGGCATCGCCCCAGCCGGCTTCCCTGCAGCGGGTCTTTCTCCTTGTTGCTTAGTTACCGCTATTCCAGCGCCCGCGCTGGCGCCCTTCGCCGCTTTCTCTCCCTCTCCCAATGCCGGCGTCAAAACATGGACCTCGCTGACAAGATCCGCATCTCCTTTAGCTTCCGTGGCAACTGTAGCAGCGGACACTGGGCGAGCATCAGACTTGGATACAATCTTACCGCTGCAAGTCCCGCCCGGATTCGAAGGTATATTTGAAAAACTCTCCGTCACCGATGGCTGGCGCATAGCACTCTCTTTTGTCTTCTTAGAGTTTCCACCGTCTTTAGCCGAGGCTACATTGTCACCGCCCGGTTTTCTCAGAGTTGGTTTTTTAGGAATAGCACCGGCTTTCTGTGCCGCATTCTGTGATACTTTTGTATCCATCTTTGTTTCTTGTTTGGTGTCTTGTCTCGTATCGGTCTTGACTTTCTCTTTGGCATTTGGGGCTTTGTTAGATTCAGTTTCACCGAGCTTCCCGCTTTTGTTTTCTTTGCCTTCTTTTGCATCATTTGCTCGTAGCAACCTTGGCGGCATTTTAAACCAAGATTTCAGAATCAGCTTGGTACTTGCTGTAATGTTCCTCCAAAGCTTCAGGGCAATCCGTTTCGTTATCCTTAATTCTTGAGAAAGGAATCCGGCGTCTTTCCTGCAACTCCTGTAGCAATGTAGCTGTATATTATGCTGTAAAGTACTCCTTCCCAAACCAGGTTCCAGCATTGATTCCGTCAACCATTTGGCCTGTGGCAGGGAGAAGTGAAATGTGCGACTTACTCGCTGAAACCCTCAGCGGCCATCTTGCCCTTTTCAACTTTCAGGAAATTCTAATGTACGTGAAAATGTATTGCACACATAGTTAATATAAGGTGCCCATACTCCTAGATCGTGCTTGTATAGGTCCCCCGGGATTTTGTCCAAGCCTGGAGCTTTCCCGGATTTAATTTGTGATATTGCTAACTCTGTTTCCCCTAAAGTAAAGTCCAGATGGTTTACTCGGGGTTCTAATGTTTCTGCACTTGTATTCATCTGTGGGTCCTCGTATTTCTTATATAGGTTTGTAAAGTGTGTGACCCAAGTTTGCTCATCCAAAAAACGTCTTTAGTTACCCTACCTGCATGGTTCCCATTTGCGACCAGCCTCCAGAAGGCCACATTGTCACGTGACCTGGCGGCTAACAACAAAACAGCCCATTTGTCTTCCTCCCATGCTATCTTTGAGGCTCTCTGGACAGATTTGTACTTACTCCTAGCTCTTTTTACATCTGTTGGTGATTTACTCTTTATTGCCATTAGCAGTTCCCTCTTTGACTCTTTACAGGATCTGTTGTACCATGGCTTGCTATGGGACAGATTCTGGGTATTCTGCTGTTTTTTTTTTGGCATCTTAGTAACTAGTAACCTCAAGTCTGCAAAGAATTTTTGATGAGTTTGGAGAAATGAAGTTTTACTTTCATCATCGCCTATTGCAGCTAGGTAAGGGCCAAAAGTACCTGCCAAAAGTGAATATATTTCACTTAGAATTTCACTGTGATCCAAAATAAATGGCCATTTTAGTGATCTTCTATTATTACTAATATGGATCTCAGAATTAACAGCATCACTTTCCTCAAGTATATGGTGCTGGGCCATATCGTTGAGCAAATAAGCGTCCAACGTCAAGTTTAAGGGATAGTGATCGCTTTCGAACCGTTCCATTACTTCAAGGTCCAAAAGATGAGGCCAGAGGGGGACAGAAGCAATCACAAAATCTAAGTTATTTTTATAGGTGTTCCTGGTGAATGTTGGTTTTCTGGAGCTGTCGGAGGGTAACCGTCCGTTACAAGCCCTAAGTGAGTGAACCGTACATAGATTAATCAATTGCAAGCCCAATGTTGTACATTTGACCGGTTTTACATTCTCCAGGATAGGGATTTTGTTTGCTTGGTCGTCCTCATCAAAAATTTCGCTAAGACCCAAAACTGGCTCGAAATTGCAATTTAGGTCACCAGCCAAAATAACAAAATCCTCCCTGGGATCTAGTCTACTCAGAAGACAATCTAGGTTAGCAATGGTCCGTGATTCTCTTGAGGAGGGTAAAGGCCTGTTATAAACATTTATAAGAAATAAGTTCTTCCCATTGTAGGCTGTGATCTTTAAAGCTAATATATCTGCAGAGTTAGTGGGTATCTCCTCAATGTCTACCCTTAAATTAATTTTCACCCATATCAAAAGTCCCCCTGACGGCCTACCACATCTAGAGGGTATCGCACCATTCCCATAGGTCTTATAGCCCACCCTATGTGGCGTCTCCACTGCCCAAGTTTCCTGAAAAAGGCAGAGATCAAAGGATTCTATGTAATTTGCCCACTCTGGGTCCCTTAGATGTTTGTCTACGCCAGCTATATTCCAACAGATCATTTTAGTCGGGGTTTCGGTATTAACTGGTCTCTCAATAGCAACCCTAAGCATCTCCTCATGCACAGATTGAGTCGCCAAGGCCATTACTTCTAAATGTGAATTGGTATGCGGGACGGTTGTCTGCAAAACCTGCTCCTCTAGATTTATTACACCATGGGGTACAATAGCATTATCATAGACATATTTCCCCACACAAGGGGACACAGTATTGGCCAGTACATCATTCACATCATCAACAAATGGTACAGCATTGGCCATTGCGTTCGAACAGTTAGTACTCATATCACCAGAACTCGATATATCTAGCCCCACGGACCCCCACACCTCATGGCATCAATCACAGTCTTCTAAACCGCTGAAGATATCATACCTATTAAAAGTTTCTAGCGGTGTAAAGGGTTTAAGGTTGTCCATCCTGCCTTTCATGGTATTGTGTGTCTTGGCCGATTTTTCCATCCCAACGGGTCTGGTGCTCTCACAGGGCATGGGATGTAATGCATATTATTTACATTCTGTAAGAGGGGGGGATATGAGGCATAATAATTGCTCCCAACGTTCTGTGCCATGGGATGATTGTTTGGTTGAGTTACGGGTATGTGCTGTAATGGTTGGTATTGCGGCGGATGGTGCTGTGATGGAAACACCACTGACCTTGGGTAAAAGTAAGTCAGTGGTTTGGGGATGATTATATTTTTTGCACTACCTGTCTGCCAATTCAAAATGAATTGGACAGCGTTTGGGTCCCTAAAGTTCACCACCACCACGTCACCATCAATATCTTTGGGTCTGCCTCCCAACCAATTTAGGCGACGTAAGTGGACAATTTCGCCATTAACGTAATTTGAAATTGGCCTATATAAGCTGAGCCAATGCATAATCTTGTTTTTTAGTTGGGCAAAACCCTCCCTTTTATTTGGTCCAAGCACAGGCACCCCTGTTAAAACTACCACAAAGGGTACTGCCTCAGGTGGGAGCTCAGGCAGAGGAGTCCGTCTGACTTTCCCCCAAGCATGTCTATTTTCCCCCACCTCACTTGTCGGTTTAACCAGAGGTGGATTGGGTGTGTTACCAGTGTTTGTATTTAAAACATTAGAAGATAATTGAACCGAATTTTTTTGGTTGGGAAGTTTGGGGGGTGGGTGAGTTTGTGCAGTCGCCATCAACGTGTTCCCCATAGATTTAGAGGTAGATGCAATTGACGGGGGAATAACAATGTGGCTGAGGGTAGTTTTAGGTGGTTGAGCTGAGGCTGGTATATTTAGGGCATTGACTGGAGTTGCATTGGTTACATTAATCAAACCGGTGTTAGTTACAACATCCTTATTCCCCAGTACACGCTCAATTTTACACAACCTACATTCCACCTCCATCAACCTTTCCAATATACTTGCAGAGTACGATTTAATCAAGCTCTCTATATCTGATAGTGACACAGAATCCTTGCTCACAATAGGTGCATTTACAACCTCACTCATGTTCATAGAGTCCTCACTGCTCTCATTGGCTGCCGGGATAATTGGCAAGATGGAGGGGGTTGATGATGTAATGCCCCCCTCACTTCCTATATGCTGATTGCATGAATCTTTAGCTACATTGCACATTTTTTGCCAAAATCACGACAGCTTAATTTTGGTTGAAGGGGATCTCTTCTTTTCCGCTGTTTTTTGCTCGGTGGTGGACCATACGTTTTTTGAAGAGTAGTCAGTTTTTTTGCCTTAGTATGGAGTATTTTCGCTATAGGCAAGACTTCCCCTTTTGATGTACTTTGGTTATTAGCATGCGGAGATGGCCCACTCGCGTCTGGCGTAAATAGAGAGTTTTGTGTAAGGACAACTACGTTTGCTTCCAAAGGCTGGCTATCCAACAAGATAGACGACTCATTTACTGTTAAGTCAATATCAGTGTCATTAGAGCCAGTGGCAGCACAAGGGGGCAGAGGAGTTAACCCATTTTTTATGCTTTCCACGGAGCGACGACGGTCCGCCCGCCGCTCCGCCAGGGCCAACTCCCTTGCGATATCAGGGGATGATTTTGAAAAATAATTATCCAAAGTACCATTTAACATCACTCCCTGTTTATCAGGTACAGGCTGGTCCAGGTCAAGCGAAGACATTTGTGGAACCCAAGTACAAAACAAGACAATCGTAGATGATGCAGGGAAATGGCAGAGCAAACAGTACCTGTAGGGCCCAGATTTATGGTCAGTCCAGTCTCCTCGGTTCTCGGAGGGTCTCAGAGGGTCCGCCCTTAGTCCGGGCTTTGTCCCGGGCTGAGTCCCGCACACGCGTCCCGCACACGCGCAGCTCCTCTTCCCATTATACAGGAGGATTACCAAAGGGGAGGGGTCACGGGAAGAGGCGGCAGGTGTGCCTGATGGTGATTGCACTGCCTGGTGGGCCTCGCAGTCCCGTTTGCTGACCTCCTTTCCGCGGCGTCTCCTCCCTCTGCACAGTCCGTGGGCAGGTCACAAGAATTACAGGCAGCTTCCAGCAGCAGAAAGAAATCACGGACTTTACACGCCTTAGCGAGCGGTGTGGTGAGTCAGTGGAGCTCCTTCAGATGTGAGTCAGTGGAGCTCCTTTATGTGTGGTGAGTCAGTGGAGCGCCTTCACGTGTGGAGAGTCAGTGGAGCTCCTTCAGATGTAATGTAATGTAATGTAATGTAAGGCGTTTTTCTATAGCGCTTGGTTAGGCATCCCAGCGCTGCGATAGAGTCAGACTCGAGAGGGGAAAGGAGACAGGGGGATCATTTTGGGAAAATGGAATGTTTTCAGTGTCTTCCGGAAGCGCATATGGCCAGGTTCCGCACGCAGCTTCAGTGGAAGGGAGTTCCATAGCATGGCCGCGTTCACAGAGAAGCGGCGGCCTCCTGCGCGTGCTTTCTTGACTCTCGGCACTGTCGCCAGGAACCCCTTGTCGGAACGCAGGGGTCTATTAGGTTTGTAGGGCGTGACTAGGCTTCTCATAATCGGGGGTCCTTTGCCTTGCATGAGTTTGTGGGTAATGCATAGGAATTTGAACATAATCCTCTCCCGTTCGGGGAGCCAGTGGAGCGATTTAAGAGCAGGTTTAGCTGAAGTCCTAAGGGAGATACCCATTAAAAGCCTAGCTGCGGCGTTTTGGATTTGTTGAAGCTTATTGATAGTAGCTTCAGGGGCTCCTAAGAAAATCGTGTTACTAAAATCTAGTCTAGAGAGAACTAGACCTTGTATCAGTAGCTTCCTGGAATGCTGCGGGGGGAGAGGAAGGATTTTCCGGGCAGACCGGAGTAGACTGAAGCAGGTGCCTGCTGTCTTTCTCGCTTGTGTTTCGAGCGAGAGGTCCTGCTCCAACCAGACCCCTAAGCTTTTAATTTCTTTTTTTAGGGTGGGTGGGTCCCCTTAACAAGCAGGCCAGATGGAAGAGGGCATTGAGGCCGACTTGTGGCCTAGAACATGATTTCCGTTTTTGACCCGTTTAACTCATGTGAGGAGTCACACATCCAGGCATATATCTTCGTCAGGCATAGATGGAAACTGTCAGGGCATTGATTGAATTGGGAGAGTGAAACAACCAGTTGAGTGTCGTCGGCGTAACTTACTATTTTGATCCCAAACGGGGCAACCACGTCCTCCAGGGGAGCCATGTACACATTAAACAATGTGGGGCTTAAGGACGAGCCCTGGGGCACCCCACACTGGAGGGGTATTAGGGCAGATCGTGAGTTGCCTTCCCAGACTTGAAAGGTACGGTTGGAAAGATAAGATGTTAACCAGGTCAAGGCGGACCCCCGTATTCCTGCCTCGGCCAGGCGCTGAATAAGGATACGGTGATTCACCGTATTGAAGGCTGCACTGATCCTCCTGAATCCAGGATGCGCCTTGCCTCCTCGATGACAGAGAGGAGGGCCGTATCAGTGCCCTGACCTGGGCGGAATCCGGTTTGAGAGTTACGCAGCCGATCGTTGGACTCTAGAAAGTGGGAAAGTTGGTAGTTCACCACTTTTTCTGTGATCTTGCTGAGTCCAGGTAGTAATGAAATTGGTCTGAAATCAGCAAGCTCCAGAGGGTCGAGGTGCGGTTTCTTTAGAAGGCCCTTCACAATGGCCCCTTTCCAACTGGGCGGGACAATGCCCTTGGAAAGAGAGGTGTTGATGAGCTCCGTTGCCGGGGTAGTGGCTATCTGTTTAAGGGACCGCATAGGGACTGGGTCGCTGGGGGAGCCGCTTTTGATGCCGGATACGAAATTTCCTCTACCGAAACAGGATTGAAGGCATTGAGCTGGGGGTCCGTGTCCGGGGGCAGATTGTCGGTAAAGGCAGGGCTCTCCATTTGGGGTAGAGTGGATACAATATTTTTAATTTATGGTCAAAGTAAATGGCTAGTTCATTACACTTGTCTCCTGATGGATCTTGGGATCACGGGGGGTCGGGGATTTTCAGAAGTTCTTTGACGATCTGATATGTTTCTCTTGTAGAGTTGGAGGAGTTTTTCATTCTCTGATCATAGAATGCTGTTTTGGCGTTTCTGAGGGCAACTTTATACGCTCTAATTGCCTTGCGATAGATGTCTTTGTTTGCAGTATCCCAGTTTTTTCTCCGAATACACTCAAGCTTCTTACAGCCTTTCCTTAGAATTCTGAGCTCAGGAGTATACCAGGGGGCAGAGCCAGCTCTGGCAGTCTTTTTCCGCAGAATTTTTTTTGGAAGGACTAAGTCCAGTGAGCTCGTAAGCCAGTTTTTAAAATTGGTGTCAGCTACCACGGGGTCCAGAACAGGGGGAGGAGGGGAACGTTCAAGCGTACGAGTCCAGTTCTCAACCGAGAGTTTAGACCACGCCCTTTCACAATTAGATGTACTAAGTATTTGTGATGTTTTAGACTCGGCCTGCCAGGTAAGGGTAATAAGAAAATGGTCTGACCAAGGGAGGGGGAAAGGGGGGCTGGCCTGAAGTGACCTAATGTTAGTGAGTACCGGGTCAAGAAGGTGACCTTTATTTTGTGTGGCACCTGTGTTCACAAGATAAATCTCATATGATGTGAGATCAAGCAGAAGGTCAGTCGCCACTTTGTCTAAGGGGTCATTAAAATGGAGATTAAAATCACCTAGGATGGTGAAATTGGGAGAAGAAGAGGCCAAAACGGTAACAGCTTCCAGGAGAGAACTAATAAAGCGACTGGGGTTCCCTGGAGGGCGATAGACTAAGAGGCCTGTGAAGGACATGGTAGGAGATAGTTGAAAATGGAAGCGGCAATTTTCGGATTCCGAAATGGTCTTTATACAGTATGGCCAAGCCACCCCCTTTACCAGAGGGTCTGATCTGCGAGTGGATGAGATACCCAGGGGGGAGAGCGCAAACAATGTCGGCCTCGGAGTTGGAAGTTAACCATGTTTCGGTAAGAAACAAGATGTCTAGGTTATGGTCTTGTAACAAAAAATTAATCTCCAGAGAGTGCTTGGGAAGGGACCTACAATTCAACAGGGCCATCCGCAGGTTAGTAGTGGTTGGAGGGTTAGTACGTGGGCCCCGTGAGTCTAGACTACAGAGATCGCAGTGCGTATAAGTATGAAGTTGAAGTTTGAAGTTTAAAATACTTATAGAGCGCTCTGTGGCCAAGCGGCTTCCTGGCGCTAGGGGATTGAGTCAATACCAACAGAGCGAAACACCTGGGAGTGATTAAGACGGAAAAGCTAAAGAGAACAAATGTGTTTTGAGGGCCTTGCGGAAGGGTTGGTAAGCAGGAATAGACCTAATGGTCAGGGGGAGACTATTCCAGAAGCGGGGGGCAAGGATGGAAAATCTAGTACCACCTACTCTGGACTTACGAAAGCGGGGAACGGTTAAGAGTGCCTGGGTGGAAGAACGGAGATTACGAGAGGGAAGGTAGTGAGTGATCAAGGAGTTGATGAAAATAGGGGCCGTACAAGCACGAGCCATGTAAACAATGCAACCCATCTTGAAGAGGGTCCTCTACAGGATGGGAAGCCAATAGAGGATCTCAGTAAGGGGGTAGTGTGACTGAATTTGGGAAGCCTGTAAATAAGGGGGGGCGGCATGGTTCTGGAAGGACTGGAGGCACCGCAACTCGTAGGCAGGAATGCCCAGTATCCTCTTGCTTAAGCACATAGTGACAGCGTGTATTCCTCAGGGGTCTAAGTAAGAGGAGGTCACTCCGAGAATAAGAGACGAGGCCGTCGGCTGAAACGGGCATAGGTTCTAGCCCTGAGCCCGGCAGTGCCCGGACGAGCCCAGACGGGCTTGCCTCTGGCGCGCCATCGGCGCGGCCACTGCGCGGACGGGAAGTGCGATTCATTTTATAGTGCTCGGACCCCAAATCGGCCTTTGCACTAGAGCGCTGTCCTGCCCCTCACACAAGATGGCGCCCACTGTCTGCGCCTGGGGAGGAGAGGAGTATGATCCTATCGAGCCCGTAAATCGGCTCGAGGAAGAAGACAGGGGCCCCAGGAGGGGAGCACAGTATAGAGGTAAATGCGTTTAAAAAGGGGTTGTAAGTGCAAAGAAAAGCTTGAAGTGATTTGTTAAAAAGCGGCAAAAATCAAAAAGTTAGCAGCAACAGTACAAGGAAAACGCCTAGCTCCCGGCTTCTGCCTCAGGAGTACTAAAGCTATCATTTTACCTTACTGCTTCTTCACGCTCAATTTATAGTGCTCGGGCCCCAAAACGGCCTTTGCACTAGAGCGCTGTCCTGCCACTCACACAAGATGGCGCCCGCTGTCTGCGCCTGGGGAGGAGAGGAGTATGATGCTATCGAGCCCGTAAATCGGCTCGAGGAAGAAGGCAGGGGTCCCAGGAGGGGAGCACAGTATAGAGGTAAATGCATTTAAAAAGGGGTTGTAAGTGCAAAGAAAAGCTTGAAGTGATTTGTTAAAAAGCGGCAAAAATCAAAAAGTTAGCAGCAACAGTACAAGTAAAACGCCTAGCTCCCGGCTTCCGCCTCAGGAGCACTAAAGCTATCAAGGTGTGGTGAGTCAGTGGAGCTCCTTCAGGTGTGGTGAATCAGTGGAGCTGCTTCGGGTGTGGTGAGTCAGTGGAGCTCCTTCAGATGTGGTGAGTCAGTGGAGCTCCTTCAGATGTGAATCAGTGGAGCTGCTTCAGGTGTGGTGAGTCAGTGAAGCTCCTTCAGGTGTGGTGAGTCAGTGGAACTCCTTCAGATGTGAATCAGTGGAGCTGCTTCGGGTGTGGTGAGTCAGTGGAGCTCCTTCAGATGTGGTGAGTCAGTGGAGCTCCTTCAAATGTGGTGAGTCAGTGGAGCTCCTTCAGGTGTGGTGAGTCAGTGGAGCTGCTTCAGGTGTGGTGAGTCAGTGGAGCTGCTTCAGGTGTGGTGAGTCAGTGGAGCTCTTTCAGATGTGAGTCAGGGGAGCTGCTTCAGGTGTGGTGAGTCAGTGGAGCGGCTTCAGGTGTCGTGAGTCAGTGGAGCTCCTTCAGGTGTGGTGAGTCAGTGGATCTCCTTCAGGTGTGGTGAGTCAGTGGAGCTCCTTCAGGCGTTGTGAGTCCGTGGAGCTCCTTCAGGTGTGGTGAGTCAGTGGAGCTCCTTCAGGTGTGGTGAGTCAGTGGATCTTCAGGTGTGGTGAGTCAGTGGAGCTGCTTCCGATGTGGTGAGTCACTGGAGCTCCCTAAGGTGTGGTAAGTCACTGGAGCTCCTTCAAGTGTGGTGAGTCACTGGAGCCCCTTTAGGTGTGGTGAGTCAGTGGAGCTCCTTCAGGTGTGGTGAGTCAGTGGAGCTGCTTCAGGTGTGGTGCGTCAGTGGAGCTCCTTCAGATGTGAGTCAGTGGAGCTCCTTCAGGTGTGGTGAGTCAGTGGAGCTCCTTCAGGTGTGGTGAGTCAGTGGAGCTCCTTCAGTTGTGAGTCAGTGGAGCTCCTTCAGATGTGGTGAGTCAGTGGAGCTCCTTCAGATGTGAGTCAGTGGAGCTCCTTTAGGTGCGGTGAGTCAGTGAAGCTCCTTCAGGTGTGGTGAGTCAGTGGAGCTCCTTTAGGTGTGGTGAGTCAGTGGAGCTGCTTCAGGTGTGGTGAGTCAGTAGAGCACCTTCAGATGTGGTGAGTCAATGGAGCTCCTTCAGGTGTGGCGAGTCAGTGGAGCTGCTTCAGGTGTGGTGAGTCAGTGGATCTCCTTCAGATGTGGTGAGTCAGTGGATCTCCTTCAGGTGTGGTAAGTGATTGCAGCTCCTTTAGGTGTGGTGAGTCAGTGGACCTCCTTTAGGTATGGTGAGTCAGTGGAGCTCCTTTAGGTGTGGTGAGTCAGTGGAGCTACTTCAGTGTGGTGAGTCAGTGGAGCTGCTTCAGGTGTGGCGAGTCAGTGGAGCTTCTTTAGGTGTGGTGAGTAAGTGGAGCTCCTTTAGGTTTGGTGTCTTGTGTGCGGCGTAGGAGGTTGATAGTGATTCTGCTGCTGAGTTCTGAATAGTCTGCTGCTTTCTGGTGACTTTTATTGCTGACTCCAGGATTGATGGTGTTCCCGTAGTCCAGCTTCCTTTTGCCGGGGTCTGTGGGATTTTTTTCAGGGTGCTGATTGGGCGGCATTTGACAATCTTCCACAGCATCAGGGACTGGAAGCATGATGTAGTAATGTGGTCCAGACTGATAGTGATATTTCAGTAGTATTTATTGTTCAAGTTACATGTCCAAAGGTTCAGCCCCACCAGGAGCAGCCAGCATGCTGCTCAGCCCGTCTCAACTGTGGTTTCCAGACACCAACATTCTTTATTCCATCATTCTTACAGAGGTCCGCTGTTGGAGCGATGGATGACATAAACTACAATACAGCTAGGATACAACACATAAGGTGGTGACTGTGCTGACTTGGGCGGCCATGATGCGTTTGCTGTCTATGACGATGCCAAGGTTCTTGGCATGGGCAGGGGATGTTGGTCTTATTTCTGGTGGCCATCAGGTGTCGTCCCACTGTGAAGTACTCTTCCCAAAGATCACAATTTAAGTCTTATCAGTGTTCAGTTTTAGGCAGTTATCATTCGATCGGTGGGCAATTCCGGTCATGCAGGAATTGAACTGGATCCGGGTAGTGGGCGTCTCGACCATTAGAGCAGTGCAGGAGAGGACGTTGATGCTATGAGAGCAGATGATTCTGGCTAGAGGGATCAGTGATGCATTTCAGAGGGTCGGGCTCAAGGAAGATTCTTGTGGAACTCCGCAGGTGAAGTCGGGGGCATCCACGGTGTACGGTGCCAGGCTGACTGACTTGGTTCTTCCAGTCAGGAAGAAGCAGATCCATCAGAGTGCGTCTCATTGGATTCTGATCACCTGGAGGTAGTCGATGAGTATGGGGTGGGAGACTGTCTCAAACTCTGCAGAGAGGACACCTTGTCTCTTGTGTCCAGAGTCATGCGGATGTCATTCATGGCGGTGTTGTGGACAGTTTTCATGCCGTGGTTGGGTCTGAAACCAGACTGAGAGGTGTGGTAAGGCGCTGGTGGTCATTGAGGTATTTAACAAGGTGTCAGGTGATCCTTTTCTCTAAGACCTTAGCCGGGAATGGTAGCAGGGAGATTGGCGAGCATTGGGGGGTCTGCATTGTGTATTTCTATCAGGCCGGTTCTTCCTCGGGTCTATATGAAAATCGAGAGATCCACCTTCAGGCACCGCCAACTCTGAATGCTGTATTAGCGCAGAGCATTGGAGTGGCCAGGCGAGTGAAAGGGGTTTAGGGGATAGGAACAGCAAGGAACGAGATTTGAAAAAGAGAACACTCATAATATTCAGATGGAGCTTGAGTTTTGAGTTCCCCGTAAAACTTCCTCTGCTTTTGGAGGATTCGATTTTTACCCGGAATGGTGAACTCTCTCTCTCTATTCTGCTTTTTCGAGGGTTTCAGTGTCTATACAGGAGTTTTTAATAGTAGGCTGTCAGATAAAAGGGATAAGGGAAACTCACTTGTTCAACGCTAACCTTTTAACACCTTAGCTCCATTGCATTCTAACACTGCTGCAGACATACATACCAGAAAGATTTCCATTAAACATTTCTCTCTCCCTCTCTCTCTTTTAAAATTTTTCAACACCCCAGGTTAAGCCACCTGGGTAGATAGTAAGAGTTATATGAACTGAACAATAATATTCATGAATCGTGTTCTTTGCTCTTCAATCAAACTGTTTTGTCTCTATGGAGCTGCCTTCCCTGGAATTGTTTCAACTACTAATGGTCTTTACTGGTAGCGCAGGAAATCAGGTTACATTTAGTCTATTCCTTCGAGTTAGAACCAAAACTATGATGAGGCTTGAAACGCTAAAAAGTTTGCCAACTCAGCCCTTACCAGGGGTTTCACTCTCTCCCAAGTGGAGGCCGGACTCAGCCCTTACCAGGGGTTTCACTCTCTCCCGAGTGGAGGCCAGACACAGCCCTTACCAGGGGTTTCACTCTCTCCCGAGTGGAGGCCGACTCAGCCCTTACCAGGGGTTTCACTCTCTCCCGAGTGGAGGCCAGACTCAGCCCTTACCAGGGGTTTCACTCTCTCCCGAGTGGAGGCCGACTCAGCTCTTACCAGGGGTTTCACTCTTTCCCAAGAGGAGGAAGGACTCAGCCCTTACCAGGGGTTTCACTCTCTCCCGAGTGTAGGCTGGACTCAGCCCTTACCAGGGGTTTCACTCTCTCTCTCGAGTGGAGGCCGGACTCAGCCTTTACAAGGGGTTTCACTCTCTCCCGAGTGGAGGCCGGACTGAGCCCCTACCAGGGGATTCACTCTCTCCCAAGTGGAGGCCGGATCTCTGGCAGGGCGAGCGTACTCACCACCAAAGCGCTCGGCTGAATAAACGTTGGCCAACAAACTCCGTCAACACAACGGAGAGATCCAGATTAGCGCGGGAGCCCAGGAAGAAAGCTGTTCCTCTGATCAATTCCTGGAACAGTGAGCGCGTGATTCTGGGCAGGGCCAGTTTTATACACTAGCCCCACCCAAGAGGACCAGCGCTTATCGCTTCTCAGATTGATAGCGCTGTCGCGCCCTTGTTTATGGAACTAAAATACGGAAATATTAGTTCCCATATTGAATCATAGAATCGCAGTGGGCAATATTGATTGCTATTGCATTGCATGCAACCCCAGTAAAGGCAGCGGTCCAAGGGAGCAAACACAGGCAAGATTAGTTCTCGCTTTGAATCACAGCAGGCAATGTTATTCACAGTTTGCATTAAATGAAAAGACCAATACAGGCAGGTGTTCAAGGCAGTAATAACAGACAATATTTGTTCTCTCATTAATTTACAGCAGCACTCTTGATCACATATTGCAATACATGTAGACACCATTTCTGGCAGGGGTCAAGGTGTTACCTGACAGAGTGGAATTTGCATTAGGACCACCATTTGGTGGTCTCTGCAAGCTGCAGAGGGGTTTTCCACAAGGTAGTTGTACTTTGCTTGAGTATCCCTGAGGTAGGAAAGGGATCTTCCCACGTGCAGGCCCTAGACCACGCGCCACTGGAGTTCGTACAGTTTCAAAGCACCTGAGAAGTTTGCGGAAGAGGTGAAGTTGCTGTGATTTTGTTGCTCCTGCGAGGGGATGATCGAGTTGGAGAAAGCCGCTGGTGAGGTGAAATCCTTCACAATG
The DNA here is from genome assembly GCF_964263255.1 of Lissotriton vulgaris. Lineage (NCBI taxonomy): Eukaryota > Metazoa > Chordata > Amphibia > Caudata > Salamandridae > Lissotriton > Lissotriton vulgaris. The sequence goes on along the minus strand of NW_028241407.1, from coordinate 361,873 downwards.
GTGAAGATTTCTTTGCTTCTGTTGGTGCTACCGTCATTAAGGTCTGCCAGAGTGGAATATTTTGTGATCTGGATCATTTTGTGGTAGCGTCTCAAAGGGAATTTGAACTTTCTTCTCTCTATATTGTCCTGGAGCAGTCTGCATTTGCACTCTAGTTCTTTGCAGTGATGTTTCATCAGTCTGAGTGCCTCTGTGTACCAGCTGGCTTGGAGTCTAGAACTTTCTGTATTGCAGTGTTTGAGGGGTGCCATGGAGTTGGCAAAGGAGGCGATCCAATTGTTGAAATTCTCAATGGCTTTGAGGATGCTGTTGCTATGTTCAGGTTGCTGGGTGTTGAGCGTAGTGGTGCGTGTGTGTTGGGCTGGAATGCTGAACTTAATGATTGCTTGGTCCGTCCCGGAGAGTTGTGTGGGCTCCTCCACTTTGATGTTGTCTAAGTAAGGTGGTGAATATGTGGTTCAAGTGGTTCAGGAGGTGTCCGGCGACCTTGGTAGGCCCCTTTGCACTTCTGGTGAGACCCATGTTTCCAAGGTCTTTGACGAGTGCTTTCAAATTGCAGTTGGCTTGGCCTTACAGATGGAACTCACTGTGTCCGAGTAGAATGTGATTGCTAACGTCCAGGGTAAGTGGTGTGACAATGTCTGTGATGGAGTCAGTGCACGGTCCGGGCGGTCTACTGATGAGAATGCCGCTTAGGGTGACGTTGAGTTTGAATAACAGGTTTTCTATTATGGAGGTGACGTATCTGTGGATGTGGTGCTGCTGATGGAGTTCTTGTGGGCAGTTCCACCTCTGGTCTTATATTACACCTGAAGGGGGGGGAGGGAGTGGCTGTGGTGATGTCTGGTGCAGATGAAGAATTCAGCCAGGTTTCCATGAGGAAAAGTAGGTCAAGGTGTTGTTGAACAGAAGTTCCCAGATCTCTGTGGCGTGATTGGTGAATGAGCCGATGTTGATGATTATGCATGCGAGTAGGTAGTGTTATGTCTAGTTGGAGGACTGTGTGACTGTATGAGAGTGGGGTGTTGGGTGATGTTGAATGAATGAATGAATGAGGGGTTTCTTGTATCGCGCAAACTTTGCCCAGTGGGCGTCAAGGCGCCTAAATCAAATACAGAAGCTTACATCCTACCAAGTCCTATTCTATCATAAGTAGGCCTTCTGAAAGAAGTAGTTAGTGTTAGTGTTAGTGCAGTAAGTGCATGAAAACGTACAGGAAGCGCATGAGAACGGTTCAGTGACAAAAAGTCGACCCTCCAAATATCGTCCTACAAAAATATTGTGGCATAATTATCCATGTACTACATAAGATTGGTCTAGGACACAAAATTATCTCAAAACGAATGGCCCGCTACAACTCTCCCAACGCCCGGTTCTGTATCAACGGTCAACTCACCCCCAATTTGGGTATACAGGAGCACCAGACAGATTCCCACTCTCCCCTCTACTTTTTACCTTAGCAGTGGAACATCTAGCTATTGCGATACGCCAGTCAGCAGAAATGATGGGCATTCCATTTGAAGGCTACGACCAAAAAGTATCACTGTTTGAAGACAATCTCATACTCTCACTCACTACTCCTGCCACCTCTATTCTGGCATTAACCTCACTCCCTCACTCTTTCGAACTAGCCTCAGGCTTTAAGATTAATATGACTGTTAGAACTGGGGGTCTCTAGTTGGCTATGGTGTACACCTTTGACCAAATAGGGACCCTTGCTTCTAAGTCAGGACAAGGGTATTACACTCCTAGATAACCCCTACTCACCCCCTTGGTAGCTTGGCACGAGCAGACAGGCTTTTCTCAGAGGCAGTGTGTTAAGCATTTGTGAATATACACAGGAATACAGTGAAAACACTACAGATGGGCACAACACAGGTTTTATGAAATAAGTATTCTTTATATAGACTTAACACAAGATCACAAACAACAAAAATCAACAATACTGTACTTAAAGTTGACTTAAAGATGATAAAAAGTTGCAGGTGACATCGCTCCTGACGCACAGCACAGGCCCGGGGCTACCCAACACGTGGGAGGCATGCGTTCTTGGGCTATACAAGAGAACTAAACAAATTAAAACGATAGCCCGGTTCTGGGACCTAGGCCTCATCACGGCCAAGCGCCTACTCACCAAGCACTGGAAAAGTAGAGAACCGCCAACCCCCGCACACTGGTACACATCCTTTCTCAACTGGGCCAGAGCAGAGGGCACGGCGCTGCGAAGTGAAGAGATAGCGGGTTTGAGGCAGTTCCCGATCGCACAAGTATGGAATGATATCCTGGTGTCCCTGCGGGAGGAAGGCGTGGCCAGGGGGCTCACGCAGAGACCACGAGCGGCGACACCCTAGACAGGAACATACGCCGCGTTGGCCCCCCCCCCCTCAATGTAGGCAGCACTGATTCCCCCCGACGCACAAGCCACGACCAACGATCAGCCGCACACACACGAGGACCCTCCACCACACAACAGCCCGAACACGGATCTTAGCAACTTTGCCCTGACCCGGCCCCCACGAGTACACTTTTCCCCCCCCTCCTGTCCGACCTCCCCCACGTAACCCCAAGTCAAAGATTTCGCACTCCTGTGCTTGCCAGATGCGTGAACACATACCGTCACACAGCGGCGGTTAAACGCCACTGACTGGACACTCGGCAAGGAACGCAGGAATGGGTGCCACCCACCGAACATGCAACAGGGGCGACACTTGCGTCTGCCGCGCACGCCGTACACTGAACCGACGAACGGGGGGATACCACCGCCCACGGACCCTGTCCCACACCAGCTTCACAGCTATTCACACACGCGGGCTATAGAACCCACATTTCACTGCTGCGCCGCCGGCGCATGTCCAACATGTTGATGGGACGATGGTGCCGTGCGCACGGACGATGTGTGGCACGGCACTGGCAACACAGACACGCTGGGACATACTGATATGATCACCCCTGTTTTATGTTGAAAAGTTACTGGTTGAATTATAGAAAAATGTAAAATGAGACGTCAATTATGGAACAGATTGTGTGCGAAATGTGCAGTGTATATATAATCCACCAGTGAAGAAGCACGCCAAACAAAGAAGGAGAAGATGCATAATGCCTTCCTCTGTAACCCTATGCCTATACAATTCACAGACTTCTTGCAGCCGGCCCGCAGGGTTGTAGGCTCTGCTATATGTACTGCACTTTTCCTTTTACAATAATAAACGTCTTCAAAAAAAAAAAAAAAAAAAAAAAGATGATAAAAAGTTGCTTAGTTCAAATTGATGATAAATGCGACAAAGTTCTCAACAAAGTACCTGGATGCGTCACACAAAACAAACAAAAGACTTGCAGAGTGGGAGCTGAGTCGGTTCCGTGATCCGGGTGAAAGGATGCGTCGTGCCTCAATGCTTGCGCAGAGTAGGGGATGCGTCATGATCCTTACCGGTGCGGGGATGATGCATAGATTCTCAGCCTGCGGGCCCGTTGTCATGGAATCACAAAAACAGAGGAGGCAATCAGTAAAAAATGGAAGGGAGACTCACGCCAATGATGCCAAGTCTAACAATGACCAAGTCCCGTGCTCTAAATCTTACCCTCCCTGCTCCAGAGATACAAAAACTTCAATCTCTCACCCCTTTGCATTGGTCGGGAAACTCAATCCGTTACCTAGGCCTTAACTTGACCCGTCCCTCTCCTCCTGGACACAGGACAACTGGCCGACTTGCAGACAAGAAGTCTGGGAAGAACTACACCACTGGAAAAAACTCACGATCTCCTGGATGGGTCGCCTCAACGCGGTCAGAATTATAATCCTGCCTAAAATACTCCACCTCTTTTCAATCCCTGCCCACATCCATCCCTCAGGTAGACATTCAAAGCCTCCAACGTGACTTAACCTCTTTCTTATGGGGCAAAGATCACTACCAGTTTTCGAACAAATTGCTTATACTGCTCCAAGATCGCGGCGGCCTCGCTTGCCCTAACCTTCTGGAATACTATTAGGCATCTCATCTTCGATATAGATCTGAATGGGTGGTTAGCAAGAGCGAAAAGCACTGGTTCCACATGGATCGGACAGTTGCATGCAGGCCCCTGTGGGACCTGGCTTGACTCTCTAGAATGGCGCAACCCCGTAGCGCATACATACCAACCTCTTCCAAAACTGTCCTTGAAATCTGAGATAAGATTGTGATCCCCAGAAGCCTGACATCCTTCCCCTCCCCCAACACACCTATTACCCCAAAACCCATTGTTCTTGCTTTACAACTACATGCATTTCCATCCTGGAGCCAGGGAGGAGAAGGCCGCATCATCGAGGACCTCTTCAAGGGTGACACTTTCAAAACCTTTGAACAATGCAAACAACCCTTCCATGTTACTGAAGCCAATGGACTACAGTATTACCAACTTCACCACTGGTTGCCCACTCCCAAATACACTTTAGAAGCCACTAGCCCCTCACCCCTATGAGACCCTTTTCCGAAGCCTTGAGGGCACCCACGGCCTAATATCCCGTACATATAAGGTTCTACAACACTCACAATCCAGTCACCTCAACACCTATCCAAAGCAATGGGTAGCTGACACTGGGGAAGAGGTGTCCCCACAAAACTGGGAACAACTGTGGCGTGATATCCCCAGAATCTACAGGAACATTCCCCAATGGGAAGCAGCATACAAACTAATGACTCGCTTGTACTATACCCTTGCACGACTACAGAAAATGCTACTTACCCTCTCCCCCCTCTGCTGGAGATGCCAAACAGCGACAGGGGACTTTATCCGTATCTGGTGGTTATATCCGCTCTAAACGATGTTTTGGAAAGAGGTCCTAAGTCACATCAAGGACACGGTGGTATTCCATATACCAAACCCCCCCTGGTGATTTTACTGGGTATAAGACCAACTCAACTCAAAGCCATGGCACATTCCGATTGGCGCCTTATCGTGCAGATGCTGAGAGCAGCAAGACAATCCATTGCCCTCCTATGGAAGACAACGTCTCCCCCTCCGATCTCTGCATGCTTCTTGAGCCCATTGTCACATGGTCCATAAGGACATTGTTGTTTTTTTCTAACTTAGCATGAGCACGTTAAAGCCCACCTGCTGCTTTGCGCACTTTACTACATGTCGGTATTTTTGCAATATTTTTATAGCTGCTTTCACACGAGCACTCAACGCTGTTTTCATTCTCTGCATGATCCTGGGATTTGACTGAACATTATGAGAGAGGGCGAACAACAATGCTCCTTGTTATTTTGTTCTAGCCAGACCGTAGCCCTTTGACAAAACATACAGATGCAGCTGGTATTTGGACAGCGTACTTGGATTTTTAGTAGGATACACAAATAGGTGACAGACACTTGGACACTTGGAGAGGGACCTTTCCAGAAAAAGAGTGAGACAGCACCTATGATTTAGATCTACCATCTATAGGCTAAGATATGGGGTCTGATGACAAAGCCCAGAGATCTTCTTTTATATAATGATACTTCTTCTTAGCAAGGGGAGGGAGGTTAGGCGCTATAGTCTTTTCTCTATTGTCTTTTCATGATGACATCTCCCTTCATGATATATGGACTAGTTGCTATGCTGACTGTACTATGCATTTTTCTGCTTGTTGTGGCATGTATGCTGCATGTTAGGGCACGTTAGTTAAAATAAATATTTTAAACTGTTCCATGTCTCTGTCAGATCTTATTGTGGACAAGTACAAGAGTGCGTGCGAAAGGTTGTGCCTCGTTACCGTGATTCTTGAGAGATATGGGAGTGTTGTGTTCTGGGGTGTCTAATCATTTGTTTCTCCATGAGTGAGTAGGAGGGCAAGTGAGACACTATAGCTAGTCAGTCCTGGGCTCGTGGGTACTAAGGTGTTAGGAAGACCCAGTCCCTACACACCAAGGTCCCATATTCCTGTACATAGTTCTGTATTTCTGCAGAATCCCTGCCACATGGCGCCACCAACATTTGGTCTGGTATTTATTCACGAGACCCCTGAGTATTTCTTGTGCTCGCCAAAAATCCCCTCTCACCGGTTTCTGGAGACGTCTGTGGTGTGAGGGCTTAGCCTCCTATATTTGTATTTTATAGATCTGTCAAGCTTGAAGTTTAAAAAGCTTTTTACTCTCTCTCAACCCGGTTTTGCGCTTCCGTTCTTTCAGTTTATCCTTTTCCATTTTTATTATGGCAGTCGCTATTGCGGCACCTAACCACGCAGTGGTCACGGCATTCGTGAATCAACGTGGAGTTCCCAATGCAGGGCTAACATTATTTCTGTTGTTGAGGCGGGCGCGGCTCACTACTTTTAGGTCTTTTACTCTTGGGTTACATTTCCGGCAGTGGATGGGAATGATAATTTGTTTCATGAATATACAGCAGCCGCAGTACCGCAGGCTTTTTGCCCTTATGCATTGCTTGAAGTTCCGTTGACGGACTTGGAGCATACCATCTTGTTTAATAGTGCCCTTCCTCACCCTGTTTCTGTGGTCTGTTTAGGCCCCTTATCAGTCGATGGAGCCACTTGGCCAATTTTGGCAGGTTTTGCACTGCATCCAAATTATCTTAAAATTACACTCACTGAGCTACATCAGTTACATACAACGCTGATTTATATACACAGAAGTTTGATTCAGTTTATGTCGCGTGCGATTCAAGTGGCCCCGGCAGGACATGGTGGTGGTCTTGTTATTAGTCTGTCATGATTAATTCAGTGATGGGAAAACGTCCTCAAAACCGTGATGACTTTCCATTTTGGCTTGCACAACAATTTGAACAACTTGAAGCTGTCTTTCCACATACTACTCCTGTAGAAAAACACAGGATCCTCATAATGAGTTGACCGAGTGGTTTGATTCCTGCTTTAGGTGACGGCATCACCTGAGGGATGGTGTTTGTGTCCAGCCCTGGATTTGGGGATGAAGTTAGTGGGAATGTTCCCTATTGTCTCCGATATGACTCTGACCAACATTAAAGGTGAGGCAGTTTGCTTGCAGGTACGCCAACGCCTAGCGGCGGTGGCCGATGTGGGTCAGCAACGGCAGTTGCTGATTATCATAGCAGATGTAGTTACATCTTTAGGTTGGAATAGCTTAGGCATTCATCCATTTAGTCAACCACCAATTAAGTCCCCTCCTGATAAGGAGGGTTGTCCAGTCTTTCCTAAAAAGGCTTGGAACAGAAATCAGTGACAGCATCAACAGAAGTCTAGTTCCCGTGGAGGTTTGCCTCCACCTGATGCTTCTAAACGTAGATATGATTTGCATGACCATTCTAAAATTAAGACACCTGAGAGATTCCAGGTTCCTGATCCTCGTTCTCCTTGTTCCTTTCAGGAATCTTCGGATCAACAATTCGATGGAGGATGACAACAGGATAGCTGAGAAGGCAAGTGTGCGCAAGCAAGAGGCGACTAGCAGCGCCAGTTTTATCTGAAAGTCAAGCCGGGGGATCCACCTAAATATCATGCCACATTTCAGAAGAAAAATTGTTTCTGCTTTGACTGCAAAGTATGCCTCAAATGCTGAGAACCCTGCTCCTCGACAGGAGTTTGGCACTATCCCTTCTTGACAGTGCGGCGGAGGTTACCATAGTGCGCCAGACACTCCACCAGCATCTGGAGGCGAAAGCAACTGATACTTTCATTACCGTAGAAACAGCTGACACTTGAGTTGGCCCTCCTTATAGACATTATTAAATGATTCTCCAAATTGAAGGTAATATTAAACACCCGATTAAAGCAGTGTTTTGGGAGAATCTCACTACTTCCTATGATATTTTGTTGGCGAAGGTTGATTGGCCTCCCCCTTTTATCGTAGCTTCCTCCAGAGGGGAAGGTGTTATTCTACCAAGTTTTTTACAATATGTTCCTGATGACAATAAAAAGGCTTATGCCTCGCAGTTGGCTTTGTCATTGGCCCCAGCATTATATCGCAATAAGGCAGGTTGGGACTAGAGTTCTCCGGTTCATGTGATTCCTTTGTGTTCCACACCTCAGCCCTAACCACACTATCCAATCAAAAGAGATGCTAAAGTGTCCATAAGTGACTTCTTGACGTAATTGGAATACCAGGGTGTGATTGAACCCTGTGTTTCATCGATGTATAATCCTCTTTATTCCGATATTGTCACCGAACTGTTCATATCGCATACTTTTAGATTACGGACATTTAAACAGTCACGTTCGTACCTTTGCAGTCCAGAACACACATAGCTCTGCGTCAGTGAATAACATTGTTTGAAAAAAGAACAAAAACATTTGGATATTGCCAACAGTTTTTACTGCCACTCTTTGGCTCCTGAGAGCCGTGATTTGACCACATTCAGTGCGTTGGGCAATCAGCATTGATACGCGAGATTACCTATGAGATGTAAGAATAGCCCTAGTGTGTTTGCGGCACGCATAGTGTCCCTTTTCCATGAGATCGAACCTGATGCCTTCTCATACGTCGATGACATATACTTGACGGATGATGAATTAGAGCTGCATCTCTTGCGTGTGGACCACATTATCGCACATTTTGCAAACTCTGGCTACAAATTCAATTTTACTAAGTCTCACACCGCCTTCTTGGCGGTTCTTTTTCTTGGCAAAAAATCAACAATGAAGGTAGGGGGTTGGCCCCCCACTTTCTGGAGAAATGTGCTCAATTGCAACTTCCATCTACACTTAAAAAATTGCAATCTTTGCTGTTTTTTTTATTTCGGGAGGACATACATTCCAGATTATGCTCAGTGTATCAAACCGGTGTACTCATTGATACAACCTTCTTTTTCGGCTTCCAGTGGGCTTCCGGAACATCCCACAATTCTTCAGTCTCTGCAGTCTGATCTGCTTGCGACCAACTTCTTGTTAACACAAGACAATTCTACAAATTTGGTCACAAGAATTGTACATGGGGCATAAGGCTTTACTTACTTGACGTTCAATGGAGGGGACACTGTCCCCATTGCTTATAAATCGCATTTGTATACTACATCTGTGATGCGTTTCTCTTCTACAGAAATTCTTTTGACAGCAGTACAGATGACGATTCTGAAAGAACACTCTCTGGCTCAGGATAAACGCATTTTCATGGTTTCATCGGTTCCTGCTTTAGAAGCAGTTATAAAGGCTAGTGTCCTGAATTCAAAAGCCTTGCATCCTCGTTGGCTACAATGGGCTACTTCTTTGACTTCGGCTGATGTCAACTTTATCTTTGATCCTTCTTTGCAGATGCCGGAGTTTTTGCAGTATGAACATGTTCATCCAGCTTCTTTATCAATACTCCCTCTTGATCAGTACAAATGCATTATTTAAACTGATGGAGCAGCACAGCCCGCCGTTGGTTCTAAACATGCTTATACAGCAGCCTGCGCAATTGTGGCAGGAAACATTGTTGATGGTGATTTTAAATCCTCCTTGGTGCACACACAGTCTTTTGGTGATTACACGGCTCAATTGATGGAGCTACCTGCTTGGGTTTTAGCTCTTGAGTTTGCTGACCCTGAGGTTCCAACACTTTTAGTGTGCGATTCGTTTTACTGTGTACAATCCTTCAATGACAACTTATTCTTCTAGACACAAAATGATTTTCGTGATTCTAAAGGTAGCACCATTAAGCATAAAACGCTTTGGGTTAAAGTGCCTGCTCTTAAGGAGCGCTTTCCACCCAGACATATTATCCATACATTGGGGCCATCAACGTGTGGGAGCACATGCTGGTGGTAATTCAATAGACACAGAATTGATGGATGGAATGCAGAACAAATTAAAACATTCACCCCCAGTCAAGAGATCTGTGCCTCATGCGAACAGTCCAGCCTGAACTGCCAAGCCAGGTCCTCCCTGGACCGGAAACAAGCATCCTAGAACCGGTTTCGGGGTTTCACCCCTCTTCAGCCAGGATAGCTTGATTCCAGTGGCACCGTGAGCCCAGGACACACATTTGGGCATACCTGGCACACTTAGGGCAAGAAAGCAAAAGATACAAAATTGATGGACAGAATGCAGAACAATTCAAAACATTCACCCCCAGTCAAGAGATATGGGTTAAATCCATCATTCTTTTGCTCACCATGCCACCCCGGTTTAGACCTGGCCATATGCAAATCAGTCTTGACTCTGTGCCTCATGGGAACAGTCCAGCCTGAACTGCCAAGCCAGGTCCTCCCTGGACCAGAAACAAGCATCCAAGGACCAGTTTCAGGGTTTCACCCCTCTTCAGCCAGAATAGCTTGATTCCAGTGGCACAGTGAGCCCAGGACACACATCTGGGCATACCTGGCACACTTAGGGCGAGAAAGCAAAAGATACAAATTTGATGGACGGAATGCCGAACAATTCAAAACATTCACCCCCAGTCAAGAGATCTGGGTTAAATCCATCATTCTTTTTCTCATCATGCAACCCCGGTTTAGACCTGGCCATATGCAAATCAGTCTTGACCCTGTTCCTCATGGGAACAGTCCAGCATGAACTGCCAAGCCAGATCCTCCCTGGGCCGGAAACAAACATCCTAGGACCGGTTTCTGGGTTTCACCCCTCTTCAACCAGGATAGCTTGATTCCAGTGACACAGGGCCCGATTCACAGAACTAACTTAAGACTAATTCCTAAACTTACCACTTTTGGTATTCACAGAATGCACTTACTACTTTTGGTATTCAAATAATGGATTTACGACTACTAACTTCCGGCTCGGGGGCGGAGCTCCTGGCTCGGGGGCGGAACTTCAGGCTTGTAGGCGGAGCTTGTGGCCCAGAGGCAGAGCTTCCAGCCTAGAGGCGGAGCTTGCGTCCCAGAGGTGGAGATTTCAGCCATGGCTAAATCCCCACCTCCGAGCCGGAAGCTCTGCCTCTGGGCTGCAAGCTCCGCCTCCAGGCTGCAAGCCCCACCTCCAAGCCGGATGCTCCTCCCCCGGGCCAGAATTTACGGCCAGAGTGCTGACGTAAAGTTAGTAGTCGTAAATCCATTCTGTGAGTACCAAAAGTAGTAAGTGCATTCTGTGAATACCAAAAGTAGTACGTTTAGGATTTTGTCTTAAGTTAATTCTGTGAATCGGGCCCACAGTGAGCCCAGGACCCACGTCTGTACATACCTGGCGCACTTAGAGCGGGAAAGTAAAAGACACACAATTTATTGGACGGAATGCAGAAAAAATCAAAACATTCACCTCCAGTCAAGAGATCTGGGATAAATCCATAATTCTTTTACTCACCATGCCACCCCAGTTTAGACATGGCCATAGGCAAATCAGTCTTGACCCTGTGCCTCATGGGAACAGTCCAGCCTGAACTGCCAAGCCAGGTCCCCCCTGGACCGGAAACAAGCATCCTAGGACCGGTTTCACCCCTCTTCAGCCTGGATAGCTTGATTCCAGTGACACAGTGAGCCCAGGACACACATCTGGGCATATCTGGCGCACTTAGGGCGAGAAAGCAAAAGACACACAATTGATGGACGGAATGCAGAACAAATCAAAACATTCACCCCCAGTCAAGAGATCTGGGTTAAATCCATCATTCTTTTTCTCACCATGCAACCTCGGTTTAGACCTGGCCATATGCAAATCAGTCTTGACCCTGTGCCTCATGGGAACAGTCCAGACTGAACTGCCAAGCTAGGTCCTCCCAGGACCGGAAACAAGCATCCTAGGACCTGTTTCAGGGTTTCACCCCTCTTCAGCCAGGATAGCTTGATTCCAGTAGCACAGTGAGCCCAGGACCCACGTCTGGACATACCTGGCACACTTAGGGTGGGAAAGCAAAAGACACACAATTGATGGACAGAATGCAGAATAAATCAAAACATTCACCTCTCGTCAAGAGATCTGGGATAAATTGTTAATTCTTTTGCTCACCATGCAACCCCGGTTTAGACTTGGCCATATGCAAATCAGTCTTGACCCTGTGCTTCATGGGAACAGTCCAGCCTGAACTGCCAAGCCAGGTCCTCCTCCCTGGACTGGAAACAAGCATCCTAGGACTAGTTTCGGGATTCACCCCTCATCAGCCAGGATAGCTTGATTCCAGTGGCACATTGAGCCCAGGACCCACGTTGGTAATTCAATGGCTGAGGGGGCAGCCAAATCTGCAGTAGCCACTTGTTCAGTAGCAGCAGTCATTAGGTCTTTGACTAAAATTGATGATGGTATTTTGGTGGCTATAGCTGAGACGAAGGAGGGAACAGAGTTTCCCCAAGGTTTCCCTTCATGCTATACATATCACTTGTCTTCCGATCAAGTCTCATTTGCAACTATTCTGTCAGTTGGGGAGCGACTGATTCCCAACGAGGACCACAGACTTTCTTTGATCATTGCCGCTCATGAAGGCGTGACTTCTGCCTATGCCGGAGTTACTGCGACAATTTCACTTTTACAGCAACGTTTCTAGTGGCTTGGTTGATATAAACAGGCACGTAAATATGTTGTTTCTTGTGATATTTGTCAACAAATTAGGCCTTCTACTGTTATACGTCCACCCTACACTCAACTTTACATCTCTAAGAAGCAGTTATTTGGTTGCATTTATCTTGATCACTGCTGTCCTTTGACGTCTGATACTGCTTTTAAACACATCTTGGTTGCAGTGGATTTGTGCACTCGATTCCTTTGGGTTTGGCCGCAACGCAGTGCTGACACTCAAACTGTTATAAAAGATTTGCGTGTCTTTGTTGGGACATTTTCCTGTTGCACCTTCCATTCTGACCAAGGTCCTGTGTTTGCCTCTAAGGCTTACCGGGATGCAATGAAGTCTCTGTGGGTGTAGGTGAAATTCTTGTGTCCTTATCAGCCTTTTTTTGTCCTTTTTCGAGTTTTATATAGCGCAAACTAGACCGGAGGATTTCAGGTATCGGAGAGCTTTACAAGAGCAGCGGTTTCATTACAGATGGACACATTCATTTATTTTCATTAGGCACAGGGAGATTATGTAATTTGCCTAGAATCACTGGATGTTGAGAGTGGTTGCCGAAACTTAAACCCGGCTCCCCAGCTTCAAGGTCAAACGCTCTAGCCGTAAGGCCACATCCTCTCCCCAATTTATAGCAAGCCAAACATCAACATCCAAAGCCCAACGGAAATCATTTAAACTCTAGGATATCAAATTTAACTGTGGGTTAAAAAGAAGTTAATGTCATCAAACATTCCCCAAGTGCATGTTGCATGCGAAGCGAAATCAAGGAACGTGCACTCAGCTTCTCCGTGTCCTGCACTCTGTCTTGATGCAATTCCTCCACGGGAGCCAGCTCGAAGGAGTTCTCCGCTATTTCAGAAGATCTCCGTGAAAGGCGATGACGCAGCGGGTGGCTTGTTCGTAGGGGAAGTCCTCACGCTGCCATTGCGACGAAAGTAAATGAAAGCCAAGCAATAAGTGTTGTGGGGCATGGCTATTTATGGCCAATCGTTGTGCGTAGGCGGGCATGTTGTAGCAACATGTCTAGCAAAGTTGCTTCACCACGAGATTAGCTGCAGCATGCCCCAGTCTCGTGTGTTGCCCTGGGAACCGGGAACAAAGCTGATGCGTGTTTTTCTTTAGCGTGTACCGGTTCTTTTTAAAATAGAACATTCTCTTACGACTGCCATTTGGAGTTTACAAAGTATTTGGCAGCTTGAATTGGCCTAAGAAATGGATGCCCCCAATGTTAAGGAGCAATGGCAAAGTTAGTTGGTCTAACATACAAGCATTGGTAAAAGCAAACATTCTTTTAAACATACATTGCAACATGGTTAATGTAGAAACCATGGGGATGTCGACAGATGACACAAGCCACCATGGACCCTGTGTGATGTGTCTTCCTGACACTCATGGGTGTCATAATATCTGGGGTGCCTATAACCTGGTACTAGGGACTTATAAGGGTACCCCAGTATCCAATGTGGGGTGTACTTAAGTACTGAACATGACAATTTAGGGAGAAAGCAGATAACATGGGGTCCTGATTAGCAGGATAGCAGTCAGACTAGTCAAATATAGCTTAGCACCAGGAAAAAAGTGGGGTAACCTTAGAAGCAGATTCCTACAGTAAACTATTAAATTGTACTAATAATACATATGTCAATCCCACTCCAATTTATACAACAGTAGACATACTGTTGAACGCAGGGGAGGTAAAATGTACTAGTCCCACTCCACGCAGTGCAACAGTAGAGAAAGTGTTGGATTGCAGAGGGGTAGAATTTACAATTCCCACTCCACTTAGTGCAACTGTAAAGAAAGTGTTGGATTAGGGAGGGGTAAAAGTTAGTATTCCCACTCCACTCAGTACAGCTTTAGGGAAAGTATTGAATTGCAGAGGGGTGAAATATGAAAAGTGTTGGTTTGTGGAGGGATAAAATGTACTATAACCACTCCAGTCACTAATTCACTTCAACAAAATAAAATAATTTCAGAAACAGACTAAATAACAAAATAAATGTAAATTTAAAAACTATATATTTTTCAAATAATGAATTATTTATTACAATGTTTAATACATATAAATTACTGCAAATATTATTATAATTAAGATACACTATTTTTTCTCTGACCAGGTCCCCAATCTTCGGACCAAGGCAGATCTTGCTGGCATAACCATCACTTCCCCAGTGTTTGTGCGTTTTACTTAGCCGTTCCTTTATAAACGCGAAATTCATTGAGTTCCTGTAAAACAGGCAAACGTTCATTGTTGTCAAATAGTGTTTCAGCCACCACTGTACTGACACTATCGAGGTCTGGTACCTACATTCTCACACCAAACAGTAGTTCATAAGGAATACAACCACCCTAGGGATTTTACTTGGCATGTTGTTAAGCGCCCTCTGAACAACATTGCTTTTGAGGACTGCTTAAGTCATGGTTTTTCCTCTCAACTACCGAATTTTCCTCAGGATGGTAAGGGAGGAGTACTGCAAGGCCACACCCAAACCTCCCATGGCTTCTTTGTAAGCCAGAGAGCTAAAGGCCAGACTATAGTCGCAATGTAGTGTGCTATTGAGTATGAGCCAATGAAGACTCACAAATCCTTTATTACAGTTTGAGCATCAGCTGAGCGCTGTGGCCAAACCCACAGGAATCTGGATCATGAATTCACTGCCACCAAGATGTACTTGTAAGCCCCATCTGATTGTAAGGCACCGCAGGGATCCCAATACACACATGCCAAGGGCTTGTCTTAAATCAAACAAGATGTCTCTGCTGGACGTGCAAAGGTGGAGCCCTTCATCTGCTGGCAGATGTTGCATTTAAGGACAAAATCCTTGGTCTGTTTTGATAGACCTGGCCACCAATAGCGGTACTTCAGTAATTAAACTGTAGCAATAATCCCTGCATGGGAGGAGCTATGACACCAACTAAGATGGCCGCTTAGTCTCCCGGCTCCGCTGACCTCCGTCTTACGCTTCACTATCCTGCTGAAAATCCTGCTTTCCTGAACCGGATCCGTGTGGGTGATACGTCCCACACTCCAGTGGTGCAATTCCGGAGTTTTTCCGCCGTCGTGGAGCGAAGATACGTCGAAGAACGTACTGAGGCCTAACCTGCCAGGGAGGCCGGGATCTCAAGTGCTGGCCCTGCCGGGTCCGAGCTGAACAACAACGGGCTGCTGCATGCGGTTGGGCCCGGTCTCCGGTCTACTTGAACTTTTTCCCGATTGTTTTGCTACCATCAGCTGCCTGGTTCCCTGTAGCGTGTGAGGCGACGAGTGACGCAAGGTACTGTCTTGTGAGGGTCCCCGACCGGGGATCCGGCATCCATAATGCCGAGCCCCCCGTATCGGCGCCTCGCTGCGTACCACTGCTTGCTGACCGCCGTTCCCTCCTAGCTTATTCCTGCTCCGTTTCACTTTGCCCCGGAGAAGGAGCCTCTCCGTTGGGGTCACCATGCCTGCGGACAGAAAAAGTTTAAAGGAGCGGGTTCGATCTGGCCCGTCTTTGTTAACGGTGATGGAGGCACTTATGGCGCTTCAGGGCACTATCAAAGCTCGGACTCATGCCTTGTTGTCTGCGATGGATGAAGTCACAGGCTCGAGACCGGACCCTGACTCGACGCTCGACTCGACGCCAGCCCACTTTGCAATGGATGCTTCGGAGGTGTATTTAGACCCGGCGGTGGAAACAGTGTTTGCCCCTATTGTGTCGGATTTGCCGGACTGGAGTGTGCCTGGACACCCGATTGAACTGTTGGAACTTTCGATCCTGCACCCTTCGGAACATTTATACGTCCCCACTGTGGTATTCTCTACTTTGTACTGTATGCGGTTTTGGACTTTGTTTATCCCCCTCCTCCACCGGTCGTTCAAGATGGCGGATGAGACGAAGCTTGGCCTCGGAGATGGGGAGGGGCGATGGTGGTACCAGCAATCAACATCTCTGCGCTCCTGTTCTGCCGACTTATGGGACATTGTGTGTAAGGGACTTCCCTTAACTACTGACTTCAGTACATTTGATCGTAGGGGTCAGGGTTGAGATCTTTGTCTGGGCTCATCGAGGTGAATTTATGGTTGACGGGATTGCTTCACTGTCCTAACGGGTTCCGGGGCAGGGTTGGCTAGGTTGGGGGAAGGAGACCGGGAGTCCGTAGCATTATGCCCTCCTCCGATTTCCCCTCTCGAGTGGGGCTTTCTTACTTTTTTCTTTTTCCCTTTCTTCTATATTTCCGGCTCTGGTTGCTGGGCGACAGGCACGCTGCGTGGGGGGTGGCCGTAGTCATTTGCAGGGGTGCAGGGTGGGTGGGTGTGGGGGTGGGTGTTTAGTTTTTGTCTTTGTTCTATGGCCTCTTTTTCTTCTTCTCTTCTCTTGCCTTTCTTTCCTTTCTTTTCCGGGTTAGTGTAGTGGGTTCGGCTCTCTTTGCAACCTCATCTCTATACCTGGGCCTAGACCCCTCCGGGGCCTGGGTGCTGGGGGGCGGACAACAAGGACGGTGTGGATATTGATGATGTGCTGTTTATCCTGATGTTGCATGTTTAAACGCCGCTGATTGCTAGGGTAGCAACTTTGATATGGACGCATCGTTTTCCTGTTCGCCCCCATTCCCATGGTCCGAGACACTATATGATACCTGATCCTTTCTATTTTATATCGAAAATGAAAACCTCCTATCCTGTTACGCATTGAATTGCACTCCCAACCACTGTATTTGGTAATCTGAGCTACTATGATCCCCAGGGACAATTGCTTTGAGACTGACTGTGATAATATGTTGAACTGCTTAGCGGCCAGCCCTGGGGCTTGTAGGCCCGGTTTTGTATATATGTGCAAATGTTAAATAAAGGTTTAAAAAAAAAAATAATAATAATCCCTGCATGAGCGAACCCAGACCCTACTAGTGGGCTCACTGACTGGTTTTAGCCAGCCTGCCGCCACAGACGAGTTTCTGACCCCTTGGGTGTGGGCCTTTGCTCTCAGGTGTCAGAAACAAATCCTGCCCGGGTAGAGGATTTTTTACACCCCCTCCCACAGAATGACCTACAGATTAGCATTCCAAGGCAGGTCCAAGAGACAACCGCCTTTGGTATGCCAATCTGGATTCCCTCACAGGAGAGGATGCTGACCGCCTTTGACCAGGGCCCATTTGGCACTTGAGCAAGGCAGGAAAATTAGTAGTCAGATAGGCGTGTTCACCTCCAGGCTAGTACCACCCTTCAGGGGGACTACCTGAAATGATCACAACCTTTCAGAGTCTGCCATCTTTGTGATGGCCAACTGAAGAACTCGTGAAAGTAGTGATATTGGGGGTGTAGGACCCCAGGGGTCAATAGCTGAATGGCTATTACCCTAGACTCCGCTAACGCCCCTAAATCTAGTATTTATGGGAGACCCTGGCATCAGGAGATCAGATCCTGCCGACCTAAAAGAAGATGGACAGACGTGAAGACTCGCAAGAAACAAGAACAGAAGATCCAGCAACTGACTTAGCGGCCACCCTGCTGACCTGTCTGTTATTAGACAGTTGCACCGAAACACAACTTGTCCTGCAGCTGTGATGTCTCCAAACCCTGGGAGAACTGCCAGCACTTCGGCCAAGAACTAGAAACTCCTGTGGAACAGCAGAGCTGCTCCCCTGTACCTTGTATGTACCAAGAAAGAACTGTAAGGCTCCAAGACCGTGAAAACCCGACATTGGAAAGCATCGCTATACCTGAGCCACCTAGCACCTGGGTGAAGTAGGCCGACAGTGCCAACCCAGTCACCAGACCCGATGCCCACCTTGAGTTTCACCTCTGTGGACATATCAATGCCACTTGCGGCCTCTGCTTGCAGGCCCCCTCGACCACGACGCTCCCTGTGGCAAAACCTGATGCCTAAAGACACTTCTGCACCTGTTACCCTGAGGAAAATTAAATTTTGGCCATGTTGTGTTCCCTAGCGCGTACCCCACCGACTCCATGTACCAGCTTAAAGTGCATGTAACTTCCCTCCTGTGCCAGTTATGAAGACGCAAATACATTTGCGTCCACCGTCAACTTGTCCTCTTTCAGACGCACCATGAATGGATTATATAGTCCGTTCCTAAGTATGCTATGCCAACGTCTTTTTGTAGTACACTTTCACTTTTTCCTGCTCTAGCCAGAGTAGGCCCTGAATTCCTGCCATCTGAACCTCTCTTGTGGCTCCTGGCTCTGCCCAGGCTACCTCTGTACTCATGAACTATGTCCTATATTCAGCGCGGCCCCTCGCGCTCAGCTCAAGCCTGCTTTCTGCCAAGACTGACTATAACCTTCGAGTTATCTGTTCCGCTCCCCGAGAATACATTCCTGCCTACTAGATCCTGTAAACATCCTCTCCAGCTGCAGAGCCAAAAGGCCGATCTGTCTTAATACAAGTAATTCATAGCCTCCGTTGCCATGCTTCCATGGAAGGCCCCGTGCCCCCACGCTTCACATGTAGACACTCAGGCGCTTATACACGCATTCACAGTTAGCATAGAATAGCTTCTACCCTAGAGACCTTTCCGCCCAGATAGTATAGTTCCTAAACATCAGATATCAGATATGATAGAAGTACAGGTTGATCTGACATGCCAGACTTCTGTCTCTTCCCGTCA
Organism: Lissotriton vulgaris; assembly: GCF_964263255.1. Classification (NCBI taxonomy): domain Eukaryota; kingdom Metazoa; phylum Chordata; class Amphibia; order Caudata; family Salamandridae; genus Lissotriton; species Lissotriton vulgaris. The sequence continues at coordinate 342,893 of NW_028241407.1, read as the reverse complement.
GTGTAAATGTCAAGACCCCTGCACCCCGTCAGTCACACGTCATACAGCTGCGCGCGCATCCAAGCTTCCGATTTCTGCTGACATTGCAACATTCTGTTAGCACCACCCCTTGGTGCCACCCACTTGCGTCACCTGTCAGTGACGTTTCTAGCACACACCTCTAGTTCACGCCTAGTTTACGCCTCTTGATGATGTATTGGTACCACGTGCATACTGTTATCTTGTCTTCTCTCAGCTGTTACGCCTCTCACATTGAAACTTATGATGTAAATCAAGTATATAAGCTATGTAATATCAATAAACGAGAGCGCGCTCATCTATCCCTTCTGACACCCCTGTGGTGGTCAGAACATGATATCCTGATTCCTTTATGAGGAATAAAACCCTTAGAAACTCTAACACCACGGACTCTGTTTTCTTTCCTTCTGATTGAGTTATTATTGATTAGGTACTTACCTGCATAGAAATTAAGAGAGTAAATTAATTATTTACGTCATTTTGGCGCCCGAATAGGGACCCCTCCCCCACCTCACGCGCCGGAAGGTGCGTTGCAATCCGTGTCCCCTGCCATCAGTTAGACGGACAACACGTGTACTGGCAGGATTTCCTGCATCCCCCTCTGACACACGGAGGTGACGAAGACTGCGATCAGTGCCCAGACGAGGCGGTGAGGAGTGCGGAGGATCCCGACCAGAGCCCAGCCGAAAGAAGCAAGGTCCGAGGTGTGAAGAGGCCCACCAGTTTTCCGAAGTTTTCCGAGGTTTTCCGAAGTTTTCCGAAGTTCCGAGTCGAGTCCAGTCGAGTTTTCCGAGGCCTTCTGTTTCCGTGCTTCCCGGTGAGTACCATTGCTGGGTCGTATCTAGACGGGTTTGGGTACGCAAGTCCGGTCTGCACTGTTTTTAGGCAGTGTATCTGTACTGTTTAGCAGTATATCTAGGATTCCGAATTTCTGCACTGTTACAGCAGTGTATCCGTACCGTTGAGCGGTACATTCAGTGTAGGGGGTAGTTAGCTATGTCTTCAATGTTTTCATGTGATTAATGTTGTGGTATGAATGTGACTGTTTTACTGTGTATTATTGTATTTCTTGTAACAACTAGCAACTCGTATCAAGGAATAAAAGATCTAGCATTCAGTAATAAGTAAGCAGGATGCCGTTCCTCAGTAAGTTAAAACAGATTGGAACTAGGAAAGGGTTACTAGAGGAAGAAATTCCTATCCCCCCTAGGGACACTCCAGGCAATTTTATGTATCAAAAGCACGGCATAGATGCCATATTATATCTAGATTTATGGGCCGATTACACCAAGCACCTAGACGAAAGACACAGATGGCCAGTTACCGGAACGTGGGATGCCGAGTGCATCATGAGGGTAGAAGAAGCATTATGGAAAAAGAAAGCTAGGCAATCTCAGAAGGACGCCATAGAATTTTGGCGTAAGGAATCACGTAAGCGTGCTGACAAAGCACTCCGTAGAGAAGACAGACTTAGAGAATCAGATAAAGAGCGAGAAAACGAATTAGTTACTGAAGGGATCCGAGTAAAAACAGAGCAAATAGACCGTGCCCGAAATAATCTTGTAAACGGTATGTATCTCGTAGCAGATGGCCCACCCGAAACTGAATCAGAGATACCAACAAACTTACCGACACCGTTAGTTCCAACTAAAGTAATGCATAAAACTACTAAAGACATATTCCTGAATTCATATCTAGAGGATGTAGTACCAGCTTATACCAATATGCCTGTTCGTGCCCTGCCTACTGACAGGGATGGGGGGGGCACTGCGCCCCCAGATCCAGCTCCACCGGTACCGCAACAGACCTCTCCCGCTCCGCCAGCTCCGCCACCCCCCGTACTTAAGACAGACCTACCGAAACCAGTACTACCTGATCTTACTAAAAGACAGATTCAAGTCCAGATACAGACTCCGCGGAGAGATAATGCCCAAGCATCCGCCTCAGGAGGTGCGACAGCGGGTCTACAGACCCCGCCACCGACACACAGATTGCATTTAAAGGACACACAGAATCCTTTCCAGTCTCCCTATTCAGCCCGGCTTGACGCATTCAAAGATAGGATGTCATTCTGCAGATATGATCCAGTGCCCGGAACAGACGATCTGATGGTATTAGCATCACTACGCTTAAGATCTGCCACCGATAGCTTGCTATGCTGTGTAGGAATGCAGGAAGCTCTCGACAGACTATACAAATTCATACAGACAGGGAAAGACCCCGACAGTGTTAAAGCTGCCATGTATAAACAGAAAGTTGACGTTCAAAAACAGATATTACGATTCTTCATTAATTGTGTGATAAGAGAACGAGACAGGCCCGGGACAGATCAGAGTGAATTAGATGCATTGAACAAGTGGGGCCAAAATATAGCAGAAGCAAAACATGACAAGGGGACTAGCATAGCCACTATGTCCCAGAAAATTAGAAAGGCAGTATTAACTGCACATCAGGAAGAAACTGATAAAACTTCCTCCGGGGAGGAAGATGAAGATGAAACATCAGAAAAGTCTACAGATATCATAGCGTATGTAGGTAGGGGAAACTACCTTAGGAAAGGTGTCCGTCCGGAGAGCAAGAGAGTTCTTTTCTCCGCTTTAACCAATCCGAATTCTTCTGAACATCAGTTCCAAGAAACTGATAAAAGGCTTCGAGATCGAGTAGGGTATCATATACTCAATTCTATGGATGAACAGGAACTAGCCCGGTCGGCCGTGTTGTGGGCCGAAAACGCAGACATATATAATGATGACACGTTAGTGCAGACATTCTTGAACCTTTCCCCGGAAGAGCAGAAAATAGCAGGTGTATACATGATTCAGCACCTCCTCATCAAGTTCAGAAACCATCATTCTGATCCAGGTCCCTTACACGAAACATTAGAAGCACTACTCATGGATAGATGGAGAGGTTTTAGTACCAAATTAATACAAATAATTCTAGAACAACGACGTAAGTATAACACTTTCCTGAGCTCTGAATATGTTCCCGCCCCGCCTCCAGAAAGAAAAATGTACCACATGCAATGCGGTGGCGGCATTGAAAGCCAGAATCCCTTACGAGAAGTACATCCAGTTATGGGCGAGGATCATATCCTGAAACGTGTGTATGTTCACACACCACTGACTAAGCTAGAACTATTAGAAATGAAGAAATTAGTTCCGTGCCATGATAAAGACCCTGCAGGTTTTCACAGAGAGCTTAAAGACATGTTATTGATGGGAGATTACACGTATGACGATATTATGAAAATGTTAAAAGTACTGTTGCCCACGGGCATTTACGAGAAATTAAAGGAGAAGGATTGGGAAGTGGGAGAGTCAAAGATAGCATGGGCGGAGATAGAAGACGAAGAAAAGAAACGAGTCCCAGGGTTAGGCCTTGGGGATCTGACTAAAGCATTACCAGGTTTAATAGTACAGGTTCTGCCAAGATTATTGACAACTAGAAAGGAAGATTGGGACGCAATCTCGTCCTGCAAACAGAAACAAGATGAAGATACTAGTGACTTTTATTCGAGATTCGAGAAATGTTTCATTATCAATAGTGGCCTAAAAACAAGTAGCGAGTCATATCCACACCTTTTTGTAACGAAATTAGTAGAGAACGCCCTACCACTGGTTAAAAATAGAGTGTACAAGGTTGAAAGTACTTGGCAGGCAAATACGCCATCACAGATGTTACAAATGTTACAATATCACCAGAATAGAATTAGGGAAGAACAAGAGCAGGAACAGAAACGCATGAAAGACACGAAAATGAAAATGTTAGTAGCTCAGACAATTCCAGCCGAGGGTCATAGAAAAGGTGGGGCTCAGACAAATCATTCTGCCGCTCCCGTTAAAGGGACATGTAATTATTGCAAGCAGCCAGGTCACTACGCACATGAATGTCCAGTCCTGAAACATAACATCGAGACAGGTAAAACTAAAGAAAGACCGCGTCCGCCTAGACATGAACAGGGTCATCAACAGACCTCACAGAACGAACAGCCAATGCAGAATACACAGCCTATGCATGATCAGTCCCATACAGTACAGACAGTAGCAGTACCACAGCCACAGCATGCTCAGACACAGCCCGCTGCTGCAACTAGAGAAGTCTCACAACAAATGTACCAGTATGCCCAGTCGGCATATCCAGATTATCAGCGTTATACATGAAACAGCCTAGGGAGGGAAAGTGATTTGCCTCTTATTGAAATTCCTGTAGATCAAGAAGGTCCTTATGTACATAGTCACGTATTAGGAAAAAACAGAAAGTTTTTAATTGACACAGGGGCAAGTCGCACTACTATAAGTCATAATGAGGTTCCAGGGGCACCCCTCTCAGGCTCACAGAATGTTTCCCTTGGTTTTTCAGGACAGCCTATTGTAAATGAGGTATCAGAACCAGTACCACTAGCTGTGGGTCCATTATCTCGAGTTACAGATTTGTTACTTACGAAATCATGTCCCGAAAATCTGTTAGGAATTAAAACACTAAAGGCTTTAGGAGCTATAATTTGCTGTTCTCCGGAGGGAGTCAGACTCTTTCTACGAGATTTCAAGGGTCATTATGTTCTACGTGACTTTGATGTCAGATTGAAAAATGTACCAGATCACTTATGGGCAAAGGGCCCAGCTGATGTAGGTTGTATGCATATCACACCATACCGTGTTACACTCAAGACAGGTGTTGTTCTACCCAGAATCAGACAATACAAGTTACCACCCGATGCTGTAGTGGCCTTACTGAAAATCATTGAAGAGCTTATTGCCCAAGGAGTGGTCGTAGAGACCGACTCCAATATCTGTAATTCCCCCATCATTCCAATTCTTAAACGTACAGACCGCAATGCACCGCCAGTATACCGGCTGGTGATTGATCTTCGAGAACTGAACAAATGCATTGTACCACAGTATCCTGTGGTCCCCGATATCTCCACCCTGTTAACTGCTATTGATTCAGAAGCAACGTTCTTTACTGTAATCGATCTCAAGAACGCCTTCTTCAGTGTACCCATTGACCCGGAGAGCCAATATCTCTTCGGATTCAGTTTAAATGGACGAAGTTTCAAATTTTCCCGCGCACCTCAAGGATTTACAGAAAGCCCCAGCATCTATAGTCAAGCACTGAAAAGACAACTAGATTGTATCCAAATGCCAGTTAATACAGCCTTACTACAGTACGTCGATGATCTGCTGATCACCGCACGAAGTGAGCCCGAATGTGAACAAGCATCTCTGATAGTTTTGCATTTTCTGGCCGACAAGGGACACAAGGTGTCTCCTTCGAAGCTACAATTCTGTGTTCAGCAAGTTGTGTACTTGGGTCACTTGCTGTCCAAAGTGGGGAGACAGCTCACTCCCGATCGCATTCAGTTAATAGTAAACATGCCCCGACCCCAGTCACAAAAAGAAGTGCGGGCCTTCATAGGCCTCACCTCGTACTGCAGACAATGGATTCCTCAATATGCATTTCTAGCTAAACCACTCATCCAGTTAACGACACAGGAGGCAGCGACTTCGACTGTCCTTCCTTGGACTCAGGAACACACACAAGCCTTTGAGGAATTAAAGAAAGCTTTATGCCAAGCACCAGTTTTAGCGACACCATGCTACAGTAAACCGTTTACACTTTTTGTTACAGAACGTGATGGTACAGCATTGTCTGTCCTCACTCAAGATCAAGCAGGTTCACATAAGCCTTGCGCTTATTTTTCAAGTACATTAGATTCAGTAGCACAGGCACTCCCTGCATGCTTAAAGTCAGTAGCAGCAACAGCGTTAGCAATCAGACAAAGCGATTCAATTGTTTTAGGTCATCAGTTAACAGTACAAGTTCCACATTCTGTAGAGGTTCTGTTAAACAGAACCCAGACTCAACACTTGACTATAGCACGATTGACAGGTTACGAATTGACATTATTCCAGCCACACATAGAAATCAGACGCTGCAGTATCTTGAACCCAGCAACATTGTTACCTACAGTTATGACAGATCCAGCTCCACATGATTGTATAGAGATTATTAATGCAGTAACAAAGCCCAGACGAGATTTAACAGATGTTCCACTGACAAATCCAGACCTGACACTTTATGTGGATGGTTCATGCATGAGAACAAGTACAGGAGAATTAGTGGCCGCATATGCCGTGACCACTGAAACTGAAGTTAAAGAAACACATCGTATTGATACACTGTCTGCTCAAGCAGCAGAGCTCATCGCTCTGACCCGAGCCTGTATTCTAGCGAAGAACAGAAATGTTAACATATACACAGATTCCCGTTATGCGTTCGGAGTCGTACACGACTTTGGTATGCTCTGGCAGGAACGAGGTTTCCTGACCTCTCATGGTACCAAGATACAGCACGGTCCTCTCATTCAAGCACTGTTAGAAGCAATACATCTGCCTTCAGCCATATCAGTCATGAAGTGTAAAGCCCATACTAAAGCCACAGATTCTGTCTCCCAGGGTAACGACCTGGCAGATCAGACAGCAAAACATACAGCACTGACTCACACTCAGACAGCTGACACGACCAAGACATCAGATCCGACAAACTGCATGACAGTCCGAGATCCCACCCTAGATGTTATTGACATTCAGACACACGCTACTGCAGACGAAATAAAGAAATGGATCGAACTAGGAGGGATCCAGACAGATCAGGGTTGGATGACGAAGGGAAAATCTACATGGTTTCTCCCTGACTCTATGGTTCAAGTCATGATAAATACAGCACATAGTCCTGCCCATTTAGGAGAGAAAGCAATGCTAGACAGTTTGCAAAATATCTGGAATAATAAACACTTACGAGCAGCCGCAAAACAGAAAGTGCGTACTTGCATGATCTGTTGTCAGTTCAATCCAGGTAAAAGCGTCCCTGTAGAGCAAGGTGGATTTCATCCTCCCGATCACCCTTTTGAAGTCCTCCAGATGGATTATATCCAGATGGACCGTTGTCGAGGATTTAAATATGTTCTCGTAGTTGTCTGTGCTCTGTCCCGCTGGACCGAAGCATATCCAGTCCCAGATTACACTGCTCCGACCACTGCCAAACAGTTGGTTCGTGAATTTTTCCCACGGTACGGCTTGCCTCGTGTCGTGTACTCAGATAACGGTCAGCCGTTCTCGTCTGCCCTAATGAAAGAAGTTTCCTTGTTATTGGGATACCAGTGGAAGTTCCATTGTGTCCGACATCCAGAAGCAGCAGGCCTTGTAGAAAGGCATAATCAGACATTAAAGATTCGCCTTGCCAAAATATGTCAGGACAAAGGGGTCGACTGGATAGTCGCCCTGCCGGTGGCACTATTCTATATGAGAATGGTCGCCCATTCGAGATCAGGGCTATCTCCGTACGAAGTGGTCTTTGGAAGACCACCGAATATGTGGGGGACGCCCATTCCTAAAAAGATAACCGATGTTGATTCTAATATGTTGACAGATTACCTTGCCTCCTTGATGTCTGCACTCCAATCATGTCGTTCACAGGTTGCCGCTGCCTTCCCTGACAACACCGATGTGAAGGAGCATGATGTCCGCCCCGGTGACGTTGTTTTAGTCCGAAACTTCGACAGGAAAAGTCCGTTGGAGCCCCGCTGGAAGTCTCCGAAGACCGTTCTTCTAACAACAAAGACCGCAGTCAAATTGGAAGGAAGAAAGGGGTGGGTCCACCTAAGCCATATCAAAACATTCCCAGGACTGAAACCGGAACAAGACACACCCACCCCCACCAAAGACTCTGATAAAAAAGACTTTTCCGAATGCAAACGAGGAAAAACTCCTCAAGAACAATATCGTATGAAGTTACGATCTAGCAAGTCAGACAGTTTAATTGTTTAAGTCCTCCCCTAGGTGAATCGGTTAAATAGTTTCTGACATGTATCCCCTAGATCGAGTTAGAGAGAGAGAGGAAAAGAAAAGAACATATTGCAAATCACTTCGTAGTCACTGCATAGTGACACTAATAATTATGTTTTTTCTCAGTATATTAATAATCATTGCTAGTATCTTGTTATCTATATACTATCCTATCTTCAAGCGTGAACAATCTACTTACAATGTCTCTGCTGAACACATTTTTAGTGAGCTACCTCCTCATGAGCTTTCCTACAGACTGGCGCTGCGCAACAATACATTCATTAGTATGTTACATCATTCTCATCAAACTAACAATGCTACAAATTGCTGGATATGTGGCCGACTCCCTCCCTACCAGAATTACAAGGGAGCACTGCCTCTCTTTCCGTATCCGTTCACTCACAATGGCTCCTGCGGGGCATGGTTTAAGATAATTAATTCTTTAGATCCAGACATTGCTGTTTTCGATGGGGGTTGGGTTTGGGGAAACTTGAACTTGGTCCTACTAGACGTCTGTTACCCGGATAAGGAGGGACTCCCCATTAGAATAGGAACTGATCTAGAAAATGAAGTATATGGATTAGGTAATTACACAATTAGCCTTATGATTCTTACCGTCGAATCCGAAGCTGCACCAGTTCTACCTATTATGTCAGTACTGCCAGTCACTGGTGAATTATGTATCAAGAAGAAAGGTTCAGTACACTTAGGTCATAGTAAATGCACTACTGTGGTCGAATTCAGTGATGATGGAAAGTCATCCTTCAAAGCTATCAGTCATTCTTACTTTGTGTGTGGTCATACCGCATACATTCGTCTACCTCCAGATTGGGATGGTACCTGTTACATTGCATTCCTTTTGCCACCCGTTTTTCTAGCTCCTTCTGATTACCACAGAAATAGCAATCTAATAAAGAATAGACCCAGAAGAGATGCCCCCCTTGTCGACTACACAGAAACAGCATGGGAACAGTACACTGATTTTAATAAAGGGTTCTTTTTCTTCTTAGGTCCTGTCCAGAATAGTAAATTAATACGCAGATTAACTAGAACACTTGAAGCTGTAGTAAATGAAACTACCTCCGCCTTAGGAAACTTAACAGAGGAGCAGTCCGCTATGCGGGTTGTTGTCCTTCAGAATCGTCTTGTAATTGACGTCATCTTGGCAGATAGAGGTGGAGCCTGTAAGGTCATCGGGTCAAGCTGCTGTGTTTTCATTCCACAGAATGCACCATCTGTATATCAAGCTATCACCCGTCTTCATAAAATTGCAAATCAGATACATCAGAATCCAGGCACCTGGACTTGGTCCGGTTGGTTCTGGACAACGTTAACAGCTTGGGGATGGAAAATACTATCCTTCCTAGGCATTGGCCTAGTCCTAGTATTCAGTTGCTGTCTGTGCCTACAGTGTGGGCCAGCGATCTGTGGACTGTGTGCCACTTCTTGCATTGAACATTCCAGTTTTCACTCAAAACGTAACCGAAAGAAAGAAGAACAAATGATGTTACAAGAACAGACTGATCGATTCATGAGGATCGATATTTCATGAAGGGTCCGTAGGGAACAAGGAGGGAATGAGGAAAATTAAATTTTGGCCATGTTGTGTTCCCTAGCGCGTACCCCACCGACTCCATGTACCAGCTTAAAGTGCATGTAACTTCCCTCCTGTGCCAGTTATGAAGACGCAAATACATTTGCGTCCACCGTCAACTTGTCCTCTTTCAGACGCACCATGAATGGATTATATAGTCCGTTCCTAAGTATGCTATGCCAACGTCTTTTTGTAGTACACTTTCACTTTTTCCTGCTCTAGCCAGAGTAGGCCCTGAATTCCTGCCATCTGAACCTCTCTTGTGGCTCCTGGCTCTGCCCAGGCTACCTCTGTACTCATGAACTATGTCCTATATTCAGCGCGGCCCCTCGCGCTCAGCTCAAGCCTGCTTTCTGCCAAGACTGACTATAACCTTCGAGTTATCTGTTCCGCTCCCCGAGAATACATTCCTGCCTACTAGATCCTGTAAACATCCTCTCCAGCTGCAGAGCCAAAAGGCCGATCTGTCTTAATACAAGTAATTCATAGCCTCCGTTGCCATGCTTCCATGGAAGGCCCCGTGCCCCCACGCTTCACATGTAGACACTCAGGCGCTTATACACGCATTCACAGTTAGCATAGAATAGCTTCTACCCTAGAGACCTTTCCGCCCAGATAGTATAGTTCCTAAACATCAGATATCAGATATGATAGAAGTACAGGTTGATCTGACATGCCAGACTTCTGTCTCTTCCCGTCAGTGTAAATGTCAAGACCCCTGCACCCCGTCAGTCACACGTCATACAGCTGCGCGCGCATCCAAGCTTCCGATTTCTGCTGACATTGCAACATTCTGTTAGCACCACCCCTTGGTGCCACCCACTTGCGTCACCTGTCAGTGACGTTTCTAGCACACACCTCTAGTTCACGCCTAGTTTACGCCTCTTGATGATGTATTGGTACCACGTGCATACTGTTATCTTGTCTTCTCTCAGCTGTTACGCCTCTCACATTGAAACTTATGATGTAAATCAAGTATATAAGCTATGTAATATCAATAAACGAGAGCGCGCTCATCTATCCCTTCTGACACCCCTGTGGTGGTCAGAACATGATATCCTGATTCCTTTATGAGGAATAAAACCCTTAGAAACTCTAACACCACGGACTCTGTTTTCTTTCCTTCTGATTGAGTTATTATTGATTAGGTACTTACCTGCATAGAAATTAAGAGAGTAAATTAATTATTTACGTCAACCCGTGGCCCAAGGAGACGAGGACTGAAGGCTTCTCCATGTCCCGCAGCATTGTGTGGCTTGAGCCCCCCTGTTGGTTTAGCCCGTCTGGCCTCCCAATCCAAACCTGCAGTCTCCTTTCATGCAGACTGATCCCCATAGACTAATATTGGCCACCGGACGCTGTATTTTGCCACTGCACCCTGCTGACCTAGGGCCACTGAAGGTGACCTGCTGGCGCTGCCATGGACCTTGCCCCATACTTACCTTAAGTCCAAGAGATTGGTCTCGTAAGTATCATTACTCTACTGTACCCCATACTTGTTTTTCCTCCCGTAAGATAACATTGCAGCTTCTGAAAATGGACGAAGTGTTGACTTTTTAAAATTGAAAGAATTTCTATCTCGAAACGTACTTACCTGATCATATTGATTCTGCCACTTACATATATATAAATGTATTTGTTATTTTTATAAATTGGGGATCTCCTTATTGAGTTGTGTGTATCGTTTATTTATTGTATGTGTATTTTACAGATGTCTAACACTGATCTCTGATAAGCCTAAGGCTACTCGGCCTCACTACCCCCGAGAAGAGCATCTTGGGATTGCTAGAGCAAACCCTGTCCACTTATAGGAATATGTGGACTCTTTGTACAGCATACCTCTTTTTGGTGTACTATATAAAGATCCATCTTTCGACACTCCTCTGTTTCTACCTCATAAGCACCTACCTCTGCGCATTCCCTGTTTATTCCTCATAAGCATCTACCTGTGTTTCTCCTCTGTTTGTACCTCATAGGTACCTGCGTGTGCACCTCTTCTGTTTGTACCTCATAAGCAGCTACCTGTGCACCTCTGTTTACTCCTCATAAGAACCTACCTATACACCTCTGTTATTTACATCTTACAACCACCTACTTGTGCACTGCCTGTCTTTGTGCCTCACAAGCAGCTACCTGTGCGCCTCCTCTCTTTATACCTCATAAGCACTTACCTGTGCTCCGCCTCTGTTTATACCTCATAATCACCTACATGTTTACCACCTTTACTTATATATCGTAATTACCTAAATATTCGACTCCTTAGTTTATACCTCATAAGCACCTACCTGTGCACCTCCTCCATCTATAGCTCATAAGCACCTACCTGTGCACGTCATCTGTTTGTACCTTGTGAGCTTCTGCAATGAAGCTTGTAATCCTACACAGACAGCAACGGGCGCATGATTATCAGGCAATTATCTGGCATCTGCTGTGTGAATGCATCAAGTATGTTCCCCCTGATTCAGCTAAAAAATAACCTGTTAAATGAGTACACAGACATTGTGGGCGGGTAATAACAGGGAACAAGTCAAACCTGGATGTAAGAAATGCCTTGAGGTAGAAATGCTATATTCAGCTGCGGATGACGGATACCTCCTCGCGCGCTGCCAAAACCCCGTCCGGCCAAAGAGTAGCCTACTCGGCACAAAAGAGACAACACTAAGTCAGATACCCCTGAAAGGAAGAAAAAAAAAGATGAATATGCAGACATCTGCTGGCTGCACTGATATGTCAGATAAATTATTGGTTGTCATAAAGTCTCAAAAATAAGGACTAATTACCTGTTATGATTGAATATTAACTTATAGATCAGTGTTTGTTTGCTTTATCTGCGCTTACAATGTAAGGGTCGGGCATTACAATGAACCACTCGTGGTTTTACAGCAAGAGCTGTGGAAGGAGCTGCGGCTTGAAATGCAACAAGGTCTGAACTTTAGATACTTTAGGAAGAACAAAAGAATCTCTTGTGTATGTATTGTGTGCGGCCAGAACCAGGCCCTGCAAGTTGAACTAGTTTTAGGGAGATGGACGGATGTTACAGCAATAAAAATATCTACCTCATCACATGATAATGTTCCAATCTTTCAGATTAGAAGAAACCAGAAATTCTTGAACCAACCCCGGCGTGGGCTGAGATGGTGGCAGTGATTACTTAACGAACAGCAAGGTAAAGACAAGAGTTAGTACTTGAGCTGATATAATGTGAACAGGAAAGCACTGAAGTATGTGAATGCAGTTACCTTTCTTATGTACCTCCAGAGGAGTCAAATTTGTTGTACACTTCCTGAAACTAAATAAACAACCGTACACCCTAATCTCTCTTTTTCCACAATCTGTTGTTTAAATGAAATCTTGTCCACGTGCATCTAACTAAAGCTTTACCTCTAGCACGTGGTGCTCCGTGAGTGCCCTTTTTATACTATGTTACTCTGTGAGCACTGGTAATTCACCTCCTTTTCAGAAGTTAATAAGATATTACATGTTCAACAGATTGTTTGCTTAAATATCTGTGTATGGTGAAATAATCCTTGCTAAATTTCAAAGATGGTGAAGTTGAGATGTCGTTAAAAGCCAGTTAAATATTGTGTATTCATATTGTGTTACATTTGCATTTCGTAATTTTAAATCTCTTTACATCCAACAGAACACAAGCTTTGAAAGCATGAAATGCTTTTGAATAACAGCTATTGTTCTGTAAATCTACAAATAATGGTCAGAAATAATGAACTACAGTATTCAGGAAAACATCAGCGCAGTCAGAGACGGACAGACCTGAACATAAACTGACAGATTCCGGAAGAGGCTGTGAAGGATAATTCAGTGGACGTAAGAGTCTGAGCTGTGCACCTCCACGTCACAGGACTGAGGAAATGACCTCTAGAAAAGTAAGGCACAACACCACCTTCAGCTGTGATCATGGGATCGATATAACGTGGTTACAGCAGTGCGTTGATTCATAAAATGATAACAGACCATCATTCAATGCTCTAGGTGTATTGTAAACTCTTCCTGGCTATACCACAGCAACCAGTGTAGAGCACAACAGAGTGGAGACAAACAACTAAAGTGTTAAAGAAAGAGGAGTTCTGCTGTCTAACATTTAGAGCACTGTCCCTATTAAACCAACGGGAAGGATTTATTTTTACCCACAAGTGTCAAAACCTGTTATCCAATCCAAAGACAACATCTCTTGCAAGGAAGCCTGTCTAATATTATGCGTGTGGCAAGTGTTTAGTGGCCATTGTACTTTATTTTTAAATCGGAAATCAAATGCTGTAAATGCCAACAAATGCAGGAAATGTGGGAATAATACAAGTGCTTTTTCAACCATGCTGGCCCTTCAGGAAACACAGTCATTGGATGTAGACAAATATATACCCGACCCAGAGACACTAATCAAGAAGGAAGAATCATACACATGCAGCAAAAGCTTTAGTTTCTCATCCATATTAAAGTCCCATCGTCAAACTCACACAGGCAAAGAGCTGTTCAGATGCAGTGAATGTGTAAAGGGCTTTAGGCTGTTATCAACCCTAAAAAGACATCAGCGAATGCACACAGGGGAAAAACCATTCGAGTGCAATGAATGTGTGAAGAGTTTTAGTCAGTTATCAGATCTCCAAAGACATCAGCGAACGCATACAGGGGAAAAGCCATACCACTGCAGTGAATGTTTGAAGAGTTTTAGTCAGTTATCACATCTCTACAGACATCAGAAAACACACACAGGAGAAAAAACATACAACTGCAGCGAATGTGAGAAGAGTTTTAGTTGGTTATCACACCTCCAAGTACATCTGCGAACACACACTGTGGAAAAGCCATTCAGGTGCAATGAATGTGTGAAGAGCTTTAGGCTGTTATCAGATCTCCAAAGACATCAGCGAAAGCACACAGAGGGAAAGTCTTACCATTGCTGTGAATGCGTGAAAAGCTTTAGTCAGTTATCACACCTCTACAAACATCAGAAAACACACACAGGGGAAGAAACATACAACTGCAGCGAATCTGAGAAGGGCTTTAGTTGTTTATCACATCTCCAAGCACATCAGCAAAAACACACAGAAGAAAGGCCATTCAGATGCAGTGAGTGTGTGAAGAGGTTTAGGCTGTTATCAACCCTGAAAAGACATCAGCGAACACACACAGAGGAAAAACCATTCAAGTGCAATGAATGTGTGAAGAGCTTTAGTCAGGTATCAGATCTCCAAAGACATCAACGAATGCACACAGGGGAAAAACCATACCAGTGCAATGAATGTTTGAAGTGCTTTAGTCAGTTATCACACCTCTACAGACATCAGAAAACACACACAGGGGAAAAAACATACAACTGCAGCGAATGTGAGAAGAGCTTTAGATGGTTATCACACCTCCAAACACATCAGCGATCACACACTGGGGAAAAGCCTTTCGGGTGTAGTAAATGTGTGAAGAGGTTTAGTCGATCGCCAGACCTACAAAGACATCAGCGAACACACTCTGAGGAAAAACCATACCGTTGCAGTGAATGTGGGAAGAGCTTTAGGCAGTTATCAATCCTACACGGACATCAGCGAACACACACTGGGGAAAAACCATACCATTGCAGTGAATGTGTGAAGAGCTTTAGTCAGTTATCAATCCTACGCGTACATCAGCGAACACACACTGGGGAAAAACCATACCATTGCAGTGAATGTATGAAAAGCTTTAGCCAGTTATCAGCCCTCCAAGTACATCGGCAAACACACACAGGGGAAAAACCATACCACTGCAGTGAATGTGAAAAGAGTTTTGGTCAATTATCAATCTTACAAAGACATCAGCGAACACACACAGGGGAAAAGCCATACCACTGCAATGAATGTGTGAAGAGTTTTAGTCAATTATCAATCCTTCAAGTACATCAGCGAACACACACAGGGTTAAAACCATACCACTGCAGTGAATGTGTGAAGAGCTTTAGACAGTTATCACAGCTCCAAAGACATCAGCGAACACACACAGGGGAAAAGCCATACCATTGCAGCGAATGTGTCAAGAGCTTTAGTCGGTTATCACACCTTCAAGCACATCAGCTAACACACACAGGGTTAAAACCATACCATTGCAGTAAATGTGAAAAAAGCTTTAGTTGGTTATTACACCTCTACAGACATCAGCGAACACACACAGGAGAAAAACCATTCAAGTGCAGTGAATGTGTGAAGTGCTTTAATCAATTATCAGACCTACAAAGACATCAACGAACACACACAGGGGAAAAACCATTCAAGTGCAGTGAATGTTTGAAGAGCTTTTGTCAATTATCAGACCTACAAAGACATCAACAAACACACAGAGGGTAAAAATCATTCAAGTGAAGGGGATGTATGAAGAGCTTTAGTCACTTATCAGAGCAGCAAAGACATCACCGAACACACACAGGAAAAGCTATTCAAATGAAGGGAATGTGCAAAATTCTTTACTCAATTATATGAGCTACAAAAACATCATTGAACATACACTAGGGAAAAACCATATGACTGCAGTAAATGTGTGAAGAGCTTTAGTTGGTTATCACACCCCCAAAGGCATCAACAAACACACACATGGGATAAAACATACAACTCTAGTTAATGTGTGAAGAGCTTTTGTCAATGACCAGCCCTACAGGGATATCTGACAACACACACATGGGTAAACCATACAATTGCAGTAAATGTATGAGAGCTTTAGTTGGTTATTATACCTCCTAAGACATCGGCAAACTAACACAGGGTTAAAATCATACCATTGCAGTAAATGTGTGAAGAGCTTTAGTCAATCTTCAGAGTTCAAAAGACATCAGAAAACACATGCCGGGGAAAACCATTCAAGTCCAGTTAGTAAGAGAAGAGCTTTAGTTGGTTACCAAGCCTACAAAGCCATCAGCAAAGTACAGAAGATGATAAAGTTACAATTATGTGGGGCATTCAAACGCCGGAGGATGTTAAGTAGAAGATAGACACCCCGACTAGCAGAATGGAAGCAACACAGATATTTGTGGAATAATTGTGTCTACTAAGTGATTGATCAATTCATTTCTCTACAGATAAGAAAAATGAAGTTGCAGGAAACACATTAAGACATTAGCAGAGTGCAGACCAAAGAAAATAAATAGTGTTGTTTTTTACTTTGGTAAAGTAGAGTTATAAAGAACAACATCCACACACACCTGTTCATGCTACTTTTAAAATCAACACTATGGACAGGGCTTGGACTAACGAGGGTATTTTCAGCTAACTTTAGGGATTAATTCTAAAACCTATAAACCCAACACACTCGAACTGATTTAACTGGCAGGCACTGGAGAATATTCATAGTTAATTGTGGGCTTTAGGTGCTTTGTGCAACATTGATGGTTCCACTGCTGCAGCCAGAGAACAGAGTCCAAAAACATGAGAAGTGAAAGTAGGACATTGTGATCTGTAACTCTCTGGGTTAATGCATGCAGTGCACATGTACCTCCCAAGACCTGACACGGGAGAAGTGACGCTCATTTCCATCATCACATGCATCTGTAAATGCACCCACTATAGGGGTATTTCCCCAGTGGCATTCAACAGCTGGATCCTTGGGGGATTGGACCGCTCACCACTGACTATGTAAATAATTAATTGTTTGATTAATTGCATGTAAAAATATTTTATGAGTTTCTTATTTGCGGAGAATCATTTGACCAAATCCTAACTGTTTCATGGATAGAATTAGTGCTTGATGGCAAAATTATTGATATGAGAAAACGATGTTGAAATGTTTACTTCTAATGAGGTTTCTTAAGGTTTGACGGTTAAGTAAAGATTAAATATTGAGCACTAAATAATTCCAGCTCTTAGAAGCTAGAATCCACAAGTATCGACTCTCTGTTATGCAGTTCGTGCAACCTTGACACTGGGAAAGAAATCTGGATTCAGAAGGAAAGGAGCACAAATTATATTCAGGTTTGTGTTTACAAGCTAAAAGGAACCCTCATTTTATAAACTCTGCTGGTGAATGCACGAACTTAAAAAGCATATGCTGCCTCGTGAGCAAATAGTGAAAGTTTTTGATGCATTTTAGACTTTCTTAGCCCACAAATAAGATAGACCATAGCATTCAGAATCATCAGAAATTTGCTTTTGTGTTGCTGGAGCCACCAAATACAGTGTTCTCATAACCCAGCCTTGTATAGACGAAGGAGATCACCGATAAAATATTCATGTCACAAGACAGAAAAGGAACACCTTTAGTAGCCAAAGATGGTAGAAACTAATGCATTCCACTGAGTTCATTTTAACAAAGTGCCTAGTCCTTGCTGCTGTGCATCATCACAACCATCTTGTAGTGGTAATTTGGGATGAGGTCACTTCCAGAACTTGGAAAGGAAACTGTTACTTGCTGTTAAATACCAGACTGAGCACAGCACATCTATGCCGCCAGAGTTCTGTCCATCACTGCATGTTTTGCATTGAAGGTTTTGTGAACCAGTGAGAGTCAAGCGTCTAAAGAGAGATCTCATCTGATGGATGCTTCTACCTGACGCTTCCTCACTTATAGCATAATCCCAGGTGCCAGTCTGGATCAGGAATCTTCAAGGCTATCACATTGCCAGTAGTAGACTCTAGCATTGCATCAGTAGCAAAAGCAGCATCCGATGACATCACCAAAGCATCCCAGCACAAGGTCATCAATTCCCTTTTACCTACTCCTATGGTGCTGGTCCAGCGCTTACTCTCTCAAAGAGTCTTATGTTTTCCCACAGGCATTTTCCAACAAGTGGAGTATTGTGTCTCCTCCCTAGAGATCAGGGTTCAAACCCTGTAGGGACTGGGAAGGACTGAGATCTAGAACAGAGCCCCTCTTCATCTGCCCCTAGTGCCTCGATTCAGACCACGCCTACTGGTCTTGTTACTCCTGCCAGAGCAAGCACACGAAGGCCATCAAGGACCATGAGGCGAGGCGCTTTATACGCTGGGCCAGGGACGAAGAGCGCAGTTGACACTGCTTCCGATCACACTACAGGTCAAAATGGAAAATTTCAAGAGACAAACTCTAGCTCTAATGTAACCGGCATTGAAACCAGTAGACTGTACAGTGCCAATCAACCACATCCTGGCCCTGCATTTGCATCAGAGGTATCTATGTTTTGTAGGGGGTTCTATGCAGTAGTAGTTTGTAGTGCTACCCTTTGAGTTAACATCGGCACCTCAAGATTTCAGAGGTGATGGCAGTGGTTTCAATCCATCTCCGAAGGTTGGTCATACCTATTTTCCCAAACCTGAATGATTGGCTAATCAAAGTTGGATCTCCAGAGGCGGTATCTCCCCATCTACAGTCAAGTGTAGCCCTACTGTTTGACCGGGGTTCTGGTCGAATGAGCCGAAATCCCACCCGACGCCCACATATCCAGTTCATAAGGTCAATACTGGACACCACTCTGCTCCAGGCCTTTCCTCCACCTCTGAGGACTGCAATGGTTCCTTCTTTCCAGCACACCGGGAGAGTCACAGTTCTGAAGGTCCTCTGACTCTCAGGTCTGATGGGTCTCTGCATTCTCCTAGTCCTGCATGTTCTTTGGCTCATTTGAACCCTGCAGTGGTGCCTCTATGAGCAGTGGCTACAGTACGGGGGAGACCCGTCTGACTCCATCATAATCTCCCCCAGTGCTGCAGTAGGAGTGGTTTGCCGATTATGAGTGGCGTCCACTATGGGTATTAGCTTAGGATATCTTCACCTGCTGGGGTACTCCTCAGGTGGACTTGTTTGCCTTTTTGGAAAATGCTCAATGCCAGCAGATCTGTGCCCCCCAGTATCCCTTCATGGGGTGTTGTGGGACATGTTTCAGTTGAGTTGACACTTTCAAGGGCACTACACATTTCCCCTCATTTCTTGTGTTCTGTGGAAGATGCACTAAGACCCAGTTCTAAGTAATTCTCATCGCCCTAGATTGGCCAAGGGAGTGTGGTATGAAGACCTTCAGCGCTTCTCCAGATGTTCCCTTCTCAAGCTGCCATGGAGACTAGACCTTCTCTCCCAGTCGGAGGGAATGGTGCTGCATCCCAATTTCAGAGGCATTCTCCTTCATGCCTGGAGATCCACAGAGGACATATGAACTCCTTGCAGCTGCCACCGGAGGTGGTAGATATCATCTCATCAGTGCGTCAACCCTCTACCAAGTCCATCATAGGAAAAGGTTACTTACCTCCGGTAACAATATTTCTGGGGTATACTCTATCTACTTGAAGAATTTTTATTGACTCGCCCACCTTCACGTTTGATTGATGTGTTATAGGGAGAGTTAATAAGATCCCAAAATTCGTCATCATATTAACTTTATTTTGGTTCGATGAACCATAAAAGTGCACAGTGCGAACAACATTATACATACATAAAAAGATCATAAAACCAGATCACATACAGATATTAATGTAGATGTAAAAAGAGAAAACAAAAATTCAATCATAAAATAAAAATTGGCAAATACTACCCCCAACGAAATCCCAATACCAGAGACAAAAACCTCAATAAGAGAGACCTTATAAAACTACTCCTCTAGTCGTCCAAGTTGTATGTATTATTTCCATTCATTCGGTCTTTGTTTCGGGTTTTAAAAACTGTAAAAATTCATCAAACATTAAAAGCACATAAGTCAATTATATACACGTTAAGGTCTAAATTTAATTCAAAAGCAAATTAATTAAAAATAAGTCTTAAGATAGAATTAATTACTATCTTGGCCTCCTACACGTAATATCAAAATCAAATGCCATGTCAGCATAAGCCTAGTCTTTTTCACCGAGAAGCCCTCTTTTCTAGTCAATATGAATTAGCCATCCTTTATTCTAGGAACCTTTTCCAAATACACCATTTGAAAAAGAGGAATCTACATACTGTGAACACTATTGCATGGTTGAAATTGTATTTCAGTATCTGAGGGCCTCTAGGTGGTTAGACATCCCTAAGTTCCTGCAAATCTGTACCATCCACATATGTCTAACTCTTTTATATGCTGGACAAAAGTAAAGTACATGTACTTCAGTTTCTTCTGTTGTTCCACAGGAGGGACAATTCCAATCGAATTCCCTCGACCAGGCAGTAGTAAATGTGCGCAGGGGGAACAAGCCATTCCTGAACTGCACATACAACTTCCTGGCTAGTACTGGCTGGATCTCATCTAAGAAAGTCTCATATCATGGATTGGTGAGTGGGGTGAGGGGAGTTGAGGGTGGGGGCAGGGGGGGAGAAATCAAATTAATAGCAACTTCAGACAAATAAATCAATTTCAAACAATCTTTTTGCCTAGAATACGGGATCATGTGACGGCTAAAGGGAGGAAAGGGATAAATCAGAATAGGAACATGTGGATTGAAACATGTATATATATACTTCACCATGCGGTTAAGTCTAAGTTCAGAATTGCCATATTAAATGGGGAGATTAAAACTTTGTAATTGGAATATTGCAGGCCTGAATGACAGAAACAAAAGGGCACAGCTATATCAACTATTGAAGCAAGATCCAGTTGACATACTGTGCCTGCAAGAAACTCATATAGCAGATTCCGATAAAGACCTCTTGAAGATCCCAGGGTATAATGTGATCGTAGCCACTTCCCAAATAGCTAAAACCAGGGGGGTTGCAATTCTGGCCAAACCACTACTTGGTAATCCTAGACGCAAATTAGCTAACAAACATGGAAGGTGGGCTATAGTACAATTAGAACTGGGTCCCACGATCTGTGCAATTTACGGGTCAAACTTAGATGACCCTACAACATTCAGGGATCTAGATCTAGAACTAGCCTCCTGGCCCTCTCCTCTTATCCTCTGTGGAGATTTTAATATTTCAGTGGGGGCTTATGTTCTTAATCAATTGCCCCTGAACTACAATGGCCGTAAGCCTAAGGTATACAGGGCCATACGCCAATTAATGGATAACCATAATTTGCGAGATGTCTGGGACTTGAAAAAACATCATGATTCTGGTTTCACTTTCTTTTCATACCCCCACAATAAATATGTCCGAAATCGATTACATCATGACCTCCTTGATGGATCCCGAAATATTAGATATAATCAAATCCCCAAGAACAATATCGGACCATAATGCACTTACCCTTATCATCAATCTGCCTAGTCATAATATACCCAAATCGCAATGGACCTTTGACAGAAAGTTACTTGTCAATGCGGAATATATAACCCATATAACATCCTGGGCTCAGGGTTTTTTTGACTGTAATAGATTTAGTGCGTCTAGACTGATTGTATGGGATTGCTTTAAAGCAGCACTAAGGGGTGAAACTATTTCTTTTGTTGCCAAAAGGAAAAAGAGGGAAGATATCAACAACTATGAGCTTAACCTGGAGCTGTCCAAACTCGAAGCTCAACATGCAACCCAGATCCATCAAGGAGACCTAGCCTATGATACTCTTCATAAAATAACAGTTTTGAAAACTGAAATCAACAGCTCATTAATTAGGAAAGCCGCAGAAACATATGAATCAAACAAAAGAAGTCTATATGAATCTGGGGAAAATGTTGGCAGGCAGTTAGCCTTACGTACACGCCAAAAACAATCATACAATAACATAAAAATGATTGAGTACGAGGGTCACCAATATACCTCCGCACAGGACATAATAGGAGTATTCCAGAGGTACTATCAAAAATTATATCAAAATGAAGATCAATACTCTAGCAGAGAATTAAAAACTTTTCTCAACAACTGGCTATTAGAGATAGGCCACAACCCACTGATTGATGAATCAATTAAAGAAGAATTGGATAGGGACATCTCGATTGTAGAACTGGAACGGGCGCTAGCGGAGCTCGCAAATGGCAAAGCCGCAGGTCCCGACAAAATTCCCTTGGACCTCTACAAAATATTAAACAAACAAATATTACCCTACATAATTAAATCTTTTTCTAGGGGTCCAATGTAATTCAATACCACCAGAATCTTGGAAGCATACCAATATAGCAATATTTGCTAAAAAAGGCAAACCCCCACATCTCCCATCATCATACAGACCCATTTCTCTTATAAACTCCGACTCCAAATTATATGCCAAGGTCCTAGCTAATCGGTTGAGTCGGGTCATCGAACGTCTTGTCTCCCCGTGGCAACATGGCTTTATCACGGGGAAGGGTACCACAGATCATACCCGCAGAGCCATTGCCCTTTTTGACATCATGGGCGCCACGGGGGGTAGGATGTCGATGATCCTACTCGATGCCGAAAAGGCATTTGACCGTGTTTCCTGGCAATTTCTGTGGAACATACTGGCGTTGAACAACATCGGGTACAAATTCATCAATGCTATAAAGGCCGGATATGTGACTCGCAGTCAGAGTTTATTGAGATACAAAGAGGCACAAGACAGGGCTGTCCCTGTTCCCCGTTATTATTTGCCCTTTATATAAACCCCCTTATTTTAAAACTTCTTTCCTCACCTCTTATTAAACCTGTTACGGTGGATCGATTCTCAACGAAAATTCTGGCCTACGCCGATGACGTGGCTGTTCTAACAACAAACCCAACTGAGGCGATTAGCGAAATTGAACTAATTACTTATACTTTTGGTATTTACTCAGGCTATTCCCTTAACAGGGATAAAACAATGGTCCTATGCACGAATAATACGATATTTGAAAGCCCTTATAAAGTTAAACAAGCCACATACTTAGGGGTCATTATATCCTCCAACGTGAGCGAAATTAATCACCTTAACTATACCCCCCTGAATAAGAAGATTAAAGAAGATCTTAGAAGAGTGGACAACTTACATCTGTCTATTATCGGAATGGCCAACTATCTAAAAATGTACATCTTCCCAACAATACTCTATCTATTTCGAACAATACCGCTCTTGGCCGGAGGTAACTATATAAAGACTCTTGACTCCTTCATGTCTAAATTTATTTGGAGTTACGGTAAAATTAGAAGGGCTCTACCATACTTAACTCTACCATTAGAAAGGGGGGATTAGCTATCCCTAATTTAACATTATAGTTATGGGCAACACTGATCCAACACATGGGCCCTCTGTTAAACTCACGTACTGTACGTAATAATGAACATTATTGTATCCCTTCTATCTATGAGCTTAGCCTGGGGACTAAATGTCAGGGGTTATTTATGAGGCAGGTTGAACCATCCTATTTTAAAAAAATTAAGTTCAAAGTTGTTGTTGATGCCTGGAAGGTCTGGAAATTTACATCAAAACAACTGAAGATCCCAAAGTTCACTAAATATACTCCCTTGTTTAATTATTTATTTATTTATTTATTTAAAATATTTATAAAGCGCGACTGTCACCTGGCAGGTATCCTGGCGCTGGTATTTATTTTATTTATTTAAAGTCTTGTATCGCGCATGAATCAGCCCCGAAGGGGTATCTCCGCGCGTAGCTTGCATGACTTGGGCAGACTGTAGTAAGTGGATGACAGCAGGAGTGACCATGTTATTCGTGCGAGAACAGGTGAGTTTTTAATTTTTTTCTGAAGGAGAAAAGATTGGGCGTAAGTCTCAGCTGAGGAGGAAGAGAATTCCACAACAGAGGGCCTTTATAGGAGGGTGCACGTCCCCCCTGTCTTGCTCTGGAGACTTTAGGGACATGTAGCAGCATGATATTGCTAGAGCGCAGAGCCCGTCCAGGAGAATATGGAAGAAAAATTTCTTTTAGATATTTGGGGCCAGAACCATATATACACTTGTGCATAATGCAGCAGATTTTAAAATTAATACGCTGTTGCACTGGAAGCCAATGGAGATGGGAGAGAAGAGGGCGGGAAGGAGTACGGGGGGGAACATTCAGGATGAGTCTTGCCGCAGTATTCTGCACCACCTGCAGTCTGCGTAGTTGTTCCTGGTTGGCGGAGAAGAGTAGACTATTACAATAGTCCACTCGTCCAAGGATTAGTGCCTGTACCAGCGTCTTCCTATGGATGTTGGGTAGGAAGGGGAAGATACGCCGTAGGAGACCAATTGTACGGAAACATGTTCCCGTAACCTGATTGACGTGGTCTTTCATTATCAGAGCTTGGTCTAGGCGTACTCCCAGATTTTTGATGGTAAGTTTGGGCGCTGGGACAGGTCCTAGCTCAGGTGGCCACCAATCAGGCGACCAGAGCAAGGTGGCCCCTCCGAACAACATGACCTCCGTTTTGGACACGTTGCACTGGAGGAAGTTCTGAGCCATCCATCCCGCCACTGCTCTCATGCCGTCTTGAAAAGATTTCATGACAGCAGGAGTGATGGTCTGGAAGGGAAACAGCAGCTGAGTGTCGTCAGCGTCGGAGATTGGAGAGAACCCGTAAGATCTTATAATCTCTGCCAAGGGGGCCACATATACGTTAAATAACGTGGGACTCAGACATGAGCCCTGTGGCACACCCTTGGTGAGCTTCCTGCAGACAGATTTGTGAGAGCCTAATTTGACCTCTTGTTGTCTGTCTTCGAGAAAGCTTTCAAGCCATGCAAGGGCGGTCCCTTTTACTCCCACTGCCTTCAGACGGTCGAGAAGAATTTCGTGCGACACCGTGTCGAAGGCAGCGGACAAATCCAATAGCACCAGAATCACTGAGCTCCCCCTGTCAAGTGACATTCTGATGTTATCTGTCACTGAGAGGAGAGCCGATTCGGTGCTATGGTTAGGCCTAAAACCAGATTGCGAGTGGTCTAGGCCGCCCGCTGCCTCGATATAACTAGACAGGTGAGCATTAACATGTTTCTCGGCCATCTTGCTGTAATAAGGCAGAAGGGAGATGGGACGGAGGTTGGAAAGCTCTGTCCACGGGAGTGCCGCATTCTTGCGGATGGGGTTCACCACTGCATTTTTCCACTCAGCTGGTACTTTTCCCTCTTTCAAAGACTGATTTATTACGTCCTGAATGTAAGGGGCTAGCAAGGTACGGAGAGAAATCAGGGTTTTGACAGGAATGAGGTCATTCGGTGATCCAGATTTTACTTGGGTCATGATGGTATGGAGCTCTTCGGTATTGACAGGAGGAAATGTAGTTAATGTGAAGTTTGTGTTGTTATTAGAGGAGGAGGTATTCATGATATCACTATTTGGTTGGGATGCCAGAATTTTTTCATAGATTTTCTCTATTTTGTTTTCAAAGTACAGTGAGACCTCTTCACAAAGATTTTGTGAGAAGTCATCTGGACTTGTGCAGGCCATGGGTTTAGTAAAAGTTTCCAGAATCCTATACAATTCTTTGGGAGAATTGCCTGCTTCTAATAGTTGTTGAGCAATGGTGTTTTTGCGGGCAGCTTTAATATGTTTGTAATAGTTGTTTTGCGCTGTGCGGTATGCTTTTTCGTTCTCCTCGGAGTGTGATTTCCTCCATCTTTTTTCTATCCTCCTGCATTCTTGTTTCTCTTTCCTAAGGGCCTCGGTATACCATTTCTCCTGCTTAGCTGCAGGGAATTGTTTGAATGTTTTCAAGGGGGCAATTTTGTCAAAGGCTGTGGTAAGGGATTGTTGGAACATAGTTAGCTTGTGTTCAACCACTTCGGTGTCTCTAGTCTCGGGTTTTTCCCACGCCTTTTGTAACGTGTCCAGTGTGATTTTATGCCACTGTCTGCGTATGGAAGGGGGTAGGATTTTCTTGTGGGGACCTGCATTGGCTTGAAGAATTGTAAATTGAAGTAAGAAATGATCTGACCAATTAAGTTGGATGGGTTTATGACACAATATATTGTCAAAGTTGGTATAAATCAGGTCAATACAGTGTCCACCTTCATGGGTGGGATCCTGATTTTTTTGTGTCAGACCGATGGTGTTCATGTCGGTAGTCAGACTTTTAGCGCCTATGGAGTCAGTTTGGTCGGTATGAATATTAAAATCTCCAAGAAGGAGAAAATCCCCATTAGCCCGTATATAAGGGCCAAGCATCTCTAGGAGAGATGTAGAGAAATTGGGACAAGGAGGGGGTGGTCTATATATGAGTACTCCTTTACTAGCTTTTCTGTTTGGGAGAATAACTCTGAAAACCATAGTTTCCATCTCTTTGCAGCATTGTTTGTCCAAGATGTCTAGTTTGAGGGACTCTTTGTAAATTATGGCGATACCGCCACCTATTTTGTCAGGTCGGTCAGAGTGGTGAAATTTATATCCCAGAGGTACTCCCAATGCAATGGCAGATACCGTGTGGGGCTTTTGTGGTAGCTACTCATGTGGTTTATAGACGGGGGCGGGCTGGGAATGGCCGGTTTTTTATAGGGACAGGGGAAAGAGCCAAGTTTTGATACGTTTCCTGAATGGGAGGAGATGAGGGATATGGCGAATGTCGGCAGGCAGACTGTTCCATAGCTTGGCTGCAGCTACTCTGAACGATCTTCCTCCCATCCTGGCCTTCTTACATCTGGGCACTCTCGCGAGGCAAGCAGTTGTGGACCTAAGTGTTCTGGTGGGGGTATACCAGGAGAACAGACGTTGAAGAGGTCTGGGTCCTATTCCATGTAGTGCCTTGAAGACCAGGCAAAGGGCCTTGAAGGCAATGCGTTGCCTCAAAGGCAGCCAATGCAGCTCGGCCAGTGCGGCAGTGGCCGAGGATCTCCTGGTCCATCCCAGAGCCAGTTTGGCTGCTGCCGACTGGACTCGTTGGAGTCTGTCCAGTAGTGTCGCCGGAGATTCAAGCAGCAGGGCGTTGCAGTAGTCAAGGCGACTAAGAATAGTACACCTGACTACTAGTGCTCTGGCGGAGGATGGAAGCAGAGGCAAGACTTTGCGCAGTGAGCGCATAAGGCCGGTGCAGGTTGCGACTGTTCTTGAGACCTGTGTTTCCATGCTCAATTGATGGTTGAGCATGACGCCCAGGTTGCGAACGGTGGTAACTGGTGGGGGGTTGTTGGAGTTCTCCGGGGGCCAGAACTCAGCGGGCAGAGGGCGGGGTATGCGACTCGCAGGGCAGTACATCACCTCGGTCTTCGAGGAGTTGAACTGAAGTGAGTTCCGGTGCAACCAGCATGCCGTGTCTCGTAGGCAGTCGTGGAAGGCTTGTAAGGAGATGGAGTCTTCGCCTTCCCACGAGAGAAGGAGCTGTGTGTCGTCCGCATAGTTTACTGTGGTCATGTTGTGTGACTTAATTAACGTGACCAGAGGTTTTAAGTAAACGTTAAAAAGAATCGGACTGATAGAGGAACCCTGGGGGACACCGTGAGGGACCGGGGAGAAGACCGATTGGAAAGGGGGGAGGGAGACAGCTTGTTTTCTGTCGCTGAGGTAAGAGTGAAACCAGATCAGGGCCGTGCCGTCAATCCCTGCCGCTCTCAACCGCTGGAGCAGGACTCTATGATTGACAGTATCGAATGCGACAGACAAGTCAAGTAAAATGAGGGCCGCAGCTTGGCCCCTGTCTGCGCGCATTCGGAGCTCCTCCATGGCCGTGAGCACCGCGGTTTCAGTGCCATGGGCTGGGCGAAACCCAAATTGGAATTCGTCCAGAAAGTGGTGCTGCTCGAGGTGGGTTGAGAGGCATTTACTGACCCAGCGTTCGAGCACCTTCACTGGGAATGGCAGGAGTGATATGGGGCGGAAATTGGACAGACAGTCTGGATTTAGCGTGGGTTTCTTTAGCAGCGGGGTAATAAGCGCTTGCTTCCAGGAGCGGGGAACAACGCCACAGCTCAGGGATTGATTACAAATCAACCGAAGGGTGTGATATAGTTGGTGCCCACAGGTTTTCCATATTTTCGGTGGCAGAGGGTCAAGAGGGGATCCGGAAGTGATGCCCTGTGCTACTATTTCAAATTCTGCTTGAGAAATAAGAGGGAAAGCCAGCAATTTATTCGTGGGAGAACAGGTTGGCCTCAGAGATTCAGGGTTGGTGGAGTTGATTTCGGGGAGGGTGGAAAGAGTGGAAGACGGAGGTGTTGCCAGGTTATTAATAATAGTCTCGATTTTATCAGTGAAAAACTGAGCGAGGCTGTCACAAAGGGACTGAGAAGGGGGGATGGAATTTTTGACGCAGTCAGGGTGTAAGATATTGTCCAGAATCTGGAATATGCTTTTTGGGCTGTTGGCCGCATTGGTAATGGTAGAGCAGTAGTAGTTCGCTTTACTCTCTGCAATAGCGGACTTGTAGTCACGGAGTGCCTTCTTCCAGAGAATTTTATTGTTGTTACAGTATCCGTGTCTCCACTTTCTCTCGGCTTGTTTACAGGCTGATTTAAGGGTTTTCAAAGAATCGTTGTACCAAGGAGCCGAGGCTCTACCTTTCGGTTTACAGAGTTTAAGAGGGGCAGCAGAGTCCGCAAGGGAGGTAATTCTTGAGCTAAAGGACCTGTAGTTATCTTCCACTGAGTTGGTAATGGTGAAACTGTCTTCCACCTCGAAGATTCCGGTGGAGGTGCTGAGTTTTTCTAGCGCTTTCCAGTTTCGGTACGAAAATTGTGGGGGCGGGTGGGGTTTGGTTTTGCTTGTTGTAGCATTCTTAATGTAGAGTTTGATGAGCGAGTGGTCTGTCCAACTCATAGGCAGGATGTCACCTACTTGGGTTAGACCTGGGCTCTCCCTTGTGGGATAGTTCAATTATTCCGGCTTGCCCTAACGATAGTACCTCCCGGAGATGGGCGAATATAGGTATTCAGACAGTGGCAGATTTTTTAAATCCAGTTGGTATTACTACCTTTGAATGGCTTCAACAGAAATATACCATTCCTGCCACTGACTTTCTTAAATATTTTCACATTTCTACATATATTCGTGACTGCACTCCCAAAATTGAACTAAGCCACTTTCATTTTTTTTCTATTGTTGGGAAGCAATCTACCAGTATAGGTATCCTGTATGAAATGCTTATGGAAAATGTCAGAGATGATTTGGAGCGAGTAGAGCAAGCCTGGGCTCTAATGTTGACTAATCCAAATATAGACATTGATCTTTCATTAGCTTTATCATCAAAATTGTTTATTGCCTCCAACCTTAAAGCTCAATATTATAGAGTTATATATGACCTGTATTATACACCAGCCAAATTATTCTCATGGGGCCTGCGAGCTGATGATAATTGCCCAAGATGTAAACAACCTCAAGCAAATTTAATCCATATGTTTGCCGAATGCCCCAAATTAGACCTATTAAAAACGGTGATAATGAAATTTTGGGCCCAGGTTTTTGGACGGAATATAAAAGACTCAGTAACCCTTTATCTGATGGGCCATGACGATTCTCTGGGCCATAGCATCTAGGAGCAAAGATCCATGTTCTTAGCAACTGCAATTTTACGTATCATTCTTGCTGCCCGATGGAAAGATCTGGAGCCACCCACATTTCAGATGTGGCTTGGTCGTTTCCTCGCCACATATAAACAGGAGATTTCAATTTATAATACTAGGGGTAAAAAAACTAGACTTCTTGGGAACCAGATTTGGGCCCCAATTTCTAACTGGTATTCCAATGTGAAGTCGCCTACTCTGATTACTATATCTTGATTTGTTAAGATCATATTGTAGAAAATACGGTATCGAGTATATAATCTTGGATATGTTGATTTTTCTGGTTTGTCTTTTTCTATTTTTTCTAACAGCTGATGTAGATATTGATTAATAGGCATAATTACCCTGCTCTGATTCTTAATATTTCTGAAATATGTTAAATATGTCGATTAATTTTGTTTTACTATATTGTTTGACTGAATGTTGCTACAAAAAAAAATAATAAAAAAAAAAAGAAAGTCTCATATCGTTACATTTCTTTAATCTGTAGGAAATTCCTTGTCAGAATGACCTCTGTTGGGCCCTTCATAAGAGAGGACAGTCTGGAAGCCCTGTAGCAATCCACAAGTTTCTTCTTGGAAATTGCCAGGAAGGTTGTTAGAGGGTCATCCCATACAAAAACTAGTCCTATACTAGTCAGGGTAACCCCACAGAAGAGAAAATAAGGGTAGGTGTTTTGTCCCTGGATTCCCAGTTCTTTAAGAGCTTGTCTGTATGGGGTCTACTCTGGGGTCGACCAAATTCTCCTCCAGAAGAGAAGTCTTAAGGCAATGGTCTCTGAAATGGGGCACAGTCCTAGATCTAGTTGGAACGGAGTCAGGGGGTGCTAGGGGGAAGCATCAATAAGTCCCCCATGAATTAATTTTCTACCAATACAATGTCTTTAACAAACCCTTGTCCCCATAGCTCTGCCTCATAAGTAATGGCTCCAAGAGATTGGGTTTTGTATATTTCCATGAGGGTTAAGAGGCTTAGAGAATGTAGAACTATAGACCTTAGCCAGGCCACCTGTACTCTGTGCTAGTTTCAACCTCTGATTCCCTATGTGAAAGGCCCAGTCCATGTGCTCATTGATTGTAATCCCCAAATTCTCAAAAATGGCAGCCTTCTGCAGTAGAATTCCATTCAGCACGGGGTTGGTTCTGGTGGAATGCATGGAATTGAAAACCATAAATTTCGTCTTGGCATCGTTAATCTCAAGACCCCGCTCGATGCAAAATGAGTTAAACCCATTGAGTATCCTTTGAAATCCCCATGGGAGATTTTGATAGGAAGAGGGAATCATCAGTGAACATCAGGGTTGGACTTCTGGTAGAACAACACCTGGGAATGTCGTTGTCATTGACCTCATTTAAAGTATCCACCAACCCATTGATGTACAAACAAAATAGCATCGGGGCCAACACACAGCCCTGTTGTACACCCCTAGTTACTGGAAATTGTTCAGAAAGCTCCCCTAGTTTCCCACATCAAACCTGAGCATAGTTCTTCTCATGTAGCCTCATGATGATATTACAGAGGTAGGAGGGAACCCCATGTTGGATAGGACAGACCAGAATTTGATACTCGTAACTAGGTCACAAGCTGATTTTATATCTATGAAGATCAGACACAGACTGCCACCCTCCAGCACCTCTGTTTTCCAGTAGAGGAGTTGAGGCAGAATACCTGGTCAATGGTAGAAGTTTGGTTTCTAAAGTCTGCTTGTATAGAGCAAAGAGCATCATTGTCCTTTATGACCTCTATAGCCATTCTAGAGTGACCCTTGAGACAACCTTCTGTATCACATCTATGAGGATAATGCGCCTGTAATTCCCCAATAGAAGGAGGGAACCTTTCTTATACACAGGGATTATTTCAGCTGCACCATATAAGGGCACAGTGCAAACAACATCATACATACATAAAAAGATCATAAAAATAAATCACATCCAGATATCAATTTACATATAAAAAGAGAAACAAAAAATCAGTCTGTGACGCAGAGGTTGAACATTGTCGGGGAAAGGGGAGACCCCTGTGGAACACCGCATGTGAGATGAAAGCTGTCCGACTTCAGGCCATCCCAGAACAGCCTCTGCTCTCTTTTCCCCAAGGAGGACAGGAGGGCCAAGGTGGCTCCCCCTACCCCGATGTACCTCAGCCGCTGCACCAGAACTGTATGGTTCATGGTGTCAAATGCGGCTGATAGGTCCCCCCCTTGTCCATCACCCTTCGAATCTCTTCAGTAGCAAGAATTAAGGCAGATTTGGTGGAGTGGCGTGAGCGGAAACTGTGCTGGGAGGTACCCAGCAGACTATTTACATCCAAATAGTCGGTCAGCACTACATTCAATTGTTTTTCCAAGACTTGGGCCACAATTGGTAGGCCAGCAATGGGACGATAATTTTTTGGTTCATTGGGGTCCAGATTGGATTTCTTCAGAAGGAAGGAAATCAATACTTTTTTCCAGATTTCTGGGTAATGGCCAGATTCCAGGACTTGATTTAAGAGGGGAGTAAGATTGTCGTAAATCTCGTAGGCAACTTGATGCATAATGGAGGAAGGGAAGGGGTGGTAGGGGAACTGGATTTTATGGAAAGCAGTAGTTTTTGTGTTTCCTCGTTGGTTATTGGCTGAAAGCGGGATAATCAACAGTGGGTAGGTCCCATTTGTATTTGTATGTCCTGAGGTGCTGGGGCAGTAAAGAAATCATTGTAAATTCCTTGCACCATGTCTTGAAAATACCCGGCGAGTTTATTGCACAAGGTTTGATCGGGCTTAAAAGCATTTTCCTGTTGTGGCTTAGCTAGCAAGTTAACAAATTTACACAGTTCCTTTGTGGAGTTGCCGGCCTCCTTTATTTTGGTAGTGAAAAAAAGATTTTTGTGCCAGTGATTGCCTCCTTATATTGAGAAATAACTCAGTTATATGTGGATTTCATAGTGGCGTTGTAATCTTGTCTCCAAAAGCGCTCAGCTCTCCTGTAGTTGGTTCTTAGGCATTTAAGCTCTGGAGTGTACCAGGGTGATGATATCTTGGCTATTTTTACTGTCACAAGTTGTTTGGGGGCCACCTGATCGGCTGCTGATAGTAACCAGCCATTGAAACGGAGGGCTGCTACATTGTTATCTGTTTCTAGTGAAGCAGGGAAATGGCCAAAGGCCGACTCAAAGTCACTATCTTTGACTTTATTCCAGCGCCTGATGTGGACCTTCGTTGATTTGGCCGGCATGCAGAGATGCGGCTGTGTAACTCTGATGTTAAAATAAATAGCCTTATGATCTGTCCATGGCAAGGCTCACAGGTTGGTCAGAGTAATATCTGGATTGCTTGTGAAAATTCCGACTAATATATGTCCTGCCTGGTGTGTGGGTTCGGTTATGAGCTGGTTAAGGCTAAATGCCTCTAGATTGTCCAGTAGACTGATGGAGACAGAATTATTTTTAGATTCTAGATGGTAATTAAAGTCCCCAAGGATTGTGAGGAAAAGGGGATCAGTAGATGATTCCAGGAACGTCAAGAGGGCATGGGAGAATGCCGCATTGGTACCCGGCGGACGGTAGATTAGTATCCCCTGGAATGACGATAGGTTGTTTAATTGTATGCAGAAATGCAATGCTTCTGCAGGCAGAGCAGAGATTGCCTCCATGTGTACATTTAAATGGTCGCGATAAATGATTGCTATGCCCCCCCTTACTTATCTTCCTATCTTGTGAGAGGAAAGCGTAGCATGCTGGTACAGCAATATTTCAGTCTGGCGCTTATGTGATGTCTATCCAGGTTACGGTCACGAAGACTAAGTCTGGTG
This sequence comes from Lissotriton vulgaris, assembly GCF_964263255.1. Taxonomy (NCBI): domain Eukaryota; kingdom Metazoa; phylum Chordata; class Amphibia; order Caudata; family Salamandridae; genus Lissotriton; species Lissotriton vulgaris. The sequence continues at coordinate 309,436 of NW_028241407.1, read as the reverse complement.
TAGTGAGTTGGATTAGATCTTCTAGCTCGTGTTTATGCTTAACTACAGAGCGGGCATTGAGCAAAAGACACTTGGCAGATGCCATTGGTGTTGCCTTAGGGTCATTTTTGGTCCTGTGCGTGACTTTTTCCCTGCAGCCATTTTCTCTGTTTCTTTGGTTTACAGGCACATTATCGTCCCACCCTTTTCCTGGCGTGTTTGTAAACATAGGGGTCAAGGAGCCATCAGGGTTAATACAAAAGGAGCAGTCTGTGCAGCGAGCCCCGGCCCCACCCAGGTGCTGAGGGAGTATGTTGTGGGATGTGCACGTGTTTCCTCGCAGTTAGAGCAGTTTTTGCCTACCATATATATATGGGACCCAGTTCGGCCAGGGGGTTCTGGCGCTGGACGCGCTAAGGGCGCAGACAGGATTGCCTTTGGCGCGCCTAAATATACACCCGTTAAGGTCTGAATTTAATTTAAAAGCTAATTTATTAAAAATAAGCCTTAAGGTAGAATTAATTACTATCTAGGCCCCCTGCACGTAATATCAAAATCAAATGCCATGTCAGCATAAGACTAGTCTTCTTCACCCGAGAAGCCCTCTTTTCTAGTCAATATAAATTGTCCATCCCTTATTCTAGGAACCTTTTCCTAAAACACCATTTGAAAAAGAGGAATCTAGATACCGCAAATGTTGAAATTGTATTTCTGTATCTGGGGGTCTCCAGGTAGTTAGAGATCCCTAAGTTCCGGCAGATCTGTACTATCCACATATGTCTAACTCTTTTATATGCTGCACAAAGTAAAGTACATGTGCTTCAGTTTCTTCTGCTGTTCCACAGGAGGGACAATTCCGATCGAATTCCCTCAAACAGGCACTAGTAAATGTCCATAGGGGGAGCAAGTGATGCCTGAACTGCGCATACAACTTCCAGGCTAGTACTGACTGGATCTCATGTAAGAAAGTTTCATATCTTTAAATGTATTTAATCTGTAGGAAATTCATCGTCAGAATAACCTCTGTTGGGCCCTTCCTAAAAGAGGATAGTCTGGAAGCTCTGTAGCAATCCAAAGTGTCTTCTTGGAAATTGCCAGGAAGGTTGTTAGAGGGTCATCCCATAAAGAAACTCAGGGTGTTCCTAAGAGGAGAAAACCAGGGTAGGCTTTTGGCCCCTGGTATGGGATCTGCTCTGGGGTCGACCAGATTCTCCTCCTGAAGAGGAGAAGTCTTAAGGCAAGGGTCTCTGAAATGGGGCACAGCCCTAGATCTGGTTGGAGTGGAGTCAGTGGGTGCTAGGGGGAAGCATCAATAAGTCCCCCATGAATTTATTTTCTACCAATACAATGTCTTTACCAAACCTGTGTCCCCATAGCTCTGCCTCATAAGTAATGGCTCCAATGGATTGGGTTTTGTATATTTCCATGAGGGTTAAGAGGCTTAGAGAATGTAGAACTATAAACCTTAGCCAGGCCACCTGTACTCTGTGCTAGTTTCAACCTCTGATTCCCTATGTGAAAAGCCCAGTCCATGTGCTCATTGATTGTAATCCCCAAATTCTCAAAAATGACAGCCTTCTCCAGTAGGATTCCATTCAGCACGGGGTTGGTTCTGGTGGAATGCATGGAATTGAAACGTTAATCTCAAGACCCCGCTTGATGCAAAATGAGTTAAACCCATTGAGTATCCTTTGAAATCCCCATGGGAGATTTTGATAGGAAGAGGGAATCATCAGTGAACATCAGGGTTGGAATTGTGGTAGAACAAAACCTGGGAATGTCATTGTCATTGACCTCATTTAAAGTATCCACCAACCCATTGATGTACAAACAAAATAGCATCGGGGCCAACACACAGCCCTGTTGTACACCCCTAGTTACTGGAAATTGTTCAGAAAGCTCCCCTAGTTTCCCACATCAAACCTGCGCATAGTTCTTCTCATGTATCCTCATGATGATATTTCAGAGGTAGGTGGAAACCCCATGTTGGATAGGACAGACCAGAGTTTGATACTCGTAACTAGGTCACAAGCTGATTTTATATCTATGAAGATCAGACACAGACTGCCACCCTCCAGCACCTCTGTTTTCCAGTAGAGGAGTTGAGGCAGAATACCTGGTCAATGGTAGAAGTTTGGTTTCTAAAGTCTGCTTGTATAGAGCAAAGAGCATCATTGTCCTTTATGACCTCTATAGCCATTCTAGAGTGACCCTTGAGACAACCTTCTGTATCACATCTATGAGGATAATGCGCCTGTAATTCCCCAATAGAAGGGGGGAACCTTTCTTATACACAGGGATTATTTCAGCTGCACCATATAAGGGCACAGTGCAAACAACATTATACATACATAAAAAGATCATAAAAATAAATCACATCCAGATATCAATTTACATATAAAAAGAGAAACAAAAAATCAGTCTAAAATAAAAATTGGCAAATACTGCCCCCAACTAAATCCCAATACCAGAGACAAAAACCCCAATAAGAGAGACCTTAGAAAAACTGCTCCTATAGGGCCCGCTATGTCGTCCAAGTTGTATGTATTTTTTCCATTCATTCATACTATTTGGTCTTTGTTTCGGGTCTTAAAAACCATAAAAATTAATCAACCATTTAAAGCACATATTTATGTTCATATGCTTGTATAGCGCTCGAACGCCCTTGCGCCTTGGCGCTGAGTGTGTGGACAGGAATGGTGCACCATGCCTGATGGAGGCCTATGCAGATGTAAACAACAAGGTTTTCAAGCTCTTACTGAAAAGCTGTAAGTTGGGTTGGATCTTCATCGGTAGTGGCAGTTTGTTCCAGAGCTTTGCCGCACATTGTGATATTGCCATACCCCCCCATCTTGCCCGTCGGGTCTTTGCAATCTTAATGAGGCCCAAGCTGGCAGATCTGAGGGTATGTGGCGGGATATATGGTGGGAACAGTTTTTTGATGTCTTCAGCCCCATCACCATATATTGCCTTGTACACAAGGCTGAGGCACTTGAACTCTACGCGCTGTTTGACTGAAAGCCGGTGGAGTGATTTAATTTCGGCAGAGGTTGACTGTCCTTTGGGAATGCCCAGGAGTAGTCTCGCTGCGGCATTTTGCAGAAAATTTAGTTTTCTGATTTGGATTTTGCCAATGCCCAAAAATAAGGCATTACAATAGTCCAACTTAGATTGTAAAAGTGCTACCATCACCGTCTTTTGAAGCTCTAGAGGGATGTATGGAAAACATTCCTCAGAGTTTTTAATAAGAGAAAGCAGGATGAAGTGAGGCTGTTTACCTTGGTGCCAAAATTCAGTTTGTCATTGAAGATGATCCCTAGGTTCTGACCTTTTTTACCGGGCCGGGGCATTCTCCGGCCTCAGTTGGCCACCAGGATCTGTTCCACAGGGGCTGGCCCGGGCCGAATTCCATCACCTCTGTCTTGTCTGTATTAATTTTCAGGAAGCTATGGCTCATCCGGGTCATAATCTCCTTGAGACAGACATGGAACCTGGCTGCTGTAGTCGCAGGCTGATTGGTGATAGAGATGACTAGTTGTGACTCGAGTCATCAACATAGGAGACCAGGACGAAACCATGCTTCCTGATAAGGTTGGCCAGTGGTGCGACGAAGAGGTTGAACATTGCCGAGGAAAGGGCAGACCCCTGTGGAACACCGCATGGGAGATGAAAGCTGTCTGACTTCAGGCCATCCCAGGACAGCCTCTGCTCTCTTTTCTCCAAGAAGGAGGACAGGAGGGCCAAGGCAGTTGCCCCTACCCCCATGTCCCTCAGCCGCTGCACCAGAACTGTATGGTTCACGGTGTCAAACGCAGCTGATAGGTCCCCCCCTCGTCCATCACCCTTCGAATCTCTTCAGTAGCAAGAATTAAGGCGGATTTGGTGTAGTGGCGTGAGCGGAAACCGTGCTGGGAGGTACCCAACAGATTATTTACATCCAAATAGTCGGTCAGCACTACATTCAATTGTTTTTTCAGGACTTTGGCCACAATAGGTAGGCCAGCAATGGGACGATCATTTGTTTGTTCATTGAGGTCCAGATTGGATTTCTTCAGAAGGGATGAAATCAATACTTTTTTCCAGATTTCTGGGTAATGACCAGATTCCAAAACTTGGTTTAAGAGGGGGGTAAGATTGTCGCAAATCTTGTGGGCAACCTGATGCATAATGGAGGAAGGGCAGGGGTCAGTAGGGGAACTGGATTTTATGGAAAGCAAAGGTTTTTGTGTTTCCTCGTTGGTTATTGGCTGAAAGCGGGATAATCTACAGTGGGTAGGTCCCTTTTGTATTTGTATGGCCTGAGGTCCTGTGGCAGTTATGAAATCATTGTAAATTCCTTGCACCTTGTCTTAAAAATACCCGGCGAGTTTATTACACAAGGTTTGATCGGGCTTAAAAGCATTTTCCTGTTGCGGCTTAGCTAGCAAGTTGAAAGATTTAAAAAGTTCCTTTGTGCAGTTGCCAGCCTCCTTTATTTTGGTAGTGAAAACAAGTTTTTTTGTGGGAGTGATTGCCTCCTTATATTGAGAAATAACTAAGTTATATGTGGATTTCGTAGAGGTGTTGTAGTCTTGTCTCCAAAGGTGCTCAGCTCTCCTGTAGTTGGTTCTTAGGCATTTAAGCTCTGGAGTGTACCAGGGTGATGATATCTTGGCTCTTTTTACTGTCACAAGTTGTTTGGGGGCCACCTGATCGGCTGCTGATAGTAACCAGCCATTGAAACGCAGGGCTGCTACGTTGTTATCTGTTTCTAGTGAAGCAGGGAAATGGCCAAAGGCCGACTCAAAGTCACTATCCTTGACTTTATTCCAGCGCCTGATGTGGACCTTCGTTGATTTGGCCGGCATGCAGAGATGCGGCTGCGTAACTCTGATGTTAAACTAAATAGCCTTATGATCTGTCCATGGCAAGGCTCACAGGTTGGTCAGAGTAATATCTGGATTGCTTGTGAAAATTCCGACTAATATATGTCCTGCCTGGTGTGCGGGTTCGGTTATAAGCTGGTTAAGGCTAAATGACTCTAGATTGTCCAGTAGTCTGATGGTGTCAGAATTATTTTTAGATTCTAGATGGTAATTAAAGTCCCAAAGGATTGTGAGGAAATGAGGATCAGTAGATGATACCAGGATCGTCAAGAGGGCATGGGAGAACGCCGCATCGGTACCCGGCGGACAGTAGATTAGTATCCCCTGCAATGAAGATAGGTTGCTTAATTGTATATAGAAATGCAATGCTTCTGCGGGCAGAGCAGAGATTGCCTCCATGTGTACGTTTAAATGGTTGTGATAAATGATCGCTATGCCCCCCCTTACTTATTTCTCTATCTTGTGAGAGGAAAGAATAGCCTGCTGGTAGGGCAATATTCCAGTCTGGCGCAGATGTGAGGTCTGTCCAGGTTACGGTCACGAAGACTAAGTCTGGTGTAGTGAGTTGGATTAGATCTTCTAGCTCGTGTTTATGCTTAACTACAGAGCGGGCATTGGGCAAAAGACACTTGGCAGATGCCATTGGTGTTGCCTTAGGGTCATTTATGGTCCTGTGTGTCACTTTTTCCCTGCAGCCATTTTCTCTGTTTCTTTGGTTTACAGGCACATTATCGTCCCACCCTTTTCCTGGCGTGTTTGTAAACATAGGGGTCAAGGAGCCATCAGGGTTAATACAAAAGGAGCCGTCTGTGCAGCGAGCCCCGGCCCCACCCAGGTGCTGAGGGAGTATGTTGTGGGATGTGCACCTGTTTCCTTGCAGTTTGAGCAGTTTTTGCCTTCCATATATATGGGACCTAGTTCAGCCAGGTGTTCTGGCACTGGACGCGCTAAGGGCGCAGACAGGATTGCCTTTGGCGCGCCGAAATATACACCCGTTAAGGTCTGAATTGAATTAAAAAGCTAATTTATTAAAAATAAGTCTTAAGGTAGAATTAATTGCTATCTAGTCCCCCTTCACGTAATATCAAAATCAAATGCCATGTCAGCATGAGCCTAGTCTTCCTCATCCGAGAAGCCCTCTTTTCTAGTCAATATAAATTGTCCATCCCTTATTCTAGGAACCTTTTCCTAAAACACCATTTGAAAAAGAGGAATCTAGATACCGCAAATGTTGAAATTGTATTTCTGTATCTGGGGGTCTCCAGGTAGTTAGAGATCCCTAAGTTCCTGCAGATCTGTACTATCCACATATGTCTAACTCTTTTATATGCTGGACAAAGTAAAGTACATGTGCTTCAGTTTCTTTTGCTGTTCCACAGGAGGGACAATTCTGATCGAATTCCCTCAAACAGGCACTAGTAAATGTCCGTAGGGGGAGCAAGTGATGCCTGAACTGCGCATACAACTTCCTGGCTAGTACTTAATTGATCTCATGTAAGAAAGTTTCATATCTTTAAATGTATTTAATCTGTAGGAAATTCCTCGTCAGAATAACCTCTGTTGGGCCCTTCCTAAAAGAGGATAGTCTGGAAGCTCTGTAGCAATCCACAAGTGTCTTCTTGGAAATTGCTAGGTAGGTTGTTAGAGGGTCATCCCATAAAGAAACTCAGGGTGTTCCTAAGATGAGAAAACCAGGGTAGGCTTTTGGCCCCGGGTATGGGATCTGCTCTGGGGTCGACCAGATCCTCCTCCTGAAGAGCAGAAGCCTTAAGGCAATGGTCTCTGAAATGGGGCACAGCCCTAGATCTAGTTGGAGCGGAGTCTGTGGGTGTTAGGGAGAAGAATCACTAAGACCCCAATTAATTTGTTTTCTAACAATACAATGTCTTTACCAAAACTGTGTCCCCTTAGCTCTGCCTCGTAAGTAATGGCTCATTGAGAGTAATCCCCAAATCCTCAAAGATGACAGCCTTCTCCAGTAGGATTCCATTCAGCACGGGGTTGGTTCTGGTGGAATGCATGGTATTGAAAACCATAAAGTTCATCTTGGCAACGTTAATCTCAAGACTGCGCTCGATGCAAAATGAGTTAAACCCATTGAGTATCCTTTGAAATCCCCACGGGAGATTTTGTTAGGAGGAAGGAATCATCAGTGAACATCAGGGCTGGAATTTTGGTAGAACAAAATCACCACCGACCAGATCTCCTCATCGCTCCTTCTAAACACCCCAGCCCACTCCTCGGACCCAAACCTAGCCGCCGCCAACTTCACCCTATGGTTATCCAACACCGCCGACACCTTAGCACCACTGAAAAAACGCCAAAGCAAACCTGGCAACAAGAAGGCCTCATGGTTCAACGATGATCTTAAGAAGTCCAAGAAACTCTGCTGCACCCTTGAAAAAGCGTGGAAAAAAGACCCAACCACCAGCACCAAGGACGCCTTCAAAAACGCCACCCGCACTCACCACCAACTAATCCGAAAGGCCAAGAAAACAGCATTCAAGGATCGACTTGACAACAACGCCCACAACAGCAAGGAACTTTTCAACATCGTCAAGGAGTTTTCCAATCCCTCGGCCAACTCCAACGACATCACCCCCTCTCAAGCCCTCTGCGACTCCCTAGCCTCATTCTTCCACAACAAGATTGCAGACATCCACAACAGCTTCGACAACCAACCCGGAGCCCAACCCACCCAACCACATGCTGAACACTCTCCCCCCGCGAACACCCTTAACGACTGGAACCCAATCTCCACTGAGGACACCATCCGCCTAATGAACTCCATCCATTCAGGATCCCCCACAGACCCATGCCCTCACCACATCTTCAACAAAGCAGACTCCGTCATAGCACCGCACCTCCGAGACGTCATCAACTGCTCCTTCAACTCCGCCACCTTTCCAGAAAACTGGAAACACGCTGAACTCACCGCCCTTCTGAAAAAACCCACAGCGGACCCCACCGAACTCAAAAATTACCGCCCCATCTCGCTCCTCCCATTCCCGGCCAAAGTCATCGAGAAAGCTGTCAACAACCAGCTCGCCGCTTTCCTCGAAGCCAACAAATCCCTCGACTCCTCACAATCTGGCTTCCGAGCAAAACACAGCACTGAGACCGCCCTCATCGCAGCAACAGACGACATTCGAACTCTACTGGACAATGGAGACACAGTCGCCCTCATCCTCCTCGACCTCTCTGCAGCATTCGACACTGTCTGCCACAGCACCCTTTTACAACGCCTCACCAACATCGGAATACATGGAAAAGCACTTGAATGGATCACTTCGTTCCTCACCGGAAGAACGCAGAGAGTCCGCCTTCGACCATTCAAGTCCGAGGCCACCGAAGTCATCTGTGGCGTACCACAAGGATCCTCTCTCAGCCCCACCCTCTTCAACGTATACATGAGCCCCCTCGCGACCATCGCCCGCCAACACAACCTCAACATCATCTCTTACGCGGATGACACTCAACTGATCCTTTCTCTCACCAAGGACCCCATCACCGCCAAAACTAACCTACACGAAGGAATGAAAGAAGTTGCTGAATGGATGAAACACAGCCGCCTGAAACTGAACTCAGATAAAACAGAAGTCCTCATCCTAGGTACTTCCCCCTCTGCATGGGATGACTCTTGGTGGCCGGAAGCCCTTGGAAAAGCACCCATCCCGACAGACCACGCACGGAACCTAGGCGTTATCCTGGATTCTTCCCTTTCAATGAACAGACAAGTCAGCGCCGTATCCTCATCTTGCTTCAACATTCTTCGCATGCTCAAAAAAACATTTCGATGGATCCCCACCGAAACCAGGAAAACAGTCACCCATGCTTTGGTCACGAGCCGACTGGACTACGGAAACACCCTCTACGCAGGCACTACCGCTAAACTCCAAAAGAAACTCCAACGAATCCAAAACGCCTCAGCCAGAATCATATTAGACATCCCACGCAACGAACACATCTCTGGTCACCTGAAAGACCTCCACTGGCTACCCGTCAATAAGAGAATCACTTTCCGACTGCTAACCCACGCACACAAATCACTCTACGACATCGGACCAGAATGCCTCAACTCAAGACTGTCCTTCTACACCCCCTCCCGCCAACTACGTTCCTCCAGCCAAGCCCTCGCCACTGTACCTCGCATCAACAAGACCACCATGGGAGGCAGATCCTTCTCTTACCTGGCTGCTAAAACATGGAACTCACTCCCCACTCACCTTCGCCTTACCCAGAACCACCTAGCTTTCAGAAAGCAACTTAAAACGTGGATATTTGACAAGTAATCCTCCCCCCCCTCCTTAGCGCCTTGAGACCCTCTGGGTATGTAGTGCGCTATATAAATTCTCTGACTTGACTTGAACAAATCCTTGGAATGTCGTTGTCATTGACCTAATTTAAAGTATCCACCAATCCATTGATGTACATACAAAACAGTGTCGGGGCCAACACACAGCCCTGTTGTACACCCCTAGTTACTGGAAATTGTTCAGAAAGCTCCCCTAGTTTCGCTCATCAAACCTGTGCATAGTTCTTCTCATGTAGCCTCATGATGATATTACAGAGGTAGGTGGGAACCCCATGTTGGATAGAACAGACCAGAGTTTGGTTCCCGTAATTAAGTCAAAAGCTGATTTTAGATCTACGAAGATCAGACACAGACTGCCACCCTCCAGCACCACCGTTTTCCAGTAGAGGAGTTTGAGGCAGAATACCTGGTCAATGTTAGAAGTTTGGTTTCTAAAGTCTGCTTGCAAAGAGCTAGGAGCATCATGGTCATTTATCCACTCTATAGCCATTCTAGAGTGACCCTTGAGACAACCTTCTGTATCACATCTATGAGGATAATGCACCTGTAATTCCACAATAGAAGGGGGAACCTTTCTTATACACAGGGATTATTTCAGCAGCAGCCCAGGTCTCCGCGACGGGCATACCACCCAATACAGCATTGAAGATGACTAGCAAGTAGGGGCCCCAGACATCAGGTTCCGAGAGATACACGTCCGCAGGTATCTTATTGATTCCAGGCTCCTTGTGAGGGACCATGCTTGAGATAGCTCTACATACTTCCTCAAGAGAAACCATGGGGAGGTCCTCATTAGCCTTTATACCAACCTGGTTCAAGGCATATGTTTGATGGTCTGCATTGTTCACCATCTCTACCTCAGGGGGATCCTGGACATCATAAAGTGAATGAAAGAGATCATTCCAGGCTTCGGACGCAATGCTAGGCTCTAGATTGTTTCTCCCTTCCCGATTGCCGATGGTGACTATATTCCAGAATGCGCTTGGATCTTTCTGTTTAAGGGCCTGTCTTGGTCTGTTTGGTGGCATCCTTATACATAATTCTAACACTTCTGAACCAAGTTTTGTCCTTAGATTATATTGCTATTATTAGGATAGATTTTATTTTTCTCCAGTGCACGTTATACCGGGATCGAATAATTTGTTTGTTCTCTCTGGACCTTCCCCTAGCATCAAAAAGGTTCCTCAGTGCAGCTACACAAAATGAGTGGATCGCGGCCACTTCCTTGAACCTGTTTCCTGTATTTGTTGCCTGCATACAAGCACTCAGGTCTTCCATGGAAGTCCCCATAATGTTGCAAATTATGGTAATAGATATAGGGGACTCCTGTATTTTGACCCAATGGATGCATCTCCGTGATGTTGACAGAAGCAATCTAGCATCGAATGGGTCCTTGTGTTTCCCCTGTATATTCCCATCTTGCACTAGCAGGTATAATACTGAGCCATAATGGTCGCTATCATGGCGTGGTAAAATACCAAAATCTAGTACTGAGTCCACATTTTTGCATCCACTAACACATAATCAATTATGGACATGGACCTGGCCCGATTAAACACAGGGTTGCCACATTTATCTGATGTTGCTTGCCCGTTGAAAGCCATTAGAGGGGTACAGTTGTAGCAGGTATTGCCCACTGCCTAACTTCTTCATCTAAGGACTCGCTCAGTCTAATGCACAGTGGCTCAAAGTGGCAATTAAAGTCACCCCCTATAATCTTGAGGTTGTGCTATGTGAGGGAAAGACAGGAGAATTGATAATTGCTCCACTGGTGGGGATGCTTGACTCCTACTGACTGTTCTTGAGAATACATTAACCAAAACTAGAGTTCTAGCAGAGGTGAATCTCAGCAATACACACAGAAGGTCATGGGACCCCATCTCAATCTCCCTTGCTGAGCAACCTAAATAGGTGGCAATTCAGATTGTAAGCCCCCGAGGCTCCACCTCGCACTGCAGGCACAGCAGGTTTGGAAAAGCTCACATAACCTGCTCGCCTTAACTCCTCCATTGCCTAGGTTTTCTGGAATAATATTAAATCATATTTGTCTATGAAGGTCCCCCATTTACTGCAATCTAGCTTGCTCCTAAGACCCGCTGCATTCCAAGATGCAACTTTTATGGTATTTGTGAGAAGTTGGCCTGATATATGATGTTTACAATTCTGGAACCACCTTGTATCAGTCCAAACAATCCCCTTATGGTGTCTGGTTGTAAGTCAACCTTATAGACAAGCTATCTTAATGGTAGCATGGACTAAGCAGCCTTAAAGGCTAAACTCAAGAGGTTGTGCTAAGCGAGCTGTTTTACCAATCACAATCCTGTAATATCAAATGAAAGGACACCACACAAGTATATATTATAAAAATATATGTGTTTATTTCTAAAATAATCCCCAGTACTCTTTATGAGCAAAGGGGCACAAGCGTTAAATCAAAAGCAGAATATAACATACAAAGTTGCACAATTATGGATGAGGGCGGGTGGCCACTCAAACCATATATTAAGAAAGTGGTATAAGAGATACCAATCGAACAGTGGTAAGGCCTAGGGCCTAGAGAATCGCTGGGAGCAGTCAGGACTAGCAATGCTGAAGTCGGGAAAAGCCCGCTGGATTTGGGTGCAACGCTTAAAGCGCGGCTTGCACCAATGCAATGTCAATGGTGCGTAAAAGTTACACAAAGAGAGTTTAAAGATACTTCCGCTGAACCTAGAAGGACGAAACTTTAGACACAGACCCTAGAGGTGTGTACCAGTGTGGGAACACTGGCGTTGCAATGTTACCTCACCCACAGGAAGCGGGTGCGTAGGGTCGAAGTGGCGTCGGGTTTCGTCACGCAGGCTCTGGGTGCTTGAAGCTAAAGATGCTGCAGGCGATGTGAAGGAGAAGTGTCCGGTGTGATCCAAGGGTGGATCAGAGTCGTAAAGTACCTGAAAGCAGAGGGGACAATGTTCAAAGTCACTGACCAGTGACCACCGTGGAACCAGATTGGAACCAGGCAAAGTCGGGTGCAAACAGGTGATGAGGTGTTGCTTCTCTCTGCAGCCACGTGGACACGAAGAGGTCAAGGGCGTCCAGGAGTCGATCACGAGCTGCCCACAAAGGTTTCAGCTGATGGCGGTGTCGGCAACTTGATTGGAGCAAACATGCCTTGGCTAATGCAAGCCACGCAGAAAGTGAAAAAGGCTTATTACTCAGACCAGCAAGGTCAGAGCGGGTGCTCCTTTCTACAGGAGCGAGGGCAAGCCTGGAGCAACCAGACCCGCAGTGTAAATTGTAGGTTTCGTTGCCAAGATGGCCGCTGACCACGTGGCAAGTGGCCGGGATGGCGCGTCAAGTGGCACAAAGCAAAAGGGCCCCAAGCAGATCATGGAGATGCTGGAGGGCTGATCTTTGGTGCAAATGCTGCTCGGTTGTGGGGCTTCTCAAACCCCAAAGCACAGAGTCGAGGGTTCCTCAGATGCTGCGCAGTCAGCGTCTCAGGGGTCTTCCAAGATGTCCAGTCCCACGTCTCTCGGTGCCTCCACGGGTCCCTTCTTTGCAGGGACTGTGGATTGGGCTGTGAAAAGTCTGGGAGCCTGGGTCTTGTCAGGCTTTGCACTCGGGCTCCGGCGGGAGGCGGCGGCAAAGCAGACGTCGAGGTGCTGGATGGTGCCTGTGTTCACAGGGTGACCCCTCCTAGGCCACAAGGGAGATGCTCTTCAGTCTTCTATTCATCAGAATGTCAAAGTCCAGTCGTCTTCTTAGTTTAAAGTTGATTCAGGATGATCTGAGTGCTTTGGCACTGCTCCCATTCTTATACCAATCTTGGGGGCTGGATATCCTGCTAGGTCCCCTCCTATGGGTGGGACCCAGGAAGGGGGTGGTTACACCCCTTTCCCTTTGTCCAGGTCGCACTGGAGCTGGGGCTGGTGTGCCCCAGAACCGGTTTGGCCAGATTATGCAAGGGGAAGCCTTGTGCTCCCCAGGCACTGTCTGGTTTCTTTCAAACCTCCCTGCTATAATCCACTATCTCCTGTCTGGGGTGGTGTGACACCTCCCTGCGACAGGAAAGCCTTTGTCCAGGCCACCTCTGCTGAGTTTCGGTCAGCAGCAGGAGATCAGACATGTGTCTGTGGCAGAAGCATCCATTTTGTGGATCTGAGGCTCTTTTAAAAATCAACCGCGTTTTAGCAAAGTAACATGTCGTCTCCCTCTAGAGGGGTGGAATGCTATCCCCGTCGACAGAACTGTCGAGGGGATAGTATTCCAAATCATATGACACCTTACACGACATGTTTTGATAAAGCCAAACCAAAGTTAACATATAACCGCGAGGATTATAATGCACTTAATAGTATATGGTTTGGCATTATCCCGGAATAGCTAAGGGAATTGGTCCCGACAGCTGCAGACAGGCTCAGCTCATGCTAGAGTCCCATCTCACATTAAACCACGCACTCTGCCTCCAGGATTGTTAAGGCCTGCCATAGGAGTGCTTATAGGTTTATATGTGTCCAGTTAGGTTTAGATATAGGTGTACTATATCTAAGCAAGGGGTAATTACACCACCTTGCCCCAGCTTAGTGATCAGCCAGTTGTGTCAATTTTAGATAGCCAGCCAGGGGTGGCAAAAGATATGCTGCAGCCCCTGGTAGGCCTTGGATGCACCTATGCCCTGGGCACCTATAGTGCTCTGTACAGGGGCTGATAAGGTGACCCAAGCCAATCTAATTATGCACCTAGGGTACATTGAATCCATTTTACAGAGAGAGCAGATAGCCTGGGGCCCTGATTAGCAGGGAACCAGGCCAACTAAGTCGAAAACCAGCTAAACACAAGGCAAAAAAATCTGGGGTAACCATAGTCAGGTAGCCACCTTCCTACACAACCCCCCCAAATGAAAGGAGATAAGGCTATCCTTGGCCAGGTAAGCCTATATTGCCTGAGTGGCCATATAAGGAAGTACCTGCACTAGCATGGGTACCCCCTGTCTCATGGTCCACTAAGCAGTCCCTCACCCTTTGGGTATTAGAGGGTCTCCACCATAGGGAATCACTACCTTGGGTGTGTGTAAGCAAAGTTAAAGGCTGGTTTGGATATGGAGTATTGAAGTGAGGCTCCACTACTTTGGGGCTCAGCTTCCTCCAATTATCTTCCACCATGTGTGCCTTTCTTTCTTCAACTGAGTTGCGCTGTGCTCTCAGGGTCAGCCTCTGGCTACGTAAATCTGGAGGCCGGGTCCCTCTGTTTGGCTTGCTGGAGGGACAGTTCAGGTTTGGGCCCTTAGGGTCCCAGGTTTGGCTGCGCCCAACAGAATCCATCTGTGGGAGGTCCCTATCTACTTTTAAGGGGGCTCCCTCAGGAGTTTTTAAAGTTTTCACCTCACTAGGGCTACTAGTTTTGGTGCCCTCAATCTGTTGATGGGGGTGCTTTATTTGACAGGGGGCCCTCTGGGTCTCACTGTCCTTCTTGTCCTCTGCAGCCCTGGGCTGACTAAGGCAAGGTAAAGAGGGGCAGGTTACCTGCTCCAGACTGGGTCCCACCCAAGAAGGGTCCACTGCCATCAGAGGCTCTGTCAGGCCAGGCCTAACAACCTCTGGGACAGCTCCTTCATCAGGGGTAAGATCAGTTCCCTGAGGAGGCTGATCCTGTCCTAATGTCTGGTGAGTAGGAGATTTCTCTTCCTCCTCCATGCTCTCAGTTTGGGTGGAGTGATCCATCATTTCAGGCTTCACAACACACATACCGGTTTGAGTTTGGGCTGTGGCCATCACAGCCCCACCAACCTTTTCAGGAGGAGACTCAGTTTGGGTTTCTGCTGTTAACATAACAGCTTTGCTATTCTGTTTAGGAAGAGCTTCTGCTAAAGATGGGGCACAGAGTTGCTCAGCCCTCCCAACCTTTTCAAGAAGGACATCTTGGGTTGGGGCTGTAGCCATTACAGCTCCACTAACCTTTTCATTGGAGTTTACCATTCTAGAATGGATTTCCTGTTCAACCTCAGCCCAGACTGAGATTTCTAAATCATTACCAAGTAGGCAGTCTACAGGCAAGTTGGATGGCACTGCCACTCTCTTTGGGCCAGTGACACCTCCCCAGCTGAGACTTACTACTACCATGGGATGATTTGTTTGGATTCCATCAATGTTTGTTACCTGGTATGTGGCACCAGGTAAAAGTTGCTTAGAGGGGACTATACAGTCAGCCACCATGGTGATGCTAGCCCCTGTGTCTCTAAATGCTTCCACTTTCAAACCATTGATGATGGGTTCTTGTCTATATCTGCTCAAGGTATTTGGGCAATCAGAGAAGTTGGCAAACCCCATGCCAGTCTCATAGACAAGATTATTGGGTTATGGGGACCTGGATAGGCCAGGGTCCACCTGTGCTCCAAAAGTAAACCCACCCAGATTCCTGGGTGTGCTCCCACTTCCTGGGGGATTACTGCTGACAGTAACAGGAGGTGTTGGAGCTGGCTTTGGAGGTATATTCTCTTTATTGCCATTCTTGGGACAACAGTTGTCTGTTTTGTAATGCCCAACCTATTTACAGGTATGACAATAAGGCTTTTTCTGGGTAGATGAAGTGTCTTGGGACCCACCCCCATCCTTGGAGTTTTGGGGCCCTGGGGAAGTCTTTTCTTTACTTTTATCCCCACCCTTATCTTGAGGCTTGGTAGACTCCTTCTTCTGGTTATGGTCCTGATTCTTAGGCCTAATCCTGGTTCTGACCCATTTATCTGCCCTCTTTCCCAATTCTTGGGGAGAGGTCAATTCTGAGTCCACCAGGTGCTGGTGTAAGAGCTGGGTCTGACAATTACTTAGGATCTGCTCCCTCATAATCAAATTATACAATCCTGTGAAGTCATGTACTTTGCTGCCATATAGCCAACCCTCCAGAGCCTTAGTTGCACAATCTACAAAATCAGTCCAGTCCTGAGTCTGTGTCTTCTGGGTGTCTCTGAACTTCAACCTGTACTGTTCAGTGGTTAAGCCAAACCCATCTATTAGAGCACTCTTCAGGACTTTGTAGTTTTTAGCATCCTCATGTCTGACAGTGAGGAGCTTATCTCTCCCTTTCTCTGAAAAGGAGTACCATAAGATTGCTGCCCACTGTTCCTCAGGAACCTGCTGTACCATGCAGGCTCTCTCAAGAGCATTTATCCACGTGTGGATGTCATCCCCTTCTGTGTAGGGGGGCCACAATCTTTGTCAGGTTTCTAGTATTATATGACCTGTCTTTCTCTCTAGGAGTTATGTTGCTGCCACCAGTGGCATCTAAGCCACACATTTTCTGTTCCCTTGCTAAAGCAAGTTTAGCTTGGGCCAGGGCTAACTTTTCCCTCTCTATCTGGAGTTCTACAGCCCTCATCCTGGCCTTATGCTCTCTTCTCTGGGGAGAAGTCATTTCCCTTTGAGACGTTCTTGAGACAGTAGAAATGTGAGAATCCACTGAGGGAGATCTCACCCTTCTATTGCCTGGAACAGTTCTGCTTTGTACTCTGGGGAGGTGCTGGCCCTCTCCATTTCCAAGTAGGTCCAAGTTGGTTTGGCTAAGCCTCCCCACATGTACCTGGTTATCCCCTTGATCCTGATCCTCAGGCTCATCTACTTCTGAGCCCTCTTCCTCCTCTTCCTCCTCTTCCTCCTCTTCTTTTTCCTCTTCTGGAGTATTCTCATTCTCAGGGGTGTTCACTCCATCTCCGAACTCTAAGGGAGCTGCACTCGCCTTATCTAAGTCATCCTTTTCCAGGATGGCTATCAGGGTAGGAATGGTGGGGTGTCTGCCCCTTTTTAGCCCCCTTGCAATGCACAAGGCACTCAAGTCTTTGTGGCTAAGTTAGTCATAACTGGAAGTTGCCTTGGTAGGGTCAACTGTCGCAGGGACAGAGCCTGAAGCTCCACCTGCGTCAGACATGATTGCTAGTGAGGTGCAAGTGATGCACTTACCTACACTAAGTGTTTCCCTACTGTACCTTGCTAGTGAGTTGTAGTCAGGGTGTGCTAATCCCTTTAATCTACAACTACTAAGTTCAGTAGAACTTAATATGCTAAGCTTTTGATTTATATGTACCTAAGGTACTTGATGTGATCTTTCAATTTGATAAAAAGATTGCAATGGTAAAACAACAGCAAGCTCAAATCCGCACCGCTGCGCACCAATGTGAGAAGTTGGCCTGATATAAGATGTTTCCAATTCTGGAACCACCTTGTATCAGTCCGAACAATCCCCTTATGGTGTCTGGTTGTAAGTCAACCTTATAGACAAATGCTATCTTAATGGTAGCATAGACTAAGCAGCCTTAAATGCTTAACTCAAGAGGTCGTGTTAAGCGAGCTGTTTTACCAATCACAATCCTGTAATATCAAATGAAAGGATACCACACAAGTATATATTATAAAAATATATGTGTTTATTTCTAAAATAATCCCCAGTACTCTTTATGAGCAAAGGGGCACAAGCGTTAAATCAAAAGCAGAATATAACATACAAAGTTGCACAATTATGGATGAGGGCGGGTGGCCACTCAAACCATATATTAAGAAAGTGGTATAAGAGATACCAATCGAACAGTGGTAAGGCCTAGGGCCTAGAGAATCGCTGGGAGCAGTCAGGACTAGCAATGCTGAAGTCGGGAAAAGCCCGCGGGATTTGGGTGCAACGCTTAAAGCGCGGCTTGCACCAATGCAATGTCAATGGTGCGTAAAAGTTACACAAAGAGAGTTTAAAGATACTTCCGCTGAACCTAGAAGGACGAAACTTTAGACACAGACCCTAGAGGTGTGTACCAGTGTGGGAACACTGGCGTTGCAATGTTACCTCACCCACAGGAAGCGGGTGCGTAGGGTCGAAGTGGCGTCGGGTTTCGTCACGCAGGCTCTGGGTGCTTGAAGCTAAAGATGCTGCAGGCGATGTGAAGGAGAAGTGTCCGGTGTGATCCAAGGGTGGATCAGAGTCGTAAAGTACCTGAAAGCAGAGGGGACAATGTTCAAAGTCACTGACCAGTGACCACCGTGGAACCAGATTGGAACCAGGCAAAGTCGGGTGCAAACAGGTGATGAGGTGTTGCTTCTCTCTGCAGCCACGTGGACACGAAGAGGTCAAGGGCGTCCAGGAGTCGATCACGAGCTGCCCACAAAGGTTTCAGCTGATGGCGGTGTCGGCAACTTGATTGGAGCAAACATGCCTTGGCTAATGCAAGCCACGCAGAAAGTGAAAAAGGCTTATTACTCAGACCAGCAAGGTCAGAGCGGGTGCTCCTTTCTACAGGAGCGAGGGCAAGCCTGGAGCAACCAGACCCGCAGTGTAAATTGTAGGTTTCGTTGCCAAGATGGCCGCTGACCACGTGGCAAGTGGCCGGGATGGCGCGTCAAGTGGCACAAAGCAAAAGGGCCCCAAGCAGATCATGGAGATGCTGGAGGGCTGATCTTTGGTGCAAATGCTGCTCGGTTGTGGGGCTTCTCAAACCCCAAAGCACAGAGTCGAGGGTTCCTCAGATGCTGCGCAGTCAGCGTCTCAGGGGTCTTCCAAGATGTCCAGTCCCACGTCTCTCGGTGCCTCCACGGGTCCCTTCTTTGCAGGGACTGTGGATTGGGCTGTGAAAAGTCTGGGAGCCTGGGTCTTGTCAGGCTTTGCACTCGGGCTCCGGCGGGAGGCGGCGGCAAAGCAGACGTCGAGGTGCTGGATGGTGCCTGTGTTCACAGGGTGACCCCTCCTAGGCCACAAGGGAGATGCTCTTCAGTCTTCTATTCATCAGAATGTCAAAGTCCAGTCGTCTTCTTAGTTTAAAGTTGATTCAGGATGATCTGAGTGCTTTGGCACTGCTCCCATTCTTATACCAATCTTGGGGGCTGGATATCCTGCTAGGTCCCCTCCTATGGGTGGGACCCAGGAAGGGGGTGGTTACACCCCTTTCCCTTTGTCCAGGTCGCACTGGAGCTGGGGCTGGTGTGCCCCAGAACCGGTTTGGCCAGATTATGCAAGGGGAAGCCTTGTGCTCCCCAGGCACTGTCTGGTTTCTTTCAAACCTCCCTGCTATAATCCACTATCTCCTGTCTGGGGTGGTGTGACACCTCCCTGCGACAGGAAAGCCTTTGTCCAGGCCACCTCTGCTGAGTTTCGGTCAGCAGCAGGAGATCAGACATGTGTCTGTGGCAGAAGCATCCATTTTGTGGATCTGAGGCTCTTTTAAAAATCAACCGCGTTTTAGCAAAGTAACATGTCGTCTCCCTCTAGAGGGGTGGAATGCTATCCCCGTCGACAGAACTGTCGAGGGGATAGTATTCCAAATCATATGACACCTTACACGACATGTTTTGATAAAGCCAAACCAAAGTTAACATATAACCGCGAGGATTATAATGCACTTAATAGTATATGGTTTGGCATTATCCCGGAATAGCTAAGGGAATTGGTCCCGACAGCTGCAGACAGGCTCAGCTCATGCTAGAGTCCCATCTCACATTAAACCACGCACTCTGCCTCCAGGATTGTTAAGGCCTGCCATAGGAGTGCTTATAGGTTTATATGTGTCCAGTTAGGTTTAGATATAGGTGTACTATATCTAAGCAAGGGGTAATTACACCACCTTGCCCCAGCTTAGTGATCAGCCAGTTGTGTCAATTTTAGATAGCCAGCCAGGGGTGGCAAAAGATATGCTGCAGCCCCTGGTAGGCCTTGGATGCACCTATGCCCGGGGCACCTATAGTGCTCTGTACAGGGGCTGATAAGGTGACCCAAGCCAATCTAATTATGCACCTAGGGTACATTGAATCCATTTTACAGAGAGAGCAGATAGCCTGGGGCCCTGATTAGCAGGGAACCAGGCCAACTAAGTCGAAAACCAGCTAAACACAAGGCAAAAAAATCTGGGGTAACCATAGTCAGGTAGCCACCTTCCTACACAACCCCCCCAAATGAAAGGAGATAAGGCTATCCTTGGCCAGGTAAGCCTATATTGCCTGAGTGGCCATATAAGGAAGTACCTGCACTAGCATGGGTACCCCCTGTCTCATGGTCCACTAAGCAGTCCCTCACCCTTTGGGTATTAGAGGGTCTCCACCATAGGGAATCACTACCTTGGGTGTGTGTAAGCAAAGTTAAAGGCTGGTTTGGATATGGAGTATTGAAGTGAGGCTCCACTACTTTGGGGCTCAGCTTCCTCCAATTATCTTCCACCATGTGTGCCTTTCTTTCTTCAACTGAGTTGCGCTGTGCTCTCAGGGTCAGCCTCTGGCTACGTAAATCTGGAGGCCGGGTCCCTCTGTTTGGCTTGCTGGAGGGACAGTTCAGGTTTGGGCCCTTAGGGTCCCAGGTTTGGCTGCGCCCAACAGAATCCATCTGTGGGAGGTCCCTATCTACTTTTAAGGGGGCTCCCTCAGGAGTTTTTAAAGTTTTCACCTCACTAGGGCTACTAGTTTTGGTGCCCTCAATCTGTTGATGGGGGTGCTTTATTTGACAGGGGGCCCTCTGGGTCTCACTGTCCTTCTTGTCCTCTGCAGCCCTGGGCTGACTAAGGCAAGGTAAAGAGGGGCAGGTTACCTGCTCCAGACTGGGTCCCACCCAAGAAGGGTCCACTGCCATCAGAGGCTCTGTCAGGCCAGGCCTAACAACCTCTGGGACAGCTCCTTCATCAGGGGTAAGATCAGTTCCCTGAGGAGGCTGATCCTGTCCTAATGTCTGGTGAGTAGGAGATTTCTCTTCCTCCTCCATGCTCTCAGTTTGGGTGGAGTGATCCATCATTTCAGGCTTCACAACACACATACCGGTTTGAGTTTGGGCTGTGGCCATCACAGCCCCACCAACCTTTTCAGGAGGAGACTCAGTTTGGGTTTCTGCTGTTAACATAACAGCTTTGCTATTCTGTTTAGGAAGAGCTTCTGCTAAAGATGGGGCACAGAGTTGCTCAGCCCTCCCAATCTTTTCAAGAAGGACATCTTGGGTTGGGGCTGTAGCCATTACAGCTCCACTAACCTTTTCATTGGAGTTTACCATTCTAGAATGGATTTCCTGTTCAACCTCAGCCCAGACTGAGATTTCTAAATCATTACCAAGTAGGCAGTCTACAGGCAAGTTGGATGGCACTGCCACTCTCTTTGGGCCAGTGACACCTCCCCAGCTGAGACTTACTACTACCATGGGATGATTTGTTTGGATTCCATCAATGTTTGTTACCTGGTATGTGGCACCAGGTAAAAGTTGCTTAGAGGGGACTATACAGTCAGCCACCATGGTGATGCTAGCCCCTGTGTCTCTAAATGCTTCCACTTTCAAACCATTGATGATGGGTTCTTGTCTATATCTGCTCAAGGTATTTGGGCAATCAGAGAAGTTGGCAAACCCCATGCCAGTCTCATAGACAAGATTATTGGGTTATGGGGACCTGGATAGGCCAGGGTCCACCTGTGCTCCAAAAGTAAACCCACCCAGATTCCTGGGTGTGCTCCCACTTCCTGGGGGATTACTGCTGACAGTAACAGGAGGTGTTGGAGCTGGCTTTGGAGGTATATTCTCTTTATTGCCATTCTTGGGACAACAGTTGTCTGTTTTGTAATGCCCAACCTATTTACAGGTATGACAATAAGGCTTTTTCTGGGTAGATGAAGTGTCTTGGGACCCACCCCCATCCTTGGAGTTTTGGGGCCCTGGGGAAGTCTTTTCTTTACTTTTATCCGCACCCTTATCTTGAGGCTTGGTAGACTCCTTCTTCTGGTTATGGTCCTGATTCTTAGGCCTAATCCTGGTTCTGACCCATTTATCTGCCCTCTTTCCCAATTCTTGGGGAGAGGTCAAATCTGAGTCCACCAGGTGCTGGTGTAAGAGCTGGGTCTGACAATTACTTAGGATCTGCTCCCTCATAATCAAATTATACAATCCTGTGAAGTCATGTACTTTGCTGCCATATAGCCAACCCTCCAGAGCCTTAGTTGCACAATCTACAAAATCAGTCCAGTCCTGAGTCTGTGTCTTCTGGGTGTCTCTGAACTTCAACCTGTACTGTTCAGTGGTTAAGCCAAACCCATCTATTAGAGCACTCTTCAGGACTTTGTAGTTTTTAGCATCCTCATGTCTGACAGTGAGGAGCTTATCTCTCCCTTTCTCTGAAAAGGAGTACCATAAGATTGCTGCCCACTGTTCCTCAGGAACCTGCTGTACCATGCAGGCTCTCTCAAGAGCATTTATCCACGTGTGGATGTCATCCCCTTCTGTGTAGGGGGGCCACAATCTTTGTCAGGTTTCTAGTATTATATGACCTGTCTTTCTCTCTAGGAGTTATGTTGCTGCCACCAGTGGCATCTAAGCCACACATTTTCTGTTCCCTTGCTAAAGCAAGTTTAGCTTGGGCCAGGGCTAACTTTTCCCTGTCTATCTGGAGTTCTACAGCCCTCATCCTGGCCTTATGCTCTCTTCTCTGGGGAGAAGTCATTCCCCTTTGAGACGTTCTTGAGACAGTAGAAATGTGAGAATCCACTGAGGGAGATCTCACCCTTCTATTGCCTGGAACAGTTCTGCTTTGTACTCTGGGGAGGTGCTGGCCCTCTCCATTTCCAAGTAGGTCCAAGTTGGTTTGGCTAAGCCTCCCCACATGTACCTGGTTATCCCCTTGATCCTGATCCTCAGGCTCATCTACTTCTGAGCCCTCTTCCTCCTCTTCCTCCTCTTCCTCCTCTTCTTTTTCCTCTTCTGGAGTATTCTCATTCTCAGGGGTGTTCACTCCATCTCCGAACTCTAAGGGAGCTGCACTCGCCTTATCTAAGTCATCCTTTTCCAGGATGGCTATCAGGGTAGGAATGGTGGGGTGTCTGCCCCTTTTTAGCCCCCTTGCAATGCACAAGGCACTCAAGTCTTTGTGGCTAAGTTAGTCATAACTGGAAGTTGCCTTGGTAGGGTCAACTGTCGCAGGGACAGAGCCTGAAGCTCCACCTGCGTCAGACATGATTGCTAGTGAGGTGCAAGTGATGCACTTACCTACACTAAGTGTTTCCCTACTGTACCTTGCTAGTGAGTTGTAGTCAGGGTGTGCTAATCCCTTTAATCTACAACTACTAAGTTCAGTAGAACTTAATATGCTAAGCTTTTGATTTATATGTACCTAAGGTACTTGATGTGATCTTTCAATTTGATAAAAAGATTGCAATGGTAAAACAACAGCAAGCTCAAATCCGCACCGCTGCGCACCAATGTGAGAAGTTGGCCTGATATAAGATGTTTCCAATTCTGGAACCACCTTGTATCAGTCCGAACAATCCCCTTATGGTGTCTGGTTGTAAGTCAACCTTATAGACAAATGCTATCTTAATGGTAGCATAGACTAAGCAGCCTTAAATGCTTAACTCAAGAGGTCGTGTTAAGCGAGCTGTTTTACCAATCACAATCCTGTAATATCAAATGAAAGGATACCACACAAGTATATATTATAAAAATATATGTGTTTATTTCTAAAATAATCCCCAGTACTCTTTATGAGCAAAGGGGCACAAGCGTTAAATCAAAAGCACAGTATAACATACAAAGTTGCACAATTATGGATGAGGGCGGGTGGCCATTCAAACCATATATTAAGAAAGTGGTATAAGAGATACCAATCAAACAGTGGTTAGGCCTAGGGCCTAGGGAATTGCTGGGAGCAGTCGGGAGTAGCAATGCTGAAGTCGGGAAAAGCCCGCGGGATTCGGGTGCGGCGCTTAAAGCGTGGCTTGCACCAATGCAATGTCAATGGTGCGTAAAAGTTACACAAAGAGAGTTTAAGGATACTTCCGCTGAACCTAGAAGGACGAAACTTTAGACACAGGCCCTAGAGGTGTGTACCAGTGTGGGAACACTGGCGTTGCAATGTTACCTCACCCACAGGAAGCTGGTGCATAGGGTCGAAGTGGCGTCGGGTTTCGTCACGCAGGCTCTAGGTGCTTAAAGCTGAAGATGCTGCAGGCGATGTGAAGGAGAAGTGTCCGGTGTGATCCAAGGGTTGATCAGAGTCGTAAAGTACCTGAAAGCAGAGGGGACAATGTTCAAAGTCACTGACCAGTGACCACCGTGGAACCAGATTGGAACCAGGCAAAGTCGGGTGCAAACAGGTGATGAGGTGTTGCTTCTCTCTGCAGCCACGTGGACAGGAAGAGGTCAAAGACGTCCAGGAGTCAATCACGAGCTGTCCCACAAAAGCTCTAGCTGATGGCGGTGTCGGCAACTTGATTGGAGCAAACAGGCCTTGGCTAATGCAAGCCACGCAGAAAGTGAAAAAGGCTTATTACTCAGACCAGCAAGGTCAGAGCGGGTGCTCCTTTCTACAGGAGCGAGGGCAAGTCTGGAGCAACCAGACCCGCAGTGTAAATTCTAGGTTTTGTCACCAAGATGGCCGCTGACCACGTGGCAAGTGGCCGGGATGGTGCGTCGAGTGGCACAAAGCAAAAGAGCCCCACGCAGATCGTGGAGATGCTGGAGGGCTGATCTTTAGTGCAAATGCTGCTCGGTTGTAGGGCTTCTCAAACCTCAAAGCACAGAGTCAAGGGTGCCTCGGGTATTGCGCAGTCAGCGTCTCGGGGGTCTTCCAAGATGTCCGGTCCCACGTCTCTCGGTGCCTCCACGGGTCCCTTCTTTGCAGGGACTGTGGATCGGGCTGTGAGAAGTCTGAGAGCCTGGGTCTTGTCAGGCTCTGCACTCAGGCTCCGGCGGGAGGCGGCGGCAAAGCAGACGTCGAGGTGCTGGGTGGTGCCTGTGTCCCTCCTAGGCCACAAGGGAGATGCTCTTCAGTCTTCTATTCATCAGAATGTCAAAGTCCAGTCGTCTTCTTAGTTTAAAGTTGATTCAGGATGATCTGAGTGCTTTGGCACTGCTCCCATTCTTATACCAATCTTGGGGGCTGGATATCCTGCTAGGTCCCTCCCTATGGGTGGGACCCAGGAAGGGGGTGGTTACACCCCTTTCCCTTTGTCCAGGTCGCACTGGAGCTGGGGCTGGTGTGCCCCAGAACCGGTATTGGCCGGATTATGCAAGGGGAAGCCTTGTGCTCCCCAGGCACTGTCTGGTTTCTTTCAAACCTCCCTGCTATAATCCACTATCTCCTGTCTAGGTGGTGTAACACCTCCCTGCGACAGGAAAGCCTTTGTCCAGGCCTCCTCTGCTGAGTTTCGGTCAGCAGCAGGAGGTCAGACATGTGTCTGTGGCAGAAGCATCCATTTTGTGGATCTGAGGCTCTTTTAAAAATCAACCGCGTTTTAGCAAAGTAACATGTCGTCTCCCTCTAGAGGGGTGGAATGCTATCCCCGTCGACAGAACTGTCGAGAGGATAGTATTCCAAATCGTATGACACCTTACACAACATGTTTTGATAAAGCCAAATCAAAGTTAACATATAACCGCGAGGATTATAATGCACTTAATAGTATATGGTTTGGCATTATCCCGGAACAGCTAAGGGCATTGGTCCCGACAGCTGCAGACAGGCTCAGCTCATGCTAGAGTCCCATCTCACATTAAATCACGCACTCTGCCTCCAGGATTGTTAAGGCCTGCCATAGGAGTGGCTTATAGGTTTATATGTGTCCAGTTAGGTTTAGATATAGGTATACTATATCTAAGCAAGGGGTGATTACACCACCTTGCCCCAGCTGAGTGATCAGCCAGTTGTGTCAATTTTAGATAGCCAGCCAGGGGTGGCAAAAGATATGCTGCAGCCCCTGGTAGGCCTTGGATGCACCCATGCCCTGGGCACCCATAGTGCTCTGTACAGGGGCCGATAAGGTGACCCAAGCCAATCTAGTTATGCACCTAGGGTACATGGAATCCATTTTACAGAGAGAGCAGATAGCTTGGGGCCCTGATTAGCAGGGAACCAGGCCAACTAAGTCGAAAACCAGCTAAACACAAGGCAAAAAAATCTGGGGTAACCATAGTCAGGTAGCCACCTTCCTACAGTATTAGACAAGGTTTGGTGTCTGGCAGAGCCCTACCCGCTTTTGGCTTTCGCTTGTTCACCCTGGGCAGACACCCCATAATAATAATACTAGTAACAACGCTCAAATTTACAAGCCCCTCTGTTGCTCCAGCCCTTGGAATCACCCTCCTCCTCCTATCTCCCTTCTTCATATTGGGAAGGCCTTCATTACTGGGACAGAGTAGCTCCGTGGCTACGGTGTGGCTTCCGTCAGGCCCTGCTCTACCCACGGTGCATCCTGGCCGGGCAATGTTCTTAGCTACTGACTTGAGCATCAGGCAATCCCAACAACATCATCTGGTGAAGTTCTTGACTGAAGGTCTCGAGGGACATGCACTCAGCAGGGTCAGGGAGTCAATCCACCCCTTCTAAGACCTCAAATCTATTGTTTACAGGTGCAGCATCTCACAGGGGTCAGCCATATGAGGGGGATGTTGGGCACAACTGGGAATAGAGGGCAGGGGGCGTCGTGCAGGGTGATGGAGCCTACCCAGGAAACGTCTATAAAAATAGCCCAGTGGATGATAGACACTGCTGGATTCTGCACCTGCACCAATAGATCTACCGTATTAAAAACAAATCCGATGCCTGTTTTGGATCCCTAAAATTGATAACAATGCAGGCCCCAGTTTTGTCTTTACAGCATTTCCCAATCCTGGAAACCCTCTGGGTTAGAATAATGTCCCCAGCTCTAGTGAGGAGAAAACATCTGTGCCGCGAGAGCCAATGTAGAGATTTGTTTTTTGAGGTTCTTGAGGGATTCTCCCTGGTTGCTATTAAATCCCAGGACTCCGGTTAGTACCGCAACGTAAGGACATGATGCTGAAGGTAGATTAATAACAGGTAGATCCGCACCCCGCTGGTAGAACTATTGGCAGGCATGAGGGCTAGATCCGCTTGGCAACAGGACTGGCAAACCGTCGTTAAGGACACCATGTGGAGATACTGCTGCATGAGCATGAAGAGGATATCGCTCAATGGTAGACATAGGTTGATTCATTTTAAATTTCTTCAGAGAGTCTATTACACCCCAGAACGACTGCATAGATATGGTCTCCGGCACTCGGTAGAATGCAAACGCTGTCACATGCCGGTCGCTGATTTTTTGCACCTGGCGTGGACTTGCCAGGGGATCAGTAACTATTGGAACAAAGTTTATGTAAAATTGAATGAGATCCTCGGTACGGATCTGACCCCAAACCCGGTGTTGGCGCTAATAGAATACTCCAAGCCTCTGCCGGTGGCTGTTAGACGCCTTGCGGACATGGGAATGCTAATGGCCAAACGAGTACTTGCGCTGTGCTGGATGAGAGGACCACTACCCACGGTGAAAAGATGGGCGCATGACATGATGTATTGCTGCACCCAATCGGAGCATTACAGTGAGCTATTACCACCAACCAGTCGTCCGAAGAACTTCTGGGGACTTTACAAATCCCGCCTTCAAATTGGGGAGGCGGATGCAGCGGAGGATGAGGGGAGACTCGAGGTTGAAGTGGCGCTTGGGGATGTGCTGACTACTGAGGAGGAGTAGTTCTGGACTTGTCGACACAGTTCTGGGCGACGGTCCGGGGGGGGGAACGGGAATCGAGGCAACCGGTAGATGGCACAGGGTCATTCTTGTTTAGTTCCCTGAGCAGTCCCCGGTTGTTGGGTGGCAGGCGACTGGATCAGGACCCCCCCCCCCCCCCGTGGAAGGCTGCTAGGCGCAGGAGGGAGACCCATGACCATCGCGGTACTCTTGGGGATATAGATTAGTGCTGTTCTTGCTGTGGGAAGAGGCGTACATTCCTGAATTGACTGGGGACAGATGTGCATGGACGGGGGGAGGGAGGTGTTACTTTAGAGTTTTGTGGTTATGTGCAGACCTACTTAGACGCATAGCTAACGTATATGGTGGAGCATGGTATGGGAAACTACACACACTACTGGACACAGTAAGGCTCTCATAGGGCAGTGAGTACGATCCGCCCTCGTGTATCATTTTGCCGCCGGACCTTCGGGTTGTCGGCTGAAAGGCTGTGTTGTGCGAGATATGACTTGTTGTTTTCCCTTACTAGTCAGAGCGGCCGGCCTCCGGGTTGTAGGCCTGTGCTGTGTACGACATGTGCAATAACTAATAACGGTCTTTGAAACTTAAAAAAAAAAAAAGAACTATTGGCAGGCGGTCTCAATTCGGATATCCTTTGGTCTGTTGACTGAGTTGCTGTTAGACCCTTCCCCTGCACTGGGGTAGCACAGCCCCTCAGACTCAGCAATTGGGATTTGAACAGTCTGGCATCCTGTATCCAAGCGTCCAGTTTGCCCCCCACGTCGTGTAAGAGTAGCCTCACCGTACAACTGCTTCAGAAAGTCAAGTTGCATCGAGAGAGGGCTCGGTTATTTGCAAATTATGATTAGGGCTCCCGTTTTTTTGGTATTTTTTTTTTCACAATTTACATCTGTGTTGATCCATATTTATCTTTCCGCAATCTCATTGGTATTTATCCATATTTATTTCACTTTTTAATAATATATGGAGTCGTAACATGGTGTATTTCCACATTTATTTTACTGATAAATATGCACTCATACTTTAATGCCTGTTGCGTTTGAGCAAATTAAGCAGTCATTATAGCAGAACAGTACACCCACATGTAAATATTAGCAATATATAGAAATATATGTTAGCATACGCCTACATTTAAGGAAATCCCATCCTGTTTTTTGACTCCCGTGCTGTTTTTGTATTCAGATGTGTGCTTGGAATTCATACAGGGCAGTGTGAAAAGTCACTCACGAAAAGCACAATATTCTGTATTTTTCTGCTTTCAAAAATGAATACAGACAAGGAACACATACAGAAATAAAACCTTTTCTGTTAAAAATGAATCCTTTAATATAAGTGGTCCTTGTAAAACCCCAAACCACTTCCTTCACAATGCATTATATTAAAATAACAAAATAGGTTAAATGTATCGCAGGGGACAAAAACAGTCAACTGAATAGTGATGAGTGCAAACCTAAAAGTCGAACTAGCTGGATTAACATGGGCAGAGCGGCCATTTAAGCTGATTAAGCCACTTCTGGTCAACCAATCACAAGTAATGCTGGACTCAATTGAGGATGCAACAGCTGAACAGTTAGTGAGAGGACTATTATACAACTGACGTTATATCCTTATGGAGATATACATTAGCTAAGAGTAACATTTCAGTTCGATTTTGTTTTACCTGAATTTCAACCACTGATATTTGTGCCCACATACTTATACTTTCTATCCTTCTTACCTTTCTTATTTTTCGTGTGCATATCAACATTAAAAGGTCTCCACATAATCAACCGTATCACCTAGCATGGCTGAGTTTACATATTGATATGATACCATCAATATTCGGGTTCTCTTGGAGCTAAATCTCCTATAGGAGGATAACATGGTCTACATTTAAAAGATTTGCTGAGAAAATGAGTCAAATAAAGTGCAATATAACACGTTGTCAGTCGTCCATGTCGTAATCTCTTTATTGTTCCAATTGTCTCTTCAAGTCAAAGATTGAAGACAATGACACTATTTCAACTCTTCCTTTTCATAATATTCCCACATGTGAATGTACTGTTTACTTCGATACTACCACACCCAACAACCGTTTCACAACAAAAAGGCTTTTTCACGGCTGTTAAATTAGAAACATTTATTGTAATGACAGTTGCTTATGATAAACATTAATTTATCCATACCATAAAACAAATTACTCAACAAATTAAATATTTATTAAGTTTTTTTAAACAATGCTATTGTATTAATTACTCTGAATGATCCCAAAATTAACACCTACATTTTAGTTCATTCTAGGAAATGAGAATGTAATCATGTACAGGGGCATCAGTCATTGATAATACAGATTCACACCACATTTCTATTAATGGTATGTATTGAATTTAGGCATTAATAATACCCGTTCAAAATTACAGATTAATCTGCGGTTTTAGTAAACTTAAAATAATATTTCAAAAGTACTTCTTATAGAACCAATTCACTCCCATTCAACAAATACCTCAAATATAAATAAGTACGTTCATTCAGTATGAACATAGTTTAGGAAAATAAGTCTTTGATACGTTTTAGAGATCTATAGCATGGTGGAAGTTCAAAATAAATCATAATTCAGTACATTAAAATAAATAATTTTAGATCTATATAACACAGTGCAAGGAGAGCCAGTCAAGTTAAACCATTCTTTTACAAGTAGCCAAATTAGCTCCTCTTAAAATATGGCACAGAGAACTGCTGGAATTAACCATTCTTTATTCTTCTCTTGCCTCCCTCTTTTTGCACAGAGGCCCTTTTTTCAATGTTGTGTGCCCCTGCTGATGCAATTTCCTTTGATTTCACAAATAGGACAGATTAAAGTTTGAGGAGAGGTTCTGTTACCCGCTGTTAGAAAGTGCAAGCTAACCACCATTGGCCAGTAAGAGATATGTTCCGTCCCATTTCCTCCTAAATAATTATTAGTCAAGTCATCTAAGGCAATATCGACATCTGAAACATGGTCTTCTACCAAATTTCCTGACAAAACATTATGGAAGTTTTCTAGAGACTTGTTTACTGGTCTTATTTAAGGAAGTCATCAAATGTTCACATTTTGTAATTCCCCAGTTATATTTTGCTGTTGAAATGTGTGGGTCTGTTGATTTTTTTTTGGTACTGTTGATTCTTATCTAGTAGAACCAGCACTTCTACAATTCTTTTTAGAGTGCCTTGCATAAGCAATATTACACTCAATGAGGCAGAGGACATTGTTGGATTTATAGTTTCACCTGTTGAGAATAAGGAGGGAGAGATTTATTCACCATAGACTCCACTCATTGCAGCTTAGTGTGGCATCTACAATAATTTCATGTGCTTCGAACATCAGCTTCTACTTCTGTTCTGAAGCCTGAGCCTGTCGAGTCGATGATATCCATACCGTTTTGTCCCCCTAAATCACCACTTGCTTTTGCTGGATTATCTCCTGGGATACTCTGCTGGATTGTCTTTCCATCATTCGCTGAGAAGAAATGCTTGGACACAAAGTTTCTTATGGAACTTGGTAAAGGAGATCTAGTATCTTTCCTCCAGATTCATCTTCCCTATTCACCTGAGAGACTTGTACATCCCGTATACATTGCTTGGGAATTTTTCCTTTTCCCTTAGACTTGATGCAAACCTCATTAGGCCTTAATATTTGTGTGGTCATTTGCAATTTCTCCATTTGTCAAACACCTGTTTAAATATCCATAATAATCTACTCTGATAACACTAACATCTATCACTTGACAGTGGAATGATTATGCCACAGCATTCACAGGGCTACAAGCCGCATCAGAGCCCCCACTCTTCAAATTTGCCCCACACTCTCCGACAACCACGACCAACCATTCCTGCTTTGAAGCCAATAAGGGTGGCTACTCAACCTAAAAAGCCAATGCATGGTATGGCTGACCGCAAAGTCGGGGATGAGGAAGTCTACATACAAGGGGGACGAGCACATCATCCTCTTCTGTGGCTCTATTGTCTCATATAAACTTTAACTAAAGACCAGCTCTCTTCTGGAGGGTGCAGGCCCCTCTCCTCGATCAGATCTCCACAAGGTATGACAGATGGGTGCACCACCACACTCCTTGCTACACCATATATTTACATCACCATATTCCCTTAAGTGGGGAATAGCATTGTGTGCCAAGAAGACAATCACCAAATCTCCATCTCCGATGGCTATCCGCCATATGCCATGGTGAGACAGCCTATAGGAAACATAGATAGGACCTGAATCCATTCTCATGCTAAGCAATGATGTCACATTGCTCATGCCACTGACAAGAGAAGGGCTGATGAACTAGCAGATTACAGCAAACATCACAGTGATTTTCTAGGGATCTCTTTCTTGAACCACCTCAACAAAGACCCCAACCAGGTTAATGATAGTGGGCAATGCACTTGAACTCGCATAAGGACACCCCTGGGCATCCCAAAAAACAGCATACTACCTCCCCAAAGCGAGGTCTGAGGTTGGTCACTGTCTATCTCTGCCACTGAGTAGCTGGATCAATACCCCCCTGCAGCAGACAAGGGGCAAATATATATCAGGTGGATGAGAGGGAATGACGTGTCCCCTCCTTGGAGATCACAATATCTTG
Organism: Lissotriton vulgaris; assembly: GCF_964263255.1. Classification (NCBI taxonomy): domain Eukaryota; kingdom Metazoa; phylum Chordata; class Amphibia; order Caudata; family Salamandridae; genus Lissotriton; species Lissotriton vulgaris. The sequence continues at coordinate 277,206 of NW_028241407.1, read as the reverse complement.
TGTCTTTGCCCCCACAGGCCTCTAGGTCCAGGCACAGGATTCGTACCATTTTGAGCTACAACTGCCAGCGCCTCATGTTATGTGACCGTAAGCCCTACGTCAGAGCAATTGATTCAGTGCAGTGTAGCGGTCCTACAATGAACTTTAACTGAAGCAAGAGATCCTACCATACTAAGAATACATATTTGCATTTCATGAGGTCTTCTCTTCCTGACCATGCCAATTTTCAGCCTTTCTTAGTTGTGATAAATGGTATTCTTTTAGGAAGCCACTCTCAAAGTGTCCAAGTATTTCAAGTTCCATCACTTTACTATGCCTAACAATTTTTATACAACTCCTGTTTGTAGGATTACCAATCATAATGTGAGATTGGACATGAAACAAATTTCCAGACTGCACTCATGCTTGGAGAGATTATGTTCCAAAAGGTGCTTGCCTTATTATGTTGCAATACGCCAGTCACGGAATCCCATAGACTGTCATCGCTGAATCTCCTGGATGTTAAATTCAGTTTGGAGAGATGGTTTCTTCAAAGTTACTAGGTTGCACTTCTTACTGCAGCTTTTATCACATTCTGTGCAGTGGTAGGGTTTCTCAGCAGTATAGATCATCTGATGTGTGAACAGTTTGCTTGTCTGAGTGAAACTTTCTCCAAATTCTGTGCCCAAATAGGGTTTCTCCTCAGTGTGGATTACTCTCACATTTTCCACACTACATCTGCCTTTGACTAAGTAGGTGTCCTCCAATGCTGGAACAGACCTTCCTTTGAGTGAAGTTTTTCCTATAATCTGTAACTTTATTTAGTTTCTCCACTGTATGGATTATTGATATCTTAACAGTGTGCTGTTCAGATTAAAGCATTTTCCACATTCTGTTCACAAATAGGGTTTTTAGTGTAGATTCTTTGATGGCTTAACATATTTTTCATAAGAGTGAATCTTTTCTCACACTTTCTACAATGATATGGTTTCTCACCAGTATGGACTCTGATGCTTCACCAGTTCTCTGCTCTCAATAAATCATTTTCCACATTCTGTACAGTTATGGGGTTTTCACCAGTATGGATTCTCTGACGTACCCAAAGCTTTTTCTTCAGAGTGAAGCTTCTTCTGCATTCTGTACTTGGAAATGGTTTATCACCAGTATGGATTCTCTGGTGTGACAACAGTGTTCTCTTTACACTGAAGCCTTTTCCACATTCTGTACACTGAAAGGGTTTCTCACCAGTATACATTCTCTGATGTATTAACAAATGGGATCTATGAAGATAGCTTTTCCCACATTCTGTACATTGATAGGAATTCTCACCAGTATGGCTTCTCTGGTGTGACAATAGTTTTCTCTTTACACTAAAGCGTTTTCCACACTCTGTACACTGAAATGGTTTCTCACCTGCCTGGTTTCTCTGATGCTGCACCAGGTTCCACTTCGCACTGAAACATTTGTCACTTTCAGCACAGTGGTAGGGGTTCTCACTAGTATGGATTCTCTGATGCCGCTTCAAGGTGTACTTCTCACTGAAGCTTTTGTCACAATGAGCACAGTGGTAGGGTTTCTCGCCAGTATGGATTCTCTGATGGTGCACTAGCTTGTACGTCACACTGAAGCTTCTCCCACATTCTGTACACTGAATGAGTTTTTTACCAGTATGGATTCTCTGGTGTGACAACAGTGTGCTCTTTATACGGAAGCGTTCTCCACATTTGGTACATTGATAGGGATTTTCACCAGTATGGATTCTCTGATGCCGCACCAAGGTGTGCTTTACACTGAAGCTTTTGCCACATTCAGCACAGTGGTACGTTTCTCACCAGTATGGATTCTCTGATGTGCCAAAAGGCTTCCCTTCTGAGTGAACTTTTTCCCACATTCTGTACACTGAATGGGTTTCTCACCTGTATGGATTCTCTGGTGTGATAACAGTGTGCTCTTTATACGGAAGCGTTTTCCACATTCTGTACATTGAATGGGTTTCTCACCAGTATGGATTCTCTGATGCTGCACCAAGGTGTGTTTTACACTGAAGCTCTTGCCACATTCAGCACAGTGGTACGGTTTCTCACCAGTATGAATTCTCTGATGAAAAAGCAGTTAACTTGCTCGAGTGAAATTTTTCCCACATTCTGTACTTTGAAAGGGTTTTTCACCAGTATGGATTCTCTGATGCTGCTTCAAGGTGTGCTTAACACTGAAGCTTCTCCCACATTCGGTTCACTGATAGGGTTTCTCACCAGTATGGATTCCCTGATGAACAAGCAGTGCTTTTGCCCAAGTGAAGCTTTTTCCACATTCTGTACATTGAAAGGGTTTCTCACCAGTATGGATTTTCCGATGCTTCACCAGCCTACGTTGCTCACTGAAGCTTTTTCCACATTCAGTGCAGTTGTAGGGGTTCTCACCAGTATGGATTATCTGATGTATGATTAATGCGCTTGTCAGAGTGAAGTGTTCTCCACATTCTGTGCACCAACAGGGTTTCTCACCAGTGAGGATTCTTTGGTGACTTAACATATTTGTCTTACAAGTGAAGCCTGTCCTCATTCAGTACATATAGAATCCATATGGTGAGAAACCCTATGATGTAACAGTGTGCTCTTCACAGCAAAGTGTTTCTCACTGATAAGGTTTCTCACCTCAATTAATTCTCTGATGCTTTTTGTCTCAGTGAAACTTATCCAACGTTTCATACACTGGTATGACATATACTCAGAACAAACATTTTGATGCCAGTGTAACAAAGAGCCCGTAGTGCAGCTTTCTCACTGTATGTACACTACGATGTCTCCCATAAAAGGCAACCAATGGTAATTCACCCGATTTTGTTGGTGAGTCAAGCTCTTCTAATCCTCTTTACAATGGTATAGTTTCTCCAGAGTATGGATATTCTGATGCTTGTCCTAATCTGATATTACAATGAAAATTATGTCACACTCTGTGCACAACTATGCTTCAGCCTCGTATGGATCATCTGATGCATGTACAGATATGAGCTCTGAGTGAGACTCTTCTCCGAATCCGTACACAAATATGGTTTCTTGCCAGAACAAAACCTCTGAGGAACATATCAATGCAAGCTCTAAGCAAACATTTCTCACTCCGTAGACTGATGAAGATTATTCATGGTATGGAGCTTCAAACTGTCCCTAAAGAGGAGCTCTGTATGAAGGTCTTGCTTAAGCTAGTTCACTGTTTTTCCCCTGAATGTATTGTATAGCGTGTAAACGGATCAAGCTTCCAAGTGGATGTTTTTGCAGACTCTTCACACGGATACAGTTTTTTCTTCTGGTAATGCTGGTCAGGAGTATTTGGGTGCAGGGGGCTTTTAGGTCTGTTCATCAGCTCCTTGATTCTGTGAATGAGAAACAAATGTCTGTGAGTTTGTCACAGTCAGGTGGCTACAAGACAGAAACGTGGGATGAGGAAGGAGCTACTATAAAGAGGGGAGAGACACTGAGGGAGGCAAGCTGCAGAACATATACTGATGTCTGATGTCACAGTTGAAGCTTAAAAGTAAAATACAGTGTCCTTGCCGGTTAGGAGGAAGCTGCTGACAATCATAATTCCTGATCACAACAGCCCAGTTTCGAGGTACAGCCTCTTTAAGTGTGTACTCCATAGAAAATCTCGAGAGTTTTTCCAAGATTAATATCCGTTCTTTTTAAATTGTGGTACAAAGGACAGAGCTATTTTTCATTGCAGAAAGGTGTCTTTATTATTTTTCATAGAACATGGACAGCCGACACGTGTTTCGCCCCCTCTTGGCGATTTATGCCGGGGCTGTCTCAAGGCTGTAGAAGAAGATGAAATAGATTGTTAAGTTGTGCGATGTGATAGCAGTTGACCCCAAGAGGAACAGAGAAATCACCTAAGGTGCAAGAGTGATTGGGATGATTTATGGTATCATAGCATCAAGGCCTTATCTGCGTTTTCTGGTAGTGGTGAATCGTGAGTCAAGTACAGTGATTGTGACTAGAGTTATACTGAGATAGCGCAAGCTAAAAAGCGCAAGAAAACAGTGAAACAGGTGTGTTTTTTAAAAACTGCAAAGTATTTGAGAGTAGTTTCTCGATGTTCAAATTTATTTTGGCAACCCAAAAAGTGTCCCAAAAGTACCAGGTCAGAGAAAGAGTGGGTAGACAAAAAGGAAAGAAATCACAGCATAATAAACAGTAGACAATAGTAATACCTAATTTTACTTTTCTGGCGTAAAATATTTTGGTTTCCAAATAATTTCAATGTCCAAAATAACGTAAATATAATTTTTCAGGAACAGAGATTCTTCTGTCAATTCAAAAAGGGATTATGAATACATTCGTTTTTGTAACCAAGTCCGATGCTTCCGCATAGCATGTAAAATAAACACTTTTAGCAAATAAGGAGTGCAGACAATACTTTCAGTGTTAGAAGCATATATATATAGTATTTATAAACTTACATAGCACAGTCCTTTTCACGCGCAAATCGGGTCCCCTAACAATTATAATAACAAAATCTAAAGCGAAGTAGTTAACCTAGATAACACGCCCTTCCGGATCACCTTCCGGTTCACACCCATTAACTACCGTGTGACCGCGGGCGTGGGAACCGCTGGGATTCAACCCGAGAACCGCTTTGACGTTTGGAGGACTAGGAGCAGGGACCGAAGAGGGCATTAGCCTAACAAGTAAGCTTTTCGGGAACGCCGACTAATCGGGCGTGTGTAACTTACTCGCATGCCGGCCCTTATTTTCGGGACGGAAAGTTTACCGCAGTGTTCGCGCTGACTTCCGTATTGTAATGCAAAACTATGCATTTTGTCCCCGTTTATTTAAACCTAAATATACCTGCGTGTTCTTTGTCTCTGCCCCGCAATATAGTAAACGCGATGTAATCTACGATTTGCCTACGTAAACCTTGTGGGCATTAACATTTATTTTGACACAATTAATATGGTGTGAAGGGGAACACACTTACACTCAATGTGCTCTTTCTTAATCTGTACTATTTGGACGCTACGAGCTGTACAGTCGCCTGCACATTATCGGTTCTTTTTACCACCAGTCGCATCTAGCTGTGTAAAACTGTTTTTTTTAAAAAACAGTGTCTGTACTGAAATGTGGTTAAGCTTAAAATCATGTGGCCCTTTTTACGCCGATTTGACAAGAAGATGAAATACTTGTATTATCACGTAAATAATGTCCAACTTTGATAAATAACCAAAGACAGGAACTATCTCTCCTTTTAAATGTAACAAATGTGTGCAGTTTTGCTATTTTTAAACTAAGTGTTCTTGTATATAGAAACTAAGCAAACCCTATAAAATATAGGCTACTCTGTATTTGATTATCTCATATGTACGCTTTATTTTAATGTTACCTCCTCTGGCTACTAACAGCTCGAGCTACCCCCTAATACATGTCCCTCATTTGGCAATCCCTGTTATGAAGGCATAACAGCCAGGTCCAACTTTTATGAGTAGAGGTGCTATCATGCAGGGTTAGACAAATTTTGATACAGTGAATAAAACAGCAATGCCTACAAAATGTAATAACACAATACAAAGTCTGTGAGCAAATGTGAACCATTCTGATCACTTGTTATCATAAATTTATGCTTCTAACACTGAAAGTATTTTCTGCACTCCTTATTTGCTAAAAGTGTTTATTTTACATGCTATGCGGAAGCATCGGACTTGGTTACAAAAACTAATGTATTCATAATCCCTTTTTGAATTGACAGAAGAATCTCTGTTCCTGAAAAATTATATTTACGTTATTTTGGACATTGAAATTATTTGGAAACCAAAATAATTTACGCCAGAAAAGTAAAATTAGGTATTACTATTGTATACTGTTTATTATGCTGTGATTTCTTTCCTTTTTGTCTACCCACTCTTTCTCTGACCTGGTACTTTTGGGACACTTTTTGGGTTGCCAAAAGAAATTTGAACATCGAGAAACTACTCTCAAATACTTTGCTGTTTTTAAAAAACACACCTGTTTCACTGTTTTCTTGTACTTTTTAGCTTGCGCTATCTCAGTATAACTCTAGTCACAATCACTGTACTTGACTCACGATTCACCACTACCAGAAAACGCAGATAAGGCCTTGATGCTATGATACCATAAATCATCCCAATCACTCTTGCACCTTAGGTGATTTCTCTGTTCCTCTTGGGGTCAACTGCTATCACATCGCACAACTTAACAATCTATTTCATCTTCTTCTACAGCCTTGAGAAAGCCCCGGCGCAAATCGCCAAGAGGGGGCGAAACACGTGTCGGCTGTCCATGTTCTATGAAAAATAATAAAGACACCTTTCTGCAATGAAAAATAGCTCTGTCCTTTGTACCACAATTTAAAAAGAACGGATATTAATCTTGGAAAAACTCTCGAGATTTTCTATGGAGTACACACTCACCATTCCTTAAACCTGCTTTTCTACATGAAGCCCAAGAGGTCCAGAGCTTTGAGTGTGTCTCCATTCATCCACAAACACGGCTTATTTAAGCGTTGTTAATGCCTTGGAATTCTTGGACCTTTGCTACCTTATCCACAGCCTCTTTAGGTCGGTGACCTTTGAACACTACTCTTAATTGGTTTTCAGATCAACTCCAGCACCAGTAATCTCTCCTAAATTGACAACTGACTGCAAGGACCAGTTAACCCTGTGAAGGGTTCCTCCATCCACTCAGACCCCAAGCAACAGATGACTAGAAGCACAGTTTGAAGGAAGCCAGGCTCTGATTGACTTTATGAACTACCATTCCATAAAGCAATGAATATTTGATAAATTGTCTGATCACATTAGCAGTGCTTCAAATCCATCAACTGAGCTATCTCATATCACTCCTAAACAGTGCTTAATTTGTAAAATATGAAGTGCAGGTGCTCAAATCTTTGTCGGAAGCCACACCCACTTTTTTCAGGCTCCACCCACTTCCTTTATTGGCTCCACCCACTTTCTTTATTAGCTCTACCACTTCCTCAACTGGCACTGCAAAAAGACAGATGAATTTCAGCAAGGGAGCCTTATTCATAGTAAGGTTTGGTAGGATGTTCCCCTACTACTTCTACTTCTAGGTACATCCAGGCTGATGTCCAGCGCGCAATATTTCATCAGCCTCAAATCACACATGCAGTCTGTCTCAAAAAAACATTGTCTAGCTGCAGGCAGGTTAGACAAGCACGATGTTCTGATAATACAGCGCTCTAAATGGGATTTTACAGCCACAAGAAACTCACTAAAAGAGATATCACAGAAGTATTCCTCCTCAGTCCTGAAGCAGCACCCAGGCGGTGTAAAATGCACTGAGTGCATTTGGCTCAAGTAATAAACTGAACATCATGAGAAACCGCAGTTAAACATACCTAATGAAGAATTTGCACAAGTCATCCACAGCCCCAGCCTGTTCCTGTCCCTCCCTGAGCTGAAGATTTTGAAGATAAGAACCTCTCTCCCAGGACTGCTCTCTCCACAAGCCCAGGCTGTCCCTCCCGGCCCTGAATATTCCTGGCATAGGAGCATCTTTCCATAGCCCCAGCCTGTCGCCTCCCACAGCACTGCTGTTATCAGCACACCTGTCCACACCCCTGGGCATAGCTCCCTCTGGAAGCTGTCCCTGTTCTAGGAACCTCTCTCCACAGTCCCATGCTGCCTCTTTTGTTGAAGCTTTGTCTGCTAAGAGCCTCTCTTCTCCTTTAGACCCTCTGGGACCCGCTGCACCCCCTCCGAGGAACCTCCTGCTCGCTGCCAGAAGTTTGAGGCAAACCTCTATGGCCAGGGCCGGTGCCAGCACTTCTTCCCTTGGCCAGCTGCCTGAGTTACCACCGGCTGGGCCACGGGGCTCAGCCTGGTAAGGGCTGGCCTCAGCCACCATGAATCTTTCAACAGGAGCCTGGGAAGTGGGAACACACACCGCTGCAGGGGGCGCGTTCTCTCAAACTACGCCACCGCTCTCTGACCCTGGAGTCTCTTACTGTCTGTGACTGTGAACTAAGACCCCTCTGTGGCACCTTAGGCGCCCTCACACCCACTGTGGCTTGGGCGGTCCGGCCGGCCGGCAGGAACACACACTGACTGGACTGACTGGCTGGCTGTACTGTCTTTGCTCAGTGAATTGGTTTTATAAGATTAGGCGGCCTGGTGCACTGCTGCTGTTTGCTACCACACTCATTGCTGCCAAGGTTTCAGATTGCTATGTGTGACATTTTCGTACTTTCAGTGCAATTATGAGTGACATTTCAAGGACTATGAGTGACACTTTCTCATGAGCAAAATCAAGCAATGAAGACGAGGGAATCGTATAGATAGCAGAAATTACACCCATTTGAGTATAGCTGGTAATATTTCAGATTGCTTATGTGTGACATTTTCATACATTCAGTAGATTTATGAGTCATTCAATGACTAAATGTGTGGCACATTCTTGCGACCAAAATTATGCAATGAAGTCAATGGAAATAAACAAATATCAGAAATCACACTCATTTGAGCAACAAGAAATTCGAACTCTGCAGCAGGTGCTTTTAAAGCGATTATTTAATTTCTAAAAATCAGCACCCTCCACCACAAACTCCGCTTCAGTTGCGGCTGAATCACATGTAACAAAGGGATCTCTGTGACAAAAGCTGCAACCCACTGAGCTATCCACATATAATACAGTTCAATACAATATGCTGGTAGACTTTCTTTGCAGTAGGCATATTAACCCTCTGGGCTACCTAATGGTTAAAGTAAAAACTGAAACTGCCACTAGATAAAACTCTGACCTCTCTCCAACAGGAACAACATTAATCACCGGTCTGCCTCATCTCTGACATAGCAAGTCTCTCTGCACAGGGAAATAAAGGTTGCTGCTTCATTGTGCCACTGTCAAGCAAGAATATTAAACACTTTTCACTAATAAATCATAAAAGCTGCTAGTTTAGAGAAAACTTTCACCTTCGATCGCACTGAATTTACAGCACAGAGAGAAAACGTTAGTGTGCTCAATTCCAAGGCGCCACGCCGTGCTGGAGCCCCTCTTTCCATTCTAGTAACAAACATGCCATATGTCATCAGTAGCAGATTAATAAATTAATATCTGACTTACCCGATTCTCATTATAGCTGTCGGAATAATCCAGGGAGAGGAGCTGCTGGCGTGGCACCGCGGAAATATCTTGCCTGTCTCTTCTTCAGAATTAGAGAGCAAGCCATGCTATTTTGCCTCAATCTGCTGTGCCATCTGCTCTCACTATGACCCAGGTCCCAGACTCAGCACAAGTTGGGCTCTGCCTGGACTGGGCACAGCAAAAGAACATGTAGAGGTCAGGAAGAAGTGAAGACCGGCTTCCTCCTTTAACTCTGGGCCATGCAGCAGGAGATTTCCTGGGTGCCTTGGGGCCCGGCTGTCAGGCAGGAAATTCAACATCCTGCCACAGAATGCGCGCGGACCGGACATGGCTCCTCTGCAACAGTGTGTCCATGTGGGACCTGACACTACCCGGGGAACAGTAGAAGAAAGCAGGTTTGACTGCACAAGTTTAAGAGCGTGGTATTTGATGCATTTCATTAGGCACATACGAGTGTAAATCCTCTACCCTTGCTTGCCCCTGACAAAATTTCTGTAACACTTTAACAGCTTATAGCTGCAGACTCGCTCCAATCGTGCCTGAAGCAAATCAGTCAGTGAAAAATTATTATTCACACTCTGGCCTGGGCCTCGGCTCCCAATAGGTCTGGCAACGTGAATGAGGCCCTGCTCACCCCAGACAGTCAGCAGTGCACCAAGGAAGTCGACTCAGACTGAGTCCCACGCCGCTTCTGCCGCACCTTCTCTTCTCCGGACGTGACAGCAGCACTAACGATCTGGATAATCCCAGGCCCCCATGGTGTGTCACAAACAGTACTTCTGATGATTGATGCCTATGCCTGCCTGCAGTGCACATAGCGACAGCTTCAGGGCAGGGCAGGGCAGCTAATTAAAAGAAGTGCGGTGATCACATTGAACATGCCGAGGTTGCGTGCACCGAGTACACCAACTTCCGGTAAAAAATATCAATGTAGCAGCAGATGCGAAGACCCGGCCCTGTCAATTAAGTGCCGGTGCTAAGCACCGGAAAGCACCGGCACAAATTAAGCACTGCTCCTAAACCACAATATACTAAGGCAAGTCAGTCCTCTCCGACGCCACCAGAGCTGCTATGTGAGAATATTTCAATAAATTCCCAAAACAACATTTCAAAACCCAGACAGACATTTGTCCCCTTGTAATCCCGGATGACTATGCAAGACGAACCTCACCTATGAACATGCTATTAAAATCTGAGCCAATGGCAGAGGTCTAGCTTATGGTCTTGCGCCTGCAGTCTCCCATAAGGACTTCATCCCAGTAAACACTATGAAACACCTGCATCATTTTTATTCCTCAAACAGGAGCTGCTTTTATTATTGCAGAGTTGCTAGCATAGAGACATACGTTTGGGGAAAAAACGTACCACAAAGGGCTGACCATCACAATAATTGGCTTTAAATACTGGAGAAGCTGACCCAACTTCACTGACAGAAATGCTCCTCTTGGCCACTGTCAAATGGTGTTTTTCCTGAATTACCTCAGTGACTCTGGTCCCTGGACGACCACATGAGGCTTCAAAATATAAGAAAATGACCTCAACTTAAAGTTTCCAATACAAAGAGGGCAGCACAAGAAGTAGGTCCCACAGTAGAAGAGATCACCTACTTACGTTGAATTACACTGCTTTAATGCCCTTTGTGAATATCATTATTCAAGTCACTGCTGCTACCTTTCTGCAGAGGGAGTAGCCTAGTTCCTTTGGGAGCCACGAGGGAGAATATTTCCACAAGCAGCACCAAATGTAAACTCGTTAGGTCGAGCCTAGCGGCAGCGCGCATGCACTTCTTGCTCTGTGAGACTGCTGTAGTAGAGTATGGGAGAGAAGCCACGCCCACTCTCCTCCCTTATTTTCATTGGCTTGTGTCAATATCTATCGTAAATGTTGCCTTTGGATTTGTTAATAGGCTTATTAGTCTCTCCTTAGTACGGCCTTGTCTTCATTTGTACCTTCCCATGGTGACTGCCCTTTTACTTCAGTTGCTACTCGGAACCTATTATTTAATCTGTAAGCACTATCTAGTTTATTGAGTTTCTCTTACTGCAGGCTGGACATGCATTGCTTCAGCTGAAATCTTTTGTGTTTTTTTAAGCAGCACAGCTGCCCCCATAACAAAGGTGCCTGCTTTCAATCACTTTAACCCAGCATTATCTCGTATCTGTTTCAACCACCCCCCCCCCCAATTAAATTGGATTTAGAAATGATCAGCTAATTAAGCTGTGTGAATTCCGGGTAGCACATAATCCTGTACTAATGGGCTGAAGTTGACAACAGTACATCTGTGTTACATCTGATCTCTACTAAAGCCACCTGATGGGTTGTTTTCAAAAGCCTGTTTTATTAACAATTCCACCATCTCCAATATCACCACCACGAACCACAAGTACCACCACCACCAACAATACCACCACCATCACCTCCACCAATACTACCGCCAATACCACCACCGCCAATACCACCACTGGCAATACCACCACTAACACCATCACCATCACCAATAACACCACTACCACCACCAATACCACCACTATCACCACTACCACCACAAACACTACCACATCCACCAATTCCAATACCACCACCTCAGCACTTCTCGCTCACTAGTAATAGCTGGGGCACTGTACGAAGCCAGAGCTGCGGCCGAGACAATCCCTCCTTCCATACCTGCCATAAAGCACAGCCCACCCTGCATCAGGAGGTGAAGCCAGGGCCCTACTACAGCTGGAGTGTTTTTTATTAGGTCAAATATAGCAATGACATTACACAATGCCACACTACACACTCAAATCACGGAGCGGGCAAGAAATAGCGTCCATCCCCCGCATATCGTCCTGAGCCATGACAGTGTAATAATCACAGAGCGAAAGGTGTTGGAGGGCTTTGTTAGTGTTCATAGCTCGGATCATATGTAAATCTCACTTCACAGGTTGTGTCTGTGTACTTTACAACACTTACACATCTTCTTCACTGCACTATTTATCACTTTGAAGACATCGTCCTCTAATATTTCCAATCTAACAAGTGGTCCAAAAGACCCTTTATTGCAATACAATAGGTCTCACATTTGCGAGAGTTTAAGCTATTAGTATTGTAAATGACAACGCCTTTGATTTATGTTTTAAAACCCAAAACATAAATAAAAGGCCTTGTCATTTACAATGCCAATACCTCAAACCCGCGTGAATGCAAAACCTATTTCATTGCAAATGCTTGTTTTACTCTGGAAGTTACTCCACCAAGCTCCATCCAATTTGCCACTTTATGTGTTCCAGGAAAAGCCTATTTATTATTGTGCAAGAGTGTTAAAGATGGTCAAGTTTTGGCATAATTATTTGTGGGCAGTCTAAAATGAGCCTTTAAGTTCCTATTGTGTTGCTTATTTAATCCTCCAACTCACAAAATTTACCAACATAGATTCACAACACTTTAAGAAGCAATTACAAGGAGAATAAAGATGTAGGTCCTCCATCCGGTGCTGCATCGGGTCAGCTACATTTGGCACTAGATTTGTCTAGATCAGGCCACTCACTTAGTCCTTCACCCCAAGCATTCACCTTGCAATCCCAATGTTCACCCACATCCACTACCACTCACAAGTAACTAACACCTTTCCCCCACCAGCCCTAATTTCAGTACTAACTGCTTGTCACATTATTTGCCCATCAGGATCAGACTTTTGTCATAAATGCTTATTGGATATCAGAAGATACTGACATTAGTCACTCAAGAGAGACCTGACATCTATGACGGGAGCAAATGTTATAGATCTGGCCACTGGAATTATGCAACTGTGCAGCAGAGTCTTTTGAATAATTACAGATCTGCCGCATTTACCACACAATCCAGTTTCTGCTACAAAATCTGCACATTGTATTTTAAAAAGTAGTTTCCAGCTCCAAAGGTTCAGAAGTTAATTAAGGCGCAGCAACCTGAGTTCCCTCCCAGTGGAAGGCCCTTTGCAAAGGGTAACTGGTCACCGTTCTGTTGTTTATGGCAATGTTCAGGTGTTAAACTAGGAACTAATGGGCTGCAACCTATGCTCAGACAGTGTTAATAAGTGTAAAAATTACAAAATAACAAATCAACACTATCAGAAAGTATGACACATTACACTGCATAATTTGTCTTTCCTAGGTGCATAATTTAGTCAACCCTGCCGCATAGTTTGGCCCTCTATTTAGTATTTCTCAGTCCTCCAGCATGGCTTATAACAACTGGATACTTGCTCACGAGCTCTAATAGTGAAAGATACCACAGAGTCGCTAAAGCAGCGCTAAGTAATTCAGAAACAAGCAAAACAGCGCTAGCCAATCAGGAATGATCAACCACTGCTCGCTAACCTCATTTATTAAGAAATCTGAAGGTTGCATCTTCTCATTGGCAGCCATCTTTGAAAATCTGATAGCTTATGACCCAAACCTAATTGTCTTAAATAAGTGGATTTTGTCTGAGCTTGAGCTCCAAATAAAAATGCCCATACACTTCTTCTATATCTCACTCTCCTTAATCGTCTGAGCTGAGAGTGACAGCCACCACAGATCCCTCCCTGCTTCCGGATCATACAAACATGTTAAAATGTAAGACAATACTGGCAGATAGCAGAATACTGTAAAGCCAAACCCGGTCTGCTGATACCCTGAAATAGCACTAGCCATGCTGGAACTACCATCCCTCAGCCGCTCCAGATTCACTTTGTAAGAAAGCCTACCAGTTTTCCAGCTACCCACTGGCCCAAGTAATACCCAACAGTTAAGCTGAGAGAGAAGTTAGGTGCCTACTAACTCTACAGACTCATCCTGCAACAAATTTCAATGATGCAGAACATTATTTATATCAATGGCGAACTTCAACACCCAAGAAGAAAACAAGGCTGAAGAAGGAACGAATCATGCTTTCACCATCTCACCGACTAAAAGCAGCAAGATACAAGTAACTCTCTCAAAAGAAGAACCCAATGAGCTACATGTAATTTCATTGTCCCTTGGAAAATAAGTGGTGAACCCATGTTATAGGAGATAATGAGTGGAGTCGGATCATGAAGTCTCCTATAGTAGGCCTACATCTGCCCCCGAATTCTTTAATTAGGACAGTATGGATTTTCATTTATTAGGATTGTTCAGGCCTCTTGCATTTAGGGTGACAATTTGTAGTGTGGAGTGCATCATGGGGGATGATCAAAGGTGGATTTCTGCGCCTGTGAATTTTCCCGCCCGCCATACGGGTGTGCGCTCTCTACCCCCTCGTCCCCAATCCTCTCTGCCCCTAGCCGTCTCAGCTGGACTCCTGTTTGTAGCATATTAGTTCACGCCTTCCCTAACCCCAACCTTAACTCCCCAACCTCTGCATATTGTCCAGCGCCTGCAAGGTTTGATCACCTGCACCAGGAAAAAAGAAGTAGCAGGGACATTCCGTGGCCTAAATATCCCTGACTCCCCGCTCCCAGCAGACCCCCCCCCCCCAATAGCCCTGTGTGTCACATTTGTTTGCAGCAACAACCTCAGAGATCATGAGCTGTCTTGGGATGCTGTGTCCTTGAGGACTGCCTCTAAAGCAGCAAACCGCTCCTGTGCCAGAGTCGTGGGATCAGGGCGCCTCCGTCCGACTCTCTGCCATCACTCTCATGTGGTCTGGCATTCCGGACTGGCCGTTTCCACAGGGCCATGATGTGCCAGTCCTTGTGTTGTAATTTGGCAGCGATCAATGTTAGCATTTAGCTGAAGCAATCTTGTTTTTGTCAGCCTTCTTGTCTGCCATGTAAGTAATGCACAGTAAGTAAGTAATCTTTATTTAGCATAGTTACTTAAAACCATTGCAGTGTAAAAATCATTTAAGAACAGAAAGGATAAAACTACAGTTTTAAAAGACTCAAGATTTTAAAATTTTAAATGTTCACATTTCCTTATGACCGATGTGCTTGTAATTGGACTTAATATTTGTAGGTTGTTGTTCAGGGTCCTCATGAGCTCATAAGGTCAGTGAAACAGTCAGCGAAGTTATGTCAAGTCGGTTGGATTGGGGCAGTTATGGATTGAGTTTTTTGGCATCTTTTTCCCAACTGCCTTCAGGAATTTTACAAAGCTGCAGTTCAAGCCAGGGTCATTAGGATGAAAACATGCAAGGACCGCCGCCCTTCTAGTGTGGATCCCTTGCCGATTGAAGTGATGTTTTAGCCAGCGTTCCGTTCGTCTCGTAGTTTTTCACAAGAGCATATCAAATGCAGCATGCCCTCCTGTGCCAAGCCGCATAGCCGACAGAGGGGGTCAGCTTTGATTTTGAGCCAGCATGGGAGGTTTTGAGTACAAGGTAGCAGGCCCAACCTGTGCCTTAGAAAGCACATCTTGACACTTTTGGAATAACCCTCGGCCAGATAGCGCTGTTGTGCATTAGTTGTGTACGAATTCAGAGTCAACCAGCCGTGTGTTCTCTTCGAGAGGGTTTCCTTATCTTGCAACAATGATTGTAATTTGATTGATTTTTTCACCAGTTTTTTTTAATTTGTATGACTTGTTGGAGTATTCCAGAGCTGTTCTAGACCTGTATTCGTCAGGCTGCCCGTGAGGTACTTAGCTGCTGCTGAGGAAAGATGCTGTTCTAAATCCTTCCACAGATGTTTATTCAGGGTTCCTTGTTTTGATTTCCTCACTTTGTCCCAGGCTATCACGTAGGCTCCCTGCCTTGCCAGGAGTTGTTGGTTGATGCCAAATTCGAGCCTGATTTGAGCAGGTGAGGTTTGCTTGGGTAGACTGAAAATAGTTCTGTAAACTGCTGTTATAGTATTATCAAGGATCTTGGCATCCCTTCCTCTAAGTGCCTCACTCCCGTAAGTAATTGTTGGAAGAAGTTTAGCACGAATTACTTGCGTCAGGGGTAACAGGGATGGGCCGGAGAGTTTGTGATTTAGCGCCTTCAACGAAATTGCTAACGAAAGACCTTTCCCTCGTATGCTTGATCTCTGAACCCAGAACTGCCCACCGTTATCGATCTTCACTCCTAGGTATTTGTATGTTGGAGTTTTTTCGATTCTTGTCGTGCTCCAATGCCATGATGTTGGTTTCCTTTTTTTCCTGCTAATGGTCATTTTTTGGGTTTTCCCCAGATTTATTGTAAGATCGTTCTTACTTGAGTACCTTTGTGTTGCGTCTAAAAGATGTTGAAGTCCTACCTTAGTGTGGCTTATTAAGACGATATCGTCTGCGTATAGTAGACAGGGTAGCTGGAGCCCTCCTAGTTTAGGGGCGTGGGAATTGCAGCCATTTAGTATTGGGACAAGGTCACCTAGGAATAGGTTAAAAAGCGTGGGGGCCAGGACGCAGCCTTGCTTTAGGCCCTTATTGGTCTGTATGGGCCTTGACAAGGCGGATCCATCCCCTATTTTTATCTGTACCCAGGTCTCTGTGTGCAGGTTGATGAGCAGATCCAGCAGGGGTCTCGAGATCCCCCAGTCGTTCAATTTAGACCACAAAAGCTTCCGATTTACGTTATCGAAAGCGGCCTTGTAGTCGATGAAGCAGAAATGGATGGGCATTTTGTTAGATTCTGCTTTGTCTATGAGCATACCCATGCTCAGGATGTTTGTCATCGTGCCTACTGACTTAGCGAAGCCTGTCTGGTTGGCAGGGATTAAGGATCTCTCTGTAGCCCAGGCTGTCAGCTCTTCAAGAAGGGTACCTGCAAAGTATTTTGCCTCGTTGTCAATTAAAGCCACCAGTCGGTAGTTGTTTGTCTGTCATGTGCTCACCATGTGCTCTGTCCTTCCTTGCTGTCATTTACCCTTGTACTCTGCTTATGGACAGACTATATTTAGGTTCTGCTACTCTACACTTGCGCAGAAGACACTGCAACTGTTCACATATGTCTTAGTCTGTAACTGTCAGGGTATTTTCCCGTAATTAGCAAACTGTTAAGCTCCTCCCTACTGTTGACTGAGCATTTTTGTATGACCTTCTATGTATGTAAACCCTTCTCTTCTGTACTTGTACCGTCTTCTTCGGAGCCCCTGTGTGGGTATAAAAGGACCATGTTCCTTCTGTTCAGTGTGCTACTTCATACACTACGGAAAGGTGTTGTTTGAATGTAGTTCCACCTCATGAGGTTTAATAAATACTTTGTTTTATATTTCAGTGTCCATGCCAACTTCTATTCTATTGGTCTGAGGACTTTGTGCAGAGAAGGACGAACCCCTAGCACTGGTAGGCCTAGCTGAGGCTCACCACAACACTAGTAACTTGCAGGCCTCCTGCAGAGATTTGATGGAGCCTACCGTCCTACCTGAAGATCAGGCGGAACTGATGGCCCCAGGAATATGCCACGTCTTTGTCTCGAAGATGTGTGGTCACCTTTCTAAACTCTTGCCTTTTCTGTAGTGTGATGGCGGCCAAGTCCTGGTAGAGGGCTATGGAGTGGCCCAGGTACTTGATGGTTTGCTTCGCCCTAGCCTCCTGAAGGATGCGTTCTTTTAGGGGATAATCTGGCAGGAAGGCTAAAATGTCTGGCTGAGGTGCAGGGGCTCGTCTTTTTAAGCCCACTTTATGTGCCTGGTCAATGTATGTCTCCAAGTCTAGCAGGGCTCCCTAAATGTCACGCAACATCTCCTTTAAGTATTGAACAATATCCAACCCCTCTGCATCCAAAGGGACTCCCTTCATGCGGATGTTGTTCTGCCTAGATCGGTTTTCAAGATCCTCCATATGCGCTTGGAGGTCTATCTGTTGGTCACTTAGGCGATCACATCCTGCTGAAGTTGTGTAAATTCCTCATCTCTGGCCTGCTCCTGTTCCTCCATGTTGGCCAACCTTTCTCCAATCGCATCCACATCACGTCGGATCACTTTCACTTCTCCTGCCACTTCGCTTTTGAGTGTGTGGAAGTCTTCTCGTAGAGTGTTGAATAGGGTTTCCAAAAAGGAACGGGTGATCGGGGCCTCTGCATCCTCCGCCTCGTGATGGAGCTGAGTCGTTGGGGAGGATCGGTCTTCTCCGCCTCCCACTTGTGGGGGTTTAGGTAGCATGTCTTTCAGCGTTCTGTCTTCCTTTCCCCTCATTGAGGACATGTTGGCGATAAAGGTTGTAGGGCATGAGTGGACCCCTCGGTCCCCACTGCTTTCGGTCTGTTGCCCACCACCTCTCACCTCTGTTGCCTGCATCGGCCCTATGTTGCAGGCTCCCCCGGGGACTGTCACTTTGCTCAAAGGACGTCCTCCGCTGAAGCCCGGCGATGCAGGCTCACACCATCAGGTTGGCGGCACTATGGTACTTCGCCCCCTACTCGATTCCTTTGGTATGTGCGCTGTCTTCCTCCGCTTGCTATGGGGCTAAAACACTGGGTCTAGAGAGATCTGCTAGGGATATAGGCCTCCCCACTGCTCCACACCCACTCTCCCGCCAAATGCTTGGCCCTCGACCGTGCTTCTTTTACTCCGCAGGCAGGCCACCGCCCCAGGGAGTCTACACCAGTCATTTGCTCTGGCCAAGGTGCTGTGGGTCAGGCCAGTCGCTCTGCGGGATGTCGTTGGTATCCACCACCCTGCTGCACTAGCATTCCCTGCCCCATAGGCCACACGCCCTTCTGCTCCTACTTGCAACTAGTGTCACGTTCTCCGCTGCAGCCGTAACCCCTACTCTGCCGATCACCTCTTGGATATTTGATGCGCCGGTGGGATTACAGACGTACCTGCAACGCTGCCTGGGGGCAGCCTCAGGTTCCAATGCCCTCTTGTTCGGCCAACTGTGACCGCCAATGAATGTGCCTTGTAGTTTGCACAGCTCCCTCCACGGTGAGGGTTGTTTTCTAATGTTTGACCTTGCCGGAGCTCTGTTCAGCACCCAGCCTTCCCAATCGGCCGTCCAAGAGCCCCCTAGACAGGGCGGCGGGCGGCAGTCACTCAATTCTCAAATGCCTCAGCCCTGAGGCAGCCTTCTGTGTTGCACTCCTCCCGTAGCCAGCTAGGCCTCCCGTGGGGGGCCCCTTGTCTGAGCTGCATTGATGTGATGTCCGGTTAGGCCCCGAGTCCCTTGCTTTCACTGCCTCTTGTTGCCATTCTCTTCGGGATACACGGGCCACTCAATTGCATTCCCCCGCGCTTGGGGAAAGTCTCCACTCGCTGCGGAGTTCCGGCAGCCTGCCAGATCCCCCTGTGCCGCTTTGACGAGCGCGGCCCCAGATGGCAGGTTATGGCCTGCTCACCCTTTTCTTCCCCTAGCAGGGGCCCGCATTCTGCATTGCCTCCGGGCTGGACCATGGCTCAGCCTTCTCCTCAGTTCGTGAGCGCCCGTTGATGTGTCTGGTTGATGCTCTGCAGAACTGGGGGGTCGCCTCTCTGCCGATCCTGGCACCGCCTCAGCCGCCTCGCTCTTGGGCTATGCACAGCCCCCTACACCTCTCGCCAGCCCGGTCACCTGGGCGTTCGCCTTTAGTACTCCTGTGCCCATCTCTGTGGGGACCGCGGGTTAGACTCAGCATTTCCCCTCTAGCACCAGTTGATATTCTGGCAAATGCTCCGCCGCGTCGGTTCTCCTCACCTCCGCTCCCCCCGGCTCTGTCTCATCCAAGCTGCTTCAGGGCTCTGTGCGACCTGACAGGCCTTGCCCCGGATTGCGTGCCTTGGTGCCCGCTCTTGTCACTCCGTCGCCAGGCTCCACACAGGGCACCCCTCCAAGCCTCTCACCTTGCTCAGCAGCGACCAGTTGCCACTTGTCCACCCCCTTTGTCTCTGTTTTAAGTACGAGTCTAATGTGTCTGCTTTGTCCATGTAATGATTTGCCAGTTTGTCTTTGAAATCTTGAGTACCAGGATGAGCTCCTTCTAGACAATTTGGTTTGCAAAATTCTTTGAGTATTTTATAGAATTCTTTATATGCACATTTAACATTTTGAATTCTGGCTGAATAGTACCTTTTCTTAGCTTTTTTGATAGCTGACTTGTATAATCTGTTATTTTTTCTGTAGGTGAAGTTTGTCATATTTGGTGTTTGTATTGAGCCAGGTACGTTGCCACTTTCTAATTAGTTTTTCTATGTCTTTTATCTCTATGTTTCTCCAAGGTGCTTTTTTTCTTTTGTTCTGTTGTGTAGTTTTGAGTGGTATCGGGATGTCAAAAGTTTCCTGTAGCCACTCATAGTTTTTTAACAGAATTTATTGTTTCCAGATTTTTACTGGATGTTAGTTGTGTTTCTAAGTGTTCCCAGTTGAGTTTGTTCCACTGTCGATAGGTGTATGGATGTATGGTAGTTTTAGGTGAGTCGCTTAGTGTTGTTTTATGTTGTAAAGCAAGCAAGTGGTGGTCCGACCATGTGACTGGAGTTATAGTTTGAAAGGTAACTAGTTCGGTATTTGCAAAAATGACGTCTAGGATATGTCCAGCGATGTGAGTCGGTTTGTGGACAATCTGATGCAGGAAGGTGTACGAGTCATGGGTGGTGATGCAGCATGTGGGCCATGTAGAAAGGTTCTAAATTGTCCAATGGATGAGAGCCGTTTGGAAGAGAGTTGCTGTATTTGTGTTAGATGTGGTGGAAGGGAGAAAGCTTGGCATTGGTGTGTGTTCCTTTGTGTGATTTGAAAGGTGGTTATAAGCATGTATTCTGTGATGGTAAGTATTATGAGGTGTCGCGCTTGGAAGATCTTGCTGTGTTGATGTGCGTGATAGGTTTTGTTTTTGAGGAGTAGTGAAAAGAGGTATGGTGTATTTGTTTCATGTAATGGATTTGTTTGTAGAGTATTGTTTGTGAGAGGAGATTGTAAGGTAGAGGGGGTGATGATGTGTTTATGAGTAGAGTGTATGTTTTGTGTAGGAGGGAATGAGGTAAAGGTAAGAGTTTTTGTCTTAGACTGGTTTGTTGCAAGAGTTCAAAAGTATGGTTCAGTGCAGTGTATGTGTTGTGCGTTTGCGTTAATATGGTAGAAGGAAGAGGAGGGTGTTCGTTGGACAATTGATGGAAGGGTGATTATATGTTTGTTAGTGATGAAAAGTGGTCTGTTAGGAGTAATTAGAGCAGGG
Source organism: Lissotriton vulgaris (assembly GCF_964263255.1). Lineage (NCBI taxonomy): Eukaryota > Metazoa > Chordata > Amphibia > Caudata > Salamandridae > Lissotriton > Lissotriton vulgaris. The sequence goes on along the minus strand of NW_028241407.1, from coordinate 256,117 downwards.
AGTGTATGTCTGAATGGGATGTAGTTAAGTATGGTGTGGAATGGGGTTGTGTTAGTGATGAGTAGATTGGTTGGTGATTTAGGATAGAGTTGTGTAGTGTTTGCAGGAGATGGCGGAAATGTGTGGTAGCTTGGATAGAAGGGTGTATAGATGTGGTTTGTGTGGTTTTGTAGTGTGTGCTGAGACATGGATTTGTGCATAGTGTTGGTTTGTAGTAAGTGTGCGGTGTACATTTGGTGTGGTGAGTGTGTTGCTCTGAGTGTGAATGTGAATGGTGTAGGCTGGGGTAACTGAATGGAAAAATGGGCAGCACTTCTGGCCCTAGGCTCGACCAGTAGGCTCAAACATTCTCAACCAGGCTCAAACAGGCAATTGCTCTTGTCCTCTCTGCCTTTAGCCTCGACCCCCAGGCTGATACACCCTAAGCCTTGGCCTTGTATAGCCCTATTAATCAGGTGACCCCTTCAGTCAAAGGGAACCCTATCCCTAACACTATCCAATCACAACACTAGTCCTAAAATCTAAAACCAATAGGAGACAGACCAGGACCTTACAGCTAATCTTAGCTCTAGTCCAAGCACCCAATCAGTTTCAAAAACCCTGATCTCTACTTCCAATATAGGCCCTATCCCTACCAATAGTCGCAACCCAAGCCCAAGCAACCAATGACACAGGAAGCCCTTGTCCCTACTTCCAATAAAAAGCCTAACCCTACCCACACCTAGCCCAGCAACCAATCACACCAGAAGCCCTAATCGCTACTTCCAATTAAAGGCCTAGCCCCAACCCTAGTCCCAACAACCAATCACACTTGAAGCCCTAGTCCCTACTTCCAATAGAAATCCTAACCCTAGCCCTAGCTCTAGTACCAACCCTATATTGATTGAGTTACAGACCCAGAACCCAATCAGAACCCTCTAATACCCAACCAATGAGGACACTAACCCTAATCCAATAGAAACACCAGATACAACCATCAATAAGTGCACACATGTGCCAACCAATAACAGACTATATAAGGTCCCAGCGACCTCAGACAAGGTTTGCTGGCCAGGGAGTTGGAAGCTGCTCCTCTATTCAGAAATCACCTAGGAGACAGACAGGTTCAATCCAAACTTTGGACTTCTGCAGGTAAGGGCCTAATAAACTTGTCCTCTAACCAGTGGCGGCTGGTGACATTTGAAAGTGGTGAGGCGTAAAATTATTTTCATAATGCACCCCAGCAAGCGAGCGGTGTTAGCATCACCGACTGCACTTTCTTATATTGTGACACTGCATTTGAGCACAGAAAGCTATTTTTTTCACTTTGCTTTTTCGCTGGTGCGAGAAGAAATATCAGATCAAGTGCATTCATTTAAAGTTTGATGCATTTTCACTTCCCTCTGCCTAGCATTCCCCTAATGGCCTGCCGCCTCTCCAGCCACACTCACTTTTACATTACTCCCTAACACTCTCTCACACTGTTTCTGCCTGCCTCTATTTTTCTCTATCATTCTGGCTGTGTCCTTCTGTCTTATTTTCTCTCCCAATGTCTTTCTCACTCTTTCTCTAATTCCACACCTTCATACGGATCTACGAAGTTGGAGGAAAAAGCAAGTGTAAGATTTAATTCCTTTTGAAAACATTCAAAATAAACAAAAACCAAACACACAAAATTAAACTCCACTTTTCTCCCAGGAAAAGCAATACAAAATGTGCAACTACGCCGAGCTGAGTCTGGCATTTATAGTGACCTTTCCATTATTCGTCTCAGGATCTCACTATTGAGAAAGTGAATGGAAATGATTGGAAACCAACATTAATGTGCAGACAAACACAACCATTTAAATAACCAATGTCAGAACGATCAAACACTTTAAATATTTGATACATATTTGTAGCTCAGGGCTGTTTCATTCGACAAAACAAAAATATATAGCCGGTGATTGCGTTTTGCAATTAAAGGTGCCCCCAGGCAAAGCTGTTCTTCACTGAATAATGCCATAATCTTTACGAATCCTCCTGCATTCTTGAAATGACGCCACTAAGTCAAAGGCAAACGCGCAGCAAAATAATATAAGACCAAGGGCACTAGGATGCAATAAAAACAGCGGATTATATCAATATTACTTTCATTACATCATATTGTATTTGTGTTATTAGCCTGGGCCTGGCACCTATCCACCTATCTTGGGACTGGAGCATGGGTGTGATTCTCTCTCTTCAGCCAGTGATGGGAACCACACTCGTGCTAGACCACCCTCTGCAGTGGCGTTCAGGAGATAAGCTGGTGACCCTTCACAACGTCACCTATACTGGTGTTACCCTGAAAACCTACAAGAGGGTCACTTCTGCCGCCTCCGCTGGGCCTACAAGTGTGAAGTCGACCATCAGAATGCAGTCACGGATCCTGCTCCCAATACTCTTGGGGGGTGGGGGGCACGCAGGGAAGATTAAAATTAAACAAGCAAACAACTAACCGGGTCCGCGCCGCCTCTGTGTGCAATTAGAAGTCGGCGGGCAACACAATATGCATCTATATAGGATCCTTGAAAAACTGACCTGTTCCCATGCATCATCACTTATGGAAAGCCTGTCACTTGCCGAAGATCACACAAAGCGCCAACTGGAAGAGAGGAATCGGCAATAGACAATCTCTCTTTTTTAAACACAGAATCTTGCTGACCAATTTATCACACCGGGCGTAACAAAACTCCATAAAGTGTGAAAAATTAACATCATACCTTTGAGAAGCATTGGTGCAGTCTGTCCAATTAAGGTATAGCAGCCCACATGTTGATAAAGTACGGTACTTTTCTGTGTATTAATGTATTACAACCAGTCACAGCAGCAGGCATTACGGGCGGGTGGGGGGTGTGTGAAAATGGGGTCGTCGCGCCACGGAGGGGAGGGGGGGGAGGTGGGAGGGGTTTCAGGGAAAAGTAAAAATAAAATAAAAGTAAAACTTACCGTCCCACATTTAGTTAAGTGCCCTTCAGAGTACAGGTGGACCCTAGATAGAACAATCCTTCTAGACGATGAGACTAAAATTAAAATCAGGCGGAGTCTGTCGGAGTTTTTTCTATTTAATGATGGTACAGCTTCCGAACAAACAGTTTGGGACACGCTCAAGTCCTATTTAAGGGGTATTCTTGGTTCACATATGGCATTAAAAAGAAAACTTAGGAAAGAAAAAGATATTTATGATCTTGATTTGATTAAAAAGAAGGAACAACAATTACAGTTAGCAGTCCTGGAAGATAGAGGCAGGATTCTGGCTCTAGAAAAAGAGCTTTTAGAGTTACAGACAGGCTTTAAAGCACGAGCTGATAAGATAAATAAGGACAAGTGGGAAGTGGGTAAGCTCCGTAATTCTGAATATGGAGAGAAGTGCGCCTCTCTCCTGGCCTGGAAGGCTAGGATGGAGAGGAGCAGGAATAACATTAGTTCATTCATCCAGCGAGATTCGGGGCTGCTCCTAACAGAAGATGTTGAGATCAGGAGAGAAACTAGAGGATTCATGGAGGAATTACATCAAGAGGAGAATAGACGGGGGCTGGAAGAACTGGAAAAATGGTGGTCTCTGAGAGAGTTACCCCAGTTGAGTGAATCCGATAAAGCCTTTTTAGTCACTGAGATTTCGGAGGGGGAGATACAGGCCCAGTTGAAAAAGAAGTCCAGGAACAAGGCCCCAGCCCCGGATGGACTGCCGACGGAGGTGTATAAGGATAATTTGGAGGAAATCCTAGCTCCATTACTGGCACTTTTTGACAAAATTTTTTTGCAGGGGGGGCACACTCCAGCCTCTTGGTCAGAAGCTTCCATTACTTTGATAGCAAAGCCTAATAAAGACCCTAAAAAAATAGTCATATAGACCTATTTTCTTAATTCAGACTTGAAAATTTACTCTGGCATACTTACATCTAGACTGGCGAAAATAATTAAGTCCATAATTCACCCAGACCAGAGGGGGTTCATACCAGGCCGTCAACTTAATGAACTCACGTTCCAAGTTTTAGGAGCAATAGACATAGAGTAGTGAGAGCTCCATTCTTGGTAGACGAAAAAACTCCCAAAATTGATGTTGCCATAGAAGAGACAGTATGGGTATCGCACTTCTCCAAAATATTCCAAAAGCGAGAAATAGATCAAGAAATTGTAGGAGAAAATTCACTAGACGTGACTTATCCCATTCATATAGACTTTTAAATCTCGGAGATCCTTCTGGCCCTGAAATCAAGTAAAAACGGTAAAGCTCCAGGGCCGGATGGAGTCCCGGTTGATTTTTTTAAGCATAACACAGACCTCTGGGCCCCTATTATTACTAGGGTATGCACGGCAGCCGCAAAGAAAGGACTTCTGGAGTCTTGGACGAGGTCCGTGATGGATCCGATTTTTAAAAAGGGCAATCGCCAGGACCCTGCCTGCTACCGCCCAATATCCTTGCTGGATTCGCTGGGCAAGATAGCAGGTAGGGTGATCCTAGAGCGACTTCAGCAGTGGGTGGAAGAGAGAGGTATTTTGTCCGAGTTGCAATTTGGCTTCCGGGAGGGTTTCGGAACAGTGGAACAGGCCCTAAACCTTTCTATCATTATGGGGAAGTACATACACGCAAAGCAGGACAGACTCTACATGGTCTACGTGGATCTGTCTGCTGCTTTCGATTGCGTCTCCCATACCAAATTATGGTCCGTGCTGTCACAAATGGGGGTAGACTTGCCACTTTTAAACTTTCTGAGGGAACTGTATTCTAAACCCTCCGCCAGAGTCCGCTTTGGTACAAAGGGCGAGTTATCAACGTCATTTAGAGTGGAGCGCGGAGTCAGACAAGGATGTGTCCTGTCCCCTTTCTTATTCTCCCTCTACACTAACAACTTGGAGGTTGAGCTTTTGAGGGGTGCCCAGGACCTCCCACAGGCAAAACAACGCCCGATTCCCGCTCTACTCTATGCGGACGATGCCGTCCTGCTGGCACGGACTCCTCGCGAACTCCAGAAGGTACTTTGCAGATATTCTTCGTTTATGGGCAGTCTTGATCTCCATATAAATGTGACGAAGACTTTTGTAATGACGGCAGGCACAGGGAGGAAACACCCCAAAGATTTAATCCTTAAAAACCAAAAAATAGAGTCTACATCCGATTATTGTTATCCGGGCATTACGATAGATGATAAATTGTCCTGGAAAGTGTCAGTCGAAGCTAGGAAACATTGTTTTAAGAGAGCTATAGCAGCCCTGGTGTCCTTTTCGCAAAAATTGGGAAAACGACCACCCCTGGAACTACTAGAAATTTATAGAGCTAAATGTCAGTCAACAGCTCTATATGGGGCTGGCGTCTGGGGCCATAAAGACGTCTCTGCACTGCAGATTGCAGAAAATGCTTTTTGAGGTTCCTCCTGATGGCCCCAAAGCGATCATCAACGTATGCATGCCATGCTGAACTAGGAGTGCCATACGTTGAAGATCTGGCAAGAATTCAACCATTGCTCTTGCGCATCTGGACCTCGGAAAAAAATGCATTTACCAAGACGATAGTGGCAGATGCCATGACATTAGATCATTCCCTAAAAATAAAATGGCTTGCTTACATTAAGAATTTTTTCACTGACCTAGGGTTGGAGAATTACTACTCCACTCCAGAAAAGATCAGTGAAATTTCTAAGAAATGTAAATGTAAATGTAAATGTAGGTGTACTTATATAGCGCAACCTGTCACCCAAAGGGCATCCTGGCGCTTGCTTAGGGAACCCGTCCTGGTATTCCCCTGTGGGAGGCCCCGGCAGGGTGTCCACAGGGTGAAAGCCAGGCATCCCGCCGCGAGGGGCCGTCGTGGAGATTAAGCAAGCTATTGCCCAGAGTTGCAGAGTGAGACCCCGTGAGTCGAGTAGGCACCGGAGCGAGAATTGTCGAGGCCGTGGAATTTTGAGCCCGAGACCCGCTGAGGCGGGGAATCGAACCTTGGTCCACGGTCGATCCCAGCTTCAGGGTCTGCCGCCTCTAACCACTGAGCCACACTTCTCCACGAAGGAACTAAAAGATCTGGCTTTGGGACACTTGGACAACCTAAGGCTCCTTTCTGAAGCAAGCAAACCCTCTGTCCACCACGCCATAATGGTTCAATCCACTTTTACCATTCAGCCCTATCTAAATCTTGAAATGCGTATGTTTGATCGTTTTCTTCTGATAAGATTCAGATTAAACCTATTTCATAGATTAGTAGCTTTCCCTGTAATGAATGCTTGGGACTCAACTTTACCCCTCTGTCCCTGTGACGAAAAGTCAGTACAATCCACTTTACACGTAGTTATGTTCTGTAAATTTAATAATGAACACCGTAAATTGTGGTTGCTGTCCCTATTAAAATCTTGGGGTTTTAGACAGTGTCGTCCTGCCATGCTTTGTCTACAGTTTCTAGACACAGAAGCTACCTGCTACCATTATTCAGTGTATTCAAAAAGAACTGTGAAAATAATCCTTGTATGTTAAATTGTACTGCACTGTAAATTTTTATGCTCACAATTTTTAAAACGAAAAAAACATCATGTATTAATATTGCTTTTATGGATTTCTAATCTCGAAATTCCGAATAAAGAAAGTTTATTATTATTATTATTATTACATAGCAATAGAGAGAGGGCTGCCGCTTGCCATTGTTGTGATTGATGCAGCAAAAACTTTCGATCAGGTTAACTGGCTATTCCTATGGAAAACTATGGCAAAGTTTGGGTTCCCAGATACATTCATCAAAGGGATTGAGATACTATACAGGGGTCCCCGGGCTATAGTATTGGTCAACGGTAGTTTGACTGAATGGTTGAATATCTCAAGGGGAACAAGGCAGAGTTGCCCCCTGTCTCCCCTCCTCTTTGATATATATATCGAGTCTTTTGTCTGCTCCTTGAGATCAGATCCAGTAATCATACCGTTTAAAATGGGGGACTTGGTGCTTAAGACGGCACTATATGCTGATGACCTTCTCCTTTACACGTCTAACCCCTTTGAGGCCATCCCCAGGTTATTTGAATTGGCCGAAGATTTTGGCACAGTGTCGGGGTACAGAATCAATGAAGATAAAACCGACATAATGAACTGGAACAACCCAACCCCGATACCAGAAGCTAAATTAAAAATCAGATACCTGGGAATATACCTTACTCACAACCTAGAGGACATCTCGAAAATTAGCTGGCAAACGGTGGTAGAGGAAGTAAGGAAGCTCTTGACTAGATGGAACACTCTACCTCTTAACATCTATGGTAGAGTGAACCTAGTCAAGATGATAATTTTGCCAAAAATTACCTTCTTATTCAATTCCATCCCCCTAAACTTTAATAAAAAGGATATCTCCAACCTTCAAGGGAGGATTGGCTCTTTTATTTGGGCTACTAAGTCCCCAAGGATTGCCTGGAGGAAATTGAGAAGGGGACTGAAATTGGGCGGGCTGGCTCTCCCTGATTTACATTTTATTGTTATGCTTTTCAGCTCAAGAACTTCAGACTTTTGGCAAATAAGTTGGACTCTTCCTCTCATGGCAGACTTTTTCAGGCTATGCTATCAGACCGGCCACATGGCCTAGATTTCTATCTCTATAAATTTGGGGATCAGAAGTTTTTTTTTAAAAGGTTTGTCTGAAGCTCCTACGGACAGCACTTAATATTTGGCAATCAATGCGTAGAATCTTGGATATACCCTATTACCACTCTCAGGCCCCAATATGGAATTCCCCAGGTACACCAGACTGCTAATTAGATCGGCTGGCTCTCCCACTGAGAGCAGCAGGCCTTACAAAATGGGGGGACTTGTGTAACAACTCAGTACTATTAAGTTGGGAATCTCTATCGAACTTAACAGAGGGCTCCATCACAAGATTTAAATTTTATCAGTTGTCTTCCTGGTGGGGGAGGCAGTGTTGGGGTAACGAAGAGGAGATCCCAATTTTGGAATCTATTAATAGGGGGAGAGGATGGAAGGGGGAGGTTGCACTCTGGTACAATACACTGGTGGGAGCGAAAGACAATCTAGGAGCAGAAACCATCAAGCTATGGGACAATTTCCCAGTCCAGAACCCTGAGGTGATGCTGAAGGTTTGGACGGACTCATTTACACTTTCTTAAAAAATCATAAAACCATCTAATCTTAGAAGAAACCACCTGTTCACGGTATATAGGGTTTATTGGACCCCAGCAAAACTATCTAAGATCTTAGCAGAAGTATATTTTTGTGCAAGATGCAGGTTCCCAGCTGCAGACAATAGACACATATTTGTCGACTGCCCTGAAATCACCAGATACTGGAGACAGGTGTGTGGGTTCCTAGAGGAGGTTGTATTATCACCAATCACTTGTAGTCCCAGATTGATCCTTTTCGGTCTTCCCCAGGACTATGACATTAGAAACAGTACCTCACAGTTTATTTTCTATGTTATTGTCATTGCCAGGAGGGAGATCTGCAGGGAGTGGAAGTCTGCAAGCCCCCCCAGATTTGTAGACTGTTTAAGAAACATCATGGCTGTTAGTCGTTTAGACATGTTGTGTGGCGGGGAAAGCGCCATTAAGATCTGGTCTTCATTAAAAGCTTGGTCTGAGAGATAACACTCAATGAGTCCAATGATTATGCCAGAGGTTTAGTGGTCCTGCCCTCCCAAAGTGGCAAGGTACATCGTGAATGGGAGTTGGATTAGGAAACGACCTACCTCTGGGTGACCTCCGTCAGCTATCCACAGACTCCAGGGCAGGAACAGTTGGTTTGTGCTAGTGGCCTGGAGAAAGCCCATCTAGAGTTGATATTTTCTGGTGCCATTTATGAGGACAAAAAAAAAATAAAAAAAAAAAGAAGGCTTCAGGCAGCCTCCCTCCCCTCCATCGCCTCGTTGTTGATTGGTGCGGCCGCTGCCCCACCCGGGTCATTTTCTGTCTGTATGCTGCAGCATACAGAGTGAACAGGGAGAGTGGGCGGAGTTGCTCGAAGGCAGGGGGGAGTGGCTTTCCCACTGTTGTTAATACTGACTGTTTGGGCAGCCTCAGTCAGTATTAACAACAGTGGGAAAGCCACTCCCTCCTGCCCTCGAGCAACTCCGCCCACCCCCAACGAGGAACTACTGCTTTCTCGCTGTGCAAGAAGGCAGAAACAAATGGTAGTTATTACGGTAATAACTACCATTTGTTTCTGCCTTCTCGCACCGCCAGAAAGCAGGAGGGGGGGCCCAAACGCCCCTGTAGAGGAGCCACCGCTGCCTCTAACAATAATGTTTGTATAAAATTGCACTGCCTTTTCCTGTCCAAAAACGACTAAGTGCACAGTCCCTAATAAACACAGCTTAAACAGAAGATTACTGTTGTCTTAGAGCACCCTCTGATCTCTCTCTGATGTAGAAATATCCCTGTTGCTAGGGGGGATGGCTGGGTTCACTCACTTGCTAACACAAAATGGGCGCTGGGGGTGGACTGCTTCACATACAGGTCTTAGCACAGAGCAAGGGATAGAAACAGATGAAGTCTGTCTCCCTACCACCTCCTGGACTCTGCTGCGTCACTGCAATCTGGGGCACAGGTAGACTGCTACTCCCCAACATGGCGGGGAATGTTATCACAAACAGTGCTTTTTTTATGTTGACTCAAAGTATAAACCTTGCTGTATGGCACACTGCCAATGTGACAAAGCAAGAAACACCTCTCTCTCCAATGTTCATAATTCACACATCAGGATCTATTACTCCCAACATAAAAACACTTACTCAACATCCCCACTGATGTCAGCTTTGGATCAATAATGTTATCAGGCCATACTCCAATATCACTGGTATTTCACAACACTTCTGTCCCTGTATACAACTCCAGTTGACAGTTTTACAAATAATTGCTGAATAATCCAGATAAAGTAAATCTTTTCAGAAAATTCCTTAATGAATTCTCTAATATTAAGGACACAGACAGATTAAAAAAAGACGATTGTGCTGTGCCCACAAAGCATGTCTTAGTAGAGAAAATATAGCACTAGCCACCAAAATAAATCTAGAGACTACCAAAGGATCTGTAGCCCTACGAAAGAGAAGTAAAACAAAGCCTAGAAAATGTGTACATTAACAAGAAATGTACATATGTTGAAGACAACCCCCTCCGCCGCATTACATTGTGATGAAATATTGGAAGGAATATAGAAGGGAAACTCCTGGCCACCTACCGCAAAGTTAAGAAATAAAGAAGCAAAATAGTATCACTTAAAAGATGAACCAGGGACTCAAGTCAAAAGACAAAAATATGATTATACTCTTTTTTTTTATGTGTTGAAATTTTGTATTAAAAATTTCAGATGAAAATACAAATGCGATAATAAAGCAGAATAAAATATTGATAAATGCAAAATAGTACAAATGAGAAGAGAAAATATATAGGATATAACAAATATGAGGAAGCAAAAATAGCATATATTCCATAATCCTAAATGTAATGATAATGGGGTGATATCAAGAAAAGGATAATAGAAGAAAACAAAACAAAACACAGAAAACAAAGAAAGGAAAAGAAAAGAAAGAAAAAGAAAAAGAAAAATTCCCAGAGCAACTAGAACAGATATTAAGAGAAATGGCATTAAGGAGGGTAGAAAGATTTTATAGCAGAGTAACTGGAAAAAGGACCATATAAGAATAGGATTAAGAAGAAATAGTAGTCGGAGGAGAAGAAGGAGTGGAGACAGAGTCATTATCCACAGTGGTCTCCAGGAAAGCGGACCATACTTGAAGAAAAATGGAAGCCCAATCCTGTAAATTATAAATTGTAAGTTCATGTAAGGCTGTTTGCACCATTGCCACCAACCACTCTTCCTGGGAAGGAGGAAGGGGAGATTTCCAGTGACGCAGTATACATATTTTGGCCGTAGTCGAGCAGTAGGAAGAAGACGAATTTGCGGTTTAGAAAGCTTCGGGAGACTGCAAAAATCATGTAAAATAATGTTTGTAGAAGTAAAGGGCAGAGGAAGTGACATCGTAGTAGCCAACGTGTTTCTTACAAAAAGCCAAAAGGATCTAGTATGGAGACATTCACATATGATATGTGTAATATCACAACCGGACGCAGAACATCTCCAACACAAAGTATTGATAGCAGCTTAGTATGATGCAATTTAACTGGAGACCAATGCCATTCGTGTACAATTTTAAAAATGCAGAATTTGAGACGGGCTTCCCGAACTCCCTTATATATATGTTCTAAGATTTGATCCTATTGAGTATTAGAATATACAACTGAAAAGCGAGATTGCCATTTCAACTGGAGAGCTTGTGAAAGAGGTTGCGAAAATAGGGGATGCAGGAAAGTCTTATAAAGACCAGAAGTCACACCTTTAAGATTTCCCCGCAACTGTAGATAAGACAAAATAGGAGATACGGATAGCAAGTCAGGTGGAGGACCCAAGTGTTTCGTGATAGCTTGTTGAAGCTGAATATAGTTACAGGATTGTGTGGATGGTAAATGGAATTCCTCACTAAGTTGAGAAAAGGATTTAAAAGTGTCACAATGAAACAGTTGATCTATAGTGTGGATACCAGCTTCCTGCCACATAGGCCAGGACAAAGTGCGACCGCCAACACGAACAGCAGAATTGAGCCATAAAGGAGCTTTGATATAAATACGCGAATTAGATTTAAGGATACAATGACTCCTTTGCCAGGATTTATACATTGCAGATAATATAGGGTTTTTTGGATCGGAAGAACTGGTACCATATAGAAGGGGCAAGCTGAGACCAGGGGTCAACAAGTGACGTTCACGAGGGACTCATTGAGGTATATCTTTAGACTTAGGCAAAAAGAAAGTAAGTTGTGAAATATGAAGAGCAAATGAGTAGTGTTCGATAGAGGGAAGACCCAAACCCCCCTGTAATTGGTGAGATTTTAGTTTTGCCAAAGTAAGACGTGGTTTAGCCGTGCCCCAGACAAAAAGTTTTATTTTGGAGTCAATAGACCGAAGAGTAGTTAGGGGAATGTTAAGAGGGAGCATACCTAGAACATAAAGAAAGCGAGGGAGAGTAACCATCTTGACCGCCTGAATCCGTCCCCATAAAGATAGACCCAAAGCCTTCCATTTATCAAAGTCTCTTTGCATTTGCGCAATTAAAGGAGTCAAATTGTCCGTAATTATATTATCCAATCCTCTATTAATTAAAATTCCTAAATATTTAAGCCGGGATGATTGCCAATGAAAAGGAAAACCAGAAATTGCTGCTTTTGTAGTACCAATGGACATGGGTAATGCTTCGCTTTTATCCCAGTTGATCTTGTAACCGGAGAAAGAAGAGAAATCATTGATGATATTAAGGAGAGCAGGAAGAGAACGGGGAAGATCAGTAAGTGTGAATAAATAAATTTTAGAATGACCAATTGGAAGAGGGACGCCTACCACTGCAGCAGATTGACGGATCGCAGCAGCTAAAGGTTCCATTGCGAGAAGAAAAAGAAGGGGGGAAAGTGGACAGCCTTGACGAGTACCTCGTCTAATTGGAAATGGAGTAGATAGGAAACCACCGCAGTTGACTTGAGCTGATGGATTATCATAAAGAAGTTCCACTTTATAAATTGATTGCCTAATCCAAACCGTTGCATGATGGTAAAAAGATACACCCACTCACTGCGATCAAATGCTTTTTCAGCGTCTAGAGAGAGAAGTAGGGCATCATCAGCAAGATGTTTAGCTGACCATAAAGCATGAGATAGAGTACGCAAATGATTCCGAGATGACCGACCGGGAACAAAACCTACCTGTGAATTGTGAATGAAAGAAGGTAAAACTTTACGAAGAAGTGATGCAAGAATGCTAGCAAGTATCTTAAAATCAGAATTTAAAAGAGATATGGGCCAATAACTGCCACATAACAAAGGATCTTTACCAGGTTTTGGTAAACCAGCTATAATGGCCTTGTTGGAAAGAGATCCGAGAGAAGACTCCTCCACTGCTTCCCCAAATGCAGCATGTAAAGTATCAATCATACTCTGACCAGTCCACTTAAAAAATTCAGGAGGAAAACCATCATCACCCGGAGCTTTATGATACGGCAAGGCAATTATAGCCGAAGATATTTCATCTGTCATAATAACACCATCAAGTAGGGCTCTACCTTCATCAGAGAGTCGTGGGAGATCCACCGCGTCTAAATATTTGGACATCTGAAGTGTATCGATATGAGTGCATGGAGAGTAAAGAGATCTATAAAATGAGGCAAATTCTTCAACAATTTCTTGTGGCCGAGTAAGTATATCACCACCACTTGATTTGATAGCTGGAATTGCCATAGCGGCTTCCCTCTGGCGCAGTTGCGCAGCCAATAACCGACCAGCCTTTTCTCCCTGTTCATAATGACGTCCTTTCATCTTTTGCAAGGCATATTCAGCCTTAGAAGTAAAAAGACTAGTAAGGGATAGTCGTGCCTGCTCCAATAATTTACGATTCTGTAGGGTTGGTTTTGAAATATATGATTGGGAGAGTCGACGAATGTCTTTCTCCAGATCAGCCTGTTTAGCAGCATTTTTCTTGTTATGAAGAGCAGCATCCCGCATAAGTTTACCTCTAATGGTCGCCTTAGCAGCTGCCCAAACCATTCTCTTAGAGGAGATTGAGTCCTTATTAATAACAAGGTAATCTCGGAGGTGCAATTGTAAAAGAAGTTTACCTGCTGGCGTTTTTTATTTGTTTATATTCAAGCACCATGGCTTGCATCCCGGACTGGAGAGACCCAAATCGAGAGATAAGAAAACAGGAGAATGATCAGATATGGCTGCTTCCAAGATCTGTGACTGTGTAACCAACTGGACTGCTCGTTGCGAAAGAAGAAAATAATCGAGACGTAAAAATGTGCCGTGTGTGGAAGAAAAGAACGTATGTTCTTTCTCCTGGGGGTGACTGAGCCTCCAATGATCAACAAGACCAATGTCAGCAAGAATATCACCTAAAATGGCTCTATCGGAAGCATTGACGGTGTCAAGGCAACCTGTTTTGTCAAGGGCAGGGTCTGGGGCCAGGTTCCAATCTCCTCCAATGAGAAATTGGGAGGCATTTATTTCTGTGAAAAGGCGATTCAGACGAAGGAAAAATTGTTTTTTGGGACCTAGTGGAGCATAAACAGAACCAAGACAAATAAAAGAGTTCCCAATTTTCAGCTTAACAAATGCATACCGACCTTCCGGGTCAGACCATGTTTTGGAAATTGTGAAGGGGAGTGACTTCCGAAAAAGGATGGCTACCCCACACTTACGAACAGGGTTAGGATCAGACTTGGAAACACTACTATGAATAACTTTACCAACCCAATCTCTGCTAAGTTTACTACATTCATCATCATCCAAGTGTGTTTCCTGCAATAAAGCAACGTCTACATGTTTCGAGTGCAAATATGAAAGGACTTTCTTGTGTTTTATATAACGAGTGAGGCCATGAACATTCCAGGAAACCACTGATAACGGATGAGTAGAAGACATGATAATAAGATTCAGCAAGAGGATAAAAAGAAAGAAAAGAAAAAGGCAGACAGAAAAAAAGAAGAAAGATGTCACTCTGGAGAAATAAAAGACAAAGTGTGTAGAAGTTGTAAAATCTGATAAAAGAGGAAAAGAAAAGAAATAAGAGGATAAAAGGAAAATAAATAGTTACGGTATAAGGAGTGGAGAAAAACAAAGTAGGGAAAAAAAGGAGGAACCAAGACTGTTAACCGCGGGCCTGGGTGCACTTAAGCAATGCCGTGGGACAGAACCCCATCCGGAAAAATAAAAAACATGTGGAGGAAGTGAATAAAGGATACTATGGAATATATGAAAATTGTAATAAAATGGAATAACATTGTCATAGCATAAGAAATCATGAAATAGTACTGTATAATGCAAAGCCATGAAATAGGAATATTGACATCAACAACATGATGTAACTATGATAAGAAAGAAGTACAATAAATATAAAAGGTGTTGAGAAGAAATACGTAATTCCAAAAGTAAAGATTACGAAAAAGAAAGTTAGAAAGATACAGAAGACAAAATACAAGAAGAGAAAACAGGTGGCAAAATGTAGTAGAGAGAAGGAGTAGAATAATAGATCAGAAATAGAAGAGAAGGAAAAGTAGGCATGAATAATAAAATATTGAAACAAGAATAGAAAAGAGAGACAGCAAAGCTTACTTTGAAACATAGAAATCAATCAAATAATAATACTTATTGCAATATTTGAATAACTAGGAAGCTAAACATACAGTGTCAGAATAGTTGACGCTAAGATTTCCGGGGGGAGGAGCCTAACAATAAGGAAAAAAAACATGCAAAAGGAAATCACTATAACCTAAACATGCAATAAACACACAGTAGGAGATATATATGGGCTTGAAAAGCGGAAAACAGTGCGAACGTGAAAATACACAATAGTATTAAAACTGATATTGCAATAGGAGATATGAAGCAGAAATAACTACATTATATAATGCAATACCGTATCAAAATGAACAATTAAATAGGCAGAGTGATATCAGTCATCTTCCATGGTGGCAATTAGAAGGTAGAACAAGAAGTCACAGAAATATACAAGTGACCATAAAAGAGTATTCAGTCAGCATCTGAGGGTTTTTTGAGAGGAGATCTAGATTTTTCTCTTTGTGGCGCATTAGTAAGGGTGGAAATGGAGTGTAGAGCTGAAGCTTTATCATCTTGAGGACGATGCAGACGAGTGAGATCCCTACCACGCTGTCTGGAATCACTAAAGGCTTTGGAGTGTGATGAAGGTGAAGTAGAAGATGGAGAAGCGTATAATGGAGGCTGATCACAAGGAGAGGATTGAGTTTCCATATCCGTGGATTTAATGTTATCCAAAAATTGTTGCAAAAGTGCAGGGTTGTAAAAATCTTTAGATTCCCCATTTCTAGTGATGCGAAAACGTGCAGGCTCAAACAATCCATATTTAATGTCCAGTTGACGCAATTGAGGCCGTATGGAGAGAAATGCCTTCCGTCGTTCATTAGTCTCTTTGGAAAAATCTGCAGCTATATGAATAGTATGACCTTTAAAAAGAAAGGAGCCACAAGAGCGAGCCATGGACAAAATGTGTCGAGTTTGTTAGTGTCGAAGAAAACAAGCAATAATTGGTCTTGGCCGCGCAGAAACATCTGAACGCGGAGGACCAATTCTGTGAGCACGCTTAATTTCAAGAGGAGGAGCAAAGGAGATACCAATCAGAGTAGGAAGAGGATCATAGAGAAATAGCTTCACGTCCTGTTTTTCGATGTTCTCTGGAAATCCAAAAAAACAGACATTGTCTCTGCGGCTGCGGTCTTCCATATCAATGATCTTGCTATGCAAAAAAAGAAGGTCTTGATCTGAACTCTGAACTATATCCAAACAGCTCTCCATACTTAGAATTTTTGAATCAATGTTGTCAATCCTTGTATGAAAGGTAATAAGCTCTGCTCTAATTGACTTAGTTTTTGTGGCCAGTGAAGTCATGGTAATTATCTAGCACCCCCAGTCGACGATTAACCCCAGAAAGTTCTTGCAAGATTCGTTGCATAGTATCAGATAATGCCTTGTCACTCTGAGGCGTTGAGGTTTGGGGTGAAGGAGGCAAGGAGGAACCATTACTCTTCACTGACAAATTAGGAGTTTGTTTTATCACTTCAGTGAAAAGTGGTTGTTTAGGCGTTCTGCCACCATTCCTGTTGTTAGACATTGTGATACACGGATGTACAGGTGCTCTACAAAAATGAATTGATGGAATGTTGCGATATGAAGCAATGATGAAAACAATAGTGCATCAAGTGACCAAGTAAAGGATGAAAACAAATTTTTATACTAATAATGCTGAGACATATGCACAAATTAATATCCTATATGTGTACACTGGTAAGTCAGCAAAATGAAAAAGCACTGTACTTGTTATCACAGAAATAACTAAACCTGGTGCTATGTCATATACTACACAACAAAAGTAGCGATAGTGAAAATCAGTAAATCACAACGCATGTAAATATGATGAGAATAATCATCAGATATAAACAAGGCCCTATGCAGTAAGCCAAAACATGTGAGATAATTGGGGAGCATGCAAAGGTAGCAGTCCTATTAATATAGGGACTTATTGTAACAGCTTGCAAAGCATTGAGTATCTGAGAACATTATGAGGAGGAGGTAGCATATATATCAAGAAAGTTCCCCTCCAATGACTGTGACATTCAGACAAGTAAAATGCATTTGAAGAAAGAAGGCGCAGCAATCAGTTATATCATGGGGAAAACTGGACCAGGTAATGAAAATAGGCATACTCCCATAGATACAAATTATGCCACACCATCGTAGTAACGTAATTTAGTGAAATAATATATGTCCAGAAAAAACATGGTATGAAATAAACACAAGCGCAGTCATGAGAAGTACAGGGAAGCTGTGGATTTCATTAAGTAAACAAGAAGCACTGCTTGGGAGGGAATAAAAAGCAGTAGCAGCAAGAAAGATAATTCCTCAGTATTCGAGGAAATTACAGTAAGGACCACAGCGCGCTCAGAGTTTAAGAAAACGTGGTCTGAAGAGATGAGGAGGCTGGCCTAGTATTCTGAAGGAACGCAGCTCAAAGATTTCACGTAGCACTTCGCGAGCTGCGTAGTAGCATGTTCGCACTGTGCAAGAAGTGTTTTCAATGATTGCACAGTGCGGACAAGCAACCGGCACTGTGCAATCATTGAAAACGGCATCTTGCACAGTGCGAGCTGTAGTTTTCTACTGCTCGAGTAGATTATTACTCAAGCTGCAGCTTTCTCAACGTGAACTAGTAGTTTCTCATTGAGAGCGGTCGCGAGCATGCGCAACCACTCACAATGAGAAACCTTACCTCCCCGCGTTGAGAATCTCGCCGGGATGTCATTTTGCTTGCTCGCGGTCGCGAACATGACGTCCAGGACCGCGAACAAGCAAAAAATGAGTGCTGCACTACGCTACGCTGCACTACGCGTGTACTCACTGTGCTACGTGCAGCTCGCGTAGTGCGAAGTTGCGCAAACTTCGCAAACTCCGCGAGCGTAGCGTAGTGCTTCACCCAGGGTTACAAAATACCTCACTGACAGGTATGGCACAATAAATTAATACGAAGACGCAGCGCCACCCTAACACCAAAGGGAGGCGCGGTGCAGTTCTGGGCTCGTACAAGCCGGAGGAGGTGCGGCCTGGCAGTATGAGTAGGCGCGGCCTGGCAGTGTGAGGAGGCGCAGCCGAGAGCACTGTGCAGGGGCTGACGCGCGTCCCAAGTCGGAGCTGCACAGTCTCCACGTCGACATCCAGGGAGAGAAAACCAGCAACGCCCGCCGTCCTTAATTGCTGCCAATCCTCTCCGGGAGTCTTCAAACAGTACCAGGAGGTGAAGACATGACTCCAGCAGCCGGGGTAAGTGCAGAAATCTCGTCAGGGGCCCGTCCCACAGCGGAGGCTTCCCTTCAGGCGGCCATCTTCCTGCGTGGCCAGACCACGCCCCCATGATTATACTCTTAAACGATTTAGAAGTTTCTTTCCCCTATCAGTAAGCAACAACAAGAAGTCTAAGATAAAAGACTTCAGACTTGCTGGACTTGTATCTCTCTGCAAGGTCACCACCAAACATTTTGCTTTCACTGCTCCTGCGTTTTTTAACCAGTTTTAGGTGGCTTTTAGGACTATGTTCACTATGCCACTGCTAACCAAAGCAAACGTGCTTGGGCTACTCTTTTAAACATGATGAAGTCAGCATGCATTCAACTGCCACATTTAATTTACTTGTTAGTCTCCAGTAATGTGGTACTATACATACCCAGGGGCTGTAAATTAAATGCTACAAGTGGGCATGCAGCATCCATTATGCCACGCACTAAAGTAGCCTTTTAAAACATGTCTCAGGCCGGCCACTGCAGCCGGGAAGTGCAGCCTAAAACTTCCATTTCAACCTGGTAAAATGAACATTTATACCCTCTTTTCAAAAACATATGTCACCTCTAGAGTAGGCCCTAAACAACCCACAGGACAGGGTGCACTGTATGTAAAAGGTAGGACATGTGTTTTTAAATATTACATGTCTTGGTAGTGAAAAAACCCTTAATTCGTTTTCACTACTTGAAGGCCCATCTTTCCCATTGGATAACATTGGGATGCATCATTACATTTTATAAGTGATAAGTTGTGACTGGGAGCAGGTAGAAATAATGTGTTTACACTCTAATGAATTCAAACACAGGCGGTGCTGCCTCTCTTCACCCTGCACTGTATTTGCTCTCACAGTTTCACCACAGTCTTCAGTCCAGGGCACAAGCTTTCTCCTTCCTGGCCCTCTTTTGTTGGAGGATTGACACCTGTTGCCTACAGGCATCAGCCAGCCTCACAGGCCCTTAAGGATGGGCATTGCTTGCCTACAGGCATCAACCAGCCTCACAGGCCCTTAAGGATGGACATTGCTTGTCTACAGGAATCAACCAGCCTCACAGGCCCTTTAGGATTGACACCGGTTGTTTACAGGCATCAACCAGCCTCACAAGCCCTTAAGGATTGACACTGGTTGTCTACAGGCATCAACCAGCCTCACAGGCCCTTAAGGATTGACACTGCTTGCCTACAGGCATCAACCAGCCTCACAGGCCCATTAGGATTGACACAGGTTGTCTACAGGCATCAACCAACCTCACAGGCCCTTTAAGATTGACAGTGGTTGCCTACAGGCATCAGCCAGCCTCACAGGCCCTTAAGGATTGACACTGCTTACCTACAGGCATCAGCCAGCCTCACAGGCCCTTAAGGATCAGCAAGCCTCACAGGCCCTTAAGGATTGACACTGCTTGCCTACAGGCATCAGCCAGCCTCACAGGCCCCTAAGGATTGACACTGGTTGTCTACAGGCATCAGCCAGCCTCACAGGCCCTTAAGGATTGACACTGGTTGTCTACAGGCATCAGCCAGCCTCACAGGCCCTTAAGGATTGACACTGCTTACCTACAGGCATCAGCCAGCCTCACAGGCCCTTAAGGATCAGCCAGCCTCACAGGCCCTTAAGGATTGACACTGCTTACCTACAGGCATCAGCCAGCCTCACAGGCCCTTAAGGATCAGCCAGCCTCACAGGCCCTTAAGGATTGACACTGCTTACCTACAGGCATCAGCCAGCCTCACAGGCCCTTAAGGATCAACCAGCCTCACAGGCCCTTAAGGATTGACACGGCTTGCCTACAGGCATCAGCCAGCCTCACAGGCCCCTAAGGATTGACACTGGTTGTCTACAGGCATCAGCCAGCCTCACAGGCCCTTAAGGATTGACACTGGTTGTCTACAGGCATCAGCCAGCCTCACAGGCCCCTAAGGATTGACACTGGTTACCTACAGGCATCAGCCAGCCTCACAGGCCCCTAAGGATTGACACTGGTTGTCTACAGGCATCAGCCAGCCTCACAGGCCCTTAAGGATTGACACTGGTTGTCTACAGGCATCAGCCAGCCTCACAGGCCCCTAAGGATTGACACTGGTTACCTACAGGCATCAGCCAGCCTCACAGGCCTTTAAGGATTGACACTGGTTGTGGGATGCTTCATTGCAGATCCCTGGTGAAACATTATCAGGAGGTGTCCGACGTGTTAGAAAACATGGATCTGGACTTCCTCTTTTTAACAGAAACGTGGATCCGTACTGGGTCGTTGGTACAAATGAGCTTTGCTCGCCCGGATGGGTATAAACATGTTCACAAACCAAGGACTGTTGGGAGAGGAGGAGGGGTTGGGGGGATTTTCAAGGAAAAATTGAACTTCTCACCTTTACAAGTCGACGATGTTACTGGGATTGAACGGTTGGGCTTCTCGTTGCAAGAGGCTAAAGGTAGGCTACTCACAGGAGTGGTCTGTTACAGACCCCCGGGTTGCAGACACCCAGTTTCAAGATCTGCTCAACTCCATCACTGACCTGAGCCTAACCCATTCGAGAATGATCGTACTAGGGGATTTTAACTTATGGGATAACGGCAGCCTAGATAACCATTTGAGAGACTTATAGTACACTTGTGAGAACGTTAATTTACATCAAATGGTCCTACCACCGACTCATCTAGGAGGTCATGTCTTAGATCTCCTGTTTGCGAACCAGGCCGAGACTGAGGTGGTCGATGTGCTGCCTCAAAGCTGGACCAACCATTCTTTAAATCATTTCCGTATCATGACACCCAGCTCAGAGGATAATAATAACCAGTCATCGACCTATCAAAAAGGAAGAGAATGGGCCAAGCTGGTGAAAAATAGAGCACTGCCGATCTTTCAGGACCAGAATCTCTTTACTCCCTCTGCCCCTGTAGGTGAAAATTATCAGACGTACTGTAATTATATTGCAGGAACCCTGGATTTAACAGCTACAGTAAAACGTATCAAAAACAGGAAACAATCTCTGCTTCCTGGTATAATGATGAATTAAAACAGCCACGGGTACATGCAAAAAGGCCGAGAGGAAATGAAGGAGGGCCTACCTAAAATCAGATAAGAAAGACTTGAAATCGGTACAGGCCCAGTACAAGGAATCTATTGTTAGGGCCAAAGCAGACTTTTATGCTAAATCCATTCTGCAAGCTCCAAATAGAACAAAAGAGCTTTTTAATATTTTTAGGGATTTATCTAGTCCTGCTTGCACGAGCAATGAGGTGGTCGCATCGCAGAAACTCTGCGATGAGAATGCAATTTTCTTCGAGGAAAAAATAACTAAACTTGTTGGAGGACTACATCATGATGGTCCGGATGATTTAGCCTGGACGTTAGATGCAGAATCTCAGATAGAAACCTCTTTGAATATCTTTCATGCCCTCATGGAGGATTCTTTTAACCAGCTGGCTCAAAGTATATCCTCGGGCTCCCCGTTAGATCCACTTCCAAATAAAATCTGGAAAATGTTTGGTCAAGAAACCTTTCCCTGGCTATGGAAGATCCGTTGTCAGTCGCTGAAGGAGGGGGAGGTACCGGAGGTATGGAAGCAAGCAGTAGTAACTCCTTTGCTTAAAAAAACATCCCTGGACCCTTCTAATCCAGCAAATTTTAGGCCAATCTCTTTACTGTCATATCCTGTTAAAGTTTTAGAGGAGGTAGTTAGTAAAAGTCTATTGTGCTACCTTGAAGACAATCTCCTGCTGGACAGGGACCAATGTGGCTTCCGCCCGGAACACGGTACGGAGACTGCTTTGGCAACCATAATGAACAATCTACGAATGGGTGCTGACAATGGGAATTCCTCTGTCCTAGTGTTACTGGACATGTCAGCTGCATTCGATACGGTGAGCCATACCGTGTTAACAGAGAGTCTGAAAGGTACAGGGGTTAAAGGACGGGCCCTGCAGTGGTTACTATCTTACCTGTCAGGAAGACAACAGGTTGTATCTCTGACGCCGTTCACCTCAGGCATGTCCCCAGTACATCATGGGGTGCCACAGGGCTCGGCGATTAGTCCAATTCTTTTCAATACCTACCTGCGCCCTCTATTCCCCATTATTAAATCTTATGGGGTAGACCTGGTCAACTATGCAGATGATACCCAACTGGTGTTTTCCCTGGAGGGGAAACAAGCTGCATCTATGTACACCTTCTAGGAGTGTATGTGCCAGACTGCTGGTTGGCGTAGGAAAAATTCCCTACAGTTTAATGGGGGGAAAACAGAGGTGGTGTACAGTCCTACCACTAGAATATCTTGTCATCTATAAGTGGAGTTAAAACTCACCCCCGAGGACAAACCCCTGGTTCCAGCTAAAGTGGTGGGTAACCTGGGGGTCATGGTGGATGAAAATCTTCAAATGGACTCACAAGCCAATAAAATGGCCAGTGTTTGCTTCACCCTGCTAAGCATGCTATGGAAGGTTCTTCCGCTACTTCCAAAAGACACTTTTAAATCTCTCTGCATTGTATACAGAGCAGCACTTGGTCAGGGTCCTGTCCCCCCGCAGGAGATGTTTACCTGGTATAATCCTGGGAGGCAGCTCCGCTCTTTTAATGTAAATCTGATAACAACTGCCAGATGTAAGAGGTCTCAGGTGGGGTTCAGAGCCTTTGGTGTGACTGCCTCGCGTGTATGGAATGAGTAACCTCTGAACCTTAGACAGGCCAGTTCCCTGACATGCTTTAGGAAGAGCCTGAAAACCTGGCTATTTCCAAAGGGTGATCTTTAGATCCTCTCACTGACAACTGAATCTGCTTTGTGGTGTCTATTCAACAATCCAAGTGCCAGGATACCCGTAGGGCAGCGGTTCTGCGCTATATAAGTGTGTAATTCATTCATTCATTCATACATGCATCAACCAGCCTCACAGGCCCTTAAGGATGGACACTGGTTGCCTGCTTGAGGGTGGGCACAGCCAGAGGAGCCCCACTTGCATTGCCTGCACAGAGGAGCCCCCCTTGCAGTGCCTGCTCAGAGGAGCCCCCCTTGCAGTGCCTGCTCAGAGGACCCCCCTTGCAGTGCCTGCTCAGAGGAGTCCCACTTGCAGTGCCTGCTCAGAGGAGCCCCCCTTGTAGTGCCTGCTCAGAGGAGCCCCCCTGGTTGTGCCTGCTCAGAGGAGCCCCCCTTGCAGTGCGGAGTCCCCCTTGCAGCGCCTGCTCAGAAGAGCGCCCCATTCTGTGCCTGCTCAGAGGAGCCCCCCTTTCTGTGCCTGCTCAGAGGAGCCCCCCTTGTATTGCCTGCTCAGATAAGCCCCTCTTGCAGTGCCTGCTCAGAGGAGCCCCCTTGCAGTGCCTGTTCAGAGGAGCCCCCCCTTGTAGTGCCTGCTCAGAGGAGCCCCCCTTGCATTGCCTGCTCAGAGGAGCCCCCCTTGCAGTGCCTGCTCAGAGTCTTCCTTGCAGTGCCTGCTCAGAGTCTTCCTTGCAGTGCCTGCTCAGAGGAGCCCCCCTGGCTGTGCCTGCTCAGTGGATCCCCCCGGCTGTACCTGCTCAGAGGAGCCCCCCAGGCTGTGCCTGCTCAGAGGAGCCCCCCAACTGTGCCTGCTCAGAGGAGCCCCCGGCTGTGCCTGCTCAGAGGAGCCCCCTGGGCTGTGCCTGCTCAGAGGAGCCCCCACCCATGTGCTCTGCCTGCTCGGAGGAGCCCCCACCCATGTACTCTGCCTGCTCAGAGGAGCCCCCACCCACGTGCTCTGCCTTCTCAGAGGAGCCCCCCGGCAGTGCCTGCGTAGAGGAGCCCCCCCTTGCAGTGCCTGCTCAGAGGAGCCCCCCGACTGTGCCTGCTCAGAGGAGCCCCCCCTTGCTGTGCCTGCTCAGAGGAGCCCCCCCTTGCAGTGTCTGCTCAGATGAGCCCCCCTGGCTGAGTCTGCTCAGAGGAGCCCCCCCCTTGCAGTGCCTGCTCAGAGGAGCCCCCCCCTTGCAGTGCCTGCTCAGAGGAGCCCCCCTTGCAGTGCCTGCTCAGAGGAGCCCCCTTGCAGTGCCTGCTGAGAGGAGCCCCCCCTTGCAGTGTCTGCTCAGATGAGCCCCCTCTGGCCGAGTCTGCTCAGAGGAGCCCCCCCTTGCAGTGCCTGCTCAGAGGAGCCCCCCTTGCAGTGCCTGCTCAGAGGAGCCCTCCCTTTCAGTGTCTGCTCCTATGAGCCCCCCTGGCTGTGCCTGCTCAGAGGAGCCCCCCTTGCAGTGCCTGCTCAGAGGAGCCCTCCCTTTCAGTGTCTGCTCAGATGAGCCCCCCCTGGCTGTGCCTGCTCAGAGGAGCCCCCCGGCTGTGCCTGCTCAGAGGAGACCCCCTTGCGGTGCCTGCTCAGAGGAGCCCCCCTTGCAGTGCCTGCTCAGAGGAGCCCTCCCGTTCAGTGCCTGCTCAGAGGAGCCCCCCCTGGCAGTGCCTGCTCAGAGGAGCCCCCCTTGCAGTGCCTTCTCAAAGGAGCCCCCCTTGCAGTGCCTGCTCAGAGGAGCCCCCTGGCTGTGCCTGCTCAGAGGATCCCCCCTTGCAGTGACTGCTCAGAGGAGCCCCCCCCCTTACAGTGCCTGCTTAGAGGAGCCACCCTGGCAGTGCCTGCGCAGAGGAGCCCCCCTTGCAGTGCCTTCTCAGAGGAGCCCCCCGGCAGTGCCTGCTCAGAGGAACCCCCCTGGCTGTGTCTGCTCAGAGGAGCCCCCCCTTGCAGTGCCTTTTCAGAGGAGCCCCCTCGGCTGTGCCTGCTTAGAGGAGCCCCCCGGCTGTGCCTGCTCAGAGGAGCCCCCCTTGCTGTGCCTGCTTAGAGGAGCCCCCCGGCTGTGCCTGCTCAGAGGAGCCCCCCTTGCAGTGCCTGCTCAGAGGAGCCCCCCTTGTAGTGATTGCTCAGAGGAGCCCCCCTTGCAGTGCTTGCTTAGAGGAGCACCCCTTGCAGTGCCTGCTCAGAGGAGCCCCCCTTGCAGTGACTGCTCAGAGGAGCCCCCCAAGCAGTGCCTGTTTAGAGGAGCCCCCCTTGCAGTGCCTGCTCAGAGGAGCCCCCCTTTCAGTGCCTTTTCAGAGGAGCCCCCTCGGCTGTGCCTGCTCAGAGGAGCCCCCCCTTGCAGTGCCTGCTCAGAGGAGCCCCCCTTGCAGTGTCAGCTTAGAGGAGCCCCCCCTTGCAATGCCAGCTTAGAGGAGCTCCCTTGCAGTGCCTGCTCAGAGGAGCCCCCCTTGCAGTGAGTGCTCAGAGGAGCCCCCCCCTTGCAGTGTCTGCTCAGAGGAGCCCCCCCCTGGCTGTGTCTGCTCAGAGTAGCCCCCCTTGCAGTGCCTGCTCAGAGGAGCCCCCCTTCCAGTGCCTTCTCAGAGTAGCCCCCCGCCTTGCTGTGCCTGCTCAGAGGAGCCCCCCTTGCAGTGCCTGCTCAGAGGAGCCCCCCCTTGCAGTGCCTGCTCAGAGGAGCCTCCCCTTGCAGTGCCTGCTCAGAGGAGCCCCCGGGTGCTCTGCCTTCTCAAAGGAGCCCCCCCCGGCAGTGCCTGCTCAGAGGAGCCCCCCGGCAGTGCCTCCTCAGAGGGGCCCCCCTTGCTGTGCCTGCTCAGAGGAGCCTCCCTTGCAGTGCCTGCTCAGAGGAGCCCCCCTTGCAGTGCCTGCTCAGAGGTGCCCCTCGGCAGTGCCTCCTCAGAGGAGCCTCCCCTTGCTGTGCCTGCTCAGAGGAGCCCCCTTGATGTGCCTGCTCAGAGGAGCCCCCCTTGCAGTGCCTGCTCAGAGGAGCCCCCCCTTGCAGTGCCTGCTCAAAGGAGCCCCCCTTGCAGTGCTTTCTCAGAGGAGCCCAGTGCCTGCTCAGAGGGGCCCCCCTTGCTGTGCCTGCTCAGAGGAGCCGCCCCTTGCACTGCCTGCTCAGAGGAGCCCCCCTTGCAGTGCCTTCTCAGAGGAGCCCCCCCTTGCAGTGCCTGCTCAGAGGAGACGCCCCTTGCAGTGCCTGCTCTGAGGAGCCCCCGGGTGCTCTGCCTTCTCAGAGGAGCCCCCCCGGCAATGCCTGCTCAGAGGAGCCCCCTGCAGTGTCTGCTCAGAGGAGCCCCCCCTGGCTGTGCCTGCTCAGAGGAGGTCCCCTTGCAGTGCCTGCTCAGAGGAGCCCCCCTTGCAGTGCCTGGTCAGAGGAGCCCCTACTTGCAGTGCCTGCTCAGAGGAGCCCCCAGGTGCTCTGCCTTCTCAGAGGAGCCCCCCGAGTGCTGTGCCTGCTCAGAGGAGCCCCCTTGCAGTGCCTTCTCAAAGGAGCCCCCCTTGCAGTGCCTGCTCAGAGGAGCCCCCAGGTGCTCTGCCTTCTCAGAGGAGCCCCCCGAGTGCTGTGCCTTCTCAGAGAAGCACTCCCCTTGCTGTGCCTTCTCAAAGGAGCCCCCCTTGCAGTGCCTGCTCAGAGGAGCCACCCCGGCAGTGCCTGCGCAGAGGAGCCCCCCTTGCAGGGCCTTTTCAGAGGAGCCCCCCATTGCAGTGCCTTCTCAGAGGAGCCCCCCTTGCAGTGCCTGCTCAGAGGAGCCCCCCCCTCGGCTGTGCCTGCTTAGAGGAGCCCCCCTTGCAGTGCCTGCTCAGAGGAGCCCCCGGGTGCTCTGCCTTCTCAGAGGAGCCCCCCCTTGCAATGCCTGCTCAGAGGAGCCCCCCTTGCAGTGCCTTTTCAGAGTAGCCCCCCTTTGCAGTGCCTGCTTAAAGTAGCCCCCCTTGCAGTGCCTGGTCAGAGGAGCCCCTACTTGCAGTGCCTGCTCAGAGGAGCCCCAAGGTTCTCTGCCTTCTCAGAGGAGCCCCCGAGTGCTGTGACTGCTCAGAGGAGCCCCCCTTGCAGTGCCTGCTCAGATGAGCTCCCTTGCAGTGCCTTCTCAGAGGAGCCCCCCCTTACAGTGCCTGCTCAGAGGAGCCCCCCGGGTGCTCTGCCTTCTCAAAGGAGCCCCCCCGGCAGTGCCTGCTCAGAGGAGCCCCGCTTGAAGTGCCTGCTCAGAGGAGCCCCCCCTTGCAGTGCCTGCTTAGAGGAGCCCCCCTTGCAGTGCCTGCTCAGGGAACCCCCCTTGCAGTGACTGCTCAGAGGAGCCCCCCTTGCAGTGTCTGCTCAGAGGAGCCCCCCCTTGCAGTGCCTGCTCAGAGGAGCCCTTCCTTCCAGTGTCTGCTCAGATGAGCCCCCCGCCTGTGCCTGCTCAGAGGAGCCCCCCCTTGCAGTGCCTGCTCAGAGGAGCCCTCCCTTTCAGTGCCTGCTCAGAGGAGCCCCCCTTGCAGTGCCTGCTCAGAGGAGCCCCCCTGGCAGTGCCTGCTCAGAGGAGCCCCCTTGCAGTGCCTTCTCAAAGGAGCCCCCCTTGCAGTGCCTGCTCAGAGGAGCCCTCACTTCCAGTGCCTGCTCAGAGGAGCCCTCCCTTTCAGTGCCTGCTCAGAGGAGCCCCCCTGGCTG
Organism: Lissotriton vulgaris; assembly: GCF_964263255.1. NCBI lineage: Eukaryota > Metazoa > Chordata > Amphibia > Caudata > Salamandridae > Lissotriton > Lissotriton vulgaris. Next base: position 228,376 of record NW_028241407.1, on the reverse strand, counting down.
TGCCTGCTCAGAGGAGCCCCCCTTGCAGTGCCTGCTCAGAGGAGCCCCCCTGGCAGTGCCTGCTCGGAGGATCCCCCCTTGCAGTGCCTGCTCAGAGGAGCCCCCCCTTGCAGTGCCTGCTTAGAGGAGCCACCCCGGCAGTGCCTGCGCAGAGGAGCCCCCCTTGCAGTGCCTGCTCAGAGGAACCCCCCTGTCTGTGTATGCTCAGAGGAGCCCCCCCTTGCAGTGCCTTTTCAGAGGAGCCCCCTCGGCTGTGCCTGCTTAGAGGAGCCCCCCGGCTGTGCCTGTTCAGAGGAGCCCACCTTGCTGTGCCTGCTTAGAGGAGCCCCCCTTGCAGTGCCTTCTCAGAGGAGCCCCCCGGCAGTGCCTGCTCAGAGGAACCCCCCTGTCTGTGTCTGCTCAGAGGAGCCCCCCTTGCAGTGCCTTTTCAGAGGAGCCCCCTCGGCTGTGCCTGCTTAGAGGAGCCCCCGGCTGTGCCTGCTCAGAGGAGCCCCCCTTGCTGTGCCTGCTTGGAGGAGCCCCCCGGCTGTGCCTGCTCAGAGGAGCCTCCCTTGCTGTGCCTGCTCAGAGGAGCCCCCCTTGCAGTGCCTGCTCAGAGGAGCCCCCCTTGCAGTGCCTGCTCAGAGGAGCCCCCCTTGCAGTGCCTTCTCAGAGTAGCCCCCAGCCTTGCTGTGCCTGCTCAGAGGAGCCCCCCTTGCAGTGCCTGCTCAGAGGTGCCCCCCCTTGCAGTGCCTGCTCAGAGGAGCCTCCAGGTGCTCTGCCTTCTCAAAGGAGCCCCCCCCGGCAGTGCCTGCTCAGAGGGGCCCCCCTTGCTGTGCCTGCTCAGAGGAGCCCCCCTTGCAGTGCCTGCTCAGAGGAGCCCCCCTTGCAGTGCGTGCTCAGACGAGCCTCCCGGCAGTGCCTCCTCAGAGGAGCCCCCCTTGCAGTGCCTGCTCAGAGGCGCCCCTCGGCAGTGCCTCCTCAGAGGATCCCCCCTTGCTGTGCCTGCTCAAAGGAGCCCCCCCCTTGCAGTGCCTGCTCAGAGGAGCCCCCCTTAATGTGCCTGCTCAGAGGAGCCCCCCCTTGCAGTGCCTGCTCAGAGGAGCCCCCCCTTGCAGTGCCTGCTCAGAGGAGCGCCCCCTTGCAGTGCCTGCTCAAAGGAGCCCTCCTGGCTCTGCCTGCTCAGAGGAGCCCCCTGGCTGTGCCTGCTCAGAGGAGCCCCCCTGGCTGTGCCTGCTCAGAGGAGCCCCTCTTGCAGTGCTTTCTCAGAGGAGCCCAGTGCCTGCTCAGATGAGCCTCCCGGCAGTGCCTCTTTAGAGGAGCCCCCCTTGCAGTGCCTGCTCAGAGGCGCCCCTCGGCAGTGCCTCCTCAGAGGAGCCCCCCTTGCTGTGCCTGCTCAAAGGAGCCCCCCCTTGCAGTGCCTGCTCAGAGGAGCCCCCCTTGATGTGCCTGCTCAGAGGAGCCCCCCCTTGCAGTGCCTGCTCAGAGGAGCCGCCCCTTGCACTGCCTGCTCAGAGGAGCCCCCTTGCAGTGCCTGCTCAGAGGAGCCGCCCCTTGCAGTGCCTGCTCAGAGGAGCCCCCGGGTGCTCTGCCTTCTCAGAGGAGCCCCCCGGCAGTGCCTGCTCAGAGGAGCCCCCTGCAGTGTCTGCTCAGAGGAGCCCCCCTGGCTCTGCCTGCTCAGAGGAGCCCCCTGGCTGTGCCTGCTCAGAGGAGCCCCCCTGGCTGTGCCTGCTCAGAGGAGCCCCCCTGGCTGTGCCTGCTCAGAGGAGCCCCTCTTGCAGTGCCTGCTCAGAGGCGCCCCTCGGCAGTGCCTCCTCAGAGGAGCCCCCCTTGCTGTGCCTGCTCAAAGGAGCCCCCCCTTGCAGTGCCTGCTCAGAGGAGCCCCCCTTGATGTGCCTGCTCAGAGGAGCCCCCCCTTGCAGTGCCTGCTCAGAGGAGCCGCCCCTTGCACTGCCTGCTCAGAGGAGCCCCCTTGCAGTGCCTGCTCAGAGGAGCCGCCCCTTGCAGTGCCTGCTCAGAGGAGCCCCCGGGTGCTCTGCCTTCTCAGAGGAGCCCCCCGGCAGTGCCTGCTCAGAGGAGCCCCCTGCAGTGTCTGCTCAGAGGAGCCCCCCTGGCTCTGCCTGCTCAGAGGAGCCCCCTGGCTGTGCCTGCTCAGAGGAGCCCCCCTGGCTGTGCCTGCTCAGAGGAGCCCCTCTTGCAGTGCCTGCTCAGAGGACCCCCCTGTGTTACAAATATGGTGGTCCTAGACGTGAACTTCCACACACAATATTTGATATTATTTCAAAGAAACTTTCTCAATTCTTATTCCACATGCAAAATCAATCCTGCAATGAAGAATATTGGAGAACAAAAAAGGGAGAAAACACAATAGCCCAAAAACAAACAGATGTCCAGTATACACACAAAAGAATTGTTCAATCGTTTTAAAAGTAGAGGAGAGAAGACTCTACTGTTTATTCTCAATAAAATTCCTCCTCATGGTACAGTACATAAATATGCAGTTATTATGAAAAAAAAGGGGTTACCAAAAAAGGGGTAAGGTGCATAGAGTGAGAAGTTCAGTGCTTGTGTGAAAGAGAGAATGGACTGAGAGGTCGGGGGATGGTGAATTACATTATTGTCTTTGAGTCCAAGGCTAAGATAAATCCTTGGTTTGGTTTAACAGGAGCCTGCCCTCTATAGTTTTTGCAAAGAAATGTCAATCTTTTTGTCTTTGCGGCGATCAATTCGCTCGGAGCTTTGTATCTTCAGAGGGGGTGAGTGGGCAGGGGCATAGGAGATGCAGGCTCAATGCAGGGGAGATTGTCGACGTTTCGAGCCAAGGATACGAAGGGCAGTTTATATCCTCATGGACGGGTCTTCATCAAGACGGGAAGGTGAAGGGAAGGAGCTAAGTTACATTATACTCATGTAACCCCAGCAGTGTGGGCGGACACCTGTAACAAAAATGTAAGGGCTAAGTATTTCAAACCAACAACATGAAGGTTTAGACCTGAATGACAGTACTCCAAAGGCACTCACCCTTTAATGGTGTGCCATTATGCGAAAAGGTCAATTCGGTTTATGAAAGCCGTCCAAACGTGCTCTCGAGTACTGGAGAGAGAATGAAAACACAGTGCCATCAGTGCTGTGTTTCCTCAAATACAATTGGACATGAAAAACATAGACTGGACTGAGACAGTACTACACACAGTGACATTACATAAAAAGCGCTTGAATACGCTGGTTTGCACTCACCCTCGCTGTGTAGGGCGATGGATGGTAATTGATTAGTCAGTCGAACAGTATACACGCTGTGTCTGTAGGCAAGAGTGTATAGTTAGCTAACTGGATCAACAGTCCAAAAAGAGAGGATGAGTAGGAAAGCTCAAGGATGCTTATTGCCATAACATACCTCCTCAGTAGAACTGCGCGGCCTATCAATGGGGCTCTGTCTGTTGGCGACTGCTGAGAGATGCTCAGTCGGTGCCAAATTAAGTAGTGGACGTGACGGCAACGTGCACGCCACTAAGACTCACGCTAGAGTCGGGGCTGTTGCCTAGCAACATGCGTGGATTGGAGAGAAGACAGACTCCAGGCGTATTAGAGGTTTGGAAAACATAGTAAACAAAGGAAACAACTGTATGTAAAAGAAAATAATTTACAGGGTATATGTTATACAGTACATAATTACGAGATGCAGAAAGAATTATATACATGTAGGTCACATATTTACATACAGTTTCCTATGACTGCCCGCAACACAAGTAAAACCAGCAAGTTTACATTAACCATTATACAGGGTAGCCATTTGCCTTGTTGTTTCCTCATATTTGTTCAGACCCCGGTTGACTGTGTCAAATATATGCATCCATTTGCATTCTCGGAGGCTAAGGATACTTGCAAAATTCCCACCCCTTACATTCACTTGGACTTTCTCCAGAACCCACCAACGGATGCTTTCTGGCGGGTGACCGAAGGTCAGAAAATGTTCCACCAGGGGGGCGCCCTGTACCTTGCAGCTTATTCTGCTTACATGTTGCAGAATGCGAGCTTTAACCTTCTGTATGGTCTGGCCAACATATAGGAACCCACAAGGACATCTGATCGCATAGATAACACCGGCCGAGTTACAGTTGGTTTGTTGGCGCATGGTGTGGGTGTAGTTGTTATGCGTACACTGTTTGATTTCCAGAGTCATGGGGCAGGCTTTACACGAGCCACATTTATAGTGGCCGATCACTGGTGGAGTATTCCAAAGGGTTGTTTGTGTGTTGCTGGGTTTGCTGTGAAGCAGGGATCGGACTACATAGTCCCTCACGCTCTTCCCTTTCCTAAACGCATGCATCGGAGGGTCTGGGATCCCTATCTCATCTGCCACTAAGTGCCAGTGACCGTTTATGATTCTCTTAATGTCACTACTCCTGGTGTTAAAGGTAGTAACACAGGTCATTCTGTTGTTAGTATCCTTCTCTCTCGATTTGGGTTCGAGGAGGAATTCCCTGTGGCAGAACCATGCTTTTTTGCGGGCCTTTTTGAGCAATCTGCGTGGATAGCCCCTGTCTGCCAGGCGCTCAATCAATAGCGATGATTCATTGAAGAAATCAACCTTCCGGCTACAATTCCTACGCAACCTCAGAAATTGCCCGTAAGGTAGGTTATCCCTGAGGTTGCGAGGATGATGGCTTGAGTAGCGAAGCAGGGTATTCCTTTCGCTAGGTTTTCTATAGAGTGTGGTTCGCAGGTGTCCCTCATCTTCAACTATGCTTATGTCAAGAAAGTTAATCTTATTATCACTAAAGTCAAGTGAGAATTGGATGTCGTTGGATCGGCTGTTGAGCCAGATGTGAAAGTTTCTTAAATGTTCCTCACTGCCCTGCCATATCATCAACACATCGTCTATGTAACGACGCCATAGTACGATGTTGTCATGGAAAGGGTTGGTCTCGTTTAGTACAAAGTTATGTTCATAGGAGTTCATGAAGATTATGGCCAGATCCGGGGCAAAACTTGCCCCCATGGCTACGCCCTTCGTTTGAACATAGTAGTCTCCATCAAAGTAGAAGAAGTTCTTCTTCATGGCAATTTCTAGGAGATCCAGAATGAAAGTCGTCGGGACCTGGCAAGGTCTCGGCCTCTCATCCAGAACCCCTTAGATGACTTCAAGTGCAGCCTCTTGTGGGATATTGGTGTAGAGTGAGGTTACATCCATTGTGACCAACAAGTTGTTAGTTCGGTCAAAGGGGTACTCATCCACCAGTTGTATCACCTGCATGGTATCTCTTAAGTAAGCCGTGGTTGCCTCAGCAATAGGTTTCATGAATATATCCACGAACTTACAGAGGGGTTCTAACACTGAACCACAGCCTGAAACGATCGGTCGTCCCGGGGGTTTGTCTAACCGTTTATGCACCTTGGGGAGCATGTAAATCGTGGGTAGCCTAGGGTGGCTGTTGTTAAGATACTCATATTCATGTTTGGTTAGGAAACCATCCTCTAAGGCCTTGCTAGTGATAGATTTTATGTCAGCGCTTATTTCTTTAGTAGGATCTGCCTGTAGTTTTTTGTAGTTGCCTTCCACCCCAAGCTGTGAGATTATCTCAGACTTGTAGTCATCCCTACTCTGTATGACGATCGCCCCACCCTTGTCGGCTGGTTTGATCACAATATCAGGGTTTTGTTTAAGTGTTTCCAGTGCCAGTCTCTCTTGCTTGCTGGTATTGAATTTTGAGTATTTCTTTTTAGCGAGGACCTGGTTGATATCTCTCATCACCACTTGCTCAAATGCCAGAATTTTATTCGACATCATTTGTGCTGGTGGCGTAAAGGTGGAAGGTGGCCGTAGACCGGTATTGCTGAATATCGGTTTGAAAGGGATTTTGTTAAAATGATGTTTCAATCTCACCTTTCTGAAAAACTGGTGCAACTCAGTTTTCAAATTGAATGTGTTAGGAAGGCTGGTGGGGACAAACGAGAGGCCCTTTTCAAGTATTTTTGACTCCTCTGGTTTCAGGGCATAGGTAGACAGATTTATTATCGAGCTGCTTTGCCTAGTTTCAGGTTGGAATGCTACCACCTGTAGTGTTTCTGCCGGGTTCTGATTTCCCCATGTTGTTCCGGTCTGAAGTGGACCTGTTTCTTTCCTGTTCCACCCCTTCCTTGATTCCAGTTCGATTGTCCGCGGCCCCTGGGTCTCCCCCAGGGACGGCCTCTGCCTTGGTAACCTCCCCATTGTTCCTCCTCTAAAAAAGTGTTTGAGTAGTCAGGGTATGAGTTGCTGCTGGTGCTAGGTCTTTCCTGCTCGTTTTCTGAGTTGCTGGTGGCAGAGGAGTCGGAAAAGGTGGTGTACCTCCTGTATCCACCCCTCCCCCTAGTTGAGAACCTCCCCTGGGACTCCTGTTTGTAATAACCCTCTGCCAGATACGGGTAGACCGTTTTCTTATCGTAAAACTTCAGATCCTTCCTTAGTTTGTCTTATTTAGTCGACTGAGTGAAGGTATCGAAGTCTTTCAGTGTTTTTCAAGGCGTTCCAACGCTTCTTTAGCGTTGTTCAAAGCCTTGTCGTCTATTATCTCCTTTCTGAGCAGTTCTTAGCCATGTTATCCAATGGGAGGTGGATAACATGGCTAAGAGCATTAGCTCGGTAATGCATGAATATCACTGACTTTTCAGCGATATTCATGCATTGCGGTCGTTTTTTATCGCATTTGCGATAAACCTTGGTAATACCAAGGTTTATCTGCGATAAAAATCGCCGCAGCTCAGCGGTAAATTTTTGTCTCTAACCAAGCAATAGCGATAATTATCGCTATTGCTTGGTAATATGCCCCAAGGTTTTTCCTCCCAACTACAGAATTTCCCTCAGGATAGTAGGGGGAGAAGTACAGCAAGGTCATACCCATACTTCCCATGGCTTCTTTGTAAGAGAGCTAAACGCTGGGCCCTGGTCAGAATTTAGTGTGCCAATTGCTTATGTTCCAATGAAGATTTACAAATCCTTAATAACAGTTTGATCATAAGCCTAGCGCTGTGGCCAAACCTACAGGAATCTGGATCATGGATCCACTGCCACCAAGATGTACTTGTAAACCCTGACTTAGCGTAAAGGGGCATCAGTGATCCAAATAAACAACTGCTAAAGGCTTGTCTGAGATCAATAGGGGTGTCTGAGGTGGACGTGCTATGGTTGAGCCTTTCCTCTGCTGCAGATGTCACATTTGAAGACTAAGTCCTTGGTCTATTTTGTAATACCAGGCCACCAATAGCGATACTTCAGTAATTAAACCATATCCACGCCCCCAGTGTGTGCTCACGCCAGACCCATGTGAGCAGCTAGTATTAAACCCAATCTGCGAGCAGTGTTTGGTATTACTCCATCCCACACTCCTGGAATTTCAGTATATGGAATGTTTGGTGCATCTAACTTGCAGGAGCACTCGAGTTGAAAGCCTTTTGGCAAGAGAGTATCATTGTGACCAGCATTGACATCCACCATGATGTCTCTGTCTATTCTAGTTCTCGAACCAGTGATTTCAGCAAAGGCAGTAGTGCGAACTGCTGCTGCTTTGGCAGCCTAATCAGCCATGAAATTCCCTGCAACGTGAACACCAACACATTCATGACTCAATGTATGAATACAATGAGCCAGTAGAAGGTCTTCTTTCAGCATTGCCACCTGTTCCCAAAGCAGCTTGAGCCTGTTAGTACAACCTATGAATCTCGAAATCCATTCTGGCCCCAGTAGTGAAGGTGTTCATTATAGGACTGGCCACAGTAGAATGAATCACACACTATAAGTATGGGGAGTCCATGATCCGTAGTTTGTAGTGCCATAATCAGCCTGTTGAGCTCTACCAGCTGTGCTGTACAGTCCCCTAGGGACTGAGTGTGTGTTTTTTCAGGACAGAACTTTCCATCAAGCATGCGCCCCTTTATGATTGCGCATGCCGCAGAATGTTGCTATCGTGTACCTATGGCAGGCTGGGCCATTGGTTTAAATAATATATATAAAGCGATATAGAGGCATTATTTCATTCGGCAAAGGATATTCTTGTTCATTCTGCATGAATGCTTGTGTTTGTAATGTAGAATTGAATCTGTAATCTACATCTGTTGCAATGAGAGCGTTAGGCCATTGTATCCATCGAGGATGTAATGCTTTGGCGTCTAGAATGCTTGCTTTGGTAACGGCCTTTAAGGTCTGTACTGGGTTACCGACTATTACTCGATTATCCTGAGCCAGTGCTCTCTCTCTCACTGGGGTACAAAAGGGGGTGGTGATGGACAGAGCATCTGAACGAATCAAACACTCACACCCAGTCAAAGATCTGGGTTTAATCCATCACCGTTCTTTAGCCCACTCTGCCATCCCAGTTCAGACATGGCCATATGCAATTCAATCTGACCCTGTGCCTCATGGGAACAGTCTACAGCAGTCTGTACCACGGTGAGGTTTTCCGTGCAAAACGCATTTCAGCATTGGTGTACAAACGTGATTTGTATGCAATCTGTACGGTATAACTTTAATTGCAAGTGATATATATGTACCTAGTGGTTTCAGCATCTACGCGGATCACCAGGTTAGTTGTGTTTACACGTGTGTGCAAATGTTTGGAAGATATCATATCAGCTTGTACGGAACATAAAATGTTTGTATGGTCCAGTGTACAATGGTTGACTGAAAAATCAGGTCTAATTAAGTTGTGAACGGTTTTACTCATTCTGCGTAATCTAAAATGAATGCTCTGCCAAAATTTAAAAAAATCCTAAAATGGATTGTAATCTTTTCAGAGTTGTTGGAGGTTGGAGAAGTGCACATTTTTCAGATAAAATGTGCTGCCAGGCTTTTGGCTTCACTTGACAACTCATTTCCCAGAAACAGGACAATGAGGTGGGCAATTTTAGATTTTTGAAATTAAATGTGTAACCCAGGTGAGCGAACCCAAGGGTTATGTGGTTCACTCTAGCCAAGTGTTCCATAAGCTCATAGTCCGTCAGATAAATTTCATCTACATAGGACAATGCTTGCTCAGCAAAAGTTTGAAGTAACTCCGTTACCCTGGCTTAAAACAGCCCTGGGCTGTTCCTATACCTTTGAGGTAAACGACAAAATTGATGCTGTGAACCTAACACTGAAAATGCGGTCCAATATCTGCTTTCAAGCGTTACATTCAGGCAGAAAAATCAATTCGATATATCTAGGGTTGTTTTGTATTTATTCTGCACAATGTTATTCTTAGCATGGCACTATGAGCATTTTATAATGCAAATATGCATGTGGAAGTGTTCAAATGTCTATAGTCTAAGACGAGACGATCTGAATTGTCCGGTTTCAATACAGGAAACAAAGGATTATTCACAGGTGAAGTGTAATTTTCTATCCACCTTGATACTCAAGTTGTTCTAGGATTTCCCTAACTTGCATTTTAGCTTCATGTTTTATTGGGTATTGTCTCTGCGGCTGAGGAACTGGTTTTAATTGTATTTTGTGATGATGAGACTCATCTTCCCACCCAACATGATAGTGGTAAAATGCGCTAATGCCCGCCCTGCACGTATGACTGTTTAACTGATTGTGGAACAAAGTCAGAGAAGGCAGGTTAAATAACCTTTTCTCCCAGTGGGCATTCCATTACAAACTCAGGAGGCCAATCCTTTTCAGGAAAAATAAAGTCAGACCATGTATTGGGTTCTCCTAAAAGAGAGCCTGTATCTTCCTGGGTATGTCTCCCTCTATTTGGAGCATTATTTTGTATAAAAGATGTGGGATACTTACCATTGTATCACGCGTTTCCACTGTGATATGCTCATTCAGTGTTACAATCACCAGAAAATCCATCAGGTTCCGGCGACCTATTGCGACTTCTGCCACGCTGTCCAGCATTGTCACTTCCACTCCTGTTTCAGAGGCAGAGTCATAAGTAGTCTGGGCATGTCTTACTTTAATCCCTCTACCTTCTTCTTTTTAAATTGAGATTTTTGAGTCTTTTGTTTGTCCTCTTTCAGGATGTAATCTGAAGTGTAATGCGTTTCCCTTTTTGGCTTCACATGCTCTTCTAATCTGCGCTCTGACCATCCACCTCTCTCAGAGCCTCTACCAGATTAATTCTGAAAGGAAGAAGAGGATTGTGTATCAATATCCTGATACCTGTCAGGTTTTTTAATGTTATCATGATTTCTCAGATCATATTTTTGGGCAGTGGATTCCTGCTTAGGAGACCCACCCTGATTGTGTGATATTTTGTTTAATTTTTTGTTTATTATATAATTTATTCCTGGAAGAATTGGGTGCTTGCTTAGAGTTATCCTTTTCAGAATTACTCTCAACTTTCTGGAGGAATCAGAAACTCCCGGTCCGCTAGAGATCTCCTGCTGCAACCTGATCACTTTCAGAAAAAAAAGTACAATCATGCTGTCTCTGTGGCCGCTCCTAGAATATGGAACTCTCTCCCACCCACCATCAGAAGAATCCCTTCTCTGTCACGTTTCAAAAAGGATACCAAAACCTTTCTTATGGGTGAATTCCTTGTTTAAATTTTGGCTTCAACTACCACTATGACCCTGATTTACGTCTTTTTGTACAATCCTATAATTCCTGTAAAGCAGTGTGATACCCTAATGGGTCTCGTTTGCGCTCTATAAAACACAAAAATAAATAAAGAAATAAATAATTGTGTTTTCCCAGATCTTGCTCCCAAATTAACTCTGTCAAACGTAGCATAGGTTTCTTCGATAAGTCTAGGTGATTCCCATTCCTGCTGTGCAGGAGTGAATTCCCTCAGGCATTGTTGTACAGCCGATGCTGCTGCTTCCCCTTTTATGTTACTTAACATAATGGTCGATACTGTTGAAACATTTCCATCAGTTTCATCCCTAAATTCAGGGCAGTTCTTGCCCCGTACTCATTCTGTAACTGTTTCGGTACATCAGGTAGAACTGCTATTGAAGGGGTACTATGAGTTCTGGTGTAGACTGCAGCGAAGACTGTACCCCAAGTGGCACAATCTTCACCAGAGGGGGCCAATCTCATTGACAATCGAATTGCTAATATTTTGTGTTTATTCTGTGGTCCCATATGGGGACAAAAAACTTAATGTAAATGTAAATGTAAATGTGTAGGCATTTATATAGCGCACTGCTACCCGTAGGCGTCCTGGCGCTTCGACCGCCGCGAAACCCTTCCTGGCTTCCCTGAGAGATGGTCCCTTAATGGGTATCTCCGGGGTGAGACCAGGCATCCCCGGCGGTCTGGGGGGCCGTTAGTGAAGATGAGGCAAGCTAATGCCCAGAGTTGCCGAGTGTGATCGCTGATCAGAGTGGGCACCGAGGCGAGAGAATTATCGAGTCCGCTGACCCTGGTCCAGAAACCTGCCGCGCCGGGAATCGAACCCTGGTCCCGGGCCGTCCTCTGCTCTCGGGTCTGCCGCCTCTAACCAGTGAGCCACACTACTTCACTTAATGCTGGCTTGTTTTCTGTGCAATCCAGAATGTCATTTGCTCCTGACTGGTGAGAACTTTTCCTATAATTAAGGGCTGATACCCGTAGCAACCAATTGAGGTTGTGCAGCTTTAGCCATCTGCGCAGAGTAAACTGTCAGTGTTCTCATGCTGTACTTTGTGAGATTTATGTAAATATTTACTAAATCTTCATATAGTGTTGTTATTTCTGCTGCATCTAAATTGACAAGATTAGGATGTGGTGTATGAACAACTAGTTCTGGCCAAGTCACCCCTTCTTTATTGAGCAGACCCAGTCTTACATCTTCTATGGTATGGGGGAGGGCGCCTTTAAAGTTTTTAAACCAATTTATATGTTTTTGGTAAGTTAACAGAATTTCTATGTCCACATATGGAAAATGTTCCCTAGATATCTCAGCATGCAGGGACCTTCAATGTCAGATGAAGAGCCTCCCCTGCTAGTCTATCGGGAAGCTCATTATTTATAATAGAAATCAGCCTTGCTATGTATGTTGTAGATTAGCGATGTTATGGATATGTAGATAGCTCTGTCACCCCATGGATGAAGATAGAAGGACATTTGTACATAGTGCATAAAGAGGCCTTATACATGCTGTTCGAGGCATCATGATAATGTTGTGCAAAGCTAGATGTGTACAAAATTAGTTTCAGAGAAACTACTCCAACATTGTTGTCTTTGCAAATATTTGCAAAAGTTCAGGATAGAAATGTTATTGTGAAAAAGTGGACAATGTAAGAAATAAGCAGCTTTGCTACATGGGCCTAACCCAGGAACGTAACATAAGGTGTCCTTCTATTTATTGCTGCCTTTCCTCCTGTATCAGGTGAGGATCAGACTAGATACAACTTGCACTCCCTCATAAGGTGGCAATACCCTGTTGTGTCATTTACACTACAATGAGGTTAGGGTCAGACTAGACACAACTTGTTTACCTCTTAAGGTGGCAATACTTTTGTTGTGCTACTTACTCCTATACAGGTTGAGGCTCAGACTAGACACACCATGCCCCTAATACAGGACGAGCTTCACAATGGAGCTATCACACCGGAAGTCACCCCAGTTTGCAGTGACAAACAGTCAGAGACAGGCTCCGGAAGTAGTGTCGAGAAGTGGCCTTCAGCCTTGCCCTGATTATCATACCCAGGCAAAGTGGTGATAGAGAATAGCCAAACACAGAGCGAAGGTGATTACACGCATCAAAATAGTAAATAGTAGGTACAGCTCTACCATGGTGCTAAAACAGTGTATATATGCAGGCCTATAAACCATGCAGAAATCAGGCGCAATCCTCGTATGAAAACCCTACCAAGTCCAAGACTCACCCGCTACCACCGCACCCAATTGCCCTAGCCCCCAGCAGAGTTTGACCACCTGGAGTAACATCACCTCTAAAGACACTCTCAGGATCAGGAAGAGCATCCACTCCAGGGCCCCCTCGGATCCCTGCCCTCACCACATCTTCAACAGTGCCTGCACCTCCATTGCACACAAGCTTTGCCACACCATCAACTGCTCCATTGAGTCACCACCTCCCCTGAAGACTGGAAACATGCAAAGATCAACCCCCTGCTGAAGAAAACCCCTGCTGACCAGACGGACTTCAAGAACTACATACTCAACTCTCTGCTCCCCTTCCAAGCCAAAGTCATCGAGAAAGCCATCAACACCGAACTCTCCGAGTTTATCAAAATGAACAACATCCTGGAACTCACCCAATCGGGCTTCAGAAGCAACCACAGCACCAAGACCACTCTCCTCACCACTACATATGACATCCCCACTCTATTCGACTGAGACTAGACTGCTGCCCTAATCCTCCTAAACCTCTTGGCCGCCTTTGACACCGTCTCCCACCACAACCTCTGTGCAAGACTCCATGACGCAGGCATCCGCGACAAAGCCCTAGAATGAATCTGCTTCTTCCTTACGGCTGAACGCAGAGAGTCAGACTTTCACCGTTCAACTCAGAATGAACAGAGATCAGCTACAGAGTGCCTCAGGCATCCTTACGGAGCCCCACCCTCTTCAATATCTACATGGCTCGGCTTGCAGCCATCGTCAGGAGCCACATACTCACCATCGTCTTCAACGCCGACGACATCCAGCAGATTATCTCCCTCACAGATGAACCCACAGCCGCCAAGAGCAACTTCCACAACGGGTTGAAGGCAGTCACCACATGGATGAAGGACAGCTGCCTCAAGCTTAACTCAGACAAGATAGAAGTCCTAATCCTGGGCTCCTCTCCCTTCACCTCGGATGGATCTTGGTGGCCCACAGCTCTCAGACTCCCCACACACCCACGGGCCAAGCATGAAACCTCAGCATCATCCTGGACGTCTCGGTTTCAATGAACCACCAAATCAACGCTGTTTCATCCTCCGGCTTCCACGCGCTCGGCCTCCTTCGTAGGATCCCCACTGAGTCCAGGAAAATGGTCACCGATGCGCTCGTCAGCAGCAAACTAGGCTACGCCAATGCATTCTACTCCAGCACCACCAAGAAACTACCAACAAAACTGCAGACCTCCCAGAATGCCTCCCCCAGACTTATCCTGAACTTCCCATGCTGCAAGCACATCACCGGCCACCAGAGAGACCTTCACTGGCTACCTGTCAATAAAAGAATCACCTTCAAGCTTCTCACGCTTGCCTACAAAGCCCTCCACAACACCAGACCTGCATACCTTAACCACCGCTGCTCCTTCTACGCTCCCACTAAACATCTATGCTCTGTACAAGTGGCCCTGGCAACCATCCCATGGATCTGCAAGACCACGGCTGGAGGATGATCCTTCTCCTACCTCGCTGCGAAGACCTGGAGCTCCCTGCCTCCGCACCTCAGGCAATCACTATCGCTGCCGCAATTCAAGAAGGACCTCAAGACCTGGCTATTCGACTGAACCGCAGACCCTCAGCTCTTTGAGACACTCATGGGTGAGTAGTCGCGCTTTATAAGATTATTGATTGATTGATTGATATCATACCTGGGCAAAGCTGTGATAGAGAACAGCCAAACACCGAGGGAAGGTATGCTGAGTGATCCATCTCAAGAAACTGGATTCACAGGGTTTCTGTGTACTGCTTGTACTACATTTTAGCATAGACCCTGGAAGTAGATCTAGGGTGGTAGGATGACAGAACTTTCCAACCATATTAGAAAAGTTTATATTATTTTCCCTGACCAGGTCATGCACTACTACATTTATTTTCACCTTCTGTGTGGTTACCGTTCATAATTTATGCACTATACTTAGGTTTTATTACTACATATTTTAAAGCATATCCAATTTTGAGTGTGTTATTCTCTTATGAAAGAGGTTTCAGAGTTTCACTTTGTCCCTGAATCACCTAGTGGGAATGATAATGGCTAGAAAACACTCCCTGCACAGCACTACACAGTGGGCGGTGTATGAACACAGTTCAATGTGGTTTCCAATGTGTATCGGAGTCCGTGCCCAGGGAGTTTGAAATTCAACCCTTACGGGTCATGGGAGGGTGGGGGCAAGACTGTGACACTTTCATTCTTGGAAGTTTGAACGTTCAAAGCATCATTCGACTACGCTTTCCCACACACTAAAGGGCACATTTATCTGTCGAGCCAATGAGTCATAAGTTAGAAAATACCCTCTGCTGTGCATTAAAAGGATATTTCACGTCACCTCAGAGTTCCATGACCCTCAGAGTTTAACACGGAGCTCTGATTTGGCCTAGATGCCGACTGGCCCATCTGACATCATCCTGACAGCTCCCTACACACATAAAAGGCACCGACAAACATCAGGGACCACACTGAACTTGTGGAGGTGTAGCATGAGTGTCCCCACTATTGAAAGACTCTCCAGTTTGCCATGACCCACCCAGAGAGCCGGGGCCTGCATGCATCTGTAGCCGTGGTCTCCCATGGTTTGCTCTGGCCACCTGGGGGCGGAGCTGGTTGGCACTGGTAGAGGGGGAGATATCGCAGAGACGGGCCTGGAGGGCTGCTGGTCTAGATAACTCTGGTCAGGCACCCCCAGAAGGAGATGCCCACTAAGAGACGGGCATGGGCAAGAGGAGCAAACCCTCTGGTCAATCTACAGGCTGCAGGTCTGGGATACATGCCGTGCAGCACCTCCCTAGTCACCACAACAGGGTGCACCATCGTCCCATCGCCCTCAGGGGCTACTATGCGAAACAGAGGACCCTGATCATTGGAACAGGCATGGAACGTTGGGCATGATGCTTTCCAATAGTATAGCTGGTGAACACAAATTGTTGCTGTCTTTCTCAGTGCAGACTAACACCTTGGGATGCGCTGAGAACACCTTAAGCGAGCCTGATACCCTGAGCCGGCGGGACCAAAGAGGATATGGAGCATTCAGAACAACGTGAAGAGTCCCACATGTGATGACCTTTGTAGGAAGGTGGATATCTGACTATGGTTACCCCCAAACTTTTTGCCTGGTGTTTAGCTGGATTTTGATTTAGTTGGCCTGGGATCCTGCTATTCAGGGCCCCAGGCTGATTGCTCTCTCCTTAAAATGGACTCCATGTACCTTAGGTGCATAACACAATTGGAATTGGTTCACCTTATTGGCCCCTGTAACAGTGTACCATAGGTACCCAGGGCATAGGTGCATCCAAGGCCTACCAGGGGCTGCAGCATGTATTGTGCCACCCCTGGCCTGGCCTCCATTTGACACAACTGGCTGATCACTCAGCTGGGGTAAGTTGGTGTAATCACCTCTTGCTTAGATATAGTCTCCCTATATCTAACCCTAAACTGGACACCTATGTTCCTATCAGCCACTCCTATGGAAGGCCTCATCAATCCTGGAGGCAGAGTGCTTGGAAATATGTGAGATGGTGCTCTAGCATGAGCCGAGCCTGTCTGCAGCTTTCGGGAACCACTCCCTAAGCTGTTCCGGGATATTGCCATACCATATACTCTTAAGTGCATTATAATCCTCGCGGTTAAATGCTATCTTTGGTTTGGCTTTATCAAAACATGTCGAGTAAGGTGTCATATGAATTGGAATACTATCCCCTCGACAGTTCTGTCGACGGGGATAGCATTCCACCCTTCTAGAGGGACACGACATGTGTATAGCCTTAACCCCGGTTAAAGTTAACCAGAGCCTCAGATCCACAAAATGGATGCTTCTGCCACAGACACATGTCTGACCTCCTGCTGCTGACCGAAACTCAGCAGAGGAGGCCTGGACAAAGGATTTCCTGTCACAGGGAGGTGTCACACAACCCCAGACAGGAGATAGTGGATTGTAGCAGGGAGGTTTGAAAGAAACCAGACAGTGCCTGGGGAGCACACGGCTTCCCCTTGCATAATCCGGTCAAACCGGTTCTGGGGCAGCCCAGCCCCAGCTCCAGTGAGACCTGAACAAAGGAAAGGGGGTGTAACCACCCCCCTTGCTGGTCCCACCCATAGGGGAGGGACCTAGCAGGAGATCCACCCCTCAGATTGGAATAAGAGTGGGAGCAGTGCCAATGCAACTCAGATCATCCTGAATCAACTTGAAATACAGAAGAAGACTGGACTTCGACATTCTGCTGCTCAGAAGACTGAAGAGAATCTCCCTTGTGGCCTAGGAGTGGCCACCCTGTGAACACAGGCACCAACCAGCAACTCGACGTCTGCTTTGCCGCCGCCTCCTGCCGGAGCCCGAGCCCAGAGCCCGACAAGAACCAGACTCCCAGACCTTTCAGAGCCCGATCCACAGTCCCTGCAAAGAAGGGACCCGTGGAGGCACCGAGTGACGTGGGACCGGACCTCTTGGAAGACACTCGAAAAGCTGACTGCACAGCTTCTGAGGCATCCTCGACGTTGTGCTTTGGGGACTGAGAACCCCCACCACCGAGCAGCCCTTGCACCGAAGATCAGCCCCCCAGCATCTCCACGATCTGCGTGGGGCCCTTTTGCATTGTGCCACTCGACGCGCCATCCCGGCCACTAGCCACGTGGTCAGCGGCCATCTTTGTGACGAAACCGACGAACTACACAGCAGGTCTGGTTGCTCCAGGCCTACCCAAGCTCCTGTGAAAAGGAGCACTCGCTCTGACCTCGCTGGTCCGAGTGTTAAGCATCTTTTGATTCCTGCGTGGCTTGCATTAGCCAAGGCCTGTTTGCTCCAATCAGGTCGTCGACACCGCCAACAGCGAGAAGCCTGCGTGGGACAGCTCGTGACCGACTCCTGGACGTCCTCGACCCCCGGTGTCCACGTGGCTGCAGAGAGAAGCTACCCAACAACGCCTGTTTGCACCCGACATCGCCTGGTTCCAATCTGGTTCCACGGTAGTCACTGGCTAGTGACTTTGAACATTGTCCCCTCTGCTTTCAGGTCTTCACCACTTCAGATCCACCCTTGGATCCACCGGAACTCTTCACATTGAGCCGCCTGCAGCCTCTTCAGCTCCAAGCACCATCGACCAGCCTGACGAAACCCGACACTACTTCGACCCTGTGCACCCGCTTCCTGTGGGTGAGGTAACTCAGCTCCGCCAGTGGTTCTGCACTGGTACACATCTCAAGGGCCTGTGTCTTAAGTTTCAGCTCCGTAGGTCACTCGGAAGGTTCCTAACTTTCTAACTTTGTACTTTTTACGCACCATAGACTTTACATTGGAAAGTGCGTGCACTTTGAACACTGCACCCGAGTCCCGCGGGCCTTTCCCGACTTAGTCACTGCTAGTCTCGAATAGCTCCAGTGATTCCCAAGGCCCTAGGCCTGTTCCCTTTCCTATTGGTATCTCTTATACCACTTTCTTAGTATATGGTTTAGGTGGCCCCTAGGGCTCATCCATATTGTGCAACTTTTGTGTATTTTAAACTGTCTTGTGATTTAACGCTTGTGCTTCTGTGCTCATAAAGAGTCCAGGGGATTTTATAGTTAATAAATCAATATATATTTTCAATATATATCTGTGTTGTGTCCCTTTCATTTGGTATTCAAGGGGGTTGTGTATGGTATAACAGCTGGCTTCACATGCCTTTCAGAGTTTAGCCTAAGACTGCTTTGTCCACGTTACCACTAGGATAACTGGTCTACAAGGTTGAATTACAACCATCATCATAAGGGTTGCTTGGCATGGTACAAAGTGATCACTAAGAATTAGGGAGCATTATATACCAGGCCAACTTCTCACATTGGCGAGCAGCGGATTGGGATCTGAGCTTGCTGTTGTTTTACCATTGCAATCTTTGAGATTATCATTTGAAAGATCATACAGGTACCTGCAAGGTACATATAAAACAAGACTAGTATACATAAGTTCTACTGAACCTAGTTGTTGTAGAGCAAAGGGAGTAGCACACTCTAGCTACAACTACTAGATAGGTTTAGTAGGTAAACACCAGTGTAGGTAGATTGCAACACATCCCCCCCACACTAGAGCAATGTCTGGAGCAGAGGGATCCACTGGGAACACCCCTGTTGAGAGTGACCCTCCAAGGGCACCATCCAAATTTGCTATTTTCTCCTTTAAGGAATTAAGACAGCTTTGTGTCTTAAGGGGTCTGAAGACAGGGCCTTCCCCTACTACAGACCACCTAAGAGAGCTCTTAGACCAGTCTGAGACTCTAAAGCCCTCTAAGGCAAACCCCACAGGGAATGCTGAAGGAGGCCATCCTTCAGAGGATGACACTGTAGACACCCCTGGTCCTATCATCCTGGTAGATGAGGAAGCCCCCATCACTGGAGCTCCTCAGGTAGATGAGGAGGAAGAGGAAGAGGAAGAAGAAGAAGAGGAGGAGGGGGGAAGCAGTGAGTCAGATGATGACAGAAATAGTCAGGTGCTGGTCAGTAGACTGAACCAGGCTAACTTAGGCCTACTTGGGAATGAATCTGGTAACAACCCATTCAGACCCCCAGGTGGACTTAACCAGAAGCCTAGGAGGAGAAGGACTCACTCAGGTGACTCTGACAACTCCCATGCTTCTAGAGGCTCTCATGGTCACTCCAGAAGAGAGATGACTAGCCCTCTAAGAAGGGAACATGAGGCCAAAATGAGAGAGGCTGAGCTTAGGATCCAGAAGCGAGAACTAGAGGTTGCCCTGGTCCAAGAGAGACTTGCTAGAGCAAGACAGCCTAGAGAGAGTGGATTAGGATCCACTGGTGGCAGCACTATCCAGAAGGATAAAGACAGGTCCTTTGATACAAGAAGCCTGAGTAAGATTGTGCCCCCCTACAAAGCTGGGGATGATATCCACAAATGGATGACTGCACTTGAGAGAGCCTGCATGGTACAGCAGATCCCTCAGGAGCAGTGGGAAGCAATCTTGTGGCTCTCCTTTGAAGGTAGAGGCAGAGACAGACTCCTCACAGTTAGTGATGGGGATTCTAGAAACTACATGGTCCTGAAGAGTGCTCTGATTGATGGGTTAGGCTTAACCACTGAACAGTACAGGCTAATGTTCAGAGATACCCAGAAGACACAGACTCAGGACTGGTCAGAATTTGTTGAATGTGCCACTAAGGCTCTGGAGGGCTGGTTGCTGGGAAGTAAGGTTACTGACTATACAGGATTGTATAATTTAATTATGAGAGAGCAAATCTTAAGTAATTGTCAAAATCAGCTTCTACATCAGCACCTGGTTGACTCTGATCTGACCTCCCCACAAGAATTGGGTAGGAGGGCAGACAAATGGGTCAGAACCAGGATCAGGCCTAAGAACCAGGGTGGTGACCAAAAGAAAGAGACTACCAAGCCTCAAGAGAAGGGTGGGGATAAAAGTAAGGAAAAGACTTCCCCAGGGCCCCAAAACTCCAAGAATGGGGGTGGGTCCCAAGACACTTCTACAACCCAGAAAAAGCCTTATTGTCATACCTGTAAACAGGTGGGGCATTACAAAACAGATAGCTGTTGTCCCAAGAATGGCAATAAAGAGAATATACCTCCAGGTAAGGCTCCAACACCTCCTGTCACTGTTAGCAGTGGTCCCCCAGGTGGTGGGAGCACCCCCAAGAATTTGGGTGGGTTTACTTTTGGAGGACAGGTGGACTCTGGCCTATCCAGGTCCCCTAACTCAGATACTCTTGTCTATGAGACTGGCATGGGGTTTGCCAATTTCACTGCTTGCCCAAACACTTTGAGCAAGTATAGACAGGAGCCCCTCATCAATGGCTTGAAAGTTGAGGCCTTCAGAGACACAGGGGCTAGCATCACCATGGTGGCTGAATGTCTAGTCCCCTCAAGGCAACTTTTACCTGATGCCAAATATCAGGTGACAAACATTGATGGCATAGAAACCAATCATCCCATGGCAGTAGTCAATCTTAGCTGGGGAGGTGTCACTGGCCCAAAGAGAGTGGCAGTGTCAGCAAACTTGCCTGTAGATTGCCTACTGGGTAATGATTTGGAAATCTCAGCCTGGGCTGATGTTGAACAGCAAACCCATTCTAGAATGGTAAATCTCCATGGAAAGGTTAGTGGGGCTGTAATGGCTACAGCCCCAATTCAAGATGTCCTTCCTGAAAAGGTTGGGAGGGCTGAGCAAACCTCAGCCCCATCTTTAGATAACTTCCCTCCTGAAAAGAGTAGCAGGGCTGTACTGGTAACAGCCCATACCCAAACTGAGTCTCCTCCTGAAAAGGTTGGAGGGGCTGTGATGGCCACAGCCCAAACTCAAACAGATACATGGGTAGTGAAGCCTGAAATGATGGATCACTCCACCCAAACTGAGAGCATGGAGGAGGAAGAGAAATCTCCCCCTCACCAGACTTTAGGAAAGGATCAGCCTCCTCAGGGAACTGATCTTTCCCCTGATGAAGGAACTGTCCCAGAGGTTGTTAGGCCTGGCCTGACAGAGCCTCTGATGGCAGTGGACCCTTCTCAGGTGGGACCCAGTCTGGAGCAGGTAACCTGCCCCTCTCTACCTTGCCCTACTCAGCCCAGGGCTGCAGAGGACAAGAAGGACAGTGAGACCCTAAGGGCCCCCTGTCAAATAAAGCACCCCCATCAACAGATTAGGGGCACCGAAACTAGTAGCCCTAGTGAGGTGAAAACTTTAAAAACTCCTGAGGGATCCCCCTTAAAAGTAGTTAGGGACCTCCCCCAGATGGATATTGTTGGGCACAGCCAAACCTGGGACCCTAAGGGCCCAAACCTGAACTGTCCCTCCAGTAAGCCAAACAGAGGGACTCAGCCTCCAGCTTTAGGTAGCCAGAGGTTGACCCTGAGAGCACAGTGCAACTCAGTCAAAGAAAGAAAGGCACACATGGTGGAGAGTGATTGGAGGAAGCTGAGCCCTACAGAGGAGACTCACTTCAGTACTCCATCTCAACACCAGCCTTTGACTTTGCAAAGTCACACCACAGGTAGAGATTCCCTATGGTGGAGACCCTCAGATACCCTTAGGGTGAGGGATTGCTTAGTGGACCATGAAACAGGGGGTTACCAAGCCAGAGCTGGTACTTCCTTATATGGCCACTTAGGCAATATAGGCTTACCTGGACAAGGATAGCCTTATCTCCTTTCGTTTGGGGGGGGGGGGGGTGTTAGACGGGACCTGGAGGGTCGGCCGAGGACAAGGGGAGAGGTCTCCGGGGAGAGCCGTCTCCAGCGATCGTACAGAGCAGTAACTTCCCCCCCCCACAGATGGACACCACACAAAGATAAAGTTTAACGTTCTTTATAAGCAATCTTAAAGTACGGTAGAATGGTACAAGGAGGTCAGGACTCCGGGGTCCCCTCGATTCTAGTCTCTTGGATGGGAAAAGGGTAGCGGGACAGTCTTGTTACCAATCTGGTCGTTACGGTGAGATGATGGGTAGCTCACAATCCTCGAGCTTGGTGTTCTAGGAGGACGGGCCGCGGCAGCGCCAGCAGGTCCCGAGAAGATCGTAGGTGGCAACGGTCCGCGGCAGCGCCAGCAGGTCCCGACGAAGATGAAGGTTACAATGGGCCGCGGCAGCGCCAGCAGGTCCCGACGAGGATGAAGGTTGCAGAGGGCCGCGGCAGCGCCAGCGGGCAGGACGACAGTTCACAAGGCAGGGCTACGGCAGCGCCAGTAGTCCGTCAAGGATGACTTCTTCACAGTGTCTCTCGACTCCAGGATACAACTGCCTTCCTGCTCTGGAGCTGCCCCAGTTATAGGGCTGGTGCCCTTTGATGTCCGGACCCTCGCACTTGGAGGTCGGGAGGTCCGGGATGAGGGAGTCCAGACACCCAGCAGGGGGGTGGAGCCAGCGCCCGGGGAGGTTGGGGGCGATCGGCACCTGGAGGGGGAGAGCCATCGAAACTCCTCTCTCCCATTGACCTGCCAAGTGGTCCGCTCACCTCCTGGGTGGATGGTGGTGCCGGGCTGTCGGGGCCTGGCCAGGCCCAGGGTTAGGGTCGAGTTGAGGCCACGCGGCCTCGTGGCACAGAGTCCAAGATGGCGGCCGGGCCCAGGCGATGGTGCCGGTGGAGGCCCAGGCCGGTGTTACGGAGAGGATCTATGTTGATACAACGCATGTTATTACAACGCATGCTTTTACAACGCAATTTTTACACCGCAAAAACTTTTACAACGCATGTATTTACAACAAATGTTTTTACAACGCAGGTACCTTTACAACGTAAGTATTGGTAAGTATATGTTAATTTTATAATCGTAAATTAATTTAAAAAAATATAATTTAATGTAATTTAATTTTAATTTATTTTTACCCTGTACCCCTGTACCCCCTAAACCCAAAACTGACCCTGAACCCCAAAAATACCCCTTTACCCAAAAACTAAAAACTGACCCTGAACCCCAAAAATACCCCTTTACCCAAAAACTAAAAACTGACCCTGAACCCCAAAAATACCCCTTTACCCAAAACCCAAAACTGACCCTGAACCCCAAAAATACCCCTTTACCCAAAAACTAAAAACTGACCCTGAACCCTAAAAATACCCCTTTACCCCAAACATATAACATATAAAGAATAATTATATACTTACCAATACTTACGTTGTAATGGTATGCGTTGTAAAGGTACCTGCGTTGTGAAAACATTCGTTGTAAATACATGTGTTGTAAAAGTTTTTGCGATGTAAAAGTTGCGTTGTAATGGTATGTCGTTGTAAAAGTTGCGTTGTAAGTGATGTTTCCCTTACGGAGATGTTCGGGGGCAGGCGTCCCGTGAGGGACGGGTTACGGGTTACTTCTGGGGGTGGCTTCTGGAGAGTCGATGTCCTGGCTCTGTCATGCGGGGAGGGAGCGAGCCCCCTTCTGGGGCCTGTCCAACATGCGTCCCCCCCAGCTGAAGGCGGGGAGAGTTACCCATCCTCTTGGGGACTCTCTCCGTCGAGACGGAAAAAGCGGGACAGGCCATCTGCATTTGCGTGATCTTGACCAGGGCGATGCTCCACAGTGAAGTCCATCCCTTGCAGGGAGATGGGCCATCGCAGTAGTTTGGGATTCTCCCCCCGCATCTGCATTAACCATTGCAGGGGGCGATGATCTGTTTTCACCCGAAAGTGGGTACCGAAGAGGTAGGGCCGGAGTTTCTTGAGGGCCCACACCACTGCGAAGGCCTCCCGCTCGATGGTACTCCAGCGTTGTTCTCGGGCCAGAAGGCGTCGGCTGATAAAGGCCACTGGCTGATCGACCCCCTCGGAGTTGAGTTGTGAGAGGACGGCCCCAATACCATGGTCCGAGGCATCGGTCTGGACTATGAACTCGCGGCTGTAGTCGGGGGCCTGGAGCACCGGGGCGGTGCACATGGCGGCCTTCAGTTTCTCGAAGGCCGCTTGACAGTCTGGAGTCCAGTTGACCGTTTTGGGATGCTTTTTGGATGTGAGTTCCGTGAGGGGCCCCACAATGCTGCCATAGTCCTTCACGAACCTCCGATAGTATCCGGTGAGCCCCAGGAAGGCTCGTACCTCGGTTTGGGTGATGGGGGGCTGCCAGGACTGGATGGCAGCGATCTTGAGCTGGAGAGGTGCCACCAGACCGCTCCCCACTTGGTGTCCAAGGTAGGTCACGGACCCTTGGCCGATTTGGCATTTGCTGGCCTTGATGGTGAGGCCAGCTCGCTGAAGGGCCTGCAGGACCTCTCGGAGGTGGCAGAGGTGGTCTGACCAGTGGCGGCTGTATACTGCGATATCGTCCAGGTAGGCGGCACTGAAGTCTTCGAGACCCGCCAACACCTGGTTCACAAGTCTCTGAAAAGTGGCTGGAGCGTTTTTCATACCGAAGGGCATCACGGTGAACTGGTAGTGCCCATCCGGGGTGGAGAAAGCGGATCGTTCTTGAGCTCTGGGGGTGAGGCCGATCTGCCAGTAGCCCGCTGTCAGGTCGAAGATGCTTAGGTAGCGGGCAGCCCCCATGCGGTCGACCAGTTCGTCTGCTCGGGGGATAGGATGAGCGTCGGTTCTGGTGACAGCGTTCAGACCCCGATAGTTGACGCAGAACCGGAGCCCGGGGGTGGTGCCCGGGGCAGCCGCTTTGGGTACCAGTACGACTGGGCTGGCCCAGGGGCTGTCTGAGGGCTCGATGACCCCGAGTGCAAGCATCTTGGTGACCTCTTCTTGGATGCAGGCGCGCACCAGGTCCGGGACTCGGTAGGCTCGGTGTGGGATAGGGGGACTGTCCCCAGTATCCACGTCGTGAAGGCACCAGGGGGTGACCCCGGGGGTGAGGGAAAACAGGTCTGCAAATTGCAACAGGAGGGTCCGACAGTCTTGGCGCTGCTCTGGGGTCAGGGCATCGGAGAGTCGGACCCCATCCACGGAACCATCTCTCTCGCGGGTCCTCAGCAGGTCCGGGAGTGGCTCGGAGTCTTCTTCCGCCCCATTGTTTGTAGCAATCAGGAGGCTGAGCTCTGAGCGCACAAAGTGTGGTTTGAGTCTGTTGGCGTGGAGGACTCGGAGGGGGTTTCGGGGGGACTCCATGTCGATGAGATAGGTGACAGGGCCCTTGCGTTCGACCACCTTGAAGGGTCCTGTCCATTTGTCTTGCAAGGCACAAGGTTCGGTGGGGGACATCACCCACACCTGCTGACCAGGTTCAAACTCAATGGAGGAGGCATGTTGGTCGTACCATTTCTTCATGTCCTCCTGACTGGCCTCAAGATTGGCTTTAGCGATCTCCCTGAATCGTCTGGTCTGGTTGCAGAGGGTCAGGAGGTACTTGTAGACATCCGGAGGGGTTTTCAGGGGGGCCATCTCCCATTCTTCTTTCACTAGGCTGAGGGGCCCTCGGACAGGGTGCCCGTACAGGAGCTCGAAAGGGCTGAAACCGAGGGACTTCTGGGGGACTTCTCGGTAAGCAAAGAGGAGGCACGGTAGTAACACGTCCCACTGGCGGCGTAGGGGCTCCTCCAGCCCCATAATCATTCCCTTGAGGGTGCGGTTGAACCGCTCGACCAGTCCGTTTCCTTGCGGGTGATAGGGTGTTGTGAAACGGTAGGTGACCCGCACTGCTGCCAGAGGGACTTCATATACTTCGAAATAAAGTTCGTACCCCGGTCACTGACGACCTCCCGGGGGAAGCCCACTCGCGAGAAGATCCCCATCAAGGCTCGGCCTACCACTGGTGCTGTCACTGTTCGAAGAGGGATGGCCTCGGGATAACGGGTGGCGTGATCTACTAGGACCAGGATGAATCGGTGTCCTTGTGCTGTTCGGGGGTCCAGGGGCCCCACAATGTCTATGCCCACTCGTTCGAACGGGGTGGTGACAACAGGGAATGGTTGTAGGGGCGCCTTGAGTTTTCGGCCGCTCTTGCCGCTGGCTTGGCAGGTGGGGCAGGCCCGGCAGTGGTTGGAAACATCATTTCGCATCTTGGGCCAGTAAAAGTGTGTCACCAGGCGGTTGTAGGTTTTATCTTGCCCCAAGTGCCCAGCCAGGGGGACATCGTGGGCCAAGTTTAAAAGGAAGTCTCTGAAACGGAGGGGTACCACCAGCACCCGACTGGCCCCCAATTCTGCAATTCTTTGCTCGCTGTACAGCAAGTCGTTGTCCCAGTAGATCCAGTGCGCCCCTGCGGTGTCTCCCGCGCTCTGGGCGAGGGCTTGCTGTCGGAGTCCCTCAAGGGAGGGACAGGTCTTTTGCTCCTGCCGAAATTGTTCTTGGGTGGGCCCCCCCTCTTGACGCCACTGAGCCAGGTCTGGAAGGTCCTGAGGCTGAGCGGGCTCTTCCGGGGCTTGTTCTGGAGGGTCAGAGCGGCCGGCGTCTTCCTCTGGAGTGATCGGGGGAGGAGGTGCTGGCCATTCGGGCTCTTCGGGTCTGGGGACGGTATGGGCGGCCATGGACCAGGTTGTTACGCATGCCCAGTCTGGGAGGCCCAGCATCCCCAGGTGTTCTCTTCTCTCAACGGCCGCCCACGGGAAACTCTCGAGATCGTTTCCCAGGAGGCAGTCCACGGGGGCATCATCGCGGACCGTCACCTTCAGCATGCCGGACACTCCTCCCCATTCAAAGGGGACACAGGCCATCCGACATAGGCTCTCAGAATTGTCAGCTGAACGGACAGGGCAAAGGACGTTTGGCAAGATTTGTTCCGGGGTCACCAGGTGACAGCGGACGGCCGTCACACTGGCTCCGGTGTCACGCAGGGCTTCGGCCTTGCGTCCATTGATGTTCACCCACTGGCTGTATTTTCGGGTGTTTGCGGGTAGGGGGACCCGCGGGACCATGTCTCTCCCCCCTAGGCAAGCCAGGACCATGGCGGCAGGTTCCCACTCGGGCTGTTCCTGTTCATATTCTTCATGCTCTTTGTACGTTTGTTCTTCTCCTAGGGCGGCGGCCGCAACCTGGTGGGGCCCGGGAGTCTGGTTCTTGGGGCAGTTCGGGTCGTTGGCATAGTGTCCGAGCCGCTGGCACCGATGGCACGTGACATTGGCTCGGAACCCTGGGCGCATCGGAGGGTTCCCCCGTCCAGCCGGGGGTGGGGTGTTGTTGAGGGAGCTGCCGGGGCGGCCTCTCTGCCCCGGCCCTGGCCTCCTCCTCCTCCTCGGGGACGATGAGGGCCTTGGTTGTTTCGGTTCTGCTCATTTGGCCCACTCCGGGCCACTCGGGTGCTCTCCCATCGGTCAGCCTCAGCGGCGAGCTGCCGCGGGTCAGTCAATTTACTGTCGAGGAGGTGCTGCCTGAGCTCGACGAAGCAGTTGTTGGAGAGGTGCTCCCATACAATGAGATTGAAGAGTTGCTCGTAGGTGGTGACTCGGCTACCTTTGATCCACCCTTCGAAGGCTCGACTAAAATAGTTCACATATTCCACCCAAGTTGTACCCGGGATCCGGGTGCAGTCGCGGAACCTCTGGCGGTACATCTCGGGTGTGAGTCCATATCGAGTGAGGAGGGCGGCCTTCATGTGATCATAGGACGTCATCTGATGGTCCGGGAGCTGTAGCAGGGCATCGCGGCCTTCATTGACGAACCTACCCCATAGACCGGCTCCCCAGTCACTTCGATCGATCCGGTGGGAGGTCATGGCGATCTCATAGGCCTTGAACCACTGTTGTATGTCGTCGTTCCGATAGTATTCTCGGACGACGTCCTTGGGGATGTGGACTTTTTGTTCCGTAGCGCCTGGGGTGCGCGGTTGCTCGGGCACCCCTAGTTCTTTGTTTTGTTTTCGTAGTTCTATTTCAGCTACCTTGCGCTCGTGTTCGTATGCCAGTCTCTTTTCTTCGAGTTCTCTTTGTCTTAGCTTTTCTTCCCGCTCTTCTCTGAGCCGTAGGTGTTCTAAGTTCAGTTTTTGTTCCGCTAGTTTTAGCTCACCATCCATCTTGAGCCGTGCCATCTCTAATTCGTGTAGTCTGTTTCTTGGATCTCTTCCTGTGAGAGACCCGTTCTCCGTTCTTCGGGAGAGGTGGCGTTGATCTCCAATGCTGTGACGTTTTGGTCCGGGGGTCTGACGGCCCCGGTTTCTGCCCAAGACTCGAGGGCTTGCTTGAAATCGTCTTTCGAGGGCTTGCTTGAGGGCTTGCTTGAAATTGTCTTTCGTGCCTAGTTCGATGCAAAATTGTTTTAACTCACGATGGCTATATTCTTCCAATTTCTCCATCTGGAATTTTTCTGTGGATCCGCTCTCTTTGGTTGTCATTGTGGTTTAGTCGTGGGGTGAGTTACTCTCTGTACGTACGCGTTGATTCGGATCGCGCCGCTGGCCACCAATGTTAGACGGGACCTGGAGGGTCGGCCGAGGACAAGGGGAGAGGTCTCCGGGGAGAGCCGTCTCCAGCGATCGTACAGAGCAGTAACTCCCGACACAGATGGACACCACACAAAGATAAAGTTTAACGTTCTTTATAAGCAATCTTAAAGTACGGTAGAGTGGTACAAGGAGGTCAGGACTCCGGGGTCCCCTCGATTCTAGTCTCTTGGATGGGAAAAGGGTAGCGGGACAGTCTTGTTACCAATCTGGTCGTTGCCGTGAGATGATGGGTAGCTCACAATCCTCGAGCTTGGTGTTCTAGGAGGACGGGCCGTGGCAGCGCCAGCAGGTCCCGAGAAGATCGTAGGTGGCAACGGGCCGCGGCAGCGCCAGCAGGTCCCCACAAAGATGAAGGTTACAACGGGCCGCGGCAGCGCCAGCAGGTCCCGACGAGGATGAAGGTTGCAGAGGGCCGCGGCAGCGCCAGCGGGCAGGACGACAGTTCACAAGGCAGGGCTACGGCAGCGCCAGTAGTCCGTCAAGGATGACTTCTTCACGGTGTCTCTCGACTCCAGGATACAACTGCCTTCCTGCTCTGGAGCTGCCCCAGTTATAGGGCTGGTGCCCTTTGATGTCCGGACCCTCGCACTTGGAGGTCGGGAGGTCCGGGATGAGGGAGTCCAGACACCCAGCAGGGGGGTGGAGCCAGCGCCCGGGGAGGCTGGGGGCGATCGGCACCTGGAGGGGGAGAGCCATCGAAACTCCTCTCTCCCATTGACCTGCCAAGTGGTCCGCTCACCTCCTGGGTGGATGGTGGTGCCGGGCAGTCGGGCCTGGCCAGGCCCAGGGTTAGGGTCGAGTTGAGGCCACGCGGCCTCGTGGCACAGAGTCCAAGATGGCGGCCGGGCCCGGGCGATGGTGCTGGTAGACGCCCAGGCCGGTGTTACGGAGATGTTCGGGGGCAGGCGTCCCGTGAGGGACGGGTTATGGGTTACTTCTGGGGGTGGCTTCTGGAGAGTCGATGTACTGGCTCTGTCATGTGGGGAGGGAGCGAGCCCCCTTCTGGTGCCTGTCCAACAGGGGGGGTTATGTAGGAAGGTGGATATCTGACTATGGTTACCCCCAAACTTTTTGCCTGGTGTTTAGCTGGTTTTTGACTTAGTTGGCCTGGGATCCTGCTATTCAGGGCCCCAGGCTGATTGCTCTCTCCTTAAAATGGACTCCATGTACCTTAGGTGCATAACACAATTGGAATTGGTTCACCTTATTGGCCCCTGTAACAGTGTACCATAGGTACCCAGGGCATAGGTGCATCCAAGGCCTACCAGGGGCTGCAGCATGTATTGTGCCACCCCTGGCCTGGCCTCCATATTTGACACAACTGGCTGATCACTCAGCTGGGGTAAGTTGGTGTAATCACCTCTTGCTTAGATATAGTCTCCCTATATCTAACCCTAAACTGGACACCTATGTTCCTATCAGCCACTCCTATGGAAGGCCTCATCAATCCTGGAGGCAGAGTGCTTGGAAATATGTGAGATGGTGCTCTAGCATGAGCCGAGCCTGTCTGCAGCTGTCGGGAACCACTCCCTAAGCTGTTCCGGGACATTGCCATACCATATACTCTTAAGTGCATTATAATCCTCGCGGTTAAATGCTATCTTTGGTTTGGCTTTATCAAAACATGTCGAGTAAGGTGTCATACGAATTGGAATACTATCCCCTCGACAGTTCTGTTGACGGGGATAGCATTCCACCCTTCTAGAGGGACACGACATGTGTGTAGCCTTAACCCCGGTTAAAGTTAACCAGAGCCTCAGATCCACAAAATGGATGCTTCTGCCACAGACACATGTCTGACCTCCTGCTGCTGACCGAAACTCAGCAGAGGAGGCCTGGACAAAGGATTTCCTGTCACAGGGAGGTGTCACACCACCCCAGACAGGAGATAGTGGATTGTAGCAGGGAGGTTTGAAAGAAACCAGACAGTGCCTGGGGAGCACACAGCTTCCCCTTGCATAATCCGGTCAAACCGGTTCTGGGGCAGCCCAGCCCCAGCTCCAGTGAGACCTGGACAAAGGAAAGGGGGTGTAACCACCCCCCTTCCTAGTCCCACCCATAGGGGAGGGACCTAGCAGGATATCCACCCCTCAGATTGGAATAAGAGTGGGAGCAGTGCCAATGCAACTCAGATCATCCTGAATCAACTTGAAATACAGAAGAAGACTGGACTTCGACATTCTGCTGCTCAGAAGACTGAAGAGAATCTCCCTTGTGGCCTAGGAGTGGCCACCCTGTGAACACAGGCACCAACCAGCAACTCGACGTCTGCTTTGCCGCCGCCTCCCGCCGGAGCCCGAGCCCAGAGCCCGACAAGAACCAGACTCCCAGACTTTTCAGAGCCCGATCCACAGTCCCTGCAAAGAAGGGACCCGTGGAGGCACCGAGTGACGTGGGACCGGACCTCTTGGAAGACACTCGAAAAGCTGACTGCGCAGCTTCTGAGGCATCCTCGACGTTGTGCTTTGGGGACTGAGAACCCCCACCACCGAGCAGCCCTTGCACACGAAGATCAGCCCCCCAGCATCTCCACGATCTGCGTGGGGCCCTTTTGCATTGTGCCACTCGACGTGCCATCCCGGCCACTAGCCACGTGGTCAGCGGCCATCTTGGTGACGAAACCGACAAACTACACAGCAGGTCTGGTTGCTCCAGGCCTACCCAAGCTCCTGTGAAAAGGAGCACTCACTCTGACCTTGCTGGTCCGAGTGTTAAGCATCTTTCGATTCCTGCGTGGCTAGCATTAGCCAAGGCCTGTTTGCTCCGAACAGGTCGCCGACACCGCCAACAGCGAGAAGCCTGCGTGGGACAGCTCGTGACCGACTCCTGGACGTCCTCGACCCTCGGTGTCCACGTGGCTGCAGAGAGAAGCTACCCGACAACGCCTGTTTGCACCCGACATTGCCTGGTTCCAATCTGGTTCCACGGTAGTCACTGGCTAGTGACTTTGAACATTGTCCCCTCTGCTTTCAGGTCTTCACCACTTCAGATCCACCCTTGGATCCACCGGAACTCTTCACATCGAGCCGCCTGCAGCCTCTTCAGCTCCAAGCACCATCGACCAGCGTGACGAAACCCGACACTACTTCGACCCTGTGCACCCGCTTCCTGTGTGTGAGGTAACTCAGCTCCGCCAGTGGTTCTGCACTGGTACACATCTCAAGGGCCTGTGTCTTAAGTTTCAGCTCTGTAGGTCATTCGGAAGTTCCTAACTTTCTAACTTTGTACTTTTTACGCACCATAGACTTTACATTGGAAAGTGCGTGCACTTTGAACACTGCACCCGAGTCCCGCGCGCCTTTCCCGACTTAGTCACTGCTAGTCTCGAATAGCTCCAGCGATTCCCAAGGCCCTAGGCCTGTTCCCTTTCCTATTGGTATCTCTTATACCACTTTCTTAGTATATGGTTTAGGTGGCCCCTAGGGCTCATCCATATTGTGCAACTTTTGTGTATTTTAAACTGTCTTGTGATTTAACGCTTGTGCTTCTGTGCTCATAAAGAGTCCAGGGGATTTTATAGTTAATAAATCAATATATATTTTCAATATATATCTGTGTGGTGTCCCTTTCATTTGGTATTCAAGG
Source organism: Lissotriton vulgaris (assembly GCF_964263255.1). NCBI lineage: Eukaryota > Metazoa > Chordata > Amphibia > Caudata > Salamandridae > Lissotriton > Lissotriton vulgaris. The sequence goes on along the minus strand of NW_028241407.1, from coordinate 196,228 downwards.
GGGTTGTGTATGGTATAACAGCTGGCTTCACATGCCTTTCAGAGTTTAGCCTAAGACTGCTTTGTCCACGTTACCACTAGGATAACTGGTCTACAAGGTTGAATTACAACCATCATCATAAGGGTTGCTTGGCATGGTACAAAGTGATCACTAAGAATTAGTGAGCATTATATACCAGGCCAACTTCTCACAATCTTCCCCCCGTACTAGAAGCCAGGAGTAATCCAATCACCACCCCAGCACGGAATATTGGACTCCTTCATCGCATTGGTGAGCAACAGAGGGGGAAGAGCGAGGCGTCAAAGGGGAGATTCCTTACACCTACCTGGCAGCAGTGATTGGTGGGGCGGACGTGTCCTACTGATTAAAGGGTTGAAGAGCGGGGCACCAGAGGGGAGATTCCTTATGCCTACCCCGCAGGAGTGGCTGCTATGGCGGACGCGTCCTATTGAATAGCGGGTTGCGCACTGGGCCCTCACAGCACTTCAGACGCGGACCACTCTCAACTCGCTCCTGCTCAAAGATGGTCAAAAAAACAACAGCACAAAGGGGACACGGACAGTGGGGGAAAGGAACCTTTCCATCTTCTCATTGAACAAGATGCACTGCAGACCACTGCCCACAGAGTTCACAAGCCCAGGGAGAGCACTTTGACAAACATTTGCAAGCAATCAAAGATGTGAAGGCCACACTCAGACAAAAACTGGACACTCTGGGAATAGAGGTGGGGATGTACAGTCAGGCTGGAGACGTATGACTGCGTCTTGGGAGGAATGTGCCCTACACTGACCGAGCTGCAGTCACACTTCTAGGCCCTACAGGGGAAGGTCGCAAAGCTGTGAGACAAGGTGAAAGATGCAGAGAGTCATGCAGAAACAACATAAGATTTGTGGGACTCCCAGAGGGGGCAGAGCGGCCTAACATGGAGCTCTTCTTAGAACAATGGCTCCTTGATACAGTTCTTGGCAGTAAGAGATAGACCTTCTACTCAAAAGAAAGGGTGCATAGGGTCCAAGGTAGGGCCTAATCCCCAGACTCCCTGCTGTGGCCAGTAGTGGCACAACTCTTCAACTACTGGGATCGCAACCGAATCCTACAAGTGTCGAGTACCAATTGCCCCTGAAAAATTCATAATAGTACAGGGAATATATATCCGGACTATACAGCTGAAGTGGAATGCTTCTGGGGTTCCGTCACGTCAACCAAGCAGAAGCTGATTCAAATGGGGATAAAATACTCACTAATTTCCCCAGACAAACTGCAAGTAGTGGATGCAGATGCCGCGCTAATCTTCGAAACAATGTGGATGCCTGGGAATGGATGAAGACAAAAGGGGTGCCCCAGATCCCAAGCTGTACCCTCCCACAACAAGACTGGCACAACCCCTGTAAGAAGAGAGGGCTGCGTAGGTCTTCCTATAGGAAGCCTACAAATGGGCAAGCAGTATGCAAACAAGCCAGGGTCATGGTGAAACTGAAATCTTGCAGCAGCCCCACCCCATCACCTACACTTCAGGGGGGAGCCTTGCTGCATGGAGAGTTGGCCCTCCCCTTGGAGAACATTCCAGCAGAACTGTGAATGGACCCTGCTCTTGCCCTGACGACAGAGGACAAGGTGATATGACCCCAGAAACACCACTAGGACCCTGCGTTGACAGCCTTAGAATGAACATAGTGAAGGAAAGCAACGGTGCTCTTGATGTGCAGAAGGGAGGGTGAGAAATGGGGTTACATGATGGCTTGAACTTTGATAGAACTAACGCCCTACGAAGCCAGTGTCGGTGTTGTCATCAAGGTTGCTGTCCACAGGAGATGCGAGGATCTTGTGCTGGGTAAACGCTGTGCTCCAGCAGTTCCAATGGCGTCCTCTGCTGTTGGCTCAGCAGATCTGTGGGGGTCTGTGAAGGAGAGGGAAGCTGATTGTAGCTGTCTGGTCGGTTAGTGGAAGGTCAGGCATTTGTTGATGTATGCTGGTCCTACGTTGTGCAAGGCCATGTAGGCATGACTCATCATCTTGAACTGGCATCTCTTCTGAATCGGGAGCCAGTGTAGTTTCTTGAGATGGTGTGTGACTTGGATCCTTCTGGGAGGTTGAGTATGAGTCTTGCCGCTGAGATCTGTATCGTCTGGAGTCTCATCTGGAGGCGTGCAGTAATTCTTACACAGATTGTGTTTCCAGTGTCCAGTCTGCTGGTGATGAGGGCTTGCATGATGGTCCTTCTGGTGTTTGCCGGGAGCCATCTGAAGATCTAGTGGAGCCTGCAAATGGTGTGGCAGCAGGTGGATGAGACTGCATTGACTTGTTTCTTCATGGATAGCTTGCTATCCAGAATAATGCAGAGGTTGCGGGCATGGTATGTTGATATGGGGGAGGGGTGCCGTGCTCCACGGGACACCATGGGTCATTCCATGGTGAGGTGCTGTTCCCAAAAATGAGGACTTCCATTTTGTCTGTGTTGAGTTTGAGACAGGTGTACTTCATCCAAGCCCTTGATACAAGCCCTGGCAATGCCGAGTATATGGGGTAGTGACTTTAATTCTGCCCACGACACCTCCCTAGATAGATCCTTCTCCCACCACAAGCCGGGAATGCAATCAGAATGACCTATGCATTGTGGACTGGCTTATGCTTACCCAGATGTGAAACATCCGGTGGCAGATGAATCCTCGTACACGAGAATACTCGTTGTTCTCACCATTACACTAACTGCACACCAGAATCGGCTTGCTCCTATGCAATCCCTCTGTTGCTTCCTTGGTCTTGTGACCTGAATGTCTAGGCCACACACTTTCAGACCTCAACCACCTCAAAATGATGATTCAGTGGGGCAGACGACATGCACCAGTATCTACTAGGAGGCTGTGTGCCCCGGCCCTACAGGACAGAGTCTTCTGTGATACTGAAGGTACACATGTCGCCATATTTGAGACGAAGGAAGGGACTGCCTATACGACAGTGATAGAGTGGGGTACCTTTAAGGGTCTCACATAAGGCCAGTGCATCAAGATGTAGCATTGTGTAAAACATGCCTTGCGAGCCCAGAACCTCTCTCTTGAACAAACAATATGAACAACGGAAATAAATGTGAGGTAGCTGCATGAAACTAGAACATAATCCCCCCTCTGCGAAAGGAGTAAAGAGAGGCGGAGGTCAGACTAGGAACACTACACTATCAGATACTAGCATGGCTACTAAGGTCGTTGACCCCAAAGACCCCCAGAAAGGCCAGCAGATCCCCGGTGGGAGTGATATTGAATGTACAAGCAGATATAAACCAGGCTTTCCTGTAGTACCAGACGTCTGTATACCCTGCTGTGTTGGGAGTGCAAGCGCCCCAATTAGATGAGTATTTGAATAGACTGACAATCTCCAGACTTAACCCCCTTCAGGGACATACACCAGATGAAACCCTGACCACTGAGGAAATTTGCTTCATGATTGACTAGATCGCGTGCAACAAAACTCCTAGGATGGTCGGGTTCTCGGTGGACTTTTACTTCACCTACAGAGCAACCCTCTCTCCAAAGCTACTCCAAATGTACCAACAGGCCCGGCAGGTGGGCACATTGCCGGGATCCCTATGGGAGGCTATGATATTAGTCCTGCCTTAGCCCAACAGGTACCCCCTGGAGCTACGCTCCTACTGGCCACTGTACAACAACCACAAGATTTGCAGGAAGGTCCTTGCAAACAGGTTGCTCCCCTGCCTCTCTACATTGGCACCAAGACCAGAATGATTTCGTACCTGGGAGAAAAATTTGTCTTAACCTATGGCGCCTCTCCGGCTAATGGAAAAGAATCTTCATGAATTGTCTCCATACACAGCACTCTCACTAGATATAGAGAAGGCCTTCGACACCCTTAAGTAGTTTTACTTAATGAAAGTGCTGATGGGCATGACACTAGGCCCAAAAATATTACACTGGATAAATCTCCTCTACACAAACATGCTGGCCCGCATCCGGACAGGCAGAGATCTCAGTTTCTTTTGAATGCAGCAAAGATGCCTGCTGTCGATTACTTTCGCCCTAGCCATGGATCTGTTCGCTGTCCAGTTTCGGTCACAGGACCCAGCAATCAGTATACCGAGTGAGTCAAATTAAGAGGACATATCACTGTATGCTGATGATGCATTTGTGTACCTCAGGAACATGCATTCATATCTACCACAGGTAATGGATGTTCTAGACGATTTTGGTAGGGTTTCTAGACTAAGGCTAAATTGGACCCAATCCAGCTTATATCCCATGCGCAAACTAACAACTTAAAACAGGAAGTGCTCCCCAAATTAGCACTGGGGTGGCACCCTAACATCTTCAGGTATTAAGCGATGAACTTACCAAACGACAATGAACGTGTACAGGGCAACTTAGGTGATATCCAAGGTTTGCAGCTCCCTGTTGTTTTGGGGCTCCCTGCAACTATCAACCCATGGGTAGAGTGGAAATGCAAAAATGCTGTTAATACATTTATACTGCTTCTCGACCACTCTAGTTTACCTGCCTCTGCACTTCTTCAGGAAATTGGACTCTGTTTCTGTTCTTATGGACTTAATCTGGGGAGCGGGCCACAAGAGAGTCGCGCTTCGCAAACTTTACTCTACCTTGGAACGGGATAGGGGATGTACATTTAAAATACTAATAAAGAACTACAAACTACTGGGTGACTTGGAAGACGATTATTCCTCAATACAGCCCTTGTTTGTGATCTCGTTACAGTTCTCACATTATCATCTGCACTAGAAGAGATGGGAGCCTGGGGTGTCTGATCACAGAAACTCATTTACATACAAAGGGGGGGTGAAAGCCTGTTCACAAAGCACAACACAACTTGTTTATGTAAAAGTTTGAACATTGCACAGGGAGGGTGATTCAGTGTGAGTGTTGTATGACAGGAGCGAGCAGTCTTAGTTGCTAGGACATGAATCTGCCTCTTGAGCTCTTTCAACTGTTTGAGACTGTTTGAGAGGCAGTCTCAAATTCCCGGGGCACAGCTACCAACAGCTTCCCTCATAATTTTTGATTTTTGCATCTACAGGTGGTGCAGAAGCCAACTAAGATAGTAACCTTAGTGTGCTTTCTGGAGTCAGCCTGATTTGCTTTTCCCAAACTTTGGTCAGCAAAGGTAAATGTGTCTTCTACTGAAGTGTTCTTAGCACGCTTTTGGTAACGTGGCTTGAGCAGTATGGCCTAAGACACGCTCGAAGGAAAAGCAAAACAGTGGAAGTCACAAATTTCAATACAGTTTATTAAAAATAGACAAGGAACTGTAAGATTCAAATCAAGTTTAGAGCAAAAAGAATATTTAATAATTATTCAGAAGCAAAATCAAAAGGTGGGCTGTGATTTAAGGATTATTAATTAGCAAAAACAACTGTCAAAACCAAACAAAAAGGTAAATAAATAAAAAAACAAGCAGTTCTACTGAATCAATCAAGAAGTCACCAACAAAATTGTAGCTGACTTTGGGAGCTATGCTCGAGAGGACAAAGATAAGTTTAGTCTCAGGTAATGATTAACACTGGAATTTGGTGCAGGGTTTTTGGCTGAACCAGTCTCAGAAGGTGACGAGCTGCACAGAAGTGGCTTGAAGTGCAAAATTCCCATAGAGTAGAGTTGGGTCATCAAGTTGAACCTGAATCCACGGCCATCAAAATGTGTGAAACTTCAAGCAGTTACAACAGCTGCGAAGTCTTCTGAGCTTCCAAGTTATGGAGACGGTTCAAGGTTGAGGATAAGAGCCAAAGCATGGAACCTGGCAGGCTTGAGGCATGGTTAAGGAGATAGCAGGTTCCATTGGAAACAAAAACAAGATGTGGATCTTTGTAATACAAGGCTGTGTCTTTTTGGAACAGAAGTCATTAGGACTATTTAGAATGGGGCCAAGAATGGTTTGCATATGGCTGACCTCATCTGTAGTTACACAAAGACTAGAGAATGATGTGGTGGGATGTTGCAGAGATTAACTACCAGTCCATCCATCACTTTTAGTTTTTCTCAATGATCAGCCCTACGTGGTACAGACATGAACAGATGTTGGTCCCATAGAGACCTATGACAAAGGGACTCCTGCTGCAGCCCCCTGGTGAAGCTCGTTAAGGCTGGAAACAGTTTGAGGTTCAAGCATTCCTGATCCTTGGAGGCGTGGTCTCAAAGTTCAGGATCGAATGGACTTTGTGGGTCAGTCCTTGCTTATAAACACTCAGCAAACAAAACACGCTGAATGGAATGAGGCCACAAATAATTACAAAAGAATGAGGTTAATTCAAGCATTTCCATCCCACGCAGTGTGCTTTTCTCAGTAGACAGTTTGTTGGACAATCAATGGATCAATGTCTTTGTGGGTGCTTCATGTAAATGTTTTGCGAGTCTGAAAGCTCCTCCCCCAGGGTTTACAGTGAGCACCTTTTATTTTCCCACATTGTCTCTCTTATGTAGAAATGTTACATTTACAACTAAAGTTTTTGTCACATTGAGAGCACGAGTCATTTTCCTTCTCATTGTGGGTTCTCTCTTGTTGAATGAAACTGAATCTCCAGCAGACCCTTCCCTGGCATTTAGAACAATGATGACGTTTTTTCTAGGTAAGTTCTCGCAGGTTGAGTGAGAACCGATTTCCGACTGAAACTTTTCCAGCATTCAAAGAGCTAATAAGGTTTATCCCCAGTGTGGGTTCTCTCATGTCTAGTGAGAGTTGTTTTCAATCTGAAGCTTTTGTGGCATTCAGAACACTGATACCGTTTATGCCCAGTGTGGGTTCTTTCATGCACAGTAAGGTTGTATTTCTGACTGAAGCTTTTACAGCATTCAGAGCACTGATAAGGTTTTTGCCCAGTGTGAGTTCTCTCATGGTAAGTGAGAGTTATTTTCCGACTGAAGCTTTTCTGGCATTCAGAGCACTGATAGGGTTTGAGCCCAGAATGGATTATCTCATGTTGAGTTAAACCACATTTGTGATAGAAACCTTTTTGGCATTCAGAACACTGATACGGTTTCTGCCCAGTGTGGGTTCTTTCATGCACAGTAAGGTTGGATTTCTGACTGAAACCTTTCCGGCACTCAGAGCACTGATAAGGTTTTAGTCCAGTGTGAGTTTTCTGGTGTTCAATTAAACTGGATCTCTGACTGAATCCTTTCTGGCACTCAAAGCACTGGTAAGGTTTGTGTCCAGTGTGAGTTCTCTCATGTTCAATTAAACTGGATCTCTGACTGAATCCTTTCCGGCACTCAGAGCACTGGTAAAGTTTTTGTCCAGTGTGGGTCCTTTCATGTACAGTAAGGCTGGATTTATGACTGAAGCTTTTACAGCATTCAGAGCACTGATAACGTTTTTGTCCAGTGTGAGTACTCTCATGGTAAGTGAGAGTTATTTTCCGACTGAAGCTTTTCTGGCAATCAAAGCACTGGTATTGTTTATGCCCAGTGTGGGTTCTTTCATGCACAGTAAGGTTGTATTTCTGACTGAAGCTTTTACAGCATTCAGAGCACTGATAAGGTTTTTGCCCAGTGTGAGTTCTCTCATGGTAAGTGAGAGTTATTTTCCGACTGAAGCTTTTCTGGCATTCAGAGCACTGATAGGGTTTGAGCCCAGTATGGATTCTCTCATGTTGAGTTAAACCGCATTTGTGATAGAAACCTTTTTGGCATTCAGAACACTGATACGGTTTCTGTCCAGTGTGGGTTCTTTCATGCACAGTAAGGGTGGATTTCTGACTGAAGCTTTTCCGGCACTCAGAGCACTGGTAAGGTTTTAGTCCAGTGTGAGTTCTCTCGTGTTCAATTAAACTGGATCTCTGACTGAATCCTTTCCGGCACTCAGAGCACTGGTAAGGTTTTTGTCCAGTGTGAGTTCTCTCGTGTTCATTTAAACTGGATCTCCGACTGAATCCTTTAAGGCACTCAGAGCACTGGTAAGGTTTTTGTCCAGTGTGGGTCCTTTCATGTACAGTAAGGTTGAATTTATGACTGAAGCTTTTACAGCATTCAGAGCACTGATAAGGTTTTTGCCCAGTGTGGGTTCTTTCATGTAAAGTGAGATTGGATTTGTGACTGAAGCTTTTACAGCATTCAGAGCACTGATAAGGTTTATACCCAGTGTGGGTTCTCTCATGTACAGTAAGGCTGGATTTCTGACTGAAGCTTTTACAGCATTCAGAGCACTGATAAGGTTTTTGCCCAGTGTGGGTTCTTTCATGTAAAGTGAGATTGGATTTGTGATTGAAGTGTTTCTGGCATTCGGGACACTGATGGGGTTTTCGTCCAGCGCTAGTTTTCTCATGTTTAGTGAGGTGGGATTGATGACTAAAGCTGTTCCCACAGTCATTGCTCTTATTCGAGTTGTTTGTTTCTTCAAGTTGGCTTTGTTCCTGGATACATGTCATCTTAAGACTGAATTTGATTTCTGATTGTGTACTTGTTTATGTTACAACTCAGCATTAACTTCTAAAATACATTTCAGATGCTCTTCTTTATGTATTTTAACTAATGATAGTTTTTAACTGGAAATTATTTTCCTACCTTTAAAGGAACCGATCTAACTTGTCTTATTAACTTTCACTGAGGAGCCCCTTGTATTGATTAAGAGGCCTCTCATGGATTCATTTTCACCAAGTTATGCCGAGAATGTTTGAGAATGTTTTAACTTTCCTTGAAATAATCCTTTTCGTTGTGTTTCTCTTGTTTAATTAGTCTCATTTAGTGATTCTAGTTTATCACATTTGAATTAGGAATTTTAAAAGCACTGATAAGGTCTTTGGGCTTTAGTGTTTGCCTGTTAGGTATGTTTGCTCATACCAGTAATGACAGATGATATGGGCATGCCAGGGTGGTTTATGAATTATCAATAGCGTAACACTGGCCCCTTTTATACTTTCTGTGCCAGTATATGCTTTTTTGCACAGTGGCTAAGACAGGAACATGATAGACTTTGGAGTTAAAGGACACTTTGAAACCACTCGGATCAACCCAAGAGACAGAGCTGGTAGGGAAAATCTTTCTATATTGGAAATGGTAATCCAGTATCTTTGCTGTAACGACATCTGAGAAAGAGTATTTACAATGACTTTCTTTTAAACAATCTTTTCTCTCCTCTCGTCTTCAGGAGACAGAGACAAAAGCTTGTGCTTGTAAACCAGGAATATTAGTCTTTTTGACGGTTCTGTCACATCACAACACGTCTACGGATACTGATCTGTTGGGGAGGGTTTAGGTCTCAAAAGCATTTCTCATAAACCATAAAAACAGAATTACAGCACTGAGTTTTCTCAAGTGCACCGCGTGGGGATCAATTGTGGCCAATGTTCTCCTCAATCTCAGTTACTGACACTTGGTAAACATTTATGGCCATTTTACAATAGGGATTTGACAACTTTCTCATTCACCAGTTTCTTCCGCACCAACATCCTCACCATTCCTGGCACATAGAATGTGTTTCTTCTCAAGAGCTCGAGAATGTTTTAACTTTCCTTGAAATAATCCTTTTCGTTGTGTTTCACTAAATTGAAACCTTCTTTTTTCTGTTCATGCTTCAGTCACCTGTAGAAATGGAGTCAAAAATTGTAAATGAAAACAAAGAAAAAATATTTGTGACCTTATACTTTTCACAAAGAAAGTATTGACAAAAACAAGCCAGGAAATCTGTTGAGTATAATTTCTGATAGTGGTGAAACAGCTCGGGGATACTGTAGATCGGGAGCTTCGGATTACTGGAGCTCATGGATGTGAGAGAAAACGTATTTAATAATTAAGAAAGAAACACAAGTTGCACATATATTGCAACATAGATTCTCAGAAGCAGCCAACACTATCAATTTACACTCTGTGAAACAGGCTGGCATGATAGTGAGATATTTGTAATTCTTTTAATGAATTATTAGATGTTACTTACTCCCCTACTCACTTAAACTATTCATCTATTCCTTTTTCAAGGTATCTATGAAGGGACATTTTATTGTACAAAGGAATTTACCTAGTTTTAATCACTGCTTTAAATGCCACTGTAGACTGACACGGTGTCCAGTTAGCTCAGTGGAATTTACTATTTCAAATTGTGCGGATGATAAGGACTTACTTGGTGGCTCAGAACTCATCATGCTCCTCCGACAGGACCCAGGCACTGCAACACCTGAAAAAGTGAAAAAACCAGCACAACAGTAAAGAAAACCAAAAAGGGTCAGGAAAAGAAAAACACAAAATAGAGGAAAGGAAAAAAAAGCTATCTTCCACATTGACCTCAGGGGTCCAGCACAGGAAACTGTGCAGCAGATGCTTGTGAACCCATAAGTTACATCTAAACACAGTTCCCCCAAGGTCAGCACCAGGTACGGCTCCACCGGTTGCACCACCATAAAGCAAGCCTTGTGTGCATGTGTGTCCACACACATATACTGTGTCTTTTGCTTGTAGTAGATAAGACGGAAAAGGATAGTTTAGGAGTAGGTAAAGAGATAGAAGTCAGATCAAGAGAAAAAAGACACCCAAAGAACAGTCAGAGGGGGGAGAGTATCACGTGGTGTAGAGGAGAAGCCAAATGTGCCAATAGTTAAGGAACTGCTGGGCAAAACTGACCTAAAAAGGAACTGGACCTGCACTACACCCCCAACATTTCCAGGAGGAATGTGGCTCCATCATATTATTATCAGAAGTTTGATGACAACAAGAATAGTGCACAGAGGGAGTCAAATGTTGAAGCTGAAGAGACAAAAACAAAACAGAGATCAAGAAAGGGAATAGAGAAAGAAGAAACAGGGGAAAAGGAAACTTAAGAGTTATAGGACTCCTTACCTGACAGTTATATTATATTTTGTTCCTCCAAGGGTGGCAGCCCGCTGTACTGCCTGGTCAGCCCAGAATACCTTGAAAGGAAGTAAAGAAATAGTTTTGCGTCAGACGACTATCACACTTCATCACATTTTACAAAAAAACGTCCTGAACTTACAAAACAAAATAATCTCTTTTTCTCTGGAGGCCATTGTGATGCAAATATGGGCATGAATAAATACTTTTTTGGTTCACCAAGAACCATGATCCCTTGCTGGAAAAGGTCCCTGTGAATATAGAGTGCACCCACAGTCTCAGAGAACAAACCCTAACAATCCAGTCCACTTCTTCATAACCCCCATCTTTCCATTTACAAACCATGAAACTTGCAAATCAAAAGAACCTGGTTTGCAAAGGTATGTTAATGTCCTTGTACATAATTCTGCCCACCGTTCATAAATCAGTCAACCAGGCTTTTAGATTTATACAAACCATGCTCTCTGAGCAACATTTTTGCATCCATGAGGAGCGACAATAAAATTCCAGCAAATGTAACGTATAGTGAACAAACACAATCACAGCAAAGCAGAAGAATGAACAGTCTCTAACAACCCCAAATCTGCCCTCAACATCACAGGAGTTCGCATCCCATTAGTGCAAAAGTATAATATATAATCACAGGATTCAGTATTAGCGAGAGTCTCTGAGTTAAACCACCATCCCTCCACTTAAGTATCTGAAATGAGGGGAGTCGCCCCCCCGGGGTATCTGTCTCCGCATCCTCTTCACCCGCTCTCTCCTCAACCTTCAGCAAGTAGCCTTGTAAGGGGCCCCATATGTCCTTCGGCCTAGACGACAATGGCAACAATTCCGCATATACAGCAGCTTGCTCTTAGCAGTATACAAGATCGCGCAGCCAATCTTTGAATTTCGGAGCTCTCCCCCTCCCCCATCTGCAAGCAACCCTACGTTTCACCATCAGCAATGCAATGTCCATAAATGTCCTCGCCGTTTTCGGAATATGCATCATACATCCCAGCAGCATCAGCAAGGGATCACCATCTATATTGTTACCCATCATATTCTCAAGCGCTGCGTGAACCTGTGACCAATACTCATTCACCTCCGGGTATTCCCATGCCAAGTGCAAGAACCCTGCCTCAGGCCTCCGACACCTCTCACATCTGTCATTGTCTGATAGCTGAAAGCGATATTTCCTGGCAGAGGTATAATATAGACGCTGTAGAAACTTATAATGGATAACCTTGAATCTACGACTAGCCGATATATTTTCCGTGATGGTGCAGCAATATTTCCACTGCTCATCCGTCATTTCCTGCCCGAGGTCATCCGACCACTTATCACGAGCAGAACTAGTAACACTCTCTCTACAGTCTCTGATCATTTTGTTCAATTTGGACACTAGATGTTTCCCATCCGGGGACTCAAGTAGGAGGTGTAGGGGCGCGAATACCTCCGGTTCTGATGGAAAGTTCGGAAGCACCATCCGCATCCCTTGTCGGAGACGGATGTATAAGAAAAAGTCCAGGGGCATGGGTTTAAGGTCATGAAAGAAAAGTTAACTGGTTCGGAACTGGCCGCCAGCAAAGAGGTCGCCCCAGGACGCTATCCTTAACTTTCTACACAGGGCCTGAAAGCCTGTTTTTTGCAGGATGTGGAGCTTGGGGTGATATATAATTGGCAATCGTGGCGAGTACAGCAATTGCACCTCTAGGATGCGCGCTATATGTTTCCAATCATCCATTGTGCTAGTGACGGTAGTGAATGGAGTCTCCACAGCTTCCAACGGGCCATGGATCGCCCCCCCCCCCCCCAACGGGAGCAGACGTGCCACCCAATCCTCCACCGCCAACTGGGGCATAAATGGCGTAGGTGCCATCCAGTGATACGCGTAGTGAGCTTGTGCACTTAAATAATAAATCTCGAAGTCAGGTATATCAAAGCTGCCCTTACAATACGGTTGTGTGAGAACCTCCCACCTTAGGCGCGGTTGTCTGCCACCCCACACCAAACGGATCAGCGCAGATCGCAGGGTCTTAAAGAAGTGTGCTCCAGGGTAATATGGTATATTCAGAAATAAATATAAAAACTGAGGTAGAATTACCATTTTCACTAGTGACGCCCTGGTCGCCAGTGACAGGGGCAATGAGATCCAGCGGGTGACTCTGGCCTCTAATTGCGCAATCGCTGTTACATAGATGAAGCGTATCGTCTCTTCTCGGTCTCTCGACACTTGTACTATTTATCTATAACTTATATGAATGGATGATGCGGCGGGTCAGTATAAATAAATCCTTCACGAGACAAAGCTGGAAACATTGAAATGTGTAGATCTCCATTGAAGACAACGGAGCAGCAGCAGCAGCCTATACAACCTGATATAGGCCTTGTAGGAACTAGGGTCACCAGTTCCCCGGGGGGTAGCCTGGCACGAGCAGGTAGGCACCCGAAAGCTTAGGTGTAAAATGACCATACAGCACACACATCCACTGAGACAGGAAACACACACAAGGACTGACACCACACCAGTGAGGTTTGAGTAAAAATCAATACGTTTTATCTAAGTTCAAGGTTCAGGGCAATTAATAATCAAAGCATCAATGTCTCGGCAAAGCATTTCATCAGAGGGGGGGTGAGGGGAGCAATTCAATATTCACTGTAGCATATCACCATAACCATTTCATTAAAGGACTACACATTTCATTACTCTGTAATAACTATTGCATCAGGTAACTGTAGGCATTCCGGAAATGCAGCATTAGGCAGGAGTAGAAAACACTTCCCTGAGCAGGAGTAATACATGTCATTGAAGGTGAAACATTTCCTTAAGCAGGGTGAACATCTCATTAGGCAGGAGAACAAACATCACGCCAGGCAAAGCCAACATTTCATTAGGCCGGAATAACCATTGCATTAGGCATTAATAAACCACCCATCCGGCTAAAAATTAGCATTTCAGATATCCAGAATGGACCACTCATAAAGCGACAGGGTCTGGTGTTACACTTTACCCCAGGCAGGGGTTAACTTATCTAGCCCCGGATCCAGGGGCCTACCAGAGTCTTAGCCCAGTTCAGGGACGATTTCTTTGGGCTGATAAGAGCCAACTGGGCCCAACAACAATGTGCCCCAGGGGTGGGGCGAACTCGGGGCCTCCTTTGGCCTTCCCCCCGCCTCCCCGGGGGTTACCTAGTCTCTTCGGCTCCTCGGGGAGCCCTTGCGGAGGTTTCTGAGGGGTTGTAGGCGGGGCGGGGCTCGGCTCTCCTCTGAGCCCACACCGCTCAATGATGCAGCCTCCTGAGAAGGGCCGGTGATGGCAGGGGCTACCACGGGGCCTCCGATGCAGCAGTTGAGGCCCCGCTCTGGCGAGGGATGGTCCCCGGGCCTCCTGATGGCTTCTGGGGCCGTGGGCCAATCAGTTGGGGCCGAGGCAATGGAGCGCCCGCAGCCAATGGCAGTGCTGCCTGCGGGAGCGCGGCCTCATGGCCCAATGGGAGTGCGGCGTTGGCGGAGGTGGGGAAAGAAACGCCCCGTCACATGATGAGGAGACAGGCTTCAGGTCCTAGTGCGGCCCACTCCGGAGTCCGGCGGTCCTATTGGGATGCCGGGGGCCACCGCGAAGGACGTGCAGCAGTCGGGCCACTGGGGAAGCAGCATCTAGGTCGCGACGGCGGAGCCCCGGGCCCCTCAGAGGCCCTGCGAATGATGACGGCACTTCGCTGACGCGGCGCCGGGCCGCGACTGTGAGTTCTGTAGTAGAGCCTCGGCGGGGGCTCTCAGGTCAGCAGCGCTTCCGGGCCCAGGGCCGGGGTGGACTGGTGCGGTCGCTTGTAACGCCTCGGGGCTAGCAGTAGGCTTGGCAGAGTTAGCGCTTAGCAGAGTCAGCACTTGGGGGCATCTCCACAATAGCGCTTTGTGGACACAGCGCTTCTCAAGGGCAGCAATAATCTCCCGAATCACAGCGCTTCTCAAGGGGGCACAGTAGGAGAGCGCTGGGTAGGTAGGGAAAGCAGCCAAGCCGCACAGGCAGTTTTTTCAGAGGGGATGAGGCAGGGCAGCCCTGGGGCCCCAGGTGCAGACAGAGGGGGCAGAGATGGCACAGCCCAGTACCTAGTTGATCCCCAGTAGTCCTGATTAGCGCAGGTGGGTTTCTTCTTGGCGCTTGGTGGTTATTGCGCCCTTTGTAGGTAGTTTCTTGAGGGGGGTTGAGTTGAAGGCTGACAGGATTCCTAAGCAGGTCAGTGCAGATGGTCCCTGGGTTCCCCTCCCACCGGGCCAGATTAGTGGGCTAGTTCAGTGTTCCTCACACAGCTTGGTGGACAGCGCCTAAACCCGGTCACCCCCAGTGGTATAGGTTCCTGACTAGGCCCTACCGCCTAAGTCTCCTGTGTAGGTTACCCCAGGTCAGTGATGACCCAACTGACTAAAAACTTTCCCTCCTTTCTTTATATATGCCCAGGTCAGGTGACCACATTCTAAGGCGGCAAAAGCAGACTCCGCCCCTATTCTAGAAGGTTCCAGGAGCTTCCCTACTCTAACTATGGGCAGGCAAAGTAGTGTAGTGTAGTGTATTTTTGTAAAGTGCACAGCTGCCCCAACGGGGCGTCCCGGCGCTGTATAACCCTGTGGCACCCTTCCTGGCTCTCCCTGTGAGATGCCCCTCCTGGGCACCCC
Source organism: Lissotriton vulgaris (assembly GCF_964263255.1). NCBI lineage: Eukaryota > Metazoa > Chordata > Amphibia > Caudata > Salamandridae > Lissotriton > Lissotriton vulgaris. The sequence continues at coordinate 180,776 of NW_028241407.1, read as the reverse complement.
CAAGGTGAAGCCAGGCATCCCAGTGTTGTAGAGGCTGTTGTGGAGATTAAGCAAGCTATTGCCCAGAGTACTACAAGGGAGACGACATCCAGCAGTGGTTTAAAGCGTACGAGGTCGCCATGACCTCTCACCGGGTACTCAAGAGGGATTGGGGGGCCAGATTGTGGGGGCGCTTCCTCAGTGAAGGAAGGGGCACCATTCTAGACCTGCCCTCCACCGTCCTGAACTCCTACCAACACATGAATGACGCTCTACTATCTAGATATGGACTCACTTCTGAGATGTATTGGCAGCGGTTCCGGGACTGCAAGAAGATCCCCGGCACCACATGGGTAGAATATGTGAATTTCTACAGCCAAGCCTTGGAAGGGTGGATCAAGGGCAGCAAGGTTACCACCTTTGAAGGACTATTCAACCTCATCGCCTATGAACACCTATCCACAAACTGCTTTGTGGAACTGAGACAGCACCTTGTGGACAGCAAATTAACAGACCCACGGAAGCTTGCTGTCGAGGCCGATCGTTGGACAAACACCCGGGTCCCAGGGGGGGCCCGTGGGGGACTATGGCCGAAATGAGCAAGGATTTTCCCGCCAGAGGGGAGGGGGAGGTCAAGGTAGGCAGCGAGGATTACAGTCTGGGCCCCAGCGTAGCCCCCCCCCGAAACCAGTCCCAAAACTCTCCTCCCGTGACTAGAACAGGGCCCCCCTTAGGAAGACACGGTCCCCGAGCCCGCATAGCCTGCTACAGATGTCAGCAACCAGGGCATTATGCCAGTGATCCCCAATGCCCCTGAATAAGAAACCCGCAGCTGCGAGTCCCCCCGCGTGCCAGATATCCACAGTAGCGTTAGAAGAGGTAGAGATGGAGGACACCGAGGGGTGGGAGCCCACAGCCATGACATTAGTCTCCCTCGGGGATAGGGAGATGGTCCCAGGGGACCCCCTGCCTGACAACACTGAGAAATACCATCAACAGGTGACGGTCAACGGGCACAGCATAGGGGCCCTCTGAGATACAGGAGCAAGCATCACCGCCGTGCGTTGTCACTTAATCACCGACCAAATTATCCCCCACGCCTCCTGCAGGGTGATCACCGCCGACAATTCCGTCTGCACCTGCCGAATAGCTCAGGTCCCGTTTGAGTGGGGGGGGGAATCTCCGGTGACTTAAGGGTAGCAGTCCGCACCGACATGCCCGTGGACTGCCTCCTGGGAAACGATCTGGAGAGCTCCCTGTGGAAACTGGTAGAGTGAAGGACTCCCCTAGAGATAGTGGGCCTGCCTGAATGGGCCTGCATGAGCACACGAGCCATGACTGCCAGGATGTCCACCCCGGGGGGGTGGAACCAGAGACCCCTAGCCCGGGCTCTGACGACCCGGAGGGCAGCGAGCGACCCGAGGTCCTCGAACTACCCCCGGCGAACAAATTGAACCCGATGCAGTTCCCCTAGGCCCTCCCGTCGAACAGACCCCGACCTTGAACAACCTCCCTGAGTTAACCTAGTGGCCCCAGGAAGGAGGACCTCCCCGAGAGGAGTTCTGCCTGGAACAGACCTCCTGCCCTTCTCTAGTTGGGCCGCGGCAGCAGGCTGCTGCCCAGGCTGCCGGCGACCAGTCCGGCTCCCACTTTGTCTATTGGGAAAATGGCCTCTTGTATAGTGAACAGAAATCCGCCAAACTAGGGTCAGCCCGGGTGCTGGTGGTACCCCTATGTTTCCGCAGCTTCCTCCTGAACCTGGCCCATAATGTACCCTTGGCGGGACACCTGGGTCAAGACAAAACCTATCACCGCCTGGTCACTCATTTTTATTGGCCCCGTATGCGCGCCGATGTGGAGACCCACTGCAAGTCCTGCCCCACATGCCAGGCCAGCGGGAAGAGTGGAGGGAAGTGCAAGGCTCCTCTACAACCCTTCCCCGTTGTCAGTACCCCCTTTGAACGGGTGGAGATAGACATCGTGGGGCCCCTCGACCCCCGGACCTCCTTAGGCCACCGGTTCATCCTTGTCCTAGTGGATCATGCCACCCGGTACCCCGAAGCCATCCCCCTCCAGACGGTGACGGCCCCGTAGTGGGACGGGCCCTCATGGGGATCTTCTCTCAGGTGGGATTCCTGCGAGAAGTGGTGAGCAACCGAGGAACAAACTTTATCTCCAAGTACATGAAGTCCCTGTGGCAACAGTGTGGGGTGACGTACAAGTTCACCACTCCATATCACCCTCAAGGTAACGGCCTGGTTGAGCGATTCAACCGTACCCCTGAGGCGCAAGTGGGACATCCTCCTACCCTGCCTCCTGTTCGCCTACCGGGAAGTCCCCCAGAAATCCTTGGGGTTCAGCCCATTCGAGCTGCTCTACGGACACCCCGTCTGGGGACCCCTCAGCCTGGTCAAGGAAGGTTGGGAAGCAGCACCTCAAAATCCACCCCCAGATGTGTTTCGATACATTCTGGCCCTCCGGAAGCAGACTCGCAAGTTCCGGGAGCTGGCCGAGGCAAACCTCGAGGCCAGCCAAGAAAGAAATGAAACGTTGGTATGACCAGAATGCCACTCTGGTCGAGTTTCAGCCCGGCCAGCAGGTTTGGGTGATGGCCCAGGTGGAACCTTGTGGTGCCCTTCAGGACAAGTGGGCCGGGACCTTCAAAGTGGTGGAGCGCAAGAGCCAAGTCACCTATCTCATAGATGTGCAGTCTCCCAGGACCCCCTTGAGGGTCCTCCATGTAAACCGCCTCAAGCCCCACTTCATTCGGCCCGAGTTGAGTTTGCTCCTCGCCACCGACGACGGAGTGGAAGAGGACACGGAGCCTCTCCCTGATCTCCTGTGTGCAAAAAAAAAAGATGGCTCCGTAGAGGGGATGCGTCTGTCCTCCTCCCTCACTCCCGAGCAGCGCGAAGACTGTCGCCAGTTGCTGGGACAGTTCTCTGACCTCTTCTCCCTCCGGTACGGCACAGAGCCTACCACGTCTCTGACCGAGTTCGGGGCTGCATCAAGGCCGAAGTCTCTAAGATGCTAGCCATAGGAATGGTCGAGGCCTCTGACAGTCCATGGGCCAGCCCTGTGGTTCTGGTTCCGAAGGCGGCCGCCCCCGGCGCTGTTCCCGAGCTGAGGTTCTGCGTGGACTACCGCGGGCTCAACGCAGTCACCAGAACCGAAGCACACCTCATTCCCCGAGCCGATGAGCTCATTGACCGCCTAGGGTCTGCTCACTATCCCAGCACCTTCGACTTGACCTGTGAGTAGTGGCAAATCACACTCACGGAGGGAGCTAGGGAATGATCCGCTTTCTCCACCCCGGATGGCCACTACCACTTCCGGGTGATGCCCTACGAAATGAAAATTGCCCCCGCCACCTTCCAGGGGCTGGTTAACCAGGTACTGGCTGGGTTGGAGGAATTCAGCGCCGCATATCTCGATGATATCGTGGGGTTCAGCTCCCACTGGACCGAACACCTACAACACCTCTGGTGTTGATGGCCCTATGTTGTGCGGGCCTCACCATCAAAGCCAGCAAATGTCAGATCGGACAAGGGTCAGTGGTCTACCTGGGGCACCAGGTCGGGAGCGGTCTAGTGGCCCCCCTCCAACCCAAGATCGATGCAATCATTGCCTGGGAGGCCCCCACAACCCAAACGGAAGCACAGGCTTTCCTAGGGCTCACTGGGTACTACCGAAGATTCATAAAGGGGTACGGCAGCATCGTAGTCCCCCTCACAGAGTTGACCTCCAAAAAGCAGCCAAAGAAAGTTAGCTGGACCCCCGCCTGCCAGAAAGCGTTTGAAGCATTGAAAGCTACCATGTGTACCGCCCCAGTACTACAGGCCCCCGACTACTCCCGAGACTTCGTAGTCCAGACGGACGCCTCTGAGCATGGCATCGGAGCAGTCCTGTCCCAGATGAATGATAAGGGCCTAGACCAGCCAGTGGCATTCATTAGCCGGAGGTTACTCCCTCGAGAGCAAAGGTGGAGCACCATCGAGCGGGAGGCCTTCGCGGTGGTTTGGGCCCTGAAGAAGTTGAGGTCCTACCTGTACGGTACTCACTTCCGGGTCCAAACCAACCATCGACCACTCCGTGGCTAATGCAAATGAGAGGAGAGAACCCCAAACTACTACGCTGGTCCATCTCCCTCCAGGGGATGGATTTTACTGTTGAGCACCGTCCTGGTACTGACCACGCCAACGTGGACGTCCGGTCCCGGTTCTTCCGCCTCAGTGAAGAGAACCCCCAAGGGGATGGGTAGTTCTCTCCGCCTTTCAGCTGGGGGGATGCGTGTTGGACCTGGCCTCGTGGCGTGGTTCCCCCTGTTCCTCAGTGTCCCGCTAGCCCACTCTGCACCCCGAAACCCCTGGTCATCCCGTTCCCTGTCCGCCCCACTCCCTACATGACCCTGCCCACGGACGACCATCCCTGCATGCTCCTCCCGGTACCGGGCACCCTGAACCTGCATCCCCCCACAGGGCCACCGGCCGCCATTACCCTTCCAGAGGTCCCTGACCCCATAGCCTGGCCCGACCCTGGTCCCAGCAACACTTAGGCTGCAGATGCGCCATGCCCGGCTGGGGGGTAGAAGACTTCCTGAGTGAGATAGGACCAAAGAGTTTCGATTGCAACTTTGGCCTCCCTGGGGGACTGGTTTCGCTCACACTTCTGGCCTTCCCCCATGGGCTGGTTTCGATCGCACCTCTGACCTTCCCAAAAGCTGTCTCCAGACCCTGCTGGGCATCTGGGAATCCCCGGACGCATGTTCAAGAGGATCAAAGGGCCAGCCTACGGAACTCCCCGACGGCCAGTCCCGGGGCATGAGATCTCCGCCTGCGAAGGTCCGGACATCAATGGGCCACTGCGCTATATTAAGGGTCGCCCAAGAACTAGCGGGCAGTTGTATCCTGGACAAGAGAGCCCTGCTGATCTGATCGCGGCTCAACCCCTTGAGGAGAAGACTGAACTTTAGAACTCATCGAGCCCTGCTGACGCTGACCCAGCTCATTCTCGGGAAGACGGAACTGGAACCTCGGAGCCCTGCTGACCTCGTTGTGGCTCATCCTTGAAACTCGAAGGACATTCCCTGAACACCCTAAGCCCTGCTGATGTGGTCGCGGCTCCTCAACAACTGACAGACACTCTGTTCACTATGGATCGAGCCCTGCTGACCTAGTCGCGGCTCGAGGATAACCTTGGTCCGGCCGGACCATCGACGCTACCAACACGACCTGAAGCGAGAGGAGTGAGTACAGCAGCTGGTACGACCACCATCGCCCGTATCCCCCGGCTCGAGGATTGAGAGCTGTGCGCAGGGTACGCTTCGTACTGGCCTGATATTGAGACTGTCCCGCTTCCTTGCTCTCCATAACTGAGACTTTACGACCACTCGATCGCTTGTAAATACGTATCCATTTTGCCTAAAATTCTACTGTTGATAAAGAACTTGTTTACTGAAATCCACAGTGTGGTGTCCGTTCATAAGTGTGGTGTGAGCTCAGTGTGTACGATCTTAGACCCGGCGTTCTCCCCGGCGAGGACCTCACGTTAAGATTCAGAAGTATTCCTGGGAGAGGTGGATCACGGGAAGAGTGGGAGAATACATTCTGACCCCCCTGGGATCGCCCCTTCTAACACTACAGTACTTTGGTTACAACAAAATCTCATCCAGAATATTAGCCTGCAGCCCCTCACATTTTGCTGGTTATATGCACTACGCTCGGAACTGAACGCAGAAAGATACACCCTCTTTTACCCGGTCTTTGCCTTTGCAATATTGTCTGTAAATCTGCATTAATCTCTTGTAATATATTAAAATATTTTGAGGCGCTTCACTCTGTGGCTCTTCAATTGGCCAGTTTACAAGCAACTTACACTCATTCCACAAATCTCTTGGGACAATTAAAAAAACGTAAACTCATCTCTCGACCACCACCCCTGGACAAACAGGCCTGATCTCCACTGCATCCCTCCTGGAGAGGCCTCACATCCTTTGAACCACCCAAGAACAGGACAGGCCTCACCTCATCTGCACCACTGAACAGGACAGGCCTCACCTCATCTGCACCACTGAACAGGACAGGCCTTACCTCCTCTACACCCTGCTGGACAGGGCCCACTTTCTCTGCGCCACCCAAGCACAGGACAGGCCTCACTTCCTCTACACCCTGCTGGACAGGGCCCACTTTCTCTGCGCCACCCAAGCACAGGATAGGCCTCACTTCCTCTACACCCTGCTGGACATGGCCCACTTTCTCTGCGCCACCCAAGCAGAGGACAGGCCTTACCTCCTCTACACCCTCCTGGACAGGGCCCACTTTCTCTGCGCCACCCAAGCACAGGACAGGCCTTACTTCCTCTACACCCTCCTGGACAGGGCCCACTTCCTCTGCACCACCCAAGCACACGACAGGCCTCACTTCCTCTGCACCCCCTGGACAGTCTGCACCTCCTCTGCAGCCCCTGGACATACCTCTCCTCCTCTGCACCCCCCCTTGACATGCCTCGCCTTCTCTGCACCCCTTTGACAGGCCTCAACTCATATATACCACCTGGAAAGACCTCCCATCCTCTGCATCCCCTGAACACGACTCACCTCCTCTGCAACCCCAGTCCAGGACAGGTCTCACTTCCTCTGCACCCCCTAAACAGACCTCTCCCCCTCGTCACCCCCTGGACAAGCCGTATCTCCTCTGCACAACCCCCCCCCACCCCCCCCCCGGACACACCTAAACTCCCCTGCACTTTCAGGGACAGGACTTACCTCTTCTGCACCCCCTTGGACAGGCATCACCCCCTGCTGCACCTCCAGGGGAAGCCTCACATCCTCTGCAACCCCAGCACAGGACAGGCCTCACATCCTTTGCACTCCACTGGACAGGGCTCACATCCTTTGCACTCCCCTGGACAGACCTCACCTCCTCTGCAATCCCCAGGACACGCCACACCTCCCCTGCACCCACCGGACAGGCCACACCACCTTAGCACCTCTCCCGGACATGGTTTACCACCTATACACCCTCTCTGGACTGGCCCCACATGATCTACATTCCCCAGTAACGAACAGGTCTCACCTCCTCTGCATTCCTGAACAGGACAGGTCTTATCTAATCTGCACCCACCTGGACAGGCCTCACCTCTTCTGCAACCTGGACAGGACAGGTCTCACCTCCTCTACAACCCCCTGGAGAGGCCACACCACCTTAGCACCTCTCCCGGACAAGTTCCATCTCCTATACACCCACTCTGGACAGGCCGCACATCATCTACTTTCCCCAGTAAAGAACAGGCCTCTCCTCTTCTGCACCCCCAGGACTGGACAGGCCTCACCGGCTCTGCACCCCCTGGACGCCTCACTTAATCTGCCCCCAGCACAGGACAGGCCTCATCTCCTCTGCACCCCGTGGAGTGGCCTCCTCTTCTGCACCTACAGCACAGGACAGGCCTCACCTCCTCTGCACTTCCCCCTGGACAGGCTTCACCTCCTCTCCTCCCTTACTCCCCTGCTTGACAGGCCTCACCTCATCTGCTCCCACTGGACAGGCCTCACTTTCTTTGTGCCTCCCCCTGGACAAGCTTCACCCCAACAGGACAGGACTCACCTCCTCTGCAAGCCCCACTCTCATGGACCCCCAGCACACTTCACCTCCTCTAATTCCCAGCCCCCAGCGGAACAGGATACACCCCTTGGACAGGCCTCACCTCATCTGCACCACTGAACAGGACAGGCCTCACCTCATCTGCACCACTGAACAGGACAGACCTTACCTCCTCTACACCCTGCTGGACAGGGCCCACTTTCTCTGCGCCACCCAAGCACAGGACAGGCCTCACTTCCTCTACACCCTGCTGGACAGGGCCCACTTTCTCTGCGCCACCCAAGCACAGGATAGGCCTCACTTCCTCTACACCCTGCTGGACATGGCCCACTTTCTCTGCGCCACCCAAGCAGAGGACAGGCCTTACCTCCTCTACACCCTCCTGGACAGGGCCCACTTTCTCTGCGCCACCCAAGCACAGGACAGGCCTTACCTCCTCTACACCCTCCTGGACAGGGCCCACTTCCTCTGCACCACCCAAGCACACGACAGGCCTCACTTCCTCTGCACCCCCTGGACAGTCTGCACCTCCTCTGCAGCCCCTGGACATACCTCTCCTCCTCTGCACCCCCCCTTGACATGCCTCGCCTTCTCTGCACCCCTTTGACAGGCCTCAACTCATATATACCACCTGGAAAGACCTCCCATCCTCTGCATCCCCTGAACACGACTCACCTCCTCTGCAACCCCAGTCCAGGACAGGTCTCACTTCCTCTGCACCCCCTAAACAGACCTCTCCCCCTCGTCACCCCCTGGACAAGCCATATCTCCTCTGCACAACCCCCCCCACCCCCCCCCCCCGGACACACCTAAACTCCCCTGCACTTTCAGGGACAGGACTTACCTCTTCTGCACCCCCTTGGACAGGCATCACCCCCTGCTGCACCTCCAGGGGAAGCCTCACATCCTCTGCAACCCCAGCACAGGACAGGCCTCACATCCTTTGCACTCCACTGGACAGGCCTCACATCCTTTGCACTCCCCTGGACAGACCTCACCTCCTCTGCAATCCCCAGGACACGCCACACCTCCCCTGCACCCACCGGACAGGCCACAGCACCTTAGCACCTCTCCCGGACATGTTTTACCACCTATACACCCACTCTGGACTGGCCCCACATGATCTACATTCCCCAGTAACGAACAGGTCTCACCTCCTCTGCATTCCTGAACAGGACAGGTCTTATCTAATCTGCACCCACCTGGACAGGCCTCACCTCTTCTGCAACCTGGACAGGACAGGTCTCACCTCCTCTACAACCCCCTGGAGAGGCCACACCACCTTAGCACCTCTCCCGGACAAGTTCCATCTCCTATACACCCACTCTGGACAGGCCGCACATCATCTACTTTCCCCAGTAAAGAACAGGCCTCTCCTCTTCTGCACCCCCAGGACTGGACAGGCCTCACCGGCTCTGCACCCCCTGGACGCCTCACTTAATCTGCCCCCAGCACAGGACAGGCCTCATCTCCTCTGCACCCCGTGGAGTGGCCTCCTCTTCTGCACCTACAGCACAGGACAGGCCTCACCTCCTCTGCACTTCCCCCTGGACAGGCTTCACCTCCTCTCCTCCCTTACTCCCCTGCTTGACAGGCCTCACCTCATCTGCTCCCACTGGACAGGCCTCACTTTCTTTGTGCCTCCCCCTGGACAAGCTTCACCCCAACAGGACAGGACTCACCTCCTCTGCAAGCCCCACTCTCATGGACCCCCAGCACACTTCACCTCCTCTAATTCCCAGCCCCCAGCGGAACAGGATACACCCCTTGGACAGGCCTCACCTATCTGCACCACCATGGAGAGGCCTCAGCTCCTCTACACCCCCCTGGACAGGCTTCACCTCCTCTGCCCCCACAGGACAGGATAGGCCTCACTTTCCCTGCATTCCCCTGGACAAGCGTCACCTGCACCTCCCTTGGCAGGTCTCACCTTCTCTGCACCCCCTGGACAGGCCTTCCCTCCTCTGCATCACCGTAGACAGCCGTCACCTCTGCTGCACCTCCCCACCCCTTGCCGGACATGCCTCATCTCCTCTGCCCCACCCCCCTCTGGAAATGGCCTCCTAGCCTCCCACTTGACAGGCCTCACCTCCTTTGCACCCACTTTGCACAGGCCCCATATCAACTGCACCACCCAGTAAAAGACAAGCCCCACCTCCTCTGTACCCCTGGACAGGCCTCACCTACACTGCAGCCCCCTGGACAGGCCTCACCGCCACTGCACCCCTGGACAGGCCCTACCTCCACTGCATCCCTGAACAGGCCTCACCTCCTCTGACCACCATGCGCAAGCCTCACCTCCTCTGAACCACGCTGGACAGGTCTCAAATCCTCTTCACCCCCAGGACAGACCCCACCTCCTTTGCACCCCCGGACATTCCTAACCTCCTCTGTACCCCATTTAACAGGCCTCACCTCCTCTGCACTTCCTTGGATAGACTTCGCCTCGTTTGCAGCTGCCCACTTCCCTGTACAGGCCTCCCCTCCTCTGTACCCCTGGACAGGCCTCTCCTCCTCTGCACCCCTGGACAGGCCCCAATGCCTCTGCACCCATAGTTAGGCCTCCCCTCCTCTGCACCCCTAGACAAGCCTCACCTCCTCTGCCCACTGGACAGTCCTCTCCTCCTCTGCACCCCTGGACAGGCCTCTCGTCCTCTGCACCCCTGGACAGGCCCCACCTCCTCTGAACCCCTGGACAGACCTTACCTCCTCTGCACCGCTGGACCGGCCTCCCCTCCTCTGCACCCTTAGACAGGCCTCACCTCCTCTGCCCACTGGACAGTCCTCTCCTCTGCACCCCTGGACAGGCCTCTCGTCCTCTGCACCCCTGGACAGTCCCCACCACCTCTGATCCCCTGGACAGGCCTCTCCTCCTCTGCACCCTTGGCAGGCCCCACCTCCTTGGCACCCCTGGGCAGGCCTCACCTCCTATGCACCCCTGGACCGGCCTCACCTCCTCTACCCCCCTGGACATGCCTCACCTCCTTTGACCCCTGGACAGGCCTAACCTCCTCTGCCCACTGGACAGTCCTCTCCTCCTCTGCACCCCTGGACAGGCCTCTCATCCTCTGCACCCCTGGAAAGGCCCCACCTCCTCTGAACCCCTGGACAGGCCTCAACTCCTCTGCACCCCTGGACTGGCCTCACCTCCTCAGCCCCCCTGGACAGGCCTCGCTCCTCTGCACCCCTGGACAGGCCTCACCTCCTCTGCACCCCTGGACAGGCCTCTCCTCCTGTAAATGTACATGTATTTATATAGCGCAAACCGCCCACATCGCAGGCATCTAAGCGCTTGCTTAGGGAACCCGTCCTGGTATTCCCCTGTGAGATAACCCCGGCAGGGTATCCACAAGGTGAAAGCCAGGCATCCCGCCGCGAGGGGCCGTTGTGGAGATTAAGCAAGCTATTGCCCAGAGTCGCAGAGTGTGAACCCGTGAGTCGAGTAGGCACCGGAGCGAGAATTATCGAGTCCGTGGAATTATTGAGCCCAAGCCCCGTCGAGGCGGGGAATTGAACCCTGGTCCAGGGCCGATCTCAGCTTCCGGGTCTGCCGCCTCTAACCCCTGAGCCACACTTCTCCACACTTCTCCTCTGCACCCCTGGACAGGCTTCAGCTCCTCTGCACACCACAGAGAGGCCTCATCTTCTCTGCACCCCTGGACCGGCCTCACCTCCTCTACCCCAATGGACATGCCTCACCTCCTTTGACCCCTGGACAGGCCTCACCTCCTCTGCCCACTGGACATTCCTCTCCTCCTCTGCACCCCTGGACAGGCCTCTCGTCCTCTACACCCCTGGACAGGCCTCACCTCCTCTGCACTCACGGGACAGGCCTCACCTCCTCTGCACCCCTGGACAGGCCTCACATCCTTAGCACCTCTCCCGGACAGGCCTCACCTCTTTTATACCCCCATGGAAAGGCCTCCTCTGCAACTCACTTGCCATGAGAGGCATCACCTCCTCTGCACCCCCTCGGTACAGGCCTCACCTCCTCTGCACGCCCTCAGGACAGACCTCACCTTCTCAGCATCCTCAACACCTGACAGGCCTCACTTCCTCTGAACCCACATGGACAGGCCCCACCTCCGTTGCACCCCCCTGAACAGGAGAAATACACTCTCTCCATTCTCTGGCACTGTGTGCCTTCACACACACGCACTCACACACTAACGGGTAGTGTCCTACATCTGATTGCTGTGAGTGAACGGTTGTCTGTTTTTGTGTGCTGTGTGTATGCAGGGAAGGCTGTGTTGCTGTGTGTGTGCAGGGAAGGCTGTGTTGCTGTGTGTGTGCAGGGCGGGCTGTGTTGCTGTGTGTGCAGGGAGGGCTATGTTGCTGTGTGTGGGCAGGGAGGGCTGGGTTGCTTTGTGTGTTCAGGGAGGGCTGTGTTGCTGTGTTTGTGCAGGGAGGGCTGTGTTGCTTTGTGTGTGCAGGGAGAACTGGCTTGCTGTGTTTTTGCACGGACGGTTGTGCTGCTGTGTGTGTGCAGGGAGGGCGGTGTTGATGTGTGTGTGCTGGGAGGGCTGTGTTACTTTGTGTGTGCAGGGAGGGTTGTGTTGCTTTGTGTGTGCAGGGAGGGCTGTGTTACTTTGTGTGTGCAGGGAGGGCTGTGTTGCTTTGTGTGTGCAGGGAGGGCTGTGTTGCTGTGTGTGCTGGGAGGGCTGTGTTGCTTTGTGTGTTCAGGGAGGGCTGTGTTGCTTTGTGTATGCAGGGAGGGCGGTGTTACTTTGTGTGTGCAGGGAGGGCTGTGTTGCTTTGTGTGTGCTCAGGGAGGGCTGTGTTGCTGTGTGTGTGTAAGGAGGGCTGTGTTGCTGTGTGTATGGAGGGAGGGCTGTGTTGCTTTGTGTGTGAAGGGTGGGCTGTGTTGCTTTGTGTTTGCAGTGAGGGCTGTGTTGCTGTGTGTGTGCAGGGAGGGCTGTGTTGGAGGGCTGTTTTGCTGTGTGTGCAGGGAGGGCTGTCTTGCTTTGCGTGTGCAGGGAGGGCTGTGTTGCTTTGTGTGTGCAGGGAGGGTTGTGTTGCTGTGTGTGCAGAGAGGGCTGTGTTGCTTTGTGTGTGCAGGGAGGGCTGTGTTGCTGTGTGTGCTCAGGGAGGGCTGTGTTGGAGGACTGTGTTGCTGTGTGTGCAGGGAGGGTTGTGTTGCTTTGTGTGTGCAGGGAGGGCTGTGTTGCTTTGTGTGTGCAGGGAGGGCTGTGTTGCTGTGTGTGTGCAGAGAGGGCTGTGTTGCTTTGTGTGTGCAGGGAGGGCTGTGTTGCTGTGCGTGTGCAGGGAGGGCTGTGTTTCTTTGTGTGTGCAGGGAGGGCTGTGTTGCTTTGTGTGTGCAGGGAGGGCTGTGTTGCTGTGTGTGTGCTTGGACTGCTGTCTTACTGTGTGTGTGCAGGGAGGGCTGTGTTGCTGTGCGTGTAGGGAGGGCTGTGTTTTTTGTGTGTGCAGGGAGGGCTGTGTTGATGTGTGTGTGCAGAGAGGGCTGTGTTGCTTTGTGTGTGCAGGGAGGGCTGTGTTGCTGTGCGTGTGCAGGGAGGGCTGTGCTTCTTTGTGTGCAGGGAGGGCAGTGTTGCTGTGTCTGTGCTGGGACTGCTGTGTTGCTGTGTGTGTGCAGGGAGGGCTGTGTTGCTGTGCGTGCAGGGAGGGCTGTGTTGCTGTATGTGTGCAGGGAAGGCTGTGTTGCTGTGTGTGCAGGGAGGGTTGTGTTGGAGGGCTGTGTTTCTGTGTGTGTGCAGGGAGGGCTGTGTGTGTGAACGGAGGGTTGTTTCTCTGTGTGTGTGCATGGAGGGCTGTGTTGCTTTGTGTGTGCAGGGAGGGCTGTGTGTGCAGAGTGGGCTGTGTTGCTTTGTGTACGCAGGGAGGGCTGTGTTGCTTTGTGTGTGCAGTGAGGCCTGTGTTGCTGTGTTTGTGCAGGAGGGCTGTGTTGCTTTGTGTGTGCAGGGAGGGCTGGTTTGCTGTGTGTGTGTGCAGGGAGGGCTTTGTTGCTGTGTGGGTGCAGGGAGGGCTGTGTTACTTTGTCTGTGCAGGGAGGGCTGTGTTGGTGTGTCTGTGCAGTGGGTGCTGTGTTGCTGTATTTGTGCAGGGAGGGCTTTGTTGCTCTGTGTGTGCAAGTGGGCTGTGTTGCTGTGTGTGTGCAGGGAGGGCTGTGTTACTTTGTGTGTGCAGGGAGGGCTGTGTTTGCTAGTGTGTGCTGGGAGGGCAGTGTTGCAGTGTATGTGCAGGGAGGGCTGTGTTGCTTTGTGTGTGCAGGGAGGGCTGTGCTGCTCTGTGTGTGCAGGGAGGGCTGTGCTGATGTGCGTGTTCAGGGAGGGCTGGGTTTCTTTGTGTGTGCAGGGAGGGCTGTCTTGCTGTGTGTATGCAGGGAGGGATGTGTTGCTTTGTGTGTGCAGGGAGAGCTGTGTTGCTGTGTGTGTGCAGGGAGGGCTGTGTTGCTGTGTGTGTGCAGGGAGGGCTGTGTTGCTGCTTTGTGTGTGCAGGGAGGGCTGTGTTGGTGTGTATGTGGAGGGAGGGATGTGTTGCTTTGTGTGTGCAGGGAGGGCTGTGTTGCTGTGTGTATGCAGGGAGGGATGTGTTGCTTTGTGTGTGCAGAGAGAGCTGTGTTTCTGTGTGTATGTGCAGGGAGGGTTGTGTTGCTGTGTGTGTGTGTGCAGGGAGGGCTGTGTTGCTGCTTTGTGTGTACAGGGAGGGCTGTGTTGCTTTGTGTGTGCAGGGAGGGATGTGTTGCTCAGTGTGTACAGGGATGGCTGTGTTGCTTTGTGTGCGCAGGGAGGGCTGTGTTGATGTGTCTGTGCAGGGAGGCGCTGTGCTGCTGTGTTTGTGCAGGGAGGGCTGTCTTGCTTTGTGTGTGCAAGGAGGGCTGTGTTTCTGTGTGTGTGCAAGGAGGGCTGTGTTGCTTTGTGTGTGCAGGGAGGCCTGTGTTAATGTGTGTGTGCAGGGAGGGGTGTGTTGCTTTGTGTGTGCAAGGAGGGCTGTGTTTCTGTGTGTGCAGGGAGGGCTGGTTTGCTTTGTGTGTGCAGGGAGGCCTGTGTTGCTGTGTGTGTGCAGGGAGGGCTGCGTGTCTGTGTGTGCAGGGAGGGCTGTGTTGGTGTGTCTGTGCAGGGAGCGCTGTTTTTCTGTGTTTGTGCAGGGAGGGCTGTGTTGCTCTGTGTGTGCAGGGGGGTGGGGGGCGGCTGTGTTGCTGTGTGTGTGCAGGGAGGGCTGTGTTACTTTGTGTGTGCCGCGGGGCTGTGTTGCTGTGTGCGTGCAGGGAGGGCTGTGTTGCTTTGTGTGTGCTGGGAGGGCAGTGTTGCAGTGTGTGTGCAAGGAGGGCTGTGTTGCTTTGTGTGTGCAGGGAGGGCTGCGTTGCTCTGTGAGTGCAGGGAGGGCTGTGTTGCTGCGCGTGTGCAAGGAGGGTTGTGTATCTTTGTGTGTGCAGGGAGGGCTGTGTTGCGTTGTGTGTGCAGGGAGGGCTGTGTTGCTCTGTGTGTACAGGGAGGGCTGTGTTGCTGTGTGTGTGCAGGGAGGGCTGTGTTTCTTTGTGTGTGCAGGGAGGGCTGTGTTGCTGTGTGTGTGCAGGAAGGGCTGTGTTGCTTTGTGTGTGCAGGGAGGGTTGTGTTGCTTTGTGTGTGCAGGGAGGGCTGTGTTGTTGTGTGTGTGCAGGGAGGGTGTTGTGAACGTATCTAGGACCCTAATTAAATATTCCCGATTTATGCCCTTATGTGGTTATAACAAATTATACCCTTATAAAGGCATAAGAATCATATCCATATTTAGTAATAGCCAATACAATTCAAATACGGCAAGGCTACTTCCTTAAGACTCCTAGAAAGTACAACGAGTTATTTTAACAAACCAAACCTCCAGCAACCTGGGAATACCCCATGCTTTTTTTTTTGATTTGTCCTAGAACTCCTGCGAGTCCGAAAGAACGGCCAGTTCTTAGTGACATCTTTTATTGACATCTTATGTCCAACATTACGTCAAACACAGCACCTTCCAGGTATAAATATACCAGTGTTTGCCTTAAGCAACCCACGGTGGTTTGGAGCAGAGCAGCTATCTACTTATGCGAAGCCCAGCTGATGCGAGTGCCGAAGGAAGCCGTCCCTACCATTTGACGCTCTGAAAGAGACGCTGTCTTTTTCTCCTGCCGAGAAAATCCAGCTCCAGTGTTTCCAATCACCCTTGCGGGTTACTGGGAGATCGAGTCCTAAGAGCGAGATAGAAGACCTCCTTCATTCTAAAACCAAGGTATGGAGCTGATTAGATCCTCAGAGAATTTTTGAGTCAGATTCTGGGCAAAACTAACTTAACTTAAAAACTCCTTTACTCCTTCCCACGGACTAGGCTTAGGTTAGGTACACTGGAGTAGGATTATTTAGAAACATCAGTTGAGTGTGTTTAGTCAACTTTTATCATTGTATGTAATTGTATATATTTTATACCTTCTAAGTATCATATGGCTCAGAAACCATATCAATGCTTTTACAGTATTATTTCATAATACTCCTTTTACTGTACGCACTTTACTTTATGACAAGTATTGAAATTGTAGCAATTCACTTCTCTTGCATGAGAAAGAAGACTGCTCAATAAATAACACCTTTTGTTGAAAACGCCTGTCTCTCTATTTCTCTGCACTCTGGTGAAACTAAGTATGCAAAATTGACTGAGTGAAATAGATATCTATTGTTTTCACACAACTCTGGAGATATACTCCTTATTCTGGGGGAGCAAAGTTGTCATTTTTATGCAGTTGTCAGAAGCTAATCACTTCTTGTCTAATCAGGGAAGTTAACTCCTCCCTGTTCATACGAGAAAGTTTCTAGTGACCTCTGAGCTAGCTGGCAAACCTAATTAAGTCTAACATATAAAATAGAGACCTAGTCAACCTCAGTCCTATGTCTAAACTATTGTTTATGTTATTCCAATGCGCAGAGCCTATTGGGAAAATAGGAACTTCACTACTTGGCGCCGAACGTTTGGTAAGGCGATAATCTAACGCAAGATACTAGAGTAACTCTGTCGTGCTTTTTCACACAGACCACTTTTTCCCGTAAAAACTCCAATAGACGTCTGGAGTGGGTGAAAGGTTAATATCCGCCGAAACTTAGTAGGATGAGAATCCTATGCATTAGTTTTTGGTTCAGTCAACGTTGAATGATACAGTGTTCCAAAATATTGTGCACCTAATCTTTTTTTCCTTGAAACTTGATCTACTACTTTTCAGTCAGTAAAATGACAGAGAGTGACGACGAGACAGAGACAGAGAGTGTCGTCTGCTACAACTCGTAGCGGACGACACACTTGTCCGAGATAACGACCATGATGCAATACTCATCCCGGTCAATATAAGAAAAACCATCACTATAAAACTTATAGAAAATGGAGTAACATCAAGAGGTGGTACAGTCATATTTGTGGTAGAGGAACATGAATTTCGGCAGTCAGAGGTATTCTATTCCTGGATAAATTTTCCAGCACATGCTGTAACACATGAGTTTCACTACTACAAAATAGCGGAGGCTCCAGCGGAATACTCTCCTTTCGAGGAAGTTAAAATTCCACTAACATACCAAGAGCACCTGCTTTGGGTTAATGGCGCCTAAAACATCAAAATCACATTACCAGGCTCGGTCCACTAGGTAGACCTGGAGCCACATGGCCGGTTCTAGCCAGCTACACACCAAATCCTGACATTGAAAAACATGTCAAGCGAAGAACTCTTAGTTAAAATAAAATAAATAACAAGAGCATATAGGGATTTAGTTCAATTAACAATTATTATTATTATTATTATTATTTATTTTTATAAAGCGCGTAGTCACCCGGAAGTATCCCAGCGCTGAGGAACCTTAGAGACATGACTGAGGACAGAGTTTACGGGAGGGCATGAGGTCTAGGGGAAAAGATGTGTCTTTAATCGTTTCCTAAAACGGAGGTATTGGGGTTCCAGACGAAGATCTCGCGGGAGCGCGTTCCAAAGACGGGCCGCATGGACCGAGAACCGTCTTCCTCCTGACCGTGCTTTCCTAAACCTTGGGGCGTTGATAAGGTTTTCTGCATTAGAGCGAAGGGATCTTGTGGCTCTGTAGGGGGTAATGAAGTTTCGGAGAATTGGCGGGCCTTGGTTGTTCAGGGTTTTGTGCACCAAGCACAGGGCTTTGAATTTAATTCTCTCCCTTATGGGGAGCCAATGCAGGAGTTTGAGGGCAGGCTTGGCCGATGTTCTGGCCGGGGTGTTGGTAATGATCCGAGCAGCGGTATTCTGGATCCTCTGCAATTTAGTCAATGTTGCTTCCGGTGCACCCAAGTAGATCGCATTACTATAGTCCAGTCTTGATATAATAAGACCCTGGACTAAAAGTTTCTGTGATTTCGGGGGAAGAAGGGGCAGGACCTTCCTCAGGGATTTTAGCAGACCGAAACAGGTCCCTACGACCTTTTTTGCTTGTGGGGCGAAGGAGAGTTCCGAGTCGATCCAAACACCCAGACTCTTCACCTCTGTCTTTGGGTCTGGGGGGGGACCTAGACATGTTGGCCACATGTCCAAAGGAAGTGAAGTTCCTTTTGGGCCGAGTACAAGGACCTCGGTTTTTGCCCCGTTTAATTTCAGCGCTGATGTATTCATCCAGTGATGAACCTGCGTGAGGCAGTTAAGAAGATCGGCTTTCTGATGTTGGGGGTGGGATAAAGACACCACTAATTGTGTGTCATCAGCGTAGTTGATGACACTCACTCCGAAAGGGGTGATGACTTCCTCCAATGTGGACATATATATGTTAAATAATGTAGGGCTCAGGGAGGAGCCCTGAGGCACACCACATTGGAGGGGCATTTCGGAGGAGTGGGCGTCTTTCTCCCAGATCTGATAAGATCGTTGTGTCAAGAAGGATGAGAGCCAGGATATGGCTGTGCCTTCTAGACCAACTTTTGCCAGCCTTTCGATGAGGAGCTGGTGGTCCACGGTATCGAACGCTGCACTCAGGTCGAGGAGGATCACTGCCACTGATCCTCCACCATCTAGCAGCGTTCTAGCTTCCTCTACCGCCGCCAGGAGGGCGATGTCCGTGCCCTGTCCTGGTCGAAAGCCCGTCTGGGAGTTTTTTAGCTTGTTGTTAGCTTCTAGATACTCGGAGAGTTTCTTATTGATAAGTTTTTCTGCAATTTTACTTACTCCTGGGAGTAAGGAAATGGGCCGATAATTCGCCAGGTTATCAGGGTCCAGCGTGGGTTTCTTTAATAAGGCCTTTACCACTGCCTTCTTCCAACTCTGGGGCACAACTCCCTGTTGAAGTGATGTATTAATCAACTGAGTGAGGGCGGGGATGATGGAAGGGGCAACCTCTTTAAGAATCCGAAGAGGTGCAGGATCTCTGGGGGAACCACTTTTCATGGAGTTAAGCGTTGTTCGCACTTCATCTGAGGTGAACTGGCCCCATGTGGATAGGCCGGTGGGGGAAGTCGAATGAGGAGAAACGGTTTCTTCCCTCGGGTGCAAGGGAGGAATTGAATCCAGGATTAATCGGATTTTGTCCTGAAAAAAGTTAGCCAGTTGTTGGCATTTCTCTTGATCGGCTATAGGGTCAGAGGGGGGTCCATGGTCTTCTACTGGTGGTTTTGAAAGTGCTTTCAGGATAGCGAATGATTCCTTCCCGGAGCCACCTGCTCTCTCTATTCTCTCTTGGAAGAACACGCTTTTGGTAGTCCGGATAGCGGTTTTGTAATTGAGAAGAGCGATGGAGTAGATTTTTTTGTTCGCTCCTGTTTTCTCACGTCTCCATGAGCGTTCGGTCTTTTTACATTCTTGCCGTAAGGTTTTAAGCTCTGGAGTATACCACGGAGCAGGGGATATCTTTTTTGGTTGCTTAAAAGTGGTAATTTTTGGAAGCAGAGTGTCCAGAGACGACGTGATCCAGTCACTGAATTGTTTATCGGCCAGATTTGAGTCCGAGGAAAGATTGGGAGTGGACTCGGTCAGAGAACGGGCCCACATATCCAATGACAATTTATGCCATTGGCGATCAGTAACCTGGGTTTTAGGAATAGGGTGATTAGACCTGGGAGTTTCCCAGAAAAAGGGGACCAGGAAATGGTCAGTCCATGGGAGGGCCACCGGAGGATCGGTGGTCATTGTTGGAATATTGGAGAAGATGGGATCCAATAGATGGCCCTTCTCGTGTGTGGGCTCGTTGTTCATCAGACCTACCTCTAAGGCTGTAAGGTCATGTCTAATGTCCACGGCCACACGATCCGTTGGGTCAAGAAAGTGGAGATTAAGATCACCTAGTAACAGGAAGTTGGAGGTGGAGGAGGCTAGTTGAGAAGTGGCTTCAACTAAAGAGTTGGGGAAGTTACCAGGGGCCCCCGGGGGACGATAGGTCAGAAACCCCGCTACAGTGAGGGCTGGAGTGATTTGGATGGAAAACTGGCCGCACTCACAATCCTCAATGTCAGCGTTCGTCATCCTACAGCCGTATCGTTGCCTGTGGATTATGGCTATCCCGCCTCCCCTCCCTTTAGGTCTATTTAACGTTTGGCAGAGATAGCCTGTGGGGAGAGCTGCGACGACATCCGGATCAGTGTAATCCGAGAGCCATGTCTCTGTAAGGAACATTAGGTCGTAATCGTGATCATGAATTAGGAGGTTTATTTCGATGGCGTGTTTCGGAAGGGAACGGCAGTTGAGAAGCCCGGCTTTCAGAGCCGGAGTAGTGTTTTTAGGGGGAGGGTCCGGATTGCAGTATGTACAGGTCGAAAAGATCTTACCTTCCGTAACCGTGTGGTAACAGGGCAAGGTGGTTTTAGGGCGCAGGGCTCGCAGTGTGTCAGCTGTATACATCACTCGCTCCTGAGGGACACCTGGCAGAGTAACGGGGCCAAGGGCCGTCCGGGTCCGGACGGGCCCAGACGGGCTTGCCTTTGGCGCGCCTTCGGCGCGCTGACGGCGCGCCCGCTGCGCCCGTCCGCTGCGCGTCCGGTAATTGCACATTGTTTTAAGGGGTGAAGGAGGGGAGTGGGCGTGGCCTCAGGTAGGCGTGGCCTTGCTTCCTCGCCGTAAATGGCGGCGGGAAATTGATTGTCAGGGGTTTGCTCGTTGCAGCGAAGGAGTCGCTGTTTCAGCGTGTCTCTAGCCCGCTAAGCCTGTTTGCCGGGTGAGTGCGCTTTTTAAAAGGTACAATTTACTAAGGTGACACAAAATACAAGGTGATAGTTTTAAAAACAATTTTCAGCGTGCTCCCGGCTTCCGCCTCAGGAGTGTATCAGGTTCTGCCAATTACACGTTTCTGGTCGCGTATATATGCTGAGGGGGGTGGGCGTGGCCTCAGGTAGGCGTGGCCTTGCTTCCTCGCCGTAAATGGCGGCGGGAAATTGATTGTCAGGGGTTTGCTCGTTGCAGCGAAGGAGTCGCTGTTTCAGCGTGTCTCTAGCCCGCTAAGCCTGTTTGCCGGGTGAGTGCGCTTTTTAAAAGGTACAATTTACTAAGGTGACACAAAATACAAGGTGATAGTTTTAAAAACAATTTTCAGCGTGCTCCCGGCTTCCGCCTCAGGAGTGTATCAGGTTCTGCCAATTACACGTTTCTGGTCGCGTATATATGCTGAGGGGGGTGGGCGTGGCCTCAGGTAGGCGTGGCCTTGCTTCCTCGCCGTAAATGGCGGCGGGAAATTGATTGTCAGGGGTTTGCTCGTTGCAGCGAAGGAGTCGCTGTTTCAGCGTGTCTCTAGCCCGCTAAGCCTGTTTGCCGGGTGAGTGCGCTTTTTAAAAGGTACAATTTACTAAGGTGACACAAAATACAAGGTGATAGTTTTAAAAACAATTTTCAGCGTGCTCCCGGCTTCCGCCTCAGGAGTGTATCAGGTTCTGCCAATTACACGTTTCTGGTCGCGTATATATGCTGAGGGGGGTGGGCGTGGCCTCAGGTAGGCGTGGCCTTGCTTCCTCGCCGTAAATGGCGGCGGGAAATTGATTGTCAGGGGTTTGCTCGTTGCAGCGAAGGAGTCGCTGTTTCAGCGTGTCTCTAGCCCGCTAAGCCTGTTTGCCGGGTGAGTGCGCTTTTTAAAAGGTACAATTTACTAAGGTGACACAAAATACAAGGTGATAGTTTTAAAAACAATTTTCAGCGTGCTCCCGGCTTCCGCCTCAGGAGTGTATCAGGTTCTGCCAATTACACGTTTCTGGTCGCGTATATATGCTGAGGGGGGTGGGCGTGGCCTCAGGTAGGCGTGGCCTTGCTTCCTCGCCGTAAATGGCGGCGGGAAATTGATTGTCAGGGGTTTGCTCGTTGCAGCGAAGGAGTCGCTGTTTCAGCGTGTCTCTAGCCCGCTAAGCCTGTTTGCCGGGTGAGTGCGCTTTTTAAAAGGTACAATTTACTAAGGTGACACAAAATACAAGGTGATAGTTTTAAAAACAATTTTCAGCGTGCTCCCGGCTTCCGCCTCAGGAGTGTATCAGGTTACGGTACAAACTACTGACTAAATACACTAATTGAAAATCCTGAAAAAACTTTTATTAAAAATAATCTCAATTCTCAGAAGAAGAAGTGGGAGGGTAATAAACAAACCACTCCCAGAGAAAAACAGTTTCAGACCAGAGGAAGGTCTCCCCAACGAAGAGATAAATCTCCAGAAATGGGGGGGCAAGTCTCCCCAAAGGGAGCCCTCTGAAAAAAGATACAACCTTAGAAATAGGGACAATTTGAGAAAACCTGACAGATATCAAGATATTGGTACACGTCCCCCTCGATCTTTTCAGACTTCATCAAAGAAATCGGAAAGAAGAGGACGGTCAGAACATAAAGAAGAGCACGTGAAGTCCAAAGACAAGGAACCTGCTCATCAAAGTAAAAAATTACAATTTCCCAGAAAGAAGGTAGCCAGTATTAAAATAAAACATGCCGAGAATCCTGAGGACACAACTGAAAAACGGAGAGTGAGCCCAGACAATGCTAGAAAGTGCAGCAGAAGTGAGTATAGCTCGCAAGATCCTGATGAATCTTCTGGAGACAGTGGACACGAATGAATACATTCAAGTGGAAACTGCAGACACCCGAGTGAGCGTGCCCCATAAACTATATGAAATAACATTACGTATAGAGGGAGATAAAACTAGGAAAATAAAAGGTCTCTTTTGGGAGAATCTATCTAAAGGCTATGATATCCTTCTAGCAGAGAAAGACTGGCCACCAGAGTTTGTCAGGGAGTGCCCACATGGAGAAGAAATGATTACGCCTGCCTTCTCGAATCACATTCCAATACATAAAAAAGACACACTAGCTAGAAAATGGCCAAGCCCCTGCATTATATAAAAATCATGTAGGATGGGATGAGGATTCTCCTCACCATAAACTGCAAGTTAAAAAATCAACCTACTGCACAGAGGCAGTATCCTGTTAAGCAAGAAGCTAAAAAACAAGTAAAAGAAATTTTAGATCAACTTGAATATCAGGGGGTGATTGAAACATGCACCTCACAAATGAACAATCCTTTGTTTCCTGTCTCCAAGTCAGATGATTCATATCGTCTAGTTTTGGACTACAGACATCTAAACTCCTGCTGTAAAACTTTTGCAGTACAAAACTCACACAGTGTAGCACTAATGAATAACATCGTGCGCAAGAAATATAAAACGACTTTAGATATTTCAAATGGTTTCTTCTGTCAAAACATAGACCGTAAAGCAGATATTTGACCGTTTTCTCCAGCATGGGGACTCAAAAACAATTTTGTCGTCTCCCACAGGGATTCAAGAACAGCCCAGGATTCATTTCATCCAGGGTAACAGAGTTACTACAAATGTATGATGATGAGGCATTATCCTATGTCGATGACATCTATCTTACAGACGAAGACCTGGAGACTTACTTGAAAAGAGTGAACACCATAAAACTTGGGTTCGCAGCTGAAGGGTACAAATTTAACTTTAAAAAATCACGAATTGCCGATCCAACTGTCCTATTTCTAGGATATGAATTATCAAGTGAAGGTAAAAGCCTAGCAGACAACTTCTTAGAGAAGTGTGCAGTACTCCAAGCTCCAAAAACGCGGAAGAACTTACAATCAATACTAGGTTTCCTGAATTTTGGAAGAACATACATTCTAAATTATGCGGAGAGGGTTAAACCTCTCTATGAACTAATAAAACCTGATTTTCAACCAATTAATTGGTCTCAAAAACACACAGAAATGTTAAGATCATTACAGACAGACATGTTAACTAAAACAAAACTGCAAACACGCGCAAACGAACGCAACCTTGTAATCCGAGCCATCCCAGGAAGATGCGGATTCACATACCTGACCTCTAATGAGGGAGAAACGGTACAATAGCTTACAAATCACATTTGTACACACCAGCTGAAATGAAATTCAGTTCTACTGAACAAATTCTAACTGCGGTTCAAACTGCTGTAGCAAAAGAAAGAGCCTTAGCCCAAGGAAAAAGGATATCTGTTATAACAGCAGTATCAGCCCTTGAGGCGGTAACGATACCAGGCAAACTTAATGCTAAAGCTCTAGATCCAAAATGGATAAAATGGGAAACTTCTCTTGCAACAGAAGACGAGACACACACATTTGATCCGAAAATGAAAAAACTAGAATAACTGGAATATAAAAATGAATGTCCTCTGCCGATCAAAATTCTGCCTCTCGAACAGTACACCTGTGTAATCTACACGGACAGATTTGCACAACACTACGTTGTGGAAAAACAGATTTACAATGCAGCATGCGCGATTGTTAAAGGTCGCTGGAGCTTAGGTAAATTCAGACCGATTGTCACTAAAACTGAATCTCCCAGAAACTGTACAGCTCAGCGAGCTGAAATAAGATCTCTAAAGATGGCGCTTGAAAATGACGATTGTGAATTCCCGACACTAATAGTGTGCGATTCGCATTACTGCGTCCAATCTTACAATAATTCCATGCAGACCTGGTAAAAAATGGTTACAAAGATGAGACAGGTGCCACAATAAAGCATAAAAACTATGGGAACAAGTAGTTCTTTTGCAGAAAGAACTACAAAAGACTCATTTGATACATACGCAGAGTCTTCAACGTGATGGCGTTCACGTTGCAGGGAATTCATTGGCTGACAAAGCCACAGCGGCAGCTGATCTCTCGGCTTCCGTAGCTACAAAAAAGCGTACGAAAAAACAAATAGATGGTGAAACGCTGCTTGCAGTAAAAGCCTCAATGGAAGGCAATTATGCGGCGTTACCTCTAAACTATCCACTCGGCAAATACATACATAATTGATGCGAACTCCGTTCCGTTTGCTCAAATCCCTGGAGTGGGGATAGAGTAATTCAAAACACGAACCGGAGAGACGGCTTGTTACAAGAAGCACACATGGGATTGGGTCTGAGGCACCAAGAGATCCTGAAATCTCTAATAGTATTACAATCACAATACTGGTGGCCGGGGATGAGCGTAGAAATGTATAACTTTGCAATGAATTGTCAGGACTGCAACAGCGATCGCAGTTTTGAACCGGACCAGACACCAGCCCAGACACCCCTATTAGACAGCATCAGGCTATCTATGTGCAGACATCCAGACGGAAAAATGCAATCCCATATTTATTAAGACGTGATTCATTTAGATGAGACCCCCAGCGCTCGGCTGACGCCAGAACTGTTATAAAAGATTTGCGAGTCTTTATCAGCACATACACAATTCGCATGCTACATTCTGACCAGGGTCCTGCGTTCAGCTCTCGGGCTTACAAGGAGGCCATGGCCAGCATGGGCATTGCATTGCAGTATTCTAGTCCATTCCATCCCGAGGAAAATGCGGTAGTGGAGAGAAAAAAACGGGACATAAAGCAATCTATAACAGCGAATGCATTGGGTTCGGGTGACGGGTGGGTCAAACATCTAATAAGTGTCCAACGTAGTCTTAATAACATGCCAAGAAATTCTCTAGGAGGTATCAGTCCGTACGAATTTTTATTTGGTACTAGAATGATCATCCAGGACTTGGATTGTCAGACTTCAGTGGTGCAACAAAAAGCCTTTGATATCAAACATCGTTTGGCTGTTTTAAAGGACTTAAATGAAACAAGAAAAAATCTGAGTAACGAAAAGCTAAAGCCAACTACCACTGAAGAAAAACCACCTGTCCCAGCAAGACCTGTCTGGATTCCAAAGATTGGGGATCTGGTCAGAGAAAAGATCGCGGGGGAAGAAGGAATTTGGGCCTTCTTACAGAAAAGCAGTACCTGTCTTAGCCGTCAGCGGAACAAGATCAGTTGTACTACCGCTCCTTGCTGGTAAAAAGGAGAACCAAGTTGTATCAATCGACCTGGTGAAACCACAATCATGTGGCCAATAATAAGTAGTAGGCCCAGTGGACTCCAAGAAATAGCAGAAGACCAAATCTTGCTACAATCCAAGAGGTTCAAACTGAGAGACTAATCACATTTGACAAACCTGCAGTGATTAAAAAAGGACTATGCAACAAAGCCATGGAACTTGTGCCTCGTGAAACCCAATTTGCAACAGTTCATCAAGAAACACCAGTCTACAACGATGTAGCCTCGGACTATACAAATGTAACAAAAGAAAATGCAAAGATCAATGGAAATCCGGAAGCAATCCCACCAATTGACAAAACTGCAGCTGGATACTTTATCAACTTTGATGACTTTTCCGATGATCCAAGTGAACATGGAGACAAGCCAGCAACAAAAACTTTCAAAATAAAATCACAGAGCTCTTTCATCAACTCAGAGAAGCATATCTAACTTCACCTTGGATTAAATGATGGATTGTGCTAGTTGTACTTTTCCTCCTTCTATGGCTCATCTTGGTTTTAAGTTTGGGTAGATTTATTGATGGAAAATATAGTACAATGGACACAGCAAGTCAGAACATCAACTTGGTCCTGAAACCACACAGATCCTCACACATCGAAAAAAGAGAACTGTCATCAGTCAACATCACAGCAAAGCATGTACCTGGTGGTATAGCATGGGACAAAACTGATTATGAAATCTATGGCCCGGTTGACCTCTTGAAATATCCACACCAATTTAAGATCTCCTTAAGTGACTTTGTATCACCTAGTTTTTTCTCTGATGATTGGGACTTTGAAAACATTAATAATATGAAGTCAGATTTAGAAATATCAGCAAAATTTACAGAACATGATTATTTACAGGGTTCGTCGAATTATGAGGAAATGTATTGTTACAATCACTTTGGGCATCATTATCTGCATAAATCTGCAAATCCTAGAAATGTTTTCAGTTATAATCAATGGGAACATTGTCCAACTCCGCCAAAAGGTAGTTCAAAAACATTTTATGAGAAATTCCCATACTTCTCAGGGTTTAATGTCACTGATCCTGAAATATTCTATTTCAAAATGTTAAATAAGACAGGAGTGAAAAACATGTTGAAAAATACTAAATTGATTTATTCTGAAAAAAATTATGAAAAAATGTCTACATTTGGTTTTGAATTTTGGAAAAACAACTTTGAGACAAAAACCATCTGGGGTACAAAAGAATGGCAGGTACAAGGTTTAGAAGCATTGTTTAGAGCCTGCATGATCTCAAAACAAATAATGTTCCTGAATGACACAATTCAGCAAACAACCTGTCTAGGTTTAGCCAAGATAAAAGATTTCAACAACCTGTCTATACCAAAGCCTATGCCTGATAGAAACACCACTATAGATGAAGGGTTAGACGTGGCCTACATTTTAAAACAAAACAGAACACTTCCTAACTGGAACAAATGGTTGATCTGGCCCATAGACATTAATAACTATCAACATAGATTCCTGAACAAAATACAGGGGTTCAAACAGAACAGGCCAGACCCAAGATATTCCCAGAGACAACATCCAGGGATAGTTACAACATACAGTGTAGGAAAACTATGCCTCGACTGGCTACGGAGATCCACACTTCCCGAAATTAAGCAACACTTAACTGGGACCTCGCAAACAGCGTCAAAAACATTTCATATATGCCGTTATATAGGCAGCTTACAATGAAGCTTGGAAATTAAATCAAATTGAAACTGCAGAAAAAATACGAGAAATTGATCGTATTAATTTGGAAAAAACACTTTCTGTAGTGGACAATGACCTCCAGAATCTATTCACTGGACAGCATTGTATCATCTGCTATTGATATAATACAATAATGAAGGCTTCCAAACTTATCTTACTGTTGTTAGTATCAATTCCCATCGTTTTGTATTGACCCGTCTCCGCTTGGGAATTGTGCATCACTTAGTGGCCTTTCCCATGGTTAAGAAACCCGCCACCTGTTTGTGTCCCTGTGACGGTAAATCCAAACAGAACATCTGCCATTTCATGCTATCCTGTAACTTTTATACCTCTTGTTAGACCTGGCACCTTGGCGTGAGTCTCCCTTCCACTTTTTGCTGATGTGCCTCCGATGTTTTGCTGGTTTTCCGATACTCAGGGCACTGCGCCACGGCTGATCCGTGCCGCAGTGCAAGTGCTCCCTACTGTAAATTGTACATGCGATTGGTATCCATGATTGGTTCTTTGGATTTACTGTTAGTCCCTTGTAAAGTGCACGAGAGAGTGCCGGGGCTTGTAGATGCCAATACTGCTGGTGGGCCTGCAGCGCTGGTTGCGCCACCCACCGAAGCAGCCGTAAAGATGTGTCTGGGAACTGCGACCGCAGAACCCGCGTGCGGTCTCGTACTGTCACGCTAGCTGGGCAAGTGTCCCCACTTGCCAGCACCGGCCCTTCCCTTGACTACATATTAGTCACCCCTATGGTAGGCCTGCGGGCAGGGTGCGTTGTAGGAGCAAGGTAGGACAAGCCCTGAGATGCGTGGCCTGTCCTAGTAGTGACTTACAACCAAGACCGTATTTCACTATTGAAGACTACCTGCTCCATTAGGCCAGACTGAGCTGCGAGGATTATTACACCCTATAATCCCCGCAGGCTCAAGGAGCATGGTAGTGAGTCATGTTTAGTATGCCTGAACTCAGGATAATGAGATATTTCTTGTAGTCAAGTTTATTTTAGTATCCTGGGTTTGCAAATGCTACTTTTAGAAAGTCAGCATTTGCTTGCCTAACCATCTCAGTCCGCCTCTGCTGGTATGTGTATCTGACTGTCTGGGATGTGTGAGTGACAGGGCTGGAGGGATGACAGGTGGTGAAAGCGCAGATTACACCTTAGTGGGAGGTAGGAGTGCCTCTTGACTCGAACTGTAGCTGTGCTCGACCACCACAATGCTGGCTCCACCCTCCTGGGGAGCGGCGGATGACTCTGCCGACGCCTGGCCCAGGAAGGGCGAAGCCCCCATCAACAAGGTACTCTGGCCACCCCTGTCCGGACAATGCTGGCTCCACCTCCTGTGGGGCGTCTGATGCGCCTGCCCCTCACACTGAAAGCAGAAGCCGGAGTACACCCACCGGGGTACTCAAAGACTGAGAGTGGCTATGCAAAGGCCCCCCTGGCCTGCGAGAACAAAAGAATTGGCCTATAAAAGAAGGAGCCCTGCTCCTTGTAAATTAGATCCGGTTTGGGCCACAGAAGGACTCTGCCCGACGAGAAGGACCGTGAGAGACAAGGAAGGGTGCTGACTCTTGCCTGTGTCTGGTGCCTTGCTGCTGAAGGAGAGACAGGAGAAAAGACTACGAGAAGACTTTTGCTTTACTTTGTGCCAAACTCTGCTGAAGAGATCTCCAAGGGCTTGCAACTGAACTTGCCCCCTGACCAGCGTCCCAGGACCAGTGGACGCTAACCCCCCTTGGAAGGAAGCGACTGCGGGTGCTGACCATCGCCGCAGTATCGACAGAGGAATCTCCTCTAAAGCATCAACGTCCTCCCGACCACCGTGACCGGGGCCCAAAGCAACAGCGAGAGCAAAGTAAGGACCAGCCGCCGCTGGCCCGAACACCGTGACCGCAACTGCACCGGGAGCCCGAGAGCAAAGTGAAGGAGGACCCGTCCGGTCCGAGCTCTCGAGGTGACTGCATAGCGAGCAGTCACTCACCTGCAAAGACGGGCAGTGGCCCTACGAGAGTCCGCAAAGTCGGTAGCCTGCCCGACAGCCCAGCTGTGAGCCCACAGCTGCACCGACATTTGGCTGGGTACGTCCTGCACTTGGGGACCGTAATGCCACTTGTCACCGCCGCACAACCGCCGGCTCCAGGGTCGGAGCGGACGACGAAGAGAGGGCTCTGCCGCCACAGAACACCGCTGCCCCGGATGACCAGTGACCTGCTCGGCTGAGGAGCCGCAACGATCAGCGATCCCGGGAAGGCAACGCGACGTGGGACAGATCCCCTGGAAGCCGCCGGCTCCACAAAGAACTTTGGTTAACACCGGCCTACGGGCCTCAAGAGAACTGCATAAGAACTGTGGTAACCCGAATTAAGTAATCTGCAACCGTTTTCATAAAGTACATTGACTGTATTCACAAGCCTGCTTAAAATCTATATAAAAGATATATATTTTTTATAGAATACAGTCTGGTCTCGTTGTGTGGTGGGTTGGTTGTAAAGGTGTACTATTGCAAGTGTTTAACCCTATGTGCCCCAAAGATTAGCCTACGACTGCTTAAGCCACACTACCTAGAGGGTAAGCAGAGGTTGTCTGGACGGTAACCCTCAGCCCTGACGAGGAAGAGAGAGTCCCTGCTTGTCGCTAGTGTTGCACTGCGCCAACTAGAGCCTCCCCCTTCCTACATTGGACGCAGCGGTGAGGATTTCGAATTTACACTTGCGATATCTATACCTGAGCTTCTGACCACTACACAAGGATTACGGTCCAGTTACTTAGCCACAGACTTTGCTTTTTGAATTTTTCCGAAAGAAGATTCCGAGTACAGAAACCATGCCGGGCACAAAGAGCCTGGATGGAGCGGAGTCCACGACCTCCGAGGTGTTGGAGGTGGAGTGGGACCCCACCAAAGTGGATAAATATTCCAGGGACGAACTGAAGTTCTTTTGCAAGAAACTCAAGGTCCCGCACGCTGGCTGCAAAAACAAGACCCAGCTCTCCAAGGCCCTGAAAGCCTGGATCGAGTCCCGGAAAACCCCGGAGGAGCAAGATGTCCTCGCCGAGCAGAATGCGACGGAGGAGCAGAATGCACTTGGGGATCTGATCGATCTCGAGAGGCAAGACAGCGAGCACAGCTTTGGTAAAGGCCTGTCGCCAGAGGAGCTGGCGGACAGGAAGGAAACCCGGAATCACGAGAGAAAGTTGGCAGAATTGAAAATCCAGCTGGAGCTTGAAACCAAAAGAATGGCGCTGGAAGAGCGAAAGCACCAGATGGATTATGAAGTGAAAATGAGGGAAATAAGTCTCAAGGAGAGAGACTTGGATCGTCCTCCCTCTGGTGGCAGCACATCGCCAGTGCAGGTAGAGTCAAGAGTGCACATCCCGAAGGACGTAGTTAAGGAGTTCTTTAAGGGGGATGACATAGGACAGTGGTTTAGGGCATACGAGGTAGCCATGTCCTCCCACCGGGTCCCTGACAAGGATTGGGGAGCGGGGTTGTGGGGAAGGTTCCTTAGCGAAGGGAGAGATACCTTGCTAGATTTGCCCGTTGAGAATCAGAGATCCTATGCCCACATGAAAGAAGCTTTATTGAACAGGTACGGGCTTACCCCTGAAATGTATAGACAGAAGTTTAGGGGATGTACTAAGCGGCCTGGGAATACGTATGTGGAGTATGTGACTTACTTTTGCAGAGCACTGGATGGTTGGGTGAAAGGTAACAAAGTTAATGATTTTCAAGGTCTCTTTGATTTAATTGCATGGGAGCACTTGTCTGATCACTGTTTTCCTTAGTTACGCCAACACCTGATCGATAGCAAGCTGTCCAACCCGAGGAAGCTTGCTGAGGAGGCAGACCGCTGGCTCAGCACCAGGGTCCACAAGGGTCCCGTGGGAGATTCCGCCAAGAGTGGGCAGGGTCCCCAGCAGAAGAGTGGGGGGGACAAGGGGGGAAAACAGAAAGGGTTCCAAAAAGGCCCCCAAAGTAGTTCCCAAGGGAATCCGCAGCAGGGTTCTCATCCTCCCCCACCCCCGAAGCAGAATGGGGCCCCGACAGGTAAACCTGTTCCAAAGGGGCCCTTCAATTGTTTCAAATGTGGCGAGCCTGGGCACATATCCAGTGACCCCAAGTGTCGCCTATTTGGAAAACCCGCACCCACTGGTGCTCCGCCCCGACAAGTGACTAGCGTTCACCTGGGAGAAGAAATGATGGTCCCGGGGGGTGGAGATCCCGTTCACATGACCCTGGTCTCGTTAGGAGACAGCGAGATGATCCCTACGAACTACCTGCCCTCCAACACTAAAAAATATGGGCAGGTGGTGATCATCAATGGTAGGGAAGCCGAGGCTCTTAGAGACACAGGAGCCAGTGTGACTGCAGTGAGGCAGCACCTGGTGTCCCAGGAGCAGGTTGTACCCCATGCCTACTGTAGGGTTATCAACGCTGATAATTCTGAGAGTCAGTGTCCGATGGCTCAAGTTACCTTCGAGTGGGGGGGGGGTCTCTGGTACTCTGCAGGTCTGTGTGAGAAAAACCATGCCTGTTGACTGTTTGCTAGGGAACGACTTGGAGCACTCCCCTTGGGAAAAGGTGGAGAAAACGACTCACCTGCGGATGGTGGGTCTGCCTGACTGGGCGTGCGTGACCACCCGGTCAATGGCAGCCAGTAGGGGTGATCGAGAGGTCCTGGGGCCTGATGGAGAGGCCCAGGAACCGGCCTTAGGGAGAAGGCGCAGGGGGCGCGGGAAACCGGCCCCTGAAGTTCCTACGGTCCAGGAGGAGGCAGACCTTGAGGGGGATGCCCTGGAGCCTACAGGGGAACAGATCGCCGAACTGGGGGACCTGCCTGAGCTGACCCATTGGCAGCAAGAAGGAGGACCCTCCAGGGAGGAATTCTGCAGGGAGCAGAAAGAATGCCCTTCTCTCGTGGGTATGCGGCAGCAGGCTGCAGACCAGGCCAATGGTGTTCAGGCCAAAACACATTACGTGTACTGGGAGAACGACCTCCTGTATTCGGAGCCTAAGGCTGCTGAACCTGGGTCAGCCCGTGTGCTGGTGGTACCCCAGAAGTTCCGAGCCTTCCTACTGGGTCTGGCTCACGATGTGCCTTTAGCAGGACATTTGGGGATGGACAAGACCTATGACAGGCTTGTCACCCACTTTTACTGGCCCCAAATGCATAAGAGCTCAGATGCTTATTGCAGAACCTGTCCAACTTGCCAGGCAAGTGGGAAGACGGGAGGGAAGAACAAGGCTCCCCTCCAACCCTTCCCTGTGGTCGGTACGCCATTCCAGCGAGTGGGTATTGACATCGTTGGGCCTCTGGACCCCAAGACAGCCATGGGCAACAGGTTCATCCTGGTCTTGGTGGACCATGCCACCCGGTACCCTGAAGCCATCCCTCTGAGGACAGTGACGGCTCCCGTGGTGGGGCGTGCACTGATGGGAATTTTCTCACGAGTAGGATTCCCTCTAGAGGTGGTGAGCGACAGGGGGACCAATTTCATATCGAAATATATGAAGTCCCTTTGGCAGGAGTGTGGCGTAACGTACAAGTTCACCACACCCTACCATCCCCAAGGTAACGGGTTGGTTGAAATATTCAACCAAACCCTCAAAGGCATGATCATGGGCCTGGAAGGTCCGATGAGGCGTAAGTGGGACGTCCTCTTGCCATGCCTGCTTTTTGCATATCGCGAGGTACCACAGAAGTCCCTAGGGTTCAGCCCCTTTGAACTGCTGTACGGTCACCCCGTGAGAGGACCACTGAGTTTGGTAAAGGAAGGCTGGGAGCAATCTCCCAGGAAACCTCCCCAGAATGTATATAGCTACATGCTGGCCTTCAGAAACCAAACCCGACGCTTCAGACAACTTGCCGAGGCAAATCTGGAAGCGAGCCAGGAGGAAATGAAGCGGTGGTACGATCAGAATGCCACTCTGGTCGAGCTTCAGCCTGGACAAGAGGTGTATGTCTTGGCCCCAGTGGAGCCCTGTGCCCTTCAGGATAAGTGGACAGGACCATTTGAGGTTGTGGAGCGCAAGAGCCCCGTGACATACTGGGTGGACATGAAGACGCCCAGGAACCCTTTGCGGGTCCTACATGTCAACCGCCTCAAGCCCCACTTGCGAAGGTCCGAAGTGGGCATGTTGTTGGCAACCGATGACGGAATGGAGGAGGAGTCGGAGCCTCTTCCTGACCTCTTGGTGGCCTGTGAGAAGGATGGGTCAGTGGATGGAGTTAACCTCTCACCCTCCCTGACCGCCGAACAACAGGAGGACTGCCGCCAGTTGCTGGGGCAGTTTCCAGACCTGTTCTCCCTGGTTCCGAGTGTCACAGATTGGTGCGTCCATGATGTGGACACTGGAGACAGCTTACCTATAAAGCACAAGGCTTACCGGGTGACTGACAGGGTCCGGGCCTGCATCAAGGAGGAGGTCTCCAAGATGCTTGCCCTCGGGGTGGTTGAGTCTTCCAGCAGTCCTTGGTCCAGCCCCGTGGTCTTGGTTCCGAAGGCTGCTGCGCCGGGAGCCACACCCGAACTCCGGTTCTGTGTGGACTACAGAGGACTCAATTCAGTCACGAAGACTGACGCGCACCCCATCCCCAGAGCTGACGAGCTCATTGATCGGCTAGGGGCTGCCCGGTTCCTCAGCACGTTTGATTTAACGTCTGGGTACTGGCAGATCGCCTTGACCGATGGGGCAAAGGAGAGGTCGGCATTCTCTACACCAGATGGGCATTTCCAGTTCCGGGTTATGCCATTTGGAATGAAGAACGCCCCTGCCACCTTTCAGAGATTGGTCAACCAGGTGTTGGCTGGACTGGACGAGTTCAGTGCCGCCTACCTGGATGACATCGCGGTGTTCAGCGGCACCTGGCCCGAACACCTGCGACACCTCTGGGAAGTGTTGATGGCCCTGCGCAGAGCAGGCCTCACAATCAAGGCAAGCAAGTGCCAGATTGGGCAGGGTTCAGTGGTGTACTTGGGACACCAAGTTGGGAGTGGCAAGGTAGCCCCCTTGCAGCCCAAGATCGAAACCATCCTGGCTTGGGAACCCCCCAAGACCCAGACTGCAGTGAGAGCCTTCCTGGGGCTCACTGGGTATTACAGGAGGTTTGTCAAGGGCTATGGCACGATCGTGACCCCCTTGACAGAGCTGACTTCGAAGAAGCAGCCCAGGAATGTGATTTGGACTGACACCTGTCAGAAGGCTTTCGACACCCTGAAGACTGCCATGTGCACGGCGCCCGTGCTCCTGGCCCCCGATTTCTCCAAGGAGTTCATTGTGCAAACAGACGCTTCAGAGCATGGTGTAGGGGCTGTTCTTTCACAGATGACTGAGGAGGGCTTTGACCAACCCGTAGCCTCAGTGGCGTAACGAAACTTGAGGGGGCCCCCCTGCAAAGCACAATGAGGGGGCCCCCCCCAGCGGCCCCGCCCACCACCTACCACTTTGCCCCACTGACAAAAATAAGCAGTCACCTAAAGCCTTATAATCAGCACTTATCTGTGCATCCTTCGAACAGCAAATATAAATTGAAAGCACTTTCATTGTGTTCTAGGCCTGCTTCAATGATGAGATCCATGACTGATAATTAAAGGGAACAAAGAAAGAAAAGTTACATTACAAATGAACACATACTTTTTTATTTATAACCCTATTTAGTGCCAAGACGAGGTCTTTCCAGGCTCTTTAAACACATGGCTAGCATTTTTGTTTTGGCAACCCTACTTTATATTCATTTTCATGAAATGCATTCTCACAATACAGCAGTAAATGTACATTTCAAATGCAAGGAATAGGCAGAGTGGGGGCCCAGGGGGTACTGGAACCAGAAAAAAACCTAAGCCTCTGTAACCAGTTTACAAAGGTATGTAAATATGCAAATGGTCTCTGGCCTCGAGGCAGTTGCCTTCAATAACCCTTGTTTCTGGGCCTGGAAGCTCAGGTCACCTGCACCCACAGCATGCAGCACGCACCATTTAATTTATGAGGTAGGACTGTTATGAGGCAACTCACTGGTACAACCAACGCCGGCGAGAGAGTGTAGTGCTGTTTGTATGAGCTACAAAGGTCATGGGGCTCCTGGAGGCTGGAAACCGGGGGCTGCTGGGGGCACAGTTGCCAAGGTTTTAGATTGCTATGTGTGACATTTTCATAATTTCAGTGTAAGTATGAGTGACATTTCAAATACTATGAGTGACACTTTCTTCCGAGCAAAATTAAGCAATGAAGACGATCAACACATATAGACAACAGAAATAACACCACAAAGACCATTCCGGTAGAAACACGTCAGTCTTTTGAATAAACTACTATGGCAAATATATCTCAGAAAGCGGGTTTTCCTCTGTGTGTGATCACGACGCAGGGCTGTTTGCATTTTTATAGTGGGACTTGCTCCCACTGCTGTGCACCAACTCTGACAGGTGGATGCGATCGGAAGACTGTAGTCATTTCATATATACATACTTATAGACATTCTTTCATGCATCCACAAATCATTATATCCATGGATCAATCTACACATTATTTAAACTATTCATCCTTCACTCTTCCCAATCTATCTATTCTTGACCCCTCACTCAATTCACCCTTTAACCTATTGATCTTTTACTCTTCCAGCCATCATTTCAACATTCCCTCTATATTAATTCTTCCACTACTCCATTCATTAATTCTTTCATCGTTCCTTTCACCCTTCCATCCTTCCTTTTCTCCCTTATTTCCTTTGATGTTTCTTTCCTTCCAGTCTTTCTTTCTGTCTTTCCTTTGTATACCCATCTGCTATTTCACATTCTTAATTTTTTTTATGCTCACTTTTTCTATTTGTCCCTTTATCAAGGTGTTTTCCCTAATTTCTCTTGATCTATTTCCTTGCTCCATGTCAGCCAACCACCTACACCCCTCTCTAAGGATATTGCCTAACAGTGTTATTCATGAGGGAGGTGTGGCTCACTGGTTAGAGGCGGCAGACCCGAGTGCAGAGAACGGCCCGGGACCAGGGTTCGATTCCCGACGCGGCAGGGTCTTGGACCAGGATCTGCGGACTGATAATTCTCGCATCGGTGCCCACTCCGACCAGGGAGCACACTCGGCAACTCTGGGCATTAGCTTGCCTCATCTCTACAACGGCCCCCCACAGACGCCAGGGATGCCTGGTTTCACCCTGGAGACACCCAGAAAAGGGACCATCTCACAGGGAAAACCAGGACGGGTTCCCCAGCGGTCTACAGCGCCGGGACACTCGGGTAGAGTAACTGTGCGCTTTACAAGTATCCCACATTTACACATTTACATTTACATGAGCACCTTGTATACAGGGCTGAAAGAAGAGGCCCAGAAACACAGGAGTAGATTGTTAATCATTCAGAGGGTATGTAGGACGTGGCTGGAATGCTGGCAAAAAGGGATTTTAGGGTTTGAAATAGTATAACATTTTTCGAATGACAGCCATAGTGAAATTACTAACTGGACCCCGAGTTTATTAGATTAAGTAAAAGGCACAAGTCACTTTTATTTGCCAGTTAAATGTAGGCTCGAAAACATATTGCAAGAAGCAAAGTTGTGCTGAGTTACAGCAATTGCATAATAGTTATCTGTTGACATACCAGTGTGCGAGTAATACACACAGGCATTTGTATGCATTACTTAAAGTATTTTAGGTGTTTACAAGTACGATTCCCAAACACATAAAATATTTGAATACTCCGTTCTCCCTGCACATATAAAAACAGACAGGCATAGCTGCCAAGGTTTCAGATTGCTTATGTGTGATATTTACATTTTTTCAGTGTAATTAGGAGTGACATTTTAGGACTATGAGTGACACTTTGTCGCGCGTAAAATCAAGCAATGAAGTCAATAGGAACAGTTAAATATCAGAAATTACACCCATTTGAGCAACGACAAACAATAAACACTTAGCAACGCTCTTTGTACATATGCAAAGATACACACAATTAAATAAAAATAAAAAATTACTGGAGAGCAGCAACATGAATGCAGTTAGACACCTAAAGAGACACGAATCATGAGGGTTGCTTAATTGATGTTTTACCTAAATGACAGTCGTTTACCAGCATAGGCACCCTCTCAGGCAATGTTGGCAAACACAGGCCAGGTGGGTTGTCATGACGCGGCCCCAGGAATCCAGGTAGACACAGGCAGCGGAGCCTGCAGACGGTGCACTTGTATGTGAGCAAGCGCAGGCAAAGCACTCTGCAACAGGGTAAGAACTGCGGGAGAGAGGGTGGGGGATTTAAACTGATGTAAAGAGTTACAGACATGCCGAGAGAGACATTGACAGAGAGGCTATAAGGAAGGAAGACATAAAGAGGGGATGGGGATAGAGCGAGAGTGGAGAGATAAAGGAGAGAGGAAATTAAACAAGTAGCCAAAGAGAGTTCGAAAAAAAAGAAACACATATAAACCGACAGATAGGAAGAGCATGATGGGATGATAGAGGGAGAGAGAGAGAGAGATAATAGGGGGGAGGCGAGCAAAAGCGTGAACATGAACAGAAAACTCTAGATGGTATGAGACAGAGAAATAAACACAAATGGATGCTGGGAGTGCCAGATAGAGTGGGGGAAGAAAGCGAAGGTTGAGAGAGAAAAAGATAAGAGAAGCACACTACGAGATAGTGAGGCCATAAAAGAGCCTGTCACAGTACATATATTATCAGAGAAAGTGAGACTAACGAGGGAAACATAACGTCTGTACAAAGACATGCTGAAGAAATGAGAGATACGAGTGGAAAAGGACAGATTCTTGAAGGAGGGCGGGGCAGTGAAAGAATCAACCGATTAGAAGCAGGGATGGCAAATCATACGGGTCAGCAATTGTCACGCACAATAGGCTCGTTGCCTAGTCTGACTTTTTGGGGACGACTCCTCGACATTGTGTTAATATGTTGTGTGGACTGTCTTCATTTTTCATCTCATTCCCTCCACGGAAACGTTATTTTCTACAGTTGGCTTTAATTGTCCACGCCTTACGAACAGTGTTTCTATCTGCCTCCCTCCCCCCCTGCCCCCCCTCCAATCCTCGACCACCAGGTCACTGCCCTTAAATGTAGGTGCAACTGCTTGCCGCATATAGCATCTCTCACCTTAAGGGGTTGCAGAGGAATGCTTCATGCTGGTGTTAGGGGCCTACAGAGGCGCACGGACAAGCCGAGAGCTCTGTGGCAGCTTCCGTCAGGGGAGCGAGGCAGCGATGGATCCAGGCCTTCACAGAGGCGCAAGGATTGCTCCAGACCACCGGGCGAGGTTACAAGCTCACGCACTCTGCCCCCACAGCACCTACCCCAATGGGATGAGGGGGTGCTGCTGCATTACACCAAAGGCAGGAGGGAGATTTGAAGCAGAGGCCGCAGGCGCTGCGCCCCCTACCTCTCCCACCCAACGATCTGATTGACAGACTCCTCCTTCTGGACTCACCCCGAGGCGTCCAGAGTTCAT
Source organism: Lissotriton vulgaris (assembly GCF_964263255.1). Classification (NCBI taxonomy): domain Eukaryota; kingdom Metazoa; phylum Chordata; class Amphibia; order Caudata; family Salamandridae; genus Lissotriton; species Lissotriton vulgaris. The sequence goes on along the minus strand of NW_028241407.1, from coordinate 141,765 downwards.
TGTGCTCTCATTAGAGGCTGCCGGAAACAACGGAGTGCAGAAGAGCCTCAGAGGGGCCCCGGCCCGGACGTGTGCACCAACTCTTTAGTTATTGAAGAGGCCGCCGGTCCTTGGGCAGCGTGTGCGGCTGCGCATCATTTAATTTAAGGGAAGGACGGGCGTGTGTAAGTGCGCACCGTTTAATTCATGAATGAAGCCTTGAAGAGGCTTGTATGCTCCAATCAATCAGGGGCCCCTGGAGCAGGGGGGCCCCCACCCACTGCGGGGGCTGCAGGGGCCTGTGTTACGCCCCTGCGTAGCCTTCATCATCAACACATCCTTCGACACCGCCACCTTCCCTGAGAGCTGGAAACACGCCGAACTCAGCGCTCTACTCAAGAAACCAACAGCGGACCCCACCGACCTCAAGAACTACCGCCCCATCTCGCTCCTCCCGTTTCCAGCCAAAGTCATCGAGAAGACCGTCAACAAGCAGATGGCCGCCTTCCTCGAGACGAACGGATCCCTCGACCCCTCACAGTCTGGCTTCCGAGCCAACCACAGCACCGAGACCGCCCTCATCGCCGCCACCGATGACATCTGAGCCCTGATGGACAAGGGAGAAACAGCGGCCCTCATCCCCCTGGACCTCTCCGCGGCATTCGACACGGTCTGCCACCGCACCCTAGTACGGCGCCTCGGCAACATCGGAATCCAGGACAAGGCGCTGGAATGGATCATCTCCTTCCTCGACGGAAGAACACAGAGAGTCCGCCTACCACCATACAAGTCAGAGGCCTCCGAAATCATCTGCGGCGTCCCTCAAGGATCATCTCTGAGCCCCACCCTCTTCAACGTCTACATGAGCCCCCTCGCGGCCATCGTACGCAAACACAACCTCAGCATAATCTCCTACGCCGACGACACCCAGCTGATCCTCTCCCTGACCAACGACCCCACCGCCGCCAGAGCCAACCTGCACGAAGGGATGAAAGAGGTAGCCGAGTGGATGACGACCAGCCGCCTGAAACTGAACTCGGACAAGACGGAGGTCCTCATCCTGGGCCCCTCACCCTCCGCCTGGGACGACTCCTGGTGGCCTCCCGCCCTGGGCACCGCACCCAAACCGACAGACCACGCACGCAACCTGGGCTTCATCCTGGACTCCTCCCTCTCCTTGACCAGGCAAGTCAACAACGTCTCCTCGGCGTGCTTCAACATCCTACGCATGCTACGAAAGATCTTCTGGTGGATCCCCACCGAGACCAGGAAGACCGTCACCCAGGCCCTCGTCACCAGCCGACTGGACTACGGCAACGCCCTCTACGCCGGTACCACCGCCAAGCTCCAGAAGAGACTCCAGCGGATCCAGAACGCCTCAGCCAGACTCATCCTCGACATCCCACGAACCAGCCACATCTCCGGACATCTGAGAGACCTTCACTGGCTCCCCGTCAACAAAAGAATCACCTTCCGCCTCCTCACCCACGCACACAAAGCCCTACACGACCAAGGCCCGAGCTACCTCAACAGCCGAGTCAACTTCTACGCTCCCAAACGCCACCTCCGATCAGCCAACCACGCCCTCCCGCCGTCCCCCGCATCCGAAGAGCAACTACAGGAGGAAGGTCCTTCTCCTACCTGGCCGCCAAGACCTGGAACTCCCTCCCTCCCGACCTGCGCCTGACCCAAGACCACCTCTCCTTCAGGAAGAAGCTGAAGACCTGGCTGTTCGAGCAGTAGCGGCACCCCCCCCCCCCCCCCAGCGCCTTGAGACCCTACGGGTATGTAGCGCGCTTTATAAGTGTCATTGATTGATTGATAAGTCGGAGGTTACTTCCACGGGAAAGTAGGTGGAGTGCAATAGAGCGTGAAGCATTTGCTGTGGTCTGGGCGCTGAAGAAGCTAAGACCCTACTTGTTTGGGTCTCACTTCCGAGTTCAGACGGACCACAGGCCCCTCAGATGGTTGATGCAGATGAGGGGTGAGAACCCGAAACTGTTGAGGTGGTCCATTTCTCTACAGAGTATGGACTTTACGGTGGAACACCGCCCTGGCACCGATCACGCCAACGCTGACGGTCTGTCCAGATTTTTCCGCCTTAGTGATGTGGAACTCCCTGGGGAAGGGTAGTTCCCCCCACATTTCAGCTGGAGGGGACACATGTTAGACCTGGCACCTTGGCGTGAGTCTCCCTTCCACTTTTTGCTGATGTGCCTCCGATGTTTTGCTGGTTTTCCGATACTCAGGGCACTGCGCCACGGCTGATCCGTGCCGCAGTGCAAGTGCTCCCTACTGTAAATTGTACATGCGATTGGTATCCATGATTGGTTCTTTGGATTTACTGTTAGTCCCTTGTAAAGTGCACGAGAGAGTGCCGGGGCTTGTAGATGCCAATACTGCTGGTGGGCCTGCAGCGCTGGTTGCGCCACCCACCGAAGCAGCCGTAAAGATGTGTCTGGGAACTGCGACCGCAGAACCCGCGTGCGGTCTCGTACTGTCACGCTAGCTGGGCAAGTGTCCCCACTTGCCAGCACCGGCCCTTCCCTTGACTACATATTAGTCACCCCTATGGTAGGCCTGCGGGCAGGGTGCGTTGTAGGTGCAAGGTAGGACAAGCCCTGAGATGCGTGGCCTGTCCTAGTAGTGACTTACAACCAAGACCGTATTTCACTATTGAAGACTACCTGCTCCATTAGGCCAGACTGAGCTGCGAGGATTATTACACCCTATAATCCCCGCAGGCTCAAGGAGCATGGTAGTGAGTCATGTTTAGTATGCCTGAACTCAGGATAATGAGATATTTCTTGTAGTCAAGTTTATTTTAGTATCCTGGGTTTGCAAATGCTACTTTTAGAAAGTCAGCATTTGCTTGCCTAACCATCTCAGTCCGCCTCTGCTGGTATGTGTATCTGACTGTCTGGGATGTGTGAGTGACAGGGCTGGAGGGATGACAGGTGGTGAATGCGCAGATTACACCTTAGTGGGAGGTAGGAGTGCCTCTTGACTCGAACTGTAGCTGTGCTCGACCACCACAATGCTGGCTCCACCCTCCTGGGGAGCGGCGGATGACTCTGCCGACGCCTGGCCCAGGAAGGGCGAAGCCCCCATCAACAAGGTACTCTGGCCACCCCTGTCCGGACAATGCTGGCTCCACCTCCTGTGGGGCGTCTGATGCGCCTGCCCCTCACACTGAAAGCAGAAGCCGGAGTACACCCACCGGGGTACTCAAAGACTGAGAGTGGCTATGCAGAGGCCCCCCTGGCCTGCGAGAACAAAAGAATTGGCCTATAAAAGAAGGAGCCCTGCTCCTTGTAAATTAGATCCGGTTTGGGCCACAGAAGGACTCTGCCCGACGAGAAGGACCGTGAGAGACAAGGAAGGGTGCTGACTCTTGCCTGTGTCTGGTGCCTTGCTGCTGAAGGAGAGACAGGAGAAAAGACTACGAGAAGACTTTTGCTTTACTTTGTGCCAAACTCTGCTGAAGAGATCTCCAAGGGCTTGCAACTGAACTTGCCCCCTGACCAGCGTCCCAGGACCAGTGGACGCTAACCCCCCTTGGAAGGAAGCGACTGCGGGTGCTGACCATCGCCGCAGTATCGACAGAGGAATCTCCTCTAAAGCATCAACGTCCTCCCGACCACCGTGACCGGGGCCCAAAGCAACAGCGAGAGCAAAGTAAGGACCAGCCGCCGCTGGCCCGAACACCGTGACCGCAACTGCACCGGGAGCCCGAGAGCAAAGTGAAGGAGGACCCGTCCGGTCCGAGCTCTCGAGGTGACTGCATAGCGAGCAGTCACTCACCTGCAAAGACGGGCAGTGGCCCTACGAGAGTCCGCAAAGTCGGTAGCCTGCCCAAATGGGTACGTGCAGGACGTACCCATTTGGCTGGGTACGTCCTGCACTTGGGGACCGTACTGCCACTTGTCACCGCCGCACAACCGCCGCCTCCAGGGTCGGAGCGGACGACGAAGAGAGGGCTCTGCCGCCACAGAACACCGCTGCCCCAGATGACCAGTGACCTGCTCGGCTGAGGAGCTGCAACGATCAGCGATCCCGGGAAGGCAACGCGACGTGGGACAGATCCCCTGGAAGCCGCCGGCTCCACAAAGAACTTTGGTTAACACCGGCCTACGGGCCTCAAGAGAACTGCATAAGAACTGTGGTAACCCGAATTAAGTAATCTGCAACCGTTTTCATAAAGTACATTGACTGTATTCACAAGCCTGCTTAAAATCTATATAAAAGATATATATTTTTACAGAATACAGTCTGGTCTCGTTGTGTGGTGGGTTGGTTGTAAAGGTGTACTATTGCAAGTGTTTAACCCTATGTGCCCCAAAGATTAGCCTACGACTGCTTAAGCCACACTACCTAGAGGGTAAGCAGAGGTTGTCTGGACGGTAACCCTCAGCCCTGACGAGGAAGAGAGAGTCCCTGCTTGTCGCTAGTGTTGCACTGCGCCAACTAGAGCCTCCCCCTTCCTACACCTCTTTTAGAAATTTTTATTTGAAACCCATCTTTTTAAAATATAACACGCGTGGTATACAAACAGAGATGCAACTGATGTTTAATTTCGGGGCCCCAGATGTATGTTTTCATGTGGCCACTTATATTTTAAAATGTATTTCTGTAAGAAAATCAATTATTATATGAATTCATTCAAGTATTCGGATTTGTGCTGCTAAATGCATTCTGTACCTTTGGTAGGATGATACTGACACTTTGCACTTTATCATGATAATTTGCACATATATGAACGTTGTATAATTGCTGCTATTGCATATTGTGCACTGAAAGAATGGTATAGCGCTTGCACTTTACTCTGACGTAGTTTAGACCTTTTAAGTATTCGGTTTTGTGCTGCTAAATGCATATTGCACTTTAGGTAGGATGGAATTTATACTTTGCACTTTATCAGGCTAATTTGCACATATATTAATATCGGATGAATGCTGCTATATTATATTGTACACAGAAATAATTCTATAATACTCTGCATTTTATTTTGATACATTTTGTACATATTTTAGCAGAAACATGCTCTAAAAACCTGATATATATGTATGTTGTTTTGTTTATTATGTCTGTTGCTATATGGTTGTATTTTTACATACCAAATAAAGCATCTTTGACTTGACTTGACTATTGATATAATAGAACAGGATATGATAATGTTACAACATGGTCAATCCCAATTGCATTCTATTATACAGTTAGGCTGGACGTTACAAAACCTGCGTTCAGGTCACGTGCCATGGCGTCTAATCAACGTAACGTCATTAATTTTCTATCTTTAAACTTACCTATAGACAAATCTCGTTGGCACAAAAAGGAGCAGACTATACGGTGCTGAGCATTGAAAAACTTGGGAGATTACCATTGACAATGTCAGAAAGACCTGTCATTGAATGGATAATACATGGCACCATTACAATCCCGATAACAACTTTTCAGTTTCAATACTGCCAAAAGTATATACCAGCAGGCCTGTATGAAAGGTTGGGTAAAAGATACATCAAATCAACCTGGAATTTACCTTATACACATAGATGTTGGAGTGGGGGCAAGAAAGAGGTATTTCTTAGTGGTAATAATTGTAAAACATCACTGAGCGGTACACTTCTATGTCAAGGTAAAAACTTGCATGGATCCTGCGAAGGTTCATTAAACAACCTTTCATGTCATCTGCACGGCACCCCAGCTACACAGATAGAGCCCTTTTTCAGACAATTTTCCGACTGTAGTTACGTTATTTTAAGTGACCACAGCTGTTGTGGCATGATGCCAGGAAAACCCTATCTCGTGAGGGTTACTTCCAGGGTCATTTGTTGTATGCAAGTATTGTATCCAAACAGCAATCTAGACATGGAGGCGGCATTATGGCCTCTTGTGAATATCTCTTCTATTCAAATTGATACTTTAAGCAGAATGAAGTCTATTCTTTTACAGACAACTGTGCCAATAAACCTCGTCCAAAGAGACGTATGACCTGCAAGCTGCAAGGACAGCGGCAGAGATACATACCCTATTATCGACAAATTGCCCCGTGCATTTCGTAGAAATATTAAGCCAAATTTTAAACATGTCAGATACGAGTGGCATCGCACATGTATTTAAGACAATTTTTTCAGGACTGTTAGCACCCTTTGAAACAGTTCTGGGCATCTTCCCGAATTTTGTGCATTCTCTTTTCAGTGGCCTGCCTCTTATTTTGGGACTCGTAGCAGGAATTTTATTTTTGTTCCTTCTGCTCCGATATGGCAAGCCAAGTCACAGACAAAACTCAGGCTACGATGGAAGAAACGTTCCTAGCAATACGATACCGAGACCGTATCACTAAGGTCCTCGGATTGGCCCGGCTAAGAGATCTGAATACTACTTTGTTTCTTTCATTCAGACCGATCTCGCAAAATTGCATCTTACCTGTGCTTCGATGTCTGCTATGCGGAGAAGAATGCGTGTTGGACGTCTGTCTTACACTACCATCAGCAGTACCAATGGATATCGACGCTTTGCTTTGTCCGGTAACGACTTATGCAACGTGTTGTCCCAAGCGGCTACCGATTCTGATGACGGCATTCATTGAGACTTCACCATTACGATTAGGTGGCGGTGAAGTATGAGATGAAAGCGGCAGCACACAGGTACAACCTTCTGTGAACATTGCTGATCTAAACACCGATGATGGCAATACATCGCATATATGCACTATTTCTGATTTTTCAGCGTTGGCCCAACTTTCACCTACTGTTGTAGATGAATTTTTTGCTGGTGTAGCTGAGGTAATGTTCTCTCCTAACAACGAGAATAACAATTGAAATAGCGAGCACACAGCGTTCCCTGAACTCTGAATTCGGCCTTCAGTTTTTATAAACAGCCCTGCTGAAAACATTTGGAACTATTTTTTTCCCTTGAAAGCAAAATTATTTTTCGCAACTTCCAAAATATTTACATTTTTTTTGGCACAAGGTACTCTGCTTAAAGTAGAACTATTCTTAGAGAACAGAGCTTCTATTCCTAGAGACTCTAGAGACAATACTTTGCATCAGCCTCTAGCACATGTACAATCTTGTATAAATATGTGATGAAATGGTCTCGACCTTCTCTTGTGTATTAAGAGCCATTTCATAAATGTAATTTTCGCAATTCCTTCAGCTGATATTTATATTTGCATTATCTGAATGATACCACTGCTTGAAAGTGTATAGTATAATACTCATTTTCGTGTATCCTTACCATTTCAAATGCATTTGATGTATTTTGGGGTGGGCTGGAAAACACATGCATACCTATATGTTTATATATTGCTTAGTATTTAGTAATGATGGACATTATAGGTGGAGTGGGTGTTGTGAACGTATCTAGGACCCTAATTAAATATTCCTGAGTTATGCCCTTATGTGGTTATAACAAATCATACCCTTAGTAATAGCCAATGCAATCCAAATACGGCAAGGCTACTTCCTTAAGACTCCTAGAGAGTACACCGAGTTCTTTCAACAAACCAAGCCTCCAGCAACCTGGGAATTCCCCATGCTTTTGTTTTGATATTTCCTAGAACTCCTGCGAGTCCGAAAGAACGGCCAGTTCTTAGTGACATCTTTAATTGACGTCTTATGTCCAACCTTACGTCAAACACGGCACCGTTTGCCTTAAGCAACACACAGTGGTTTGGAGCAGAGCGGCTATCTACTTATCCGAAGCCCAGCTGATGCGAGTGCCGAAGGAAGCCGTCCCTCCCATTTGACACACTGAAAGAGACGCTGTCTTTCTCTCCTGCCGAGAAAATCCAGCACCAGTGTTTCCAGTCACCCTTGCGGGTGACTGGGAGATCGAGTCCTGAGTGCGAGATACAAGACCTCCTTCATTCTAAAGCCAAGGTACGGAGCTGATTAGATCCTTAGAGAATTCTTGAGTCAGATTCTTGGCAAAACTAACTTAACTTAAAAACTCCTTTACTCCTTCCCACGTACCAGGCTTAGGTTAGGTACACTGGGGTAGGAGTATTTAGAAACATCCGTAGAGTACGTTTAGTCAACTTTTATCATTGTATATAATTGTATATATTTTATACCTTTTAAGTATCATATGGCTCAGAAACCATATCAATGCTTTTACAGTCTTATTTCATAATACTCCTTTTACTGTACGCACTTTACTTTATGACAAGTATTGCAATTGTAGCAATTCACTTCTCTTGCATGAGAAAGAAGACTGCTCAATAAATAACACCTTTTATTGAAAACGCCCGTCTCTCTATTTCTCTGCACTCTGGTGAAACTAAGTATGCACGATTGACTGAGTGAAATAGCTATCTATTGTTTTCACAGAACTCTGGAGATATACTCCTTATTCTGGGGGAGCAAAATTGTCATGTTTATGCGGTTGTCAGAAGCTAATCCCTTCTTGTCTAATCAGGGAAGTTAACTCCTCCCTGTTCATTCAAGAATGTTTCTAGTGACCTCTGAGCTAGCTGGCAAACCTAATTAAGTCTAACATGTTCAATAGAGACCTAGTCGACCTCAGTCTTACGTCTAAACTATTGTTTATGTTATTCCAAATCGCAGAGCCGATTGGGAAAATAGAAACTGCACTACAAGGGATGTGTTTATGTCTATGCAGGGAGGGCTGTGTTGCTGTATGTGTGCAGGGAGGGCTGTGTTGCTTTCTGTGTGCAGGGAGGGCTGTGTTGATGTGTCTGTGCAGGGAGGGCTGTGTTGCTGTGTGTGTACAGGGAGGGCTGTGTTGCTTTGTGTGTGCAGGGAGGGCTCTGTTGCTGTGTATGTGCAGGGAGGGCTGTGTTGCTGTGTGTGTGCAGTGAGGGCTGTGTTGCTGTGTGTGTGCACGGAGGGCTGTGTTGCTTTGTGTGGTGTGTGCAGGAAGACCTGTGTTGCTGTGTGTGTGCAGGGAGGGCTGTGCCAAGTCAAGTCAACTCAGGAATTTGTATAGCGCGCTACTCACCCAGAGGATCTCAAGGCGCTTAAGGGAGAGGGGAACGCTACTGATCGAACAGCCAGGTTTTGAGTTGCTTTCTGAAGGAGAGGTGGTTCTGTGTGAGACGGAGGTGGGTGAGGAGTGAGTTCCATGTCTTGGCCGCCAAGTAGGAGAAGGATCTTCCTCCCATGGTGACTCTTCGGATGCGTGGAATCGCGGCGAGGGCTTGGTTGGAGGATCGTAGTTGGCGGGTGGGGGTGTAAAAGGTCAGGCGAGTGTTGAGGTATCTGGGTCCTAGGCCGGGGAGGGCCTTGTGTGCGTGGGTGAGGAGACGGAACGTGATTCTCTTGTTGACGGGGAGCCAGTGCAGGTCTCTCAGGTGATCGGATATGTGGTTGTGGCGAGGTAAGTCAAGGATGAGTCGGGCGGAGGCGTTTTGAATGCATTGAAGTCTTTTCTGCAATTTGGCTGTGGTTCCGGCGTAGAGGGTGTTTTCGTAGTCTAGTCGGCTGGTTACAAGTGCTTGGGTGACCGTCTTCCTTATTTCGGTGGGGATCCATCAGAAGATCTTTCGGAGCATGCGTAGGATGTTAAAACATGATGATGAGACGGCGTTGACTTGTCTGGACATCGAGAGGGAGGAGTCTAGGATGAATCCCAGGTTGCGAGCATGGTCCGTTGGTTTGGGTGCACTGCCTAGGGCCGGGGGCCACCATGAGTCGTCCCAGGCAGAGGGGGATGATCCTAGGATGAGGACTTCCGTCTTGTCGGAGTTCAGTTTTAGGCGGCTGTTCTTCATCCATTCGACGAAGTCTTTCATCCCTTCGTGTAGGTTGGTTTTGGCGGTGGTTGGGTCTTTGGTGAGGGAGAGGATCAGCTGAGTGTCGTCTATAGGAGATGATGTTGAGGTTGTGTTGGCGTGCGATGGATGCGAGGGGACTCATGTAGATGTTGAAGAGGGTGGGGCAGAGCGATGATCCTTGTGGAACGCCAAATATGACTTCGGTGGCCTCTGATTTGAAAGGGGGGAGGCGGACTCTCTGGGTTCTTCCGGCTAGGAACGAGATGATCCAATCCAATGCCTTATCTTGTATCCCGACGTTCCTGAGGCGCTGTACAAGTGTGTGGTGGCAGACCGTGTCAAACGCTGCGGAGAGGTCCAAGAGGATGAGGGCTGCAGTTTCCCCGTTGTCGAGCAGTTTCCGGATGTCGTCTGTGGCTGCGATGAAGGCGGTCTCAGTGCTGTGGTTGGCTCGGAAGCCGGACTGTGAGGGGTTGAGGGAACTGTTAGACTCAAGGAAGACGGCGAGCTGACTGTTGACGGTCTTCTCTATGACTTTGGCGGGGAACGGGAGGAGCGAGATGGGGCGGTAGTTCTTAAGTTCGGTGGGGTCTGCTGTAGGTTTCTTCAGGAGGACGCTGAGCTCGGCATGTTTCCAGCTTTCTGGGAAGATAGCGGTGTTGAAGGAGCAGTTGATGATGTCCCGGAGTTGGGGTGCGATGACGGAGACGGCCTTGTTGAAGATGTGATGGGTCGGTTGGCAATCCGGAGTGGATGGAGTTCATCAAGCGAATGGTGTCATCAGTGCTGATTGGGGTTCAGGCGCGGAGGGTGGTGGAGGGGTGCTTCGGTTCAGTGGTGAGGGGAGTGGGCTGGTCGCCGAAGCTGTTATGTATGTCTGCGATCTTGCTGTGGAAGAACGAGGCTAGAGAGTCGCAGAGGTCTTGAGAGGGGGTGATGTCGTTGTTGCCGGCGCTGGGATTGGTGAGCTCCTTGACAATGCTGAAGAGTTCCTTGCTGTTGTGGGCGTTGCTGTCCAGTCTATCCTTGAATGCTGATTTATTGGTGGTGCAGATCAGCTGGTGTTTTTTGTTGGTGGCGTTCTTGAGGGCGGTCATGTTGTCTGTGGTTGGGTTTCTTCGCCAGGCTTTCTTGATGGTGCGGCAGTTCTTTTTGGAGTTCTTGAGATCATCGTTGAAGCAGGAGGCCTTTTTGCTTCCTGGCTTGTTGGGATGGTTTTTCAAGGGTGCTAGTTTGTTAGCGCAGTGGGTAATCCACTGTGCAAGATTGATGGCTGCTTGATTTGGGTCTGTTGCTGTGGCGGAGGGTTTTGGTTCAGACATGTGGTGAGCTGGTCGGTGGTAATTTTGTTCCAGCTTCTGCGGGGAACTTGTTGCGGGTGGTGGTGGGTCGTGGTCTTTCTGAAGCTGAAGTGGACGCAGCTGTGGTCTGTCCAGTGCAGTTCCGTGACGTGATTGAAGGAGTTGCTGGATGAGAACATTGGGTCGAGCGTGTGTCCGGCGTGGTGGGTGGAGGTGTTCACCGGTTGTTTGAGTCCGAGATTGGCGAGGTTATTAAGCAGGGTGGTGGTGTTGTTGTTGTTGTTATTCTCCAGGTGGAAGTTGAGGTCCTCGGAGGGGAGGGCGTGTGGGCTGACAAAGTCAGCAATGTCTTCGCTGAATTGTGTGCGGGGTCCTGGGGGTCTGTAAATGAGGGTGCCTCTGAGTGTCGTCTTGGGGTCGGTGTGAATCTGAAGTGGAGGTGTTCGGTGGCTAAGAGGGTGTCGTCGGAGTTGGTAGAGTTGCGGATGGTGTTCTTGTGGACGATGGAGATGCCTCCTCCTGTTTGGTTGATGCGGTCTCTTCGGATGATCTTGTATCCGTCCGGGATGGCTATGGCGATGTCGGGTGCTGATGAGGCGTTCATCCAGGTTACCGTGAGAAAGGCGACGTCCGGCGAAGTGGTGTCGAGTAGGTTCCATAGTTCAATGGCGTGTCTGTGGACCGAGCGGGTGTTGAGTAGGATACACTTCAGGTAGTTGTTATTGGAGCTCTGTTTGGCGTTTGTGGTTGTAGTGTGGGTACTGATGCAGCAGAACGTGCAGGATTGGCAGGTGAAGGGTCCATGGGTACGTCCTGGGGCGGCTTGGTGGCAGTCGTGGAGGCAGCCGGTGTTGAGTGCAGTGAGGGTTGCGGCGTCGTAAGTTCGGCGGAGGGGATGGCCTTTGCGGGATTCAGGGGTTATGGCGCTGGGCGTGGTACAGGCGCGGATGGGCGTAGACGGGCTTACCTTTGGCGCGCCTTCGGCACGCATAGGGCGCGCCTGCTGCGCGTTTGCCACTCTGCCATAAGTGGAGAGTGGAGGGGGGCTGAGCGAGGGAGGAGCAGCTGGGAGGCGAGAGCGGGGTGGCGAGTGGGGATGGGAGGAGCAGTGATGCAGGAGGGAATGGGGGAATGGGGGTTGGGCTGAGCAGCGGCAGGGAGCGGGGTGGAGGGGCACAGGGCACAACAAATGGAATCCAGAAACAAAACCGAAACCAGAGAGGCACAGCGGGCAGCTGTGTCGGCAGCAATCAGGGGGCACAAAAATTTGAATGCAGAGCAAAAACGAAACAGGCACAACAATTTAAATACAGGGCAAAAATGAAAACAAAATACTGCACAAGACCCGATCCTTGGCGAGCTCAGGGGCACAGCAGCTCAGGGGCACACCAGAGGCATAGTGGGCAGCAGTGGCGGCAGCAATCTGGGGTCGGGCACGAGGCGGGTGGAGCGACCGGCTCTGACCAGGTCAGGTCAGGCATGCAGGGAGGGCTGTGTTGCTGTGTGTATGCAGGGAGGGCTGTGTTGCTTTGTGTGTGCAGGGAGAGCTGTGTTGCTGTGTGTGTGCAGGGAGGGCTGTGTTGCTGAGTGTGTGCAGGGAGGGCTGTGTTGCTGAGTGTGTGCAGGGAGGGCTGTGTTGCTGAGTGTGTGCAGGGAGGGCTGTGTTGGTGTGTGTGCAGGGAGGGCTGTGTTGCTGTGTTTGTGCAGGGAGGGCTGTGTTGCTTTGTGTGTGCAGGGAGGGCTGTGTTGCTGTGTATGTTGAGGGAGGGATGTGTTGCTTTGTGTGTGCTGGGAGGGCTGTGTTGCTTTGTGTGTGCAGGGAGGGCTGTGTTGCTGTGTATGTTGAGGGAGGGATGTGTTGCTTTGTGTGTGCTGGGAGGGCTGTGTTGCTTTGTGTGTGCAGGGGGGCTCTGTTGCTTTGTGTGTGCAGGGAGGGCTGTGTTGCTGTGTATGTGGAGGGAAGGATGTGTTGCTTTGTGTGTGCAGGGAAGATGTGTTGCTGTGTGTGTACAGGGATGGCTGTGTTGCTTTGTGTGTACAGGGAGGGCTGTGTTGCTGTGTGTGTGCAGGGAGGGATGTGTTGCTTTGTGTGTGCCGGGATGGCTGTGTTGCTTTGTGTGTGAAGTGAGGGCTGTGCTGCTTTGTGTGTGCAGGGAGGGCTGTGTTGCTGTGTGTGTGCCGGGACGGGTGTGTTGGAGGGCTGTGTTGCTGTGTGCGTGCAGGGAAGGCTGTGTTGCTTTGTGTGTGCAGGGAAGGCTCTGTTGCAGTGTGTGTGCAGGGAGGGCTGTGTTGCTGTGTGTGCAGGGAGGGATGTGTTGCTTTGTGTGTGCAGGGAGGGCTATGCTGCTGTGTGTGTATAGGGAGGGCTGTGTTCCTTTGTGTGTACAGGGAGGGCTGTGTTGCTGTGTGTGTGCAGGGAGGGATGTGTTGCTTTGTGTGTGCAGGGAGGGCTGTGTTGCTTTGTGTGTGAAGGGAGGGCTGTGTTGATATGTGTGTGCAGGGAGGGCTGTGTTGCTGTGTGTGTGCAGGGAGGGGTGTGTTGGAGGGCTGTGTTGCTGTGTGTGTGCAGGGAGAGGTGTGTTGCTTTGTTTGTGCAGGGAGTGAGGTTCCGTGATTTTGAACCCGTTTCGTAAAGGTCATGATATCGTGACAATTTTGGTAGTAGCGAACCGCAAATGACGAGTGCTGCAAGTACGAGTGTTTTCGTCATGTTCGATTGATGGATTCACTATGAATTCAGAGATTTCGTTTTGAACCTTCGGGTTCCATTTTGTGTACGGCAGCCATTTTGTGGTTGCCCTCACATAAGCCGATGACTACGGCCGAACGAGTCTGTGGGACACGTACACCTTTAGCTGACTTCTAGATGACCTGAGCGAACTGACTCCGTTGCCCGAAGCTAACCTTGCTGAGCCAGTTCCTTGTTCGGCAGCTGGTCAAGATAGAGATCAAAGAGCAGGACATTGCTGAGTTTATGGTATACGCACACACCCTTCTATCTTGTTTCTCATCTGTTTCTGTTCCTTCTTTTATGGCCTATTTATGATTTGGGTTGTGGTTCTTTTATTATGGGTTCGTCCGGCCTGTCCGAGCAAGAATGTTGGGCTTTCCCGTGTAATTGATGGTGGGCTGGACAACTGATAAGTGGGCTTGTCGTTATGTGAGACCCTTTTTTGCAATATCACCTATGATTGGATAGTTTGTAAATAATTGGTGTTTGTCAGGAATGTGATTTTTAGCATAAAAAGACGATGTCTCGTAATACGAAAATTGAGCAGTATCTAGCGAACTACCCGTGTCGTACTTCGTAGACTTCTGTTCCTTGTTGCAGCCAATAAATTTGATCTTTGACGTCACCGAGAAGTATCCCGTGTCTCTGTATTCTAAGACAGGTGAACCCGCAGACATTGAGCGTGCCCCTGGTGCTGCTGGGTTCTAAAACCTGGTTCTTCAGTTGGTGCCCCACGTGGGGAGACTTCAGTGGTACTGGTCCAAGCCTGAAGATCATGAGGAGCTTCGAGAGAAAATTCTGGAGAAAGGCCAACCACTTCATCGACCCCTGTATGTCGTTGTGGTCCGAAAGTTTTTGCTGCGAGGTTCCCTGCTTTCCGACGGCTAAGAAGGACTGCTGCCCTGACTGTCGATCTGTCTTGGACGCTTTAATGATTTGTAGAGCGAGACGATAGACGGGTCTTCTGGTGACGTGATCGATACCTCAGTTAAGTATGAGTGGAGCGTCTCCCAGTCCTTAGTTTTTGGGTATTCTTCGGGATCTTTGATTTGGAACTTGCAAGTGCCAAAGCCGAGGGACTCGTGTATTTGCGAGACTATCGAGTTTGATAATCCCTTGAAGTTTGAAGTTAGACTAGTGAGCGAAGATGCCTGGTCTTAGCAGACTTGGAAAGATATTTTGTTGTGGTTGTAATAGGGATTCCCGATTGGAGGATTCGTGTCCGATACCTCCGGTGGGAACTCCGACCTAAGAGCTCTATTCGAAATATGGTGTGGGCCCCATTACGTATAATGAAGTGTGGATACGCTACACTAGGAAGGATGGTGTCCTAAAGTGGCCCCAACATGGTAGCTATGACACGGAGATTTTAGATAATTTGGAAGTTAAACTATTTAAGAAGAAAGCCCGGACGGCGATGTTTGACTCTTTCCGCCTCTGGCGAAAGGAAGCCAAACAGAAAGAAATTAAACTAGCGAAGAGAGATAAAACAGAGAAGGGTATATCGATAATGCAGGCTGCTATACAGTTTAAAGATAATGAAGAAGAGCAAGCGAGTGAACAGTTGCACAGGCAACGTAAAATGGAGATTGATAAATGTTATCCAGCTTTGTCACCTCTTCAGCAAGGTGCAACGAAGGACCTTGAAAAAGATCCTTTGATGTCACATTTGTTGAGTTTGCCACCCCCTTATGTGCAGAGTGCTACAGCACCTCCGCAACCTTTAGTTGTGCAGCCTACAGTTGCTTTGCCTCCTGTTATTGCACAACCGCCAGCTCCTCTTCAGTTGGCTCCTATTCCTTTGGCGCAGCCTTCTCAAGGGCCGCCGACTTTGCTATCTGTTCCGCCTCCAATTTCTACGACTTTGTCTCCTGTATTGCCTACTTCCTTTGATACTCCTGATACTTCCTCTACGTAGACTTTGTCTCATCCTGTTTTTCCTCCTGTTCTTGTGACAGCTTCTCCTTCTGTTCGACAGAGAATGACTGATACTGTTACTGGTCTTTGGTCTCTTTTCTTTGGGTCATTGAGTATGACCCCTGTTTCAGCGCGTAAACAGTTGCGTAGCCAAATGCCTGGTCCCGAACAGCGGGCCGTGTTGGATCATTTAGCACGTAAATCAGACCCTCCAGGATATCGCGATTTCGCGATTTGCTGCGAAAGCAGCACTTTTGTAAAAATGCCGCGATTTTTACAAAAGTGCCTGCGAAATCGGCACTTTTGTAGAAATCGCGCTGCATTTTTACAAAAGCCGCTATATCCTGGGGGGTCTACCTGTAGCACCTCTTGTCAGCCTCACTGTACTAAAGTGCTGCCCACACACACCCCATACCTGTAGCACATTTTGTCAGCCTCACTGTCCTAAAGTGCAGCCCATGCCTGCCCATGACTGTGGCATTCTTCGTGTAGCCCTCCCTGTCCTAAAGTGCTGTCCACACCCACCCCAGGACTGTCTTTAGCAGCTCTCGTCAGCCTTACTGTCCTGAAGTGCTGCTCACACCAGCCCAGGACTGCCTGTGCTTCTTCTCTTTTCAGCCTCACTGGCCTGAAGTGCTGTCCATAATGATTGTGGCAACTCTCGTACCAGTCCAACTGTCCAAAAACGCACCCCTCTCCACACGCAGGCTGGGAGTATTCGTGGCACCTCTTGTGCCAGTTTGACTGCCCTCACGTGGCCCCACCCAGTCCGTGACTGCCCGCGATTATTTCAAATCACTCTGAAGCCCCCTTCCCCTCCCCGCGATGCAGCGCCCATACACCCTATATTTCGAAATGAAGTGCCTCGAGTCGAGTGCAGCCGGGTCAACTTCATTTCTGTCTTAAATCACACATCTATGAGCTGGGATGCGAGGGGGTGCATGCAAGGTGGGGGAGGGGAGTGGGGGGGGCGGCGGTCGCATGCCCAGCCCTGGGTGCCGCAGTGGGTTACCTGCTTGGTCTTGTCCGCTCGTGTCCACTCGTCCAGCGCTGGAGACGGGCTTCGCGGCGCCTCCCCCGGGTCCGCACCGGGCTCTCCTTCGGTCACTCTTGATTCGCGGAAACGAGACCCACCAGGACTCCGCTGACACTCCGGGTCAGACAAACAGACTGACCGGACAGATCCGCGGACAGCTCCGAACTGCAGCCTCTGGGGCAGGACGCACGGACGCGAGGGACGGACAGACTGCTCCAGAGACGGCTCACGTGCGAGACCTCCTCTCAGGGAGAGACAGCCCTAGCGGCAGGTGGAGAGAAAGAGCCTGCGTTCCAGAGAGACTGCCCTGCTGACAGCCGTCTGCGGAGGGACAGTCAAGCACAGAGACAGCCCAGCAGTCACGCACAGAGACAGCCCTACTAAAAGGTGTCTGCAGGGAGATGGTAGCCCATGAGAGAGACAGACCAGCAGTCAAACAGAGAGACAGCCCTTCAGTCACACACAGAGACAGGCCTGCAGTCACACACAAGTCCTACTGACAGGTGTCTGCAGGGAGATCGTAGCTCATGTCGACAGATCGACAGCCGAGCAGTCACAGACATACAGCCCAGCAGTTACAGATAGAGACAGCCCAGCATTCACACACAGACAGCCCAGCATTCACACACAGACAGCCGTGCCCAGAAGTCACACACAGAGATGGCCCATCAGTCACACACAGAGACAGCCCTACTGACAGGTGTCTGCGGGGAGGTGGTAGCTCATGAGAGAGACAGCCCAGCAGTCACACACAGAGAGAGCCCAGAAGTCACACACAGAGACAGGTGAGCAGTCACACACAGAGATAGCCCAGCAGTCACACACAGAGACAGTCCTACTGACAGGTGTCTGCAGGGAGTTGGTAGCTCACGAGAGAGACAGCCCAGTTCACAAGTGACTGCAGGAAAATCCTAGCTCACGAGAGCAAGAGAGACCTGATCACAGTTTTTTGCAGCAGAAGCCTATCTAAGAAAGAGACCGCACAGAAGCCAGAGGGAGACACGCCGTACATAGACCTCTAGACTGGCCCAGTTGAGACCGCCCTTTAATCGCCTGAGACGCCGTCTGGCGAAGCGCAGAGAACTCACCCCAGCCTTGGTCTGGTGAGCCAGCGCGGGAGGCTTCTCTCAGGGAGGGGCTCTGAGTGCAGAGGGACACCCCCGAGCGCTCTCTGCTCCCCCTTCCCCTCTCTTGTGTCTTACTTTCTCTTACCTTCTTTGATTTTTTTCATGAATGTCTTTTCTTTCCGTTTTCATTCCTTTGGTTCACTCTTTGTACTTTGTTTGCTGGGTTTATTTTTTCACAATATTTATTTGTAATTTAGTATTTCCACTTCTTCCTTTGGAGGAGGCCTGTTGTCTTGTTTTGTCTTTATTTCACTTCTTAGGAGGGCACAGGTCCTAAAAAACAGAGGTGGGGGGGTCTAACCAAGTTAGGCAGCATAGCGCGTGACATCACATTGAGTGACATCATTGAGCGCGACATGGCACGTCGCATCACAGGAAGTGGCATCAAGACCCATGACCTCACAGGAATTGACATCACAAAATGTGACACATGCAGAATTGCAGATGAAGAATTGCAATTCCAAGGGATAACAGCCTTCACCTGTGGGCTGCTTCCTCTATTCCATATTCCATATTGCCTAATCAAAGTGGAATACTCTGCTAAAACAGTTTCAATTGATTTAAGGCCAAAAATGAATGCTTATGAGTAAAATAAAGTGCCGCTAAAATGCCGCTAAATTTCCATATTTGTGCCGCTAAATTTCCATATTTGTGCCGCTAAATTTGCGAATCCATGCCGCTATATCCTGGGGGGTCTGCCTAGTTCTTCAAGATACGCTTTAGAGTCCGTTATGGATGTCTTCCGTCAATGGAAGCTCAGAAGCAGAGGTATGTCTTCGACATGATGTGTACTTTTCTTCGTGAAGAATGGGAAGATGGTGAGTTGGGACATACTCCGTCTGAGTTGTTCTGTGTACAGTCTGAGTTTGCGAGAGGAACGATAGTGGGTCTCGATGTTGAAAAAGCAGTTGCGACGTTGCTTTCGCTTAGGAGCGAGTGTCCTTCTAAGCCGTTGTTTGAGCCTGATTCTTCTGTTAGGAGAAAAGTGCGACAATATCCAATGAGAGAGGTTCCTCCGGTATGGAAAGATGCAGTTCAGGCCGATGCCGCTCATGATATTGCAGCTCTAGATGCTAATTTTCAGCGAGTTTGGGTACATGTTCCATGGAAGCGAGCTGAAGTTTTGGCCCTTAAACAGACTTTACCTGATCCCCGTAAAAATCCTGCAGGGTACTATAAGGAAATATCACAGACAGCAGACTCATGTATTATGAACCTAGCCGATATAGATATGTTGTTTGGGAATGTGGTTCCTCAGCCCTTATGGGGAGTGATTCATCATGTGGATCATGCGCAAGAGTTAGGTGATACATGGAATAATATTACTGCCGCAGATGGTCGACAAGGTGGTGGAGCTAAACCTGAGCCTTTAGTTGCAGAACTCCCTAGTAGGATCATTACTTATATGAAGACTTTAATGCCTGCTATGCGAGTGAATTGGGATAGGTTGTCTGCATGTAAGCAGAAGAAAGACAAAAGTGTGTCTGATTTCTTCACTAGGTTTGAAGAGACGTTTATCGACCATAGTGGTCAAGACATGAGTACGGAAGGTGGCCAACGGTTGTTCGTAGATAAGTTTGTGCATAACTTGCTTCCCGAGTTGTGTACTAAGTTGAAGGATTCAGAGAGTTCATGGGCTGTGTCTTCGTCGGCGCAGATATTGGCTACTGCACAATATTTTGAGAATAGGGATAAGGACGAGAAAGATAAAGCAGACAGAAAGACTAAAGAGTTGAAGACGAAGGTTCTTTTGCAGCAAGCGTATCCGCCTTGTAATAATCAGCACGAATATCAGCAACCTCAGCAGTTTCAGAGAAATTTGCAAAGGTTCGAGCCTTCTCAACAGCGTTTTCCTGTAGGCCCTAATCAGTGTGCATATTGTAAAGAAGAGGGTCACTTCAAGAATAGTTGTCCGGTTCTGTTGCAACGTACGATTGGTGCTTCTGGTGTGAGAGGTCGAGGTATTCAGCAAGCTCCTAGAGGTAGAAGACGTGGTGTGTTCCTCCAGAATGCACAATCCTTTCCTCCACAGAATTCAATGAACTGTTTTGATCAACCGAATGGTGCGTCCGGTAGGACGACTCAGTACTATGCTGACGACTACTATGTCGAAGGTGAGAATGTTGACGGTAATGATTGCTAGGACAGCCATAGACAAAGAGAGGGAGTTGTTTCACTTCCAGTAGATCAGAGTGGACCTTATGTTGAAGTGATTACATCAGGTGTGTCAGAGCCTTTATCGACCATAGTGGTCAAGACATGAGTACGGAAGGTGGCCAACAGTTGTTCGTAGATAAGTTTGTGCATAACTTGCTTCCCGAGTTGTGTACTAAGTTGAAGGATTCAGAGAGTTCATGGGCTGTGTCTTCGTCGGCGCAGATATTGGCTACTGCACAATATTATGAGAATAGGGATAAGGACGAGAAAGATAAAGCAGACAGAAAGACTAAAGAGTTGAAGACGAAGGTTGTTTTGCAGCAAGCGTATCCGCCTTGTAATAATCAGCACGAATATCAGCAACCTCAGCAGTTTCAGAGAAATTTGCAAAGGTTCGAGCCTTCTCAACAGCGTTTTCCTGTAGGCCCTAATCAGTGTGCATATTGTAAAGAAGAGGGTCACTTCAAGAATAGTTGTCCGGTTCTGTTGCAACGTACGATTGGTGCTTCTGGTGTGAGAGGTCGAGGTATTCAGCAAGCTCCTAGAGGTAGAGGACGTGGTGTGTTCCTCCAGAATGCACAATCCTTTCCTCCACAGAATTCAATGAACTGTTTTGATCAACAGAATGGTGCGTCCGGTAGGACGACTCAGTACTATGCTGACGACTACTATGTCGAAGGTGAGAATGTTGACGGTAATGATTGCTAGGACAGCCATAGACAAAGAGAGGGAGTTGTTTCACTTCCAGTAGATCAGAGTGGACCTTATGTTGAAGTGATTACATCAGGTGTGTCAGAGCCTTTTCTGGTGGATACTGGTGCTGCAAAGAGTTCTATCATGCACTCTAAACTCCCTGGCGCACCTTTGTCTGGCTTGACGAATGTTTCAGTATGTTTTTCTGGCGCCCCAGTTCGTAATCCGGCTTCTAGTCCTTTGTCTCTTTCTGTTGGACCTTGTGAATTTGAAGCACCCCTCATTCTGACAACAGGTTGTGGTGAGAATTTGTTGCGATTAGATTTGTTGAAAAGATTGTAAGCGACACTACATTGCTCTCCTTCAGGAGTACAGCTTACATTGGGTAAGAGAGTGATCTCTCCGATGTATTTATCTAAAGATTGACTTCCAGTGGAATTGTGTTCTCTCCCTGATACTCTTTGGGCTATTGGTCCTAATGATGTGGGTCTTTTGGAAATCCCAACATATGTTGTGACGCTGAAAGCAAATGCTAGATTGCCACGTATTCCCCAATATAGGATTTCTAGTGATGGTGAAAGAGCGCTTCTAGCGATCATCTATGATTTGATTGAGAAAGGTGTGATTGAAAAAACGAGAGGTAATGTGTGTACTAGTCCGGTTTTGCCTGTTCTGAAACGTACTGCTTCTTCATAACCGCCTGTATATAGGTTTCTGATCGATCGTCGCGAAGTAAACAAGATTGTCGTTAAACAATTTCCAGTTGTTCCCGATATTACTGCTTTGCTGACTATGATTCCTGCTTCTGCTACTTAGTTTTCGGTGATTGATTTGAAGAATGCTTTCTTCAGCATCCCGATTGCCGAGGAGAGTAGAGATATTTTTGGCTTCTCTTTAGGAGGCCGAAGTTTCCAGTTCAAGCGCGCTCCTCAGGGCTATTGTGAGAGTCCGTCCATCTATAGTCAGGCTTTGAAAACACAACTTGATACGATTGTCTTACCTGATGGTGCTGCTCTTATTCAGTATGTCAACGATTTGTTAGTTGCTGCTGATAATGAGGAGATTTGTAAAGAAGCTACTATTTCTTTGTTGCGACATTTGTCTGACTTCCATCATAAAGTGTCTCTTTCGAATTTGCAGTATTGTCTACAAGAAGTGACCTACTTAGGTCATCTCTTATCGAAGGAGGGAAGAAGATTGACCCCAGAACGAATTCAAGCGATTGCGAAAATGAGTGTGCCAACTACACAGAAAGAAGTGCGTGCTTTCTTGGGTATAACCTCCTACTGTAGGCAGTGGATTCCAAATTTTTCGCTTCTAGCGAAACCTTTGTTAGCTCTTACTGTTAAGGATACTCCGAATCCTATTCCTTGGACTGACGAATGCCAGAAGAGTTTTTCTGAATTGCGTGATGCGTTGTGTTCGGCTCCTGTGTTGGGTACTCCTGACTACAGTAAGCCTTTTACACTATATGTCCACGAGAGAGAGGGATGTGCATTGTCAGTCCTGACACAGCAGTTCGGCGATAAACAACGTCCATGTCCATGATGCGACATGGCACGTCGCATCACAGGAAGTGGCATCAAGACCCATGACCTCACAGGAATTGACATCACAAAATGTGACACATGAAGAATTGCAGATGAAGAATTGCAATTCCAAGGGATAACAGCCTTCACCTGTGGGCTGCTTCCTCTATTCCATATTCCATATTGCCTAATCAAAGTGGAATACTCTGCTAAAACAGTTTCAATTGATTTAAGGCCAAAAATGAATGCTTATGAGTAAAATAAAGTGCCGCTAAAATGCCGCTAAATTTCCATATTTGTGCCGCTAAATTTCCATATTTGTGCCGCTAAATTGGCGAATCCATGCCGCTATATCCTGGGGGGTCTGGGGTTACTAGTTCTTCAAGATACGCTTTAGAGTCTGTTATGGATGTCTTCCGTCAATGGAAGCTCAGAAGCAGAGGTATGTCTTTGACATGATGTGTACTTTCCTTCGTGAAGAATGGGAAGATGGTGAGTTGGGACATACTCCGTCTGAGTTGTTCTGTGTACAGTCCGAGTTTGCGAGAGGAACAATAGTGGGTCTCGATGTTGAAAAAGCAGTTGCGACGTTGCTTTCGCTTAGGAGCGAGTGTCCTTCTAAGCCGTTGTTTGAGCCTGATTCTTCTGTTAGGAGAAAAGTGCGACAATATCCAATGAGAGAGGTTCCTCCGGTATGGAAAGATGCAGTTCAGGCCGATGCCGCTCATGATATTGCAGCTCTAGATGCTCATTTTCAGCGAGTTTGGGTACATGTTCCATGGAACCGAGCTGAAGTTTTGGCCCTTAAACAGACTTTACCTGATCCCCGTAAAAATCCTGCAGGGTACTATAAGGAAATATCACAGACAGCAGACTCATGTATTATGAACCTAGCCGATATAGATATGTTGTTTGGGAATGTGGTTCCTCAGCCCTTATGGGGAGTGATTCATCATGTGGATCATGCGCAAGAGTTAGGTGATACATGGAATAATATTACTGCCGCAGATGGTCGACAAGGTGGTGGAGCTAAGCCTGAGCCTTTAGTTGCAGAACTCCCTAGAAGGATCATTACTTATATGAAGACTTTAATGTCTGCTATGCGAGTGAATTGGGATAAGTTGTCTGCATGTAAGCAGAAGAAAGACAAAAGTGTGTCTGATTTCTTCACTAGGTTTGAAGAGACGTTTATCGACCATAGTGGTCAAGACATGAGTACGGAAGGTGGCCAACAGTTGTTCGTAGATACGTTTGTGCATAACTTGCTTCCCGAGTTGTGTACTAAGTTGAAGGATTCAGAGAGTTCATGGGCTGTGTCTTCGACGGCGTAGATATTGGCTACTGCACAATATTATGAGAATAGGGATAAGGAAGATAAAGCAGACAGAAAGACTAAAGAGTTGAAGAAGAAGGTTCTTTTGCAGCAAGCGTATCCGCCTTGTAATAATCAGCACGAATATCAGCAACCTCAGCAGTTTCAGAGAAATTCGCAAAGGTTCGAGCCTTCTCAACAGCGTTTTCCTGTAGGCCCTAATCAGTGTGCATATTGTAAAGAAGAGGGTCACTTCAAGAATAGTTGTCCGGTTCTGTTGCAACGTACGATTGGTGCTTCTGGTGTGAGAGGTCGAGGTATTCAGCAAGCTCCTAGAGGTAGAGGACGTGGTGTGTTCCTCCAGAATGCACAATCCTTTCCTCCACAGAATTCAATGAACTGTTTTGATCAACAGAATGGTGCGTCCGGTAGGACGACTCAGTACTATGCTGACGACTACTATGTCGAAGGTGAGAATGTTGACGGTAATGATTGCTAGGACAGCCATAGACAAAGAGAGGGAGTTGTTTCAGTTTCAGTAGATCAGAGTGGACCTTATGTTGAAGTGATTACATCAGGTGTGTCAGAGCCTTTTCTGGTGGATACTGGTGCTGCAAAGAATTCTATCATGCACTCTAAACTCCCTGGCGTACCTTTGTCTGGCTTGACGAATGTTTCAGTATGTTTTTCTGGCGCCCCAGTTCGTAATCCGGCTTCTAGTCCTTTGTCTCTTTCTGTTGGACCTTGAGAATTTGAAGCACCCCTCATTGTGACGACAGGTTGTGGTGAGAATTTGTTGCGATTAGATTTGTTGAAAAGATTGTATGCGACACTACATTGCTCTCCTTCAGGAGTACAGCTTACATTGGGTAAAAGAGTGATCTCTCCGATGTATTTATCTAAAGATTGACTTCCAGTGGAATTGTGTTCTCTCCCTGATACTCTTTGGGCTATTGGTCCTAATGATGTGGGTCTTTTGGAAATCCCAACATATGTTGTGACGCTGAAAGCAAATGCTAGATTGCCACGTATTCCCCAATATAGGATTTCTAGTGATGGTGAAAGAGCGCTTCTAGCGATCATCTATGATTTGATTGAGAAAGGTGTGATTGAAAAAACGAGAGGTAATGTGTGTACTAGTCCGGTTTTGCCTGTTCTGAAACGTACTGATTCTTCGTAACCGCCTGTATATAGGTTTCTGATCGATCGTCGCGAAGTAAACAAGATTGCCGTTAAACAATTTCCAGTTGTTCCCGATATTACTGCTTTGCTGACTATGATTCCTGCTTCTGCTACTTGGTTTTCGGTGATTGATTTGAAGAATGCTTTCTTCAGCATCCCGATTGCCGAGGAGAGTAGAGATATTTTTGGCTTCTCTTTAGGAGGCCGAAGTTTCCAGTTCAAGTGCGCTCCTCAGGGCTATTGTGAGAGTCCGCCCATCTATAGTCAGGCTTTGAAAACACAACTTGATACGATTGTCTTACCTGATGGTGCTGCTCTTATTCAGTATGTCAACGATTTGTTAGTTGCTGCTGATAATGATGAGATTTGTAAAGAAGCTACTATTTCTTTGTTGCGACATTTGTCTGACTTCCATCATAAAGTGTCTCTTTTGAATTTGCAGTATTGTCGACAAGAAGTGACCTACTTAGGTCATCTCTTATCGAAGGAGGGAAGAAGATTGACCCCAGAACGAATTCAAGCGATTGCGAAAATGAGTGTGCCAACTACACAGAGAGAAGTGTGTGCTTTCTTGGGTATTACCTCATACTGTAGGCAGTGGATTCCAAATTTTTCGCTTCTAGCGAAACCTTTGTTAGCTCTTACTGTTAAGAATACTCCGAATCCTGTTCCTTGGACTGACGAATGCCAGAAGAGTTTTTCTGAATTGCGTGATGCGTTGTGTTCGGCTCCTGTGTTGGGTACTCCCGACTACAGTAAGCCTTTTACACTCTAGGTCCACGAGAGAGAGGGATGTGCATTGTCAGTCCTGACACAGCAGTTCGGCGATAAACAACGTCCATGTGCGTATTTTTCGTCGACTTTGGATCCAATAGCTAGAGCATTGCTGAGTGGTTTGAGAGCTACAGCGGCAGTGGCTGTCTCTATTCGACAGTCTGCTGGTTTGGTGATGGATAATATGTTGATTGTGATGGTTCCACATGCAGTGGATACCTTGTTAAACAGGACTAAGACACAGCACTTAACTAGTGCTCGATTGTCAGGTTACGAGTTGACACTTTTAGCGAGTCATGTGCATATAAAGAGATACAACATGTTGAATCCAGCTACGTTGTTGCCGATTTCTGTAGAGACAGATGTTTCTGAACAACATGATTGCTTTCTTAGGACAGAGGAGGAAACAAAGGGTAGAATAGACCTTAGGGATACTCCTCTTGCAATGTGTGATGGTACCTTATGGGTAGATGGTTCGTGCTTCAAGCTTCCGAATGGTGATACGACTGCAGCATATGCTGTTACGACTTTGCATACGATTGTTGCAGCTGCACGTATCCCACAAAATTCAGCTCAAGCAGCAGAGTTGATTGCATTGACAAGAGCGTGTGTGTTGTCAAAAGGGAAACGAGTAACTGTATATACTGATAGCCAGTATGCGTTTGGTGTGGCTCACAGTTTTGATCGCTTGTGGAAGGAACGTGGGTTCCTCACGTCTCATGGAACGAAAATACAGCATGGTCAGTTGGTGAATGAACTTCTTGAGTCGCTTACTTTACCGATGCAAGTTGCGATCGTGAAATGTAGTGCACATAAGAAGGTTACCGATGACGTTGGTCACGGTAATGCATTTGCAGATGAAGTTGCGAAAGAAACGGTGAAAAGATGTGATGAGTCGAATGTATGTTGCGGGTCCGGCAAGATGGGTTCCGGATAGAGGAATGTATGAAGATACGATAGAGAGCGTGAAGTCAATTCAGGCTAAAGCTACAGAGAAAGAATTGAGTGTATGGAGAGAGAGTACGGGAAAATTGGATTAGAATGGTTGTTGGATTGAGTTGTCAGAGCATCAGCGATGGATGTTACCTGATGCGTATGTGCTTGCAGTGGTTACAATGGCGCATGGAATGGCTCACATTAGTGCAAAAGGGATTTGTAAGTTGTTGGCTCCAGTATGGTAGAATGCTGGAATTCCTAAGTGTGCAGAGAACTTGGTCAAGAATTGAATGGTTTGTCTGATGTATAATTCTGGCAAGGGAACTCCAACTCCAGCTGGTCATTTTGCGCCTCCGACGTATCCGGTTGAGGTTTTGCAATTAGATTTCATTCATATGGAAAGATGTAACAACCTGAAGTATGTCCTTGTGGTTGTTTGTGCCTTTTCGAGATGGGTAGAAGCATACCCTCTAAAAGATAATACTGCCTTGTCCACGGCTAAAGCCCTAATTAAGGAATTTTTCCCTAGGTATGGTTTGCCGAGAATGGTCTGGAGTGATAACTGGAGTGAATTTGTGGGTCAAGTGATGAAGAGAGTGTGTGAAGGTTTAGGCATCAGGCAGAAGTTCCATGCTGCAAATCACCCCCAATCTGCAGGTCTGGTAGAATGCTATAATGGCACCTTGAAGCTGAAGTTAGCCAAGATTCAGGCGAGCTCTGGTCTCCAATGGCCCGATGCTTTGCCGTTGGCACTTTTATCAACTAGGACGACAGTACATTCTCGAGTGGGACTTAGTCCTTATGAAATTGTATTTGGTCGCCCGGCATATATATGGGGAGTGCCGAGGCCGACAAAGTTTAGCGAGATTGAACATCCTGTGCTGATTGACTATCTGTATGAATTGACGGCTAAATTGCGTGTCTTACACCAACAGGTTCATGAAACATTGCCACAAGCATCTGAAGATCCAGGACACGCCATCGATCCTGGCTCGTGGGTCCTGGTCAGGAATTTTCAGCGGACAAAGAACGACCAGCCCAGCTGGACCGGACCCCACCAAGTTTTGCTGTCGACACGAACTGCAGTGCGAGTGCACGGTAAAGAGAACTGAATCCACGGCGTACATTGTAAGAGGGACCCTTTGCCTCTGCCGTACGACCAGTGGGTCCAGGAAGGTATTGCCGATTCAGAGACTGAGACCGTGCCACGTTTTATGCCGTTCAGCGATGCACGTTTAATTGGGCCAAGTTCTGAGTGTGAAAGCGACAACATTTTGCAAGAAGCTGTGCCTCCATCAGTTCGACTGGACACTACTGAACCTGAACTGTTGTTTCGTGAACAGACATTGCCTTTGTAAAGGCCACTATAATTTACGACCAAGAGTCGATGGACAAATAAACAAATACATTCTTTTCTTTCTATTTTTGAATCTAAGCTCTCCCATCTGAGAAAATGTTTTGACCGATTTTTGTTTTTCGAACCGCCATCCGGGTTCAGCTGTAGGGTCGCGGTATAAAGACTCAGAGTGTGCGGCTGGAAGACACAATGTCGACAGTTCTGGTTTGTTCTAGGGCGTTCCCTGGAACATTCAGAGGTTCACTTGAGCGAATAGAACCAACTGCCGTGAACAGCACGGTTAGAGGATGGAGTTTTTCGAGATGGAGAGAACTGTTGAAGAAGTGAACTTTAAGAGAAAAATATATAAAATAATGAGTAGAAAATGTTTTCTGGTAATATGTCTTTTGATGCTACTTAGCATGATGATGTTTGTGATGGGATATGTTATATTCTCTTTTTAAGTGACGTTTGCACCCACTACACAACCCATACCTTTTCCTACTGTTTTTTCACATTCTTTTCACCCTTTGCCTGAACATGAGTCCATTAGAAGATTGGAATTTGCTAATAACTCTTTTGTTCAACTTTTGCACCAACATCAGCCAGTAGTGAACACGACTAATTGTTGGGTGTGTGGTCTTATGCCTCATACTACTGATAAAGGTATTCCTTACCTGGTCCTACCATTTAGCTATAATGGTTCTGTGTGGGCATACAGAACTATGTTCATTTATGCTCGGGAAGTTTACCCCCTGCGTTCTGTGAAAGACATCCGAAGAATAGAGCTCTAGTTAAGGGTATAGTAGACATGATTAGAGGAATTAGCTCCTATGAGAATATTCCGAAAGAGAAGACACAAGCGTGTATTGGATGGAACGTGACTGGATATGGTGTTATTCTGAGTGAAAACCAGTGAGCAAAAAGATCTTCTCCGATTTGGATCGTACCCCATCGTGGTCATTTTTGTCTGCAAGGTAATGGCAAGAATCCGAGAGCTCAGTTAGGGAGGAGTATCTGTACTGAGACGTATGTTTTTGCGTCCCAGACTTCCCCATTGTTTTTAGCAGCTAAGGGTACCTACTTCGTCTGTTACGATAGAGCATATACATGGTTGCCTCCTGATTTTTCGGGTACATGTTATGTCTCTATCCTGTTGCCTCCTACGTATACTGCTGCGGCAGATTACCATAGAATGAGAGTTGTTAGAGGTGTCTTCAGTAAGGAAGATACTGCTGGACAAGAATTGGGAGATTTTCTAAAGAGCTTTCTGTCATTTTGGGAACCTATGGTTAACAGCAGGAACATACGACAATTGACGAGAGTGGTTGAGTCCACCATAGTTGAAACTGCCGGTGCCCTTAGTAACCTCACTGCTGAGCTCCAGTCGGATCGCCTTATGACTCTTCAGAACAGAGTTGCGTTAGATATTATACTTGCAGATAGAAGAGGGGTATGTAAATTGATTCAATCAAGTTGCTGCGTTTTTATTCCAGACAACGCTCCGACAGTGTACCAAGCCATTTCCAAGCTACATAAGATCTCCGAGTCTATACATGTGGACGAAGGAGATTGGTCGTTAATGGGATGGTTTTGGGGATTGTAATCCACTTGGGGATGGAAGATTCTGATGATCATTGGGATGGTTTTAGCTATTCTTTTCCTGTTCTGTCTTTGCGTACAGTGTGCTCCTGCTATATGTGGCCTTTGCGCTACTTCGTGTGCTGGGATCTAAAACCCGGTTCTTCAGGAGGCCTGTGTTGCTGTGTGTGTGCAGGGAGGGATGTGCGTCTTTGTGTGTGCAGGGAGGGCTGTGTTGCTCTGTGTGTGCAGGGAGGGCTGTGTTGCTGTGCGTGTGCAGGGAGGGCTGTGTTTCTTTGCGTGTGCAGGGAGGGCTGTGTTGCTGTGTGTGTGCAGGGGGCTGTGTTGCTGTGTGTGTGCAGGGAAGGCTGTGTTGCTGTGTGTGTGCAGGGAGGGATGTGCGTCTTTGTGTGTGCAGGGAGGGCTGTGTTGCTCTGTGTGTGCAGGGAAGCTGCGTGTCTGTGTGTGCAGGGAGGGCTGTGTTGGTGTGTCTGTCCAGGGAGGGCTGTGTTGCTGTGTTTTTCAGGGAGGGCTGTGTTGCTCTGTGTGTGCAGGGGGGCTGTGTTGCTGTGTGTGAGCAGAGAGGGCTGTGTTACTTTGTGTGTGCAATGTGGGCTGTGTTGATGGGTCTGTGCAGGGAGGGCTGTGTTGCTTTGTGTGTGCCGGGAGGGCAGTGTTGCAGTGTGTGTGCAAGGAGGGATGTGTTGCTTTGTGTGTGCAGGGAGGGCTGTGTTGCTCTGCGAGTGCAGGGAGAGCTGTGTTGTTGTGCATGTAAAGGGAGGGCTGTGTTTCTTTGTGTGTGCAGGGAGGGCTGTGTTGCTGCATGTGTGCAGGGAGGGCTGTATTGCTTTCTGTGTGCAAGGAGGGCTGTGTTGCTGTGTGTGTGCAGGGAGGGCTGTGTTGCTGTGTGTGTGCATGGAGGGCTGTGCTGCCGTGTGTGTGCAGGGAGGGCTGTGTTGCTGTGTGTGTGCATGGAGGGCTGTGTTGCTTTGGGTGTGCAGGGAGGGCTGTGTTTCTGTGTGTGTGCAGGGAGGACTGTGTTGTTGGGTGCATGCAGGGAGGGCTGTGTTGCTGTGTATATGCAGGGAGGGCTGTGTTGCTTTGTCTGTGCAGGAGGAGCTGTGTTGCTGTGTGTGTGCAGGGAGGGCTGTGTTGCTGTGGTTGTGCAGGGAGGGCTGTGTTGCTTTGTGTGTGCAGGGAGGGCTGTGTTGGTATGTGTGCAGGGAGGGCTGTGTTTCTGTGTATGTGGAGGGAGGGATGTGTTGCTTTGTGTGTGCAGGGAGGGCTGTGTTGCTTTGTGTGTGCAGGGAGGGCTCTGTTACTTTGTGTGTGCAGGGAGGGCTGTGTTGCTGTGTATGTGGAGGGAGGGATGTGTTGCTGTGTGTGTACAGGGAGGGCTGTGTTGCTTTGTGTGTACAGGGAGAGCTGTGTTGCTGTATGTGCAGGGAGGGGTGTGTTGCTTTGTGTGTGCAGGGAGGGATGTGTTGCTTTGTGTGTGAAAGGAGGGCTGTGTTGATTTGTGTGCACAGAAGGCTGTGCTGCTGTGTGTGTGCAGGGAGGGCTGTGTTGCTGTGTGTGCAGGGAGGGCTGTGTTGCTGTGTGTGGGCAGGGAGGGCTGTGTTGCTTTGTGTGTGAAGGGAGGGCTGTGTTGCTGTGTGTGTGCAGGGAGGGCTGTGTTGCTGTGTTTGTGCAGGGACGGATGTGTTGCTGTGTGTGTGCAGGGAGGGCTGTGTTGCTTTGTGTGTGAAGGGAGGGCTGTGTTGCTGTGTGTGTTCAGGAAGGGCTATGTTGCTTTGTGTGTGCAGGAGGGCTGTGTTGCTGTGTGTGCAGGGAGGGCTGTGTTGCTGTCTGTGCAGGGAGGGCTGTGTTGCTGTGTGTGCTGTGTGTGCAGAGAGGGCTGTGTTGCTGTGTGTGTGCAGGGAGGGCTGTGTTGCTGTGTGTGTGCAGGGAGGTCTGTGTTGCTTTGTGTGTGCAGGGAGGGCTGTGCTGCTGTGTGTGAGTGTCGGGAGGGTTGTGTTGCTTTGTGTGTGCAGGTAGGGCTGTGTTGCTTTGTGTGGCAGGGAGGGCTGTGTTGCTTTGTATGTGCAGGGAGGGATGTGCTGCTGTGTGTGTACAGGGAGGGCTGTGTTGCTTTGTGTGTACAGGGAGGGCTGTTTTGCTTTGTGTGTGCAGGGAGGTCTGTGTTGCTTTGTGTGTGCAGGGAGGGCTGTGCTGCTGTGAGTGTGTCGGGAGGGCTGTGTTGCTTTGTGTGTGCAGGGAGGGCTGTGTTGCTTTGTGTGGCAGGGAGGGCTGTGTTGCTTTGTGTGTGCAGGGAGGGATGTGCTGCTGTGAGAGTGCAGGGAGGGATGTGTTGCTTTGTGTGTGCAGGGAGGGCTGTGTTGCTTTGTGTGTGAAGGGAGGGCTGTGTTGCTTTGTGTGTGCAGGGAGGGCTGTGTTGCTGTGTGTGTGCATGGAGGGGTGTGTTAGAGGGCTGTGTTGCTGTGTTTGTGCAGGGAGGGGTGTGTTGCTTTGTTTGTGCAGGGAGGACTGTATTGCTGTGTGTGTGCAGTGAGGGATGTGTTTATGTGTATACAGGGAGGGCTGTGTTGCTGTGTGTGTGCAGGGAGGGATGTGTTTATGTGTATACAGGGAGGGCTGTGTTGCTGTGTGTGTGCAGGGAGGGTTGTGTTACTTTGTGTGTGCAGGGAGGGCTGTGTTGATGTGTCTGTGCAGTGAGGGCTGTGCTGCTGTGTTTGTGCAGGGAGGACTGTCTTGCTTTGTGTGTTCAGGGAGGGCTGTGTTGCTGTGTGTGTGCAGGGTGGGTTGTGTTGCTCTGTGTGTGCAGGGAGGGCTGTGTTGCTGTGCGTGTGCAGGGAGGGCTGTGTTCCTTTGTGTGTGCAGGGAGGGCTGTGTTGCTGTATGTGTGCAGGGAGGGATGTGTTGCTTTGTGTGTACAGGGAGGGCTGTGTTGCTGTGTGTGTGCAGGGAAGGCTGTGTTGCTTTATGTGTACATGGAGGGCTGTGTTGCTGTGTGTGTGCAGGGAGGGCTGTGTGTCAGTGGGTGCAGGGAGGGCTGTTTTGCTGTGTGTGTGCAGGGAGGGCTGTGTTGCTGTGTGTGTGCAGGGAGGGCTGTGTTGTTTTGTGTGTGCAGGGAGGGATGTGTTGCTGTGTTTGTGCAGGGAGGGCTGTGTTGCTGTGTGTGTAGAGGGAGGGGTGTGTTGCTTTGTGTGTGCAGAGAGGGCTGTGTTGCGGTGTGTGTGCATGGAGGGATGTGTTTATGTGTATGCAGGGAGGGCTGTGTGGCTTTGTGTGTGCCGGGAGGGCCGTGTGTGGCATCCTGCATCCTGCTGCATTAGAATACTCTGTACAGGTTCTAGGAATGTTATGTTTAGAGTATATGAGCAGTTAAGCTTTGACCACTCTACTGATGACAGCTCTCCTGTGGATGGGATCCTAAAGTATAACACATACTTGTTTTGTTCTGATGAGTGTGTGAAAAGGAGTTCAGCTTTCTTAAGGAAAAATTGAACAATGCCCCTAAGTTGAACAGTTTTGATCCTGAGAAAAAATCTGTTTTGATAACAGATGCAAGCCTAAAAGGGTTAGGGGCAGTTCTAGTTCAAGAAGTTGGAGGACAAGATGTAGTCATTTTGGTTTTATCAAGAAGCTTAAGAGGTCCGGAGTTGAGGTATTCTGTTCTGGAACGTGAAGCGTTAGCTGTTTATTGGGCCATAAGAAAATTAAAAAATCTGTTATGGGGAAGCTCATTTGAAGTAAGAACAGATCACAAGCCGTTGTGTGAGATTCTGAAAACTAAAGGGATTGATGCAGTATCAAGTAGGAGCACAAGATGGGTTGTAGACTGTAAGATTATAATTTTTATGTCAAATACCTACCAGGTGTTGAGAATAAAGTGGCAGATGCCTTATCTCGCCTTGTCTCTGGAGAAGAGTTAGATCCGGAGGATGATTTGGAAAGTGAAGAGGATGAAATGGTATGTGCGGTAGGTGAAAGAGTTATTGATACGAATAAGTGGTTGGAGGCTTTACAGGAAGATTCAAATCTCATGGAGATTTTAAGATTAATCAAAATTGGCTGGATAGTTAAACCAAAAAATGATGAGAAGTTAGAGAAATTTTGGCATGTTAAGGACCAACTTTAAGAACATGAAGGTTTGCTTATTAGAGGCACTAGATTTGTTCCACCAATGTCCATTAGAAGTGAACATATTTTATTGGCACATAGTGGACATATGGGCATTTCAAAGACAAAAGAGAACTTAAGGATGTCATACTGGTGGCCTAGCATGGATTTGGAGGTGGAGCGGAGAATTAGAGATTGTATGGAATGTGCATTGAGTGAGAAGGTAGTAAAACCCAAAGTCCAGCCTGTGGTTATCAGAACGCTTCCAGATAAGCCCTGGAAAGAAGCCGGTTTAGACATCCTAGGGCCTATATATTCATCTGGGTGTGAATGGTATGTTCTGGTGTTAGTTGATTTCTTTTATAGATGGCCGGAGATTGCCATCACTCGTGGCATTGAATCTAAACATGTAATAGTCTTTCTAGAGAAGGTATTTGCCAGGGAGGGTATTCCTAATATTATTCTCACAGACAATGGGAGTCAACTTGTGTCTAGGGAAATGGAGTCATTTTTGTCTAAACATGGTATAAAGCATAAAAGATCATCTTTGTGCCACCCAGAGACAAATGGAACCATGGAGAGATTCAACCGTGTGCTCAAAGGGACCATTAGCATGGCTAAATCTGCAGATTCAGATTGGAGATCTGATGTTTTTAAAAAGGTTAAGCTTTACAGATTATCTCTGCATGCCACAACTGGTAAGACACCGTTTGAACTCTTCAGATGTAGGAGTGTTAACACTTTGGGAACAACTCCTTGGATAAATGATTTATATCTGAAAGCATTACCTGGGAGTGATGAGTGGAAGGTAGGTCAAGAAAGGAAGATTCAAGCTAGGAAAAGAATTCATGATTTTTGGAACTCAGTTAAAAAAACGGTGGTACATGTGGGTGATTGGGTTCTCATAAAAAATCCTTGTAAGAACAACAAAATGGTATCTGCTTCATTTTTAAAACCTATACAAGTCATCAAGGTTTTAGGTAATGCGATTAAAACTGCAGATCATCACATTTGGAACTTGAACAGAGTAGTGGTGATCAGGAAGGACTTTGGATGCAAGTCTAAGTCTCCTGTGTCAAGCTCTTCATCTCCAGATACCTCATCGCATCGTACTGTGATTGGTCCCAACATTGCAAGGAAATCTTCAAGGGTTACACGTGTGCCTGCCCATTTAAAGGATTTTGTAAAATAGTGTTTCTTTTATTTTGTTATTTGTTATGGGAAGGGAGATGTGTGGCATCCTGCATCCTGCTGCTTGTTGCCAGGTTGCCAGATGCATTAGAATACTCTGTACAGGTTCTTGGAATGTTATGTTTAGAGTATATGAACAGTTAAGCTTGGACCACTCTACTGATGACAGCTCTCCTGTGGATGGGATCCTAAAGCATAATAAATACTTATTTTACCCTCAAAAACTCTTGGACTTCTTTACACTGTGTTGCTTTGTGTGTGCAGGGAGGTCTGTGTTGATGTGTCTGTGCAGGGAGGGCTGTGCTGCTGTGTGTGTGCAGGGAGGGCTGTGTTGCTTTGTGTGTGCAGACAGGGCTGTGTTGCTGTGTGTGTGTAGGGAGGGCTGTGTTGCTTTGTGTGTGCAGGGAGGGCTGTGTTGATGTGTCTGCGCAGGGAGGGCTGTGTTGCAGTGTTTGTGCAGGGAGGGCTGTATTGCCCAGTGTGTGCAGGGAGTGTTGTGCTGCTTTGTGTGTGCAGGGAGGGCTGTGTTGCTTTGTGTGTGCAGGGAGGGCTGTGTTGCTGTGTTTGTGCAGGGAGGGCTGTGTTGATGTGTCTGTGCAGGGAAGGCTGTGTTGCTTTGCGTGTTCAGGGAGGGCTGTGTTGCTTTGTGTGTGCAGAGAGTGCTGTGTTGCTTTGTGTGTGCAGGGAGGGCTGGTTTGCTGTGTGTGTGCAGGGAGGGCTATGTTGCTTTGTGTATGCAGGGAGGGCTGTGTTGCTGTGTGTGTGAAGGGAGGGCTGTGTTGCTGTGCGTGTGTGTGCAGGGAGGGCTGCGTTGCTTTGTGTGTGCAGAGAGGGCTGTGTTGATGTGTGTGTGCAGGGTGGGCTGTGTTGTTTTGTGTGTGCAGGGAGGGCTCTGTTGCTGTGTGTGTGCAGGGGGGGGCTGTGTTGCCGTGTGTGTGCAGGGAGGGATGTGCGTCTTTGTGTGTGCAGGGAGGGCTGTGTTGCTGTGTGTGTGCAGGGAGGGGTGTGTTGCCGTGTGTGTGTAGTGAGGGCTGTGTTGCTGTGTGTGTGCAGGGAGGGCTGTGTTGCTGTGTTTGTGCAGGAAGGGCTGTGTTGCTTTCTGTGTGCAGGGAGGGCTGTGTTGCTGTGTGTGTGCAGGGAGGGCTGTGTTGCTGTGTGTGTGCAGGGAGGGATGTGTTTATGTCTATGCAGGGAGGGCTGTGTTAGTGTCTGTGTGCATGGAGGGCTGTGTTGCTTTATGTGTGCATAGAGGGCTGTGTTGATGTGTCTGTGCAGGGAGGGCTGTGTTGCTGTGTGTGTGCAGGGAGGGCTGTGTTGCTTTGTGTGTGCGGGGGGCTGTCTTGCTTTGTGTGTGCAGGGAGGGCTGTGTTGCTGTGTGTGTGCAGGGAGGGTTGTGTTGCTATGTGTGTGCATGGAGGGCTGTGTTGATGTGTCTGTGCAGGGAGGGCTGTGTTGATGTGTCTGTGCAGGGAGGGCTGTGTTGCTTTGTGTGTGCAGGGAGGGCTGTGTTGCTTTGTGAGTGCAGAGAGGGCTTGTGTTGCTTTGTGTGTGCAGGGAGGGCTGTGTTGCTGTGTGTGTGCAGGCAGGTCTGTGTTGCTTTTTGTATGCAGGCAGGGCTGTGTTGCTGTGTGTGTGCAGTGAGGGCTGTGTTGCTGTATGTATGCAGGGAGGGCTGTGTTGCTTTGTGCAGTGGAGGCTGTGTTGCTTTGTGTGTGCAGGGAGGGCTGTGTTGCTCTGTGTGTGCAGGGAGGGCTGTGTTGCTTTGGGTGTGCAGGGAGGGCTGTGTTGCTGTGTGTGTGAACGGAGGGCTGTGTTGCTTTGTGTGTGCCTGGAGACCTGTGTTGCTTTGTGTGTGCAGGGAGGGCTGTGTTGCTGTGTGTGCAGGGAAGGCTGTGTTGTTTTGTGTGTGCAGGGAGGGCTGTGTTGCTGTGTGTGTGCAGGAAGGGCTGTGTTGCTGTGTGTGTGCAGGGAGGGCTGTGTTGCATTGTGTGTGCAGGGAGGGCTGTGTTGCTCTGTGTCTGCAGGGAGGGCTGTGTTGATGTGTGTGTGCAGGGAGGGCTGTGTTGCTTTGTGTGTGCAGGGAGGGCTGTGTTGCTCTGTGTGTGCAGGTAGGGGGTGTGTTGCTTTGTGTGTGCAGGGAGGGCTGTGTTGCTTTGTGTATGCAGGGAGGGCTGTGTTGCTGTGTGTATTCAGGGAGGGCTGTGTTGCTTTGTGTATGCAGGGAGGGCTGTGTTGCTTTGTGTATGCAGGGAGGGCTGTGTTGCTTTGTGTGTGCAGGGAGGGCTGTGTTGCTCTGTGTGTGCAGGGAGGGCTGTATTGCTTTGTGTATGCAGGGAGGGCTGTGTTGCTGTGTGTATTCAGGGAGGGCTGTGTTGTTTTGTGTGTGCAGGGAGGGCTGTGTTGCTGTGTGTGTGCAGGAAGGGCTGTGTTGCTGTGTGTGTGCAGGGAGGGCTGTGTTGCATTGTGTGTGCAGGGAGGGCTGTGTTGCTCTGTGTCTGCAGGGAGGGCTGTGTTGATGTGTGTGTGCTGGGAGGGCTGTGTTGCTTTGTGTGTGCAGGGAGGGCTGTGTTGCTCTGTGTGTGCAGGTAGGGGGTGTGTTGCTTTGTGTGTGCAGGGAGGGCTGTGTTGCTTTGTGTATGCAGGGAGGGCTGTGTTGCTGTGTGTATTCAGGGAGGGCTGTGTTGCTTTGTGTATGCAGGGAGGGCTGTGTTGCTTTGTGTATGCAGGGAGGGCTGTGTTGCTTTGTGTGTGCAGGGAGGGCTGTGTTGCTCTGTGTGTGCAGGGAGGGCTGTATTGCTTTGTGTATGCAGGGAGGGCTGTGTTGCTGTGTGTATTCAGGGAGGGCTGTGTTGTTTTGTGTGTGCAGGGAGGGCTGTGTTGCTGTGTGTGTGCAGGGAGGGCTGTGTTGCTTTGTGTGTGCAGGGAGGGCTGTGTTGCTCTGTGTGTGCAGGTAGGGGGTGTGTTGCTTTGTGTGTGCAGGGAGGGCTGTGTTGCTTTGTGTATGCAGGGAGGGCTGTGTTGCTGTGTGTATTCAGGGAGGGCTGTGTTGTTTTGTGTGTGCAGGGAGGGCTGTATGTTGGGGTTCTGTGAGCATTAGTGCACATAAGCTGGATCTACATCCCTTTGTGTATGTCTGGTGCTCTTCATGCGCTTTACAGAAGTTAGAGCTATCGACTTTGGCAATGATTCTTTATTTTTTTGTGAAGTTGAGACCCTTTCATTTTTAAAGGTTCCCTTACTTTAAAGATCTCTCTTTTTTCTCACATTCTAGTTCATTCCTCGGGGGTTAAATCCCAGTCCTGACTTCTAAGATGACACTGAAAGCAAAATGGACTCTTAACCTAATCAAAATTGATGCATCAGAAGGTTCTTTGTTTGAGACCAAATTGTTTTATACCAGCTGCCAAAGAGACTTTGCAATTTCTGTGCATCCTTCATTCGTGAGCACACTGGAATCAAGCAGACTTTGTAATTATATAAATCAAACGTGTTTATAATTTAAAATGACCGTGGCCTATTAATTCTTCATTTTTCACTGATAGTGTTGAAGCTGTTGTTCTTAAACTGGTGTGTGGTGCAGCTTTGCAAGTACCTTTTGTCCTCTTTGTGGTTAGCGGGTTCCGCACGCTCTCAAACACACACACACACAGCCAAACACGCACACACACCATCCCTCCTCCACAGAGCATTAGTGAAAAGTTCCCTCAGAGGCGGCACCACAGGGAAAGAAACAGATCTACTCCAAGAAAAATAATCTGGCGTGACGTGAGATGCTAGCTTTTATCAGTGTCAATCTAATGCATGCCTCCTAGAATAACTGGGGTGAGGTTCCAGGACCCCTGGCTTGGGGAAAAGGGGAGGCCTTGGGACAGAGGCCAGAGTCAGACCCCAACCACCACCACCACTATCACCAATGCACGAGGCGTGACACCCGCCAACTGTTTGTGCCGCCCCCATGAAGACAATCATCATTAATTGATTTGGTGCCGGGGCGGAAACACATACTCACCTCCTGGTTTAGTGGCAGAATAATTAACTTATGGCCGCTCTGGTCACAAAGTGCGCAGCTCTGCTCCTCGTCTCACGCGTAGTTTTAATTACCCAATGCAGTGCGCATGCGGGAATTACATCATCAGCCGCACCATAGAGGCGCGCAGACACGGTGGAGGAGGAGATAGTGCATCATTCTGCGTGCTGCGCACAGGCTCCTCCCCCTGAAGCGTTTGTTTGCAGGCGCACTGGTCAGTCAGGCTTGCTGGCGCTGCTGTTTTCCCTGCAGCTAGAGCGGAGTCTCAGACACACACAACACCTGGTGACTTCTCTCTGAAGTGAGTGTCGGTCGGACTGAAAATCAGCCCTCCAGCCACAAATGCGGCCCCCTGTTCGAAAACCGACCCCCACCTCATCCAGCCTACCGGAGGATTGCCTGGTGCCCGAAAGCACCAGTCCAGCCCTGGTTGCGAAGGATTACTTGCATCCTCGATTCCAAATAACACAGTTTAACTACACATATCACAGTTATCTCCCCACCCACCATATCCAGCGCGTGTTTCCTGATTCGACACCAGAGTGTCCGTGCTTTAAACTGGCCAACGCTGGTTTCTAACATATGGGGTGGGAGGGCCCACCACTAGAGGTGAAATGAAATGAAATGAAATGAAAAATTGCATTTGTATAGCGCATAACCGCCCTGGGGCCTCGCAGCGCTTAGGTGTCATTGCTCAAGGTAACAGCCACCATAGCAGAACTTGCAGACCATACACGGTCACCTACTCCTGAATCCTGCCTGATAGGCCTTCACCCTAGAGCAAAGAGGGGCAAACACTAAAGCAAAGGGGGGCAAACACTTACACCAGCTCATATACCTTGCATACGTACTTTTCAAGCACCAAATAGAAATGTCTTGGAAAGCAGCCTCTGTGCTGGACACTAAGAGGCAGCTTCATACTCTCCTGCACTGTGCACGAGCAGAGGCCAACACACTACACAAGCTACTCCCTAGAGGAGTGGGGAGAGTGGGTGAGGGGAACTCAGATATGCAAATCCTTAACCTAGAAGCCAAGAACGACATTCCACCGCCATGAAGGAACAATGGACCATATGAATCAAACTCTGATTTTGCAATTCTTAAATTGCGTTTTTTTGTCAATCGCTATTTGAGAATAGCAAAACGCTATTTGCGAATCCTACATATTCCTGAATTACAAATTGCGTTTCGCAATTAAGGAATACCTCCCCATTCATTCCTATGGGCCTGGAGGCCCGTAGGAATGAATGGGAAGACATTCTCAATTTGAGATTCTCAATTAGAGCATCGCAAATTGAGAATGCAATTACAAGGGTGCGAGGGTGTCAAAAGGACACCCTGTTGCACCCCTGAAATGTGCATGTGTGCACATGTGGCACACATATATGCCCTAAGGACATGTATGTGCGCCACATGGCACTTTGAAAAATGCACAAAAGTTATTTTTCAGAGAAATGGCAAATTACCACCAACTTGAAGTTGGTGGTAATTTGCGATTCCTTAAGGCCAAATTGCACTTTTTCTGTGCTTCTTAGATTGCATTTAAGGAATCACAATTTGTGATTCCTTAAATGCAATCGCAAAATAGGGAATCACAAATTTTGCGATTCCTTATTGTGCGAGGCAGTTTTTCTTTCATATTTCCCACTGAGCCCAATTGCGATCGCAAACGCCGAAATTCTGCAAATTTCGGCATTTGCAATCGCAATTTGTAATGATACATGTAGCCCTATATCTGAGACCACATGAATGCATAACTTCTGTACAATTGTACCCAAGTATGATGTATATCCTCCTGTTCATGCAATCTCTGTTTCCCTGTCCACGGTGGGGCCGGGAGCCGCGCCGGCAGATGGCATGGATTAGACATCATGTTGATCTCCCCTTATTTGACCCCGCAGCCACCCCCTTACACCTACTTCCTTATAATTTTTTGTTTTATTGGCGCACTGTCTGCGATTAGGATTCACATGTTTTATAGTCCTCACCATCTTCCTTGCCTTGTGATCACTCTTTACCTTAGTAGATCTTGCTCCGACACTGATGTAAATGGCAATGCTGCCCAGCCATGATGTGTTTACATATGTCACATATATTATGTCATTGATGCTCCCTGCAACCTGTTTCCCTCAATGAGTTTCCTCTTGTTGATGTTTTAAAAGAATAGAAAATAAATTTTAAAAAAAACTTTTGGCAGCTGCAATCAAATATTTTTTTTTTCCTCATTTAAAGATAATTTGCTTCCATGAAAATCAAGAGAGATGGTTTTTTCTGACCCCTTCAAGTGTCTGAAGGATGGAATTTAATTACCGTTCCGGTTTCACACCCACAGAGGAGAAAGGATGCTACGTATCTCCAGAGACGCACCTTCGACTACTTTTTTTTTAGGGTTTCAAACCTCAATCTTGAAAAAGAAGATGGCCCATGTAATCTCACTTACCAGTGAGTGGCCCATACAGACTAGTCCCAGGACCATGTCTGAAGCATATTATTAATCATAGGACCCAGAAACACATAAATCTACTTAAAAAAATCAAAGACCGTAAACCATAAACCAAGATATAAAACCCATAACCCTCATTATATATGTCGTGCCCCTGTCTCGACCCAATTTTCCCAGATTTCCCAATATTTGGTCTTTTTTTGTGAAGTTGCCTGCTTGATCCAAACGTGCTATCCTCTGAATGGAATAAATCCATTCACTCTCCATGCAACGGCATGCTACTATCCATTTAATACATAGTTCCCTACGAGCTAGGAGAATCAAGGTAAAAAAACATGGCTTTATGATTCTTTGTTAATATTAAATCACCCACTCCACTAGGAGGTAACCCAAAAATTGAGGATTTAGAAGTTAGTTTAATTTCCATTCCCATAACATCTCATATGGTCTTAGCCACTTTGTTCCAAAATTAAGAAATCACTGGACAGCTCCAGAACATATGGACCTCATTAGCGTTATCATCTCCATATTTGGGCCATTTCTTGATCTCCCGATTTCCCATCTTTGAGATTCTCCGCGGGGTTCAATATGCTTTATGAGCTGTGAAAAGGTGATTCTTTTTAATGATGCAGCATTTATACAAGACCAAAGAAGTGACATTGATACTTGCCCAATAGATTCAAGATCTTCATCTGTCAGGTCCTTCTTCCAAATCTCCATAAATGAGGCCTGCCCCTCTTCCCCATTTTGTACCAATAGCCAGTACCAATCTACCACCTCCTTTTCCTTATTGCTTCTAGAACAAATCTTTAGTGATTAATTTGAATTCCCTTTCAGTTCTTTTCCAACTGCTTTTGTCCAGCTTGTTAATTGGTAATATTTAAACTTTGAGATCAAGTTTCCGGTAATGGTTGAGAAGTGCGGCCTAGAAATAAGGTCTCCCTGAGTTATCAATTAGCCCCAAGAGATTATTCCACAATTTCTCAGGGGTAACGCCAATGCGTCTATCAAGCATACTGGTGTCCCAGGAGAGTTCAAGATCTGGGTAATATCATTATATTATGGAATTTTTAAGATGCAACTTACTTGTGACCAAAGTTTTACAGATGCCAGCAGAATCTTCAATGTAACTTTTTTTTTTAAATGTAGGGTTACCAAATTTGAGAAGAAAACCATCAGCTTGTTGAGATAAAGCCCATGTGAGTTCTTTAAAAAGGGGTGAAAACGCACAGTGTTCCAACATTTGTCGGAAGTTGTTTAACTGAAATGCACACATATACAAGTAAAGATCCGGGCTAGCAATCCCACCTTTTTCTTTCTACGTTTTTTCTGGGCGATCCTAGGGCACTTATTTCCCCATATAAACTTTGTAAAAAGTCCCTGCGCCTTCTTAAACCAAATTTTTGGGAACTCGAGGGGAATAGTATTAAATAAAAAAGTGTATTTAGGGAGAAGCGACATTTTTATTAAATCGAATTTGCCCAGAAAAGAAGGAGATATAGCCCCCCAAGATTGTAAGAGGGAGCTTACTTCTTTTGTTACCTTGTCAAAATTAACTTGTGCAATTTTATCTATATTATGGACTATTTGAATTCCCAGGTATCTTATCTCTTTGTTTTCATAGGTACTCACATAATCTGTATTCCATTTCATTAACTCTGTTTTTTGTTGATTTATCAAGTATCCTGAAACCTTTCTGAACTTCTCTATCTCCAGCCATACACAATAAGATCGTCAGCATACAGCCCTATTTCTTCCCATCCGTTATAATTAAACGGGATGATTTTCTGCAATGCTCTTAATTTAAAAGCTAGGGGCTCAATATACATGTTGAAAAGTATTTGGGAGAGTCCCTCTTTTGATCTGTATTGCTTTAGAAAAATTCCCATTAACCAGGATTTTAGCAGAAGGGTTTTTGTGAATGTCCTTAATTGCTGCTAAGCAATTTCCCCCCAGATCAAAACGCTGTATTACTTTAAATAAAAAGTTCTAATTAACTCGATCAAAAGCCTTGGCGGCGTCGAATGTCATTACCGCCAAGGGGGACTTATCTATAGCTCCGATAAGGTCCTGAGTCAACTCGCTTAATTGTCTCCCCTTCATATATCCTTTTTGGTCCGGATGAATAAGTGGACCTAATACTTTATCCAATCGTTTTGTTATAATCTGCGTGTAGATTTTATGGTCGCAGTTAAAAAGCGAGATTGGGCGATAAGACTCACAATCTCGCGCTTTTTTTTTTAGGTCATAAAGGATTATTATGGTTGCTTCCTCCCAAGATACTGGGGGACTGTTTCCTTCAATGAATAAGGAGTTAAATAATTTTAATAGAAACTGTGTTAATTTATCTTTTAAGATCTTATAAATCTCATTAGGGATAGAGTCTGGGCTGGCAGCTTTTCCCTTTTTTAAGAAGTTCATTACTTGGAGTATTTCCAGTAAGAAGGGACCATTTATAACCTCTCTGTCTTCTTGTCGAAGAGTGGGAAGATCCATCTCTAATAGAAATTCTTCCATGCAAGCTTCTTCTATTATCTCATCTTCTGTACATAGTTTGTTCAAAAACTGGACAAACGCTTCTTCAGTTTCGTCATTTTCTGCGACTACCCTACCATTATTAGGAAGTCGTATCTCTTTTATTTAGTTTCTCGCGTGTTCTGTCTTTATTTTCCACGCGAAAAGCTTACTACACCCTTCCCTGTACTCATGGTGTGCCAATTTACTGGCATCCCATTTTTTTTAAAGAATAGCTTCTAGGTAGGTAGCTAAATTACATTTGGCAGATGTTAAGTTATTTATAATGGTCAGATTGTCCCTATCCCCCTCCAGACTTTCAGACAGTCTATGTATATCATTTTCAAGATTGTAGTCTCCTCTTTTATTTTATTTGCTTGTGCACAGGATATACTCGTTAACACCC
This sequence comes from Lissotriton vulgaris, assembly GCF_964263255.1. NCBI lineage: Eukaryota > Metazoa > Chordata > Amphibia > Caudata > Salamandridae > Lissotriton > Lissotriton vulgaris. The sequence goes on along the minus strand of NW_028241407.1, from coordinate 97,732 downwards.
TCCTCAGAAATGCTTTATATGTATCCCACACAGTTTGAAATGAAGCAGAGTTTAAATTAAGATAAAAAACTCTTTAATTTCTGCTTTAAGCTTTTCGATTATATGTTGCTCCACAAGTAATGCTCGATTGATAGTATACCTTCTAGGTGACTGGGTCTTACAAATAGCTATCTTCAGACTTACAGCAGAGTGGTCAGACATATGCTTAGGGGCATGACTTACTTGACTGAAGTTTTGTCTTGCTCTTGTCCCGACCAAGAAGAAATCAATCTCCGACCTATGTCCACATTTTTTGTTATGAAAGGTAAATTTTCCACCCTTAGTTTTAGATTTAGTAGCCAGATCACTCCAGATGTCTATTAAACCTAAATCGGCCATTAGTTGCTTTAAAGCCTTTCTCATTTTTTGTGTATTGGATATAGCTCTGAGAGAGGTCGAGTCATTGCTTGGATTAAGCACCAGATTAAAATCCCCTCCTAAGATTGTATAGTAGTCAACTTCTACTAAATGAGGTATCAAGGCATACAGGGGGGCCAGATCATCTATATTGGGATCGTAATAGCTTGCTAACGTTGTTCCGACTCCGCTGATCTTTATATTAGCAACAGCCCATCTTCCCCCAGGGTCCACTATACCCTCTTCCAATACCGCGGCGGCTGATATTTTAATTAAAATAGCCACTCCTTTTGTTATACATGTTTGATTTGTACAGATATAGTATTCAACCCATCTCTGATGCCTTAAAACCGAGACCCATTCTTCTTTTAGTAGATGAGATTCTTGAATAAGAAACATCTTACTCTCTGATAATCTCAGATATTCCAGAATCTTATTTCTTCCCCGCGGGACCCATTTACATTCCAGGTCATTATTTCTAGTTCCTTTACTCTGACATCAGACATAGCGAAGATGATTGCTTTCCTTTATAAACTGTGTTTATTAAAGAGGCCAAAAATGTATTTACATCTTCAAATGAGGACATTATTTTTTATTTTTTCCCACATGCTCCCCACCCTTTGTGAAATTAAAAAAGAAAAATGTATACTTTTTATTAAAGAGAAACCAGCCCCACCCCATGGGGAAACCTCCCCTTCTACTATTAGAGGAGCCCTCTAGTTTCAGGCTCTGTTTCTATCCAGGGTTTTTTCAATAGCGCCTATTTGGATGAAGCACTCTTTATTTTGCTTATCAAGGCATTTGCTTCGACCAGATCTTTAAAGGTATACATTTTATTGTCCCACATGACTTTAATGGATGCAGGAAAACGTAAGTTTACTGTTGCACCTAGCCTTTTTAGTTCCTGCATAGACTTCCCTAACTCCCATTGCTTTTCTTGAGTTGTGGGATACGTCTGATCTAATACGGAATGACCATGCATGTCTCTTGTACTCCCCTGCCTTCAAACATCCTGCTAGGATATTCTCCTTTAACATATATGTCCTAAAATTAACCAGGATCTTCCTAGGATTTTGCTTCCCAGGTTTTTTCAGATATGGATCTCGATGTACTCGTTGTATGTCTTCCTCCAGAATTTTCTTATCAATATCAGGATGTAACTCTAGGAGAAAGTTAATAAAGAAAGCTTTTACATCTTCACCTTCTGCGTCTTTTGGTATGTTTAAAAATCTGAAGTTATTTCTTCTTGCCGCATTTTCTAGACTTTCCAGGTTATCTTTTAGGGTTGGTTCTCACTTCTTAATGCCTGTATGTCTCGTGTATTTTTATAAACTTGTTTTGTTAGACTCTCAACCACTACTTCCATAGTGCCCACACTAGCAGATTGCATTCATATTGGTCTCAAGAATTTCGCAGGCTGATTGTATTTTTAATTGGTTTTTCTCAGAAACTGTGAACTTATCCCTGATTTCCGTTAGCAAAGTAGTTAAAAGTCCCTCAGTGAGTGAGGTTGCTCCCTTATTCTTTACTGTGTCTTTGGTATTTAACGGATTCAGAGCAACTGCTACAGTACTCTTTCCACTCATAGTGGGATCCTCTATATTAAACTGAGTCAAAGCAGGTGAGGATGCAGGTAATGGTGCAGGTGACGAGTCTACTACATCTCCATTCGGTTCTTGTGTCAAGGGCTCATACCTATTCTCCAACAACAGAGGCTCCATCGTCTCCTTATTAACACACCCTAATTGAGTGTGATTAAGATTGATCATATTATTTTCTACTGCTACTCTTGGATCTACCAAATCCCTTACTGCTGTAGTCTGTGTGTTCTGGACCTTAAAGAAGGATCTTAGTGATGGGGTGACTCTTGTACTGCTCGTTTTATTTTAGTGAGATTTTTTTGTTCTTTTTTTGAAGAAGTATTAGTATAAGTACTTGCGGAATTTGCTTTTACTTTCCTGTTGGAGTTAGACACTTTAGCCACTCTCGCCTCTTTTATCTCTTTTGCCGTTGATTGTTCTCCTGCCATGGTTGTATACTCTGTGTCTGCAGATTTATAAGAAGAGCTCTCCACCCCCCAAATCTCTCTGCTCCTAAGAGTATACCTGTTAAGTTTACTTTTATCTGTCTCCGTCAGTAGATTTCTAACTTGGTCTTCCTGTGTTCCAGTCTCCCTCTCATAGTGTAATTTTGGCCCCCAGTCTCTCCTCTTTTATTTTACCGTAGACATTGAAGTCCGCCATACATTTTGTTCAAAATCCTGATCTCTGCTTTTCTTGCCACTTAGTTCTAAATAGACGTTGATCTTTCTCTTGCAAGTTCCAGGACCTGTTTTTATTAATACTATTTACTGGGGATACCAGTGCCAAACAGGTAGGAGCTGAACTAGTAAGCAATTCCGCTCTGGCCGTAACTCCCTTTCTAATCACAAGCCCCGCAGCTGCTTCAGACCAACGTCCTCCGCCAATAGCCAGATTTTCCCACGGCGCCACTTCTCCACACCAAATACTGAGCTAGGCGCCAAGCACCCAGCGCCCTTGTTTGCAGTGACTTTTAGCTGCCTGAACCCCCGAAAGATGGCAGGGAAGACCGCCGAAAAAGCACCACAAGACAGGCACACACAACCAGCCTTACGCTGCACATCAAGCCCCCCAACATGCCGGCTCCACCACCATTCTCTGCAAAGCCACAAACCGCCCGAGAAAAACGGAACGGGGGTAAGCGCCGGCCGCTGCCAAAATACATGCTCCAAGCACGCACTCCCGGGATGCCGCTCACCTCATTCTCCTCCACATTGGCGTCTGTATCCGTATCTACCAAAATGAACAATGCAGGTGGGTGACCCAGGCGTCCACACACAAAACGCTCCCGACACTCAAAACCAGCCAGAAAGGTGCAGACAAACCACCACACGCAGAGCCTGGAGCACGCCAGCGTCGACTCCGCAGACCCGCCTCAGCCAGCCAGGAGCGCGGTGAGTAGATTCGAGTCCTTCCGAGACTCTTCCTTAATTTTAGACGGTCTTCTTCTTGCTTGCTTGCTGCTTCAGTATCGTAGTATAGCTTTTTTTTCTTACTTGTGCTTCATCTCTTGAGTCCTTTAGTACATTTCTCTGGTTATACTGCCCAGCCTGCTACTGCCTCTAGCTAGTGGCCGCTAGTTTCCTCGACCGAATCAAATATTTGTGAGATAATGAGATGCATACATACCTAAATGCTGCACATCGTGGGACTAGACGGCTGGAAAGCGATCAATGGGAAATAAGACAGGTTTGGAGATAACACTGAAACATCACCTGAAAGAGCAAATTCAAAAAAGAGAATTAGGAGAAGATTATTGGATATTAGAAATGTCAATAGTGACAAGCAAGAGAAGGAAATAAACTCAATATTCTTTAGATAAACACCACCCCTGTGAATTTTTACAATGCAAAAATGTTTTAAACGTTTGTAAAACACGAAAAAAACACTACAATTTCGAACCCATAGAAACTGAAAACAGAAAAGCCTATGCATGTTGTTTTCAATGCTTATTATCAGAGAAGAGGACTTACTGCATGCACGGGAGGATTAACAGCGAGACCTAGTGTGCCATGACGGTACACCAGGTACAGTTTTCCGTAGTCATGCATTCCAATGAGCTCTGGGAAGGGCAGTCATTTTGTAAATTGTAACTGTTTAAGTTGGATGATGATAAAGCGAGGGATAAAATGCATAATAGTCTAGACTTTCTGAATCTTTAAACTTAGGAAAATCTAAATTCTGAACATGCAAACAACACATAATGTGAAGAGCGCACTTAGATGAGAACAAACAGATGGCAGACAAGATGTTATGTTATGTTAATAACCTTTTATATAGCGCACGTACACCCAGGGGGCTTCATGGCGCTGACTGAACAGAGTAACCCAGATGCACAAAGGGTTGAGCCTAGGCTGGGGGGAAAAGCCAGGTCTTAAGCTGTTTCATAAATACTAAAAGATAAGTGCAGTATCGAATCCCCAAAGGTAGGGAATTCCAGAGCTTAGAAGCGAGTACAGCAAACCTGCGCCCACAGAAGGTGAAGATTGGCAGAACGGAGATTGCGAGAGGGGGTGTACCTCAACAGAAGGGTGTTAATAAATTGAGGACTACGGGTGTAGAGTGACTTAAAGACTATACAGGCAATTTTGAATTGCACTCGCTGGGGAAAGGGGAGCCAATGAAGTTGTCAAAGAGTGGGCCTAGCTGACTGCCAACGGGGCTATTGGTGGATCAGTCTGGCAGCTTGGTTCTGGACCAGTTGGAGACGTCTGTGAAGATACAGAGGGAGGCCTAGATAAATCGAGTTGGCGTAATCCAGGTGGGATAGAACTAACGCTCTCACCACCTGGATCAAAACTGGCTGGGTCAGCATCCAACTGATTTTCTTTATCCTGCGCAGCTGGTAAAAGCAGGAAGATACCACCATGCCCACCTGAGTTTTCAGTGAAAGATCTCTATCAATGACTACTCCAAGGCTTTTAACCGATGCCGAAGGGAGAGGCACGAGACCCAATTCCGAGGGCCAGTATTGGGGGCCCCAGAGTATTTAGCTTTTGCCATTAAGGATTATTTCCGTTTTTCCAGGGTTCAGTTTTAAATGATTGGTGTCCATCCAGTATCAGATGTGTAACATAGTGTCCTGGAAATCCCTGATTGAGTTGGAGGAACCATCAATAGTGAAAATAAGCTGTAGGACGTCAGCGTAGTTGAATGTGGCGACTTTAAACTTTCCTAGAGACTGAATCAGAGGGGCAAGGCACAAATTAAACAAAAGGGGAGACAGCGATGAGCCATGATGGACCCCGAAGGTCGTCTGAATTTTAGGGGCAATAAAAGGGGCCAGGCGAACAGCTTGAGTGTGGTCACTAAGGAAAGACCTGATCCAATTATAGGCAGAGCTCCGGATACCTGCCTGTTCGACACGGTCCAATAAGATGGTATGATCGACCGTGTTGAACGCGGCAAATAGATCTAATAGGACCAGAGTCTGAGGAATTCCCTTATCCGCATTGTCAGGGAGAGAATCCATGACAGCAGTGATGACAGTCTTGGTCGAATGGGCGGGCCGAAACCCGGCCTGGTGAGGGTCCAGGTAGTTGGAATCTTCAAAAAAAGTAGAAAGGTGAGTAGTAACATAAGCTTCAAGTGTCACAATTCGCTCCCTGTGTTCTCGTGTCCACCACCAGGGGGCTGAACTGTGGGACTCTCCAGTGTTCTAACATGCTTCCTGACACTCCCCTGCATGCATATTTTGACTTCCAGCCATTTGGACACTATTTGGGAATTGACATCCATTCCCAATCCATGCCGTTTTTTGTGAAAGCTAGCCTGCTTAGACTTAAAGCCAGCCTACTCATGCCTGAAACTCCATTACCCAGAATTCACTGCACACTGCTTTTTCTCTACCCCTGCAGGCAGAGGATGGGTGGAGGAATTCAGCTCACCTGTGGCTGGCTGCTGCTAGCCTGCTCACACCAGCTGCATGTGATTACTGTGAGCTCTTTTAAGCCCCAGCTCCCTTCAGGCAAAGGGTGGTCATTGTAGCTGTTTACCGGTGAAACCAATCCTTGTTTCCAGAGTTCTCTGAGCTTTTGCTATTCTTGTTTCCAGTGTTTCCTGAGCTTTAATTATGCCTTGTTCCTGACCTGCTGCTATTTTCTCTGTTCCTGAATTAGTACTGCCTGCAGTGCTCCCCTGACTCCATAGCCTTAGTATTCCTTGTTCCTGAACTGCAGCTTTTTCCCTTCTCCTGAATTAGCACTGCCTGCAGTGCTACCTTGTTTCCTGAGTTCCTGAGCTATAGTTATTTGTTGTTCCTGGGCTTAGCTATTTCTTGTTCCTGATTTGCACTGCTTGCAGTGCTCTCTTGACTCCTTGTTTCCTGAGCTGTAGCTATGTCCTGTTTCCTTGAACCAGTATTGCCTGCAGTGCTACCTTGACTCCTGAAGCTTTGGTAGTTCCCTGTTCCAGCACTGTCTGCAGTGCTGCCTTGACCCCTGAGCCTTAGCTCACTTCTTGTTCCTGCCCCAGCACTGCCTTCTATGCGACTTTGTTTTCTTGATTCCTTAACCTGCACTATTCTAGTATACCCTTGTAGCCTCCCCTTCTGTATATCCGTTTCCAGTCCCTGCCTTGCTTCCCATTTCCTTGGTTCCAGTTCTAGTTTGCTGCCTTTCTATTCTGCGGTCTTACTTCTGTTACCTTGTATGTTTGTTACCTGCTTTCTGCCAACTGTGCCCTGTCATTTCCTTCCATTCCTGTTAAGCACTCCTACTTGCTAGCTCCTTGTCTATTGTGCTTGTGTTTAGTTCTACCCCTTTGCTGTTACTGCCTTGCGCGTTCCTGTTTGATCGCCAGGATCCGTGGGCTCAGCTGACTACCTAGGTGGTGTTTCTTGTTCACTGTGAGTTTTGTCTTTGATTTACATTTATAACATCACTATAGGTATACGCTCCACAGACCCTGCCTTTGCATGCATATCCTACATGTGGGTATTTGCAGTCAGTATCTGTAACAGCAATTGCGGGTAAGAAACTTACTGAGCTTCAGTCTTACCATGTGGAGCTCCTGAGTGCTTTAACCCACCCCCCCTTTATTGTTAATGTTGTAGTATATATATGTCTTGCACGTCCGTCCTGGGTGTAGTTAATCTGAATGCTACATTGCCTTGTGAGTGTCCTTCCTTTCTGAGTCTTACCCATCTTGTTCACTTGTACAGGCTTCCCCTTTGGATCCAGTTTTCTCCTCTGACTCTCTGTATGATCCCGGGCAGCACTGTACTCCTCCTTTCTGTGTATGTCTTCTACCCAGTTCCTAGTCCTTGTCCAAGTCCCTGACAGTGTTCCCCACATAGTCCCGGACAGTCCCTGACATCAAGAATTTTGGCCATGTAGGGAAGAAGAGAGATCGGCCTATAATTGGAGAGGGCTGAAGAATCCGCAGCAGAAGAAAAGAAGAGAAGAAGAGAAAAAGGAAGAGAAAGAAACCCATTGGACGCAACATGAGGCAGGGATGTCCCCTTTCACCCATACTCTTCCTGATAGCCCCAGAGCCCCTCACATTCACCCTATACTGCTCAGAAGACATTTGGGGAACTGAAAGCAAACCTGGAAATTATGCTGTAAGCGGACAACATACTCTTCATTTTAGACTTCCCAGAACGTTTGCTGACAACACTCATGTCCACCATATTAGACTTTAAAGCGTTTTTCAGGTACAAAATGAACTGGATCAAAAGTTGGGAAACAGAGACAGGTTACATTAATGCCGCAACAGGGCATACCAGTCAAATCCAATTCCCCAGCTGCTTGCCTCCTAGGCGTATTTCCTAAACCTAAAGCCAAAATGATTTCCTCAGGACTTGCGGATATAGCCCTGGCTCTTGCACATTGCTAGATAACCCTCTTTTGGAACCCCTCAGGGGACCCACACTCCAAGAGTGGGGAAATTAACTAATTAAATGGGCCACATGCGAGGAAACAATACTAAAAGCTTAAGCACAGAAGGGGCTGAGGAGTCCAGACCACACACACCAGCATGGGAATTGATTCTTCAAGAGTGTCCCCATATAGATGATAGAGCTGATTACTCCTGCTGTTGGACGATGACCCCACTGAGGAGGAATATACCGTCACACTCCAGGTGATACAGATGTAGTAGCTAGGTACTTCCTGAGGGGGCCCTCACACCCTTTGAAACTCTGCAGAATGATTTTGACCTCTCCAAATTCTAGTTTTACCAGCAGTTGAACTGTGCCCTGATCTTCAGAGTCAATCAAACATTATCTCGGACTCTACCACTTATTCCTACTGAGACAAATAGAGCAAATATAGGAAACTTATCAGTGGTCTATACACTACACTAATTGAAAATCTTTTTCCTGGCAGCTGCAATCTAAACAGGCTTTGTGTCGCCCTAAATATCCTCCAGCATCCTGCCCCTCTGGAGAGGGGTCAGCCATTGCTGGAGGCTGGATACCTGCCCCCCATCACTCCATCCTGTTGCTGGACCCACAATGAGTTGAGAAGCGGGCAGAAAACACGGTTAGCTGCCATTGAACAGACATTGAGGAGGAGTGGTCATCCCGCGGGGACTCCTGCTGTGGTGTATGGGGACAGGGGCCGAACTCGGCTCTCTCCCCCACTGCTGCTGGCTCCCCTGAGAGAGGAGACGGGCTGAGATTACCTGCCAAGACCTCCGAGTAGACCGTGAGGGTGGCAGTCACACACTGACACTCTGTTGGGCTACAAGAGGTGGATAGGCACATCTCTCATCTTCTGCCTCCTCTATACGCGAGGCAGCCTTCCCTCCACACCAATTCGGACCCACTGTGGGAGACTCGAAGTGAAGAGGACCAACCAGGCGATGACTCTGGATAACGACAGCCTACTCCTTGCTGAAAAACACAGAGGTGAGGAGTGTGGGGGGAGGGGTGGCATTGATCTGGCCCTGCACCGCAACAGAGGTAACCAATTGCCCTGGGGCAGAGACTGAGGACGTGTGAGTGCCCGAGGCAGTAAATACTCATGCTGAATATTAGATTGCCAACATGGTGAAGGAGAAGGCTGTAGGGGGCCTGGGGCAGATAGATAAATACACCAAACCGGTGGCATTTGCCGGGTCGGTAGAGAGAGGAACACTGTGCCTCCCCTACTACCACAGGAAGTGGCAGTTTCCCCAGCAGCAATACTCCTAGTGATCAAAGACAGCCACAAAGACTTGGCAGACAAGATTTATGGGGTAGGGGTCTCGTTCCTCTGTGAATACTTGCACAACTTATCATCGCGAGCTATGGAGGCAGAGGGGCACATTTCCTCCCTGCAAGATGTGGCAGGCGCCACTACATGAGCTTAAAAGACTGAATGAGCCGACAACACTCTTTGAACACTCCATGGAAGATGCAGAAGGCAGATCATGCAAAAATAATCTGTGGCTGGTGGGACTGCCGAAAGCTGCAGAAGGACAACAAACCGGGGAGACTGGTTTAAAACATAAATTCCAGACAGAGAGCTATCTCTGTGCTTTAATATAGAGGGCTCACAGGTCACAGGCACCAATACTGCCTCCGTCATCATCTGGAAGAAAATACCCTTTTTGGATGGTCACCCCCACACCTTTTGCTCCAGAATCTGATGGCTAGGACTCTGAAAGTGCACTGGAGCAGGCTGAAATTGCTATATGTGAATTCACATCCCCAATTGGCAAGGACTTTAAAACCTCTATAAGTCTGTAGTACATGGTATCAATGGTACCCAGAGCATGGGTGTTAAAGGGGTCACCAGGGCCTGCAGCACCATTTGTGCCACACTGAGTAGCCCAGGTAAACTACTAACAAGAGGCCTGCCTTTGCAGACTGCAGTAGAGTGTAAACTGTGTGATCTCGACTCTGCCTTCACCATGTGTGGCAAAGTCAAACATGGTTGTTAATATGTCAGTCACCCCTAAAGAAGGCCTCCTGAGGCAGACAAGTGGCTTGGCTTGCTTTGGCCTGAGGATCCAAGTAAACTCCAAGCTGAGCTAAAGCCAGGTGTGCTTCACTGGCTCACCCACTTCTATAAAATTATGTTATATTATGTTAAGGATATTTATGGAGCACATGGCTTCCAGAATGCGTCCCAGCGCTAGCAGAGATACATGGCAGGTCACACCAGCTTAGTCGGTGGGTGTTGGAAAAAAACAGGTTTTCAGAAGGAAAGGAGGTTGGGTTCTGAATTAAATGGGAGGCCCGGTGGTCTAGGGGGCGAGTGTTCCAGAGCTTAGCGGAAGTGTAATAGAAAGACCGGCCACCACTTCTCCTCCTATTGATTTTGGGGACCGCGGCTAGGTAGAGGCTGGATGATCGGAGGTACCTGCTAGGACAGTACGGGAGATGATGGATTGGAGGATGGGGAGGCCTTTCTTCCAGAAAGATGTATGAGCAATACATAGGGACTTGAATTGTATTCTTTCCACAATCGGGAGCCAGTGCAAGGTTTTCAGGGCTGGTCATGCAGAGTGGCTGTTGGAGATCTTAAGAAGCATGCTTGCTGCACAGTTCTGAATAACTTGGAGTTTGTTTGTGGTCACCCCTGGAGCTCCTAGATACAGAGCATTTCCGTAGTCGAGGCGGGAGACGATTAAGACCTGGACCATGAGTCTCCTTGCTGAGAGGGAGAGGAGAGGTAAGACTTTACAGAGCATCTGTAGGATGCCATAACAGGATGCGGCAGTTTCGTAGTCTGTGGATCAAATGTGAGTGACCGATCTAGCCACATGCCGAGACTTTTGATCTGAGTTTTGGGCGTGGGTGGGGAGCCGAGACAGTTTGGCCATGTTGAACCGATATCAAATGTGGGGGACTTACCCAGCAGTTGCAGCGCCAAACAAATGGCGCTGTACCCACGGGCACTCCTCTGAGACTTAATCTCTATGATTCGTTTTGATGTAGTCCGTTTGTTGTAAGTGTAAGAATTCTCAATTACTCATTGGTAGGTCAATGCAATGACTTCTTTAATCCAGTCTTTTATTCAAATCATTTCTTCAAAATTGTTAACATTATTGATCAATTCCATCAAATTTCAACAGTGCATGACAATCGCTTCTTCATTTGAAATCATCTCAAATTGCGATGTAAGTATCCCTATGCATTTCGGGACCCAGCCCTTCTTCAGGGGATTCACTTATAATCTGAAATTCAGAAAATCTAAGTTTTACTCATGGGGACAGTTGACTCTTCCTACACCAAGCTCGTAAGTAGGGTGAACATGCTTGTGAAAACCGAAAATAAAGAGTAAGTGAATGGGGAGTGACTGTGTTGGGTCAAACACAAAAGGACTGTGAAATGCGTAAAAAAACTGCAAGTGGAACATAACCGAATGGTGCACCGTAATTAATTAATAAAAGGCAAAAATGGAAAAACACATAAAGATCTAGACTGTGGGTGAAATATCACTAAAAGTGTATCGTGAACGATTAATAAATATAAAGGTGAAAGAACATGTGCGCATCACGGTGAGGTTCGAAAGATTGCTGGTTCAATCATCGTGTGTTCGTTGTTAGTCATGAATCATTATCTGCTTACGAAATGGGAATGAATCAGGTGCTGAAACTCTTACCGCATGAATGAATGAGACGGCGTGTCAAAATTCCCTCGTACAAAGATTGTCGGTAACGCGGAACTCCGACAAAGAGATCCCGTGTGTGGATGAAGGAAAACAATGATGGACTTATGTTTGGCAGCCATCGTAAAGTGGTGATGGGATGGTAATGAAACTCAAAGACGGACCCCAGACCGGGTGTGTGAAAAACAAATCAAGACTCGAAAATGGACTAACTGTTTTGCGGCCATCTTGAAGGTGGTGATGTTAGTAACTGTAGTTTGGGTGGTAATAAGCCAGGAAAACAGAGACAAAAGGAAAAAACTAAATAATATTGGGAACCTACAGTTGGATGAATACAAAAATATTGATGAAAAAAATAAAATAATAACAAAGTATTCAATATCAGTTAATTTCGCAATAAACGGTCCGAATGTCTAATGCTACGCAGTATACACGTGATGAGGTAAATGAGAGTTAATGTGAACACAGTCAAAAAAGAATATATAATATACTGGCATTGATGGATTGAACCCGGTTATGTGCATATAACGAAATGATTACATGATGGTACAACAATAAAGTGAAAATGGAACATAAAATGAAATCGTTCATCCCCCATATAATTTACAGTTAATGTTGCGTTAAAGAAAACAGCTATATTCAATTCGATCATTAAGACTTTTAGGCTTACAAGTATCCAGTCTTTTTATCCAAATCAATTTGTGTTGTAGTAGTCTCTTCCTGTTGTCTACACCCTGTTTGAGAGGGACAACCTCCAATACCAAAAATCTGATTTGACTGATGTTGTGGTTATTGTTGACGAAGTGTGCAGCAAATGGAACTTTTATGATCTTGTTCCTGATGGTGCTCTTGTGCTACGTTAGACGAACCTTTATTTTTCTTTCAGTCTTCCCTAGGTAGGGTAATCCACAGGGGCATTTTAAGAGGTATACCAATTTTTTTGAATCACAAGTGGCATTGGTGAATAATTTCATAGTTATACCTGAGGTTGGATGATTCAAAAGGATGATAGCTGTCGATCCATCTTTGTCGATCATCATTTTGGGCTTTTCAACCACTGCCAGTAGCACAGTTTCGGTCCCATTTTGGGAGCGAAACCCGCTTTGCAAGGGGTGAAGTATGTTGTGAGATTCGAGAAAGGTGGAAATAACTGTATTAACATGCTTTTTGAGCATTTTTAGGATCCAGGGAAGGAGGGAAGTAGGGCAGTAATTCCCAAGAATGTCAGGGTTAAGGTTAGATTTCTTCAGTAGCGCCTTCACCAGGGCGTGTTTCCAAAGTGGCGGTACTAGTCCGGTCAAGATGGAGGAGTTAATCAATTTAGTAACACCGGGAGGACTACTTTCGCAGCATGGTTAGGAATTGAGGGCTGCCGGGTCACAGGGAGAGCTGGATTTTACTGAGGCACAGATGTTCACTAGGATATCCAGGTGTCCATAACCATAAAGGGAATTTCCTTGAGAGCATGCTCACCGGGCACGGAGTTCTCCACGGACAGCGGATTAACAGTGGAGGTGGGAGGGGGAAAGGAATTGGAGATATCCTTGATTTTATTGGAGAAGAACTCTGCAAGTGCATCACACTATGTGTGGAAGCCCTCAAGGGGGGCATCTATCACCGATAGTTTTAGGAGGTGCTTAGCAATTAAAAAAAAATGTTGTGGGGAGTTTGAAACGGAGTTAATTCTTTCCTCATAGTAGGATGCTTGTGCCTCCTTCACTTTGGTTTGATACATTTTTATGGAGTCCCTGTATTTCAGTTTACGTGTTGCATCATATTTCTTCTCCATTTCCTCTCAAGTCTTTTACAGGTTTGTTTGTACTCATGCAGCTTGGTGGGAGTTCCACGGAGTGGGGTTATTCCTAGTTTTTTATGAATGTGTTTCCTAGTTATGACTAGGTCCAGGGAGGAATTGTTCCAATGGTTAAATTTGTTATTCGCGATAGTGGGACAGGAATCTAAAGCAGGTATGGAGTTTTCCAGAGCTGATTTCCATGAGTGCAATGGAAAGTTGAACCAAGAGCGTGTTTTGGTGGATCCCAGGAGAAGGGGACCAAAAAGTCGTCTGACCATGACACTGGGATCGGATCTCCTACTAAGAGTTCCCTGCAATTGGAAAAGATGGGGTCTAGGTGGTGCCCTTTTTCATGGGTGGGGCTAGTAACACTTTGCTTCATCTGGATACCTAGGAGATTCTGGATTAGTTCAGTCACTACTGGGTCCGAGGGATCGTCAAAATGCAAGTTGAGATCCCCTAGCACAGTGAAATTGGAGGTGGAGCTTGCCATGTTGGCTACAATTTGTGGTAAAACTTTAAACAATTGTCCATGGGGTCCAGGGGGAGGTAAATAAGAATACCCGAAAAGGTGTGGGTGGGGGAAAGCATGATGGATAAAGAAAAGTTTTCACAATCTGGTAGGATGTTGGAGTTGATCCGACTTTTAAAACCCTCTTTTAAAATAATGGCAATGCATTCTCCCGTGCCCTATTCCCGGTCTCTCCTCAGGACATAGTATCCCGATTTGAGACATTGCACCAGGTTTGGTTCCGACTCATTATTGAGCCAGGTGTCTGTAACAAACAGCATATTGAGGCGCTCCTCTTGGAGCAAGATAGAGAGTTGAGTGCTGTGTTTGGGTAAGGATCTGCAGTTTAAGGACAGAATTTTATAAACTGAGGAGGTTGTAAGGGCCAGGCGGGGTTTAGGATTAGGGAGTGGAGAGTAAGAACAACGTGGACAAATCAAAACGTCCATGGTTGGGCAAATGGAGTGTAGATAATTCTCCCTAGGAGATACCCTTAATCTCCAGAATTGCTCTGAAGAGTATGTACGTTGATTTGAGTTGAAACGAGCAGAGGGAGGTGGCCCCTGACTGCGGACAGGCGCAGACGGACTTGCCTTTGGCACCATTGCCTCTAATATAGCCAGAGGACCTGGTTGAAGCTCAGTAAGCAAAGTCTAACATTAAAAGCACAGTTCTAAATATACATTTTTCAGGGACAATTAGTTAAACATAGGTTAAAATAGAGTGATAATGGGGGGCGATAAACGAAAAACGCCAGCAGTGCTGAGTGAGCTACCTTGTCCCGGCTTAGTCTGTGCGCGTCGATGCCATCGCGTCTAATATAGTCGGAGGACCTGGTTGAAGTTGAGGGACACTAGAGCGTCTCACCTCCAAGATGGCCGCCGTGTAATGGCCCACAGGAAGTGGGTGAAGAGCCCTCTTACTGGAAAAGGAGTTCCTCCCTCCACTCAAACAACAGCCGAGCTGCTGCGGTGGACCGGGGAGAAGGAGAGACAGAAGGACGCGAATGGCACATTGAGCGAGTATGATGTGCAAGTAAGCAAAGTGCAAGACCAAAATTAAAAGCACAGTTCTAAATATAAATTCTATAGAATAGGCTTAGAGTGTGAAATCAAAGGAGCATAAAGCTTCAAAGCCAAACTAGAGCAGCAGAACTTCCCATAAAGAGTAGTTCATGAGACTCCGCCGAGGCCCAATAAATCCAAGTAAATCAGCAAACAGTTGCAGCAGCAATCTGTCAAATCAAATAAGAAAAGGAATACAGTTTTAGCCTTCATGTGTACACCACTCTTTGCTAATCTTAGGGGTTGTTATTAGTTAGGGTTTTGGATTGTTGAAGGGTGGGAAGGGCGGGGTAAGTTATCAATCAGTATCTGCCTTTTTTTATATGGAGTGGGAGGGTTGTGGGGTGGGAATTGTGGAGGACATTTGAATGTTTGAATATGTAACATCGATGGTTTATTATGAGCAAAAAGTTCAATGCGTATGTACACCTGTTTGGAATAGGATGTTAAAGACAAAGAATGTCTGAACAAAACGGGAATGTAAACATTATAAATTTCCTGTCCTGGAATGTCAGAGAATTAAATGATCGCAGGAAGACAAGGAAAGTGGTCACATACTTAAACACACATTGTATAGATGTGGCAATATTACAAGAAACCCATTTGGCACCCACAACTGGATTATTATCATACAGACGGATGAGAGGCACATGTGCAGCTGCGGGGTTCACCTCACATGCCCGGGGAGTGCTGGTTTGGGTTAGACGTTTCTCGGGCATACAACTACATACGGTCGAGACGGACCCCGGGGGTCGATACATAATTGTTAAATGTAGAAAAGAGCAATTCATGTTTTACTGGTGGGGATATACGGACCCAATCATGACTACCAAGCATTTTATCGGAAAGTACATCAGAAGGTCACAAAATACACACATATACCTATGTTATGGGGCGGAGATTTCAATTATATACAAGATCCCGATTTGGATTGGTCGCGAGGCAAAGTTAGACTCCC
Organism: Lissotriton vulgaris; assembly: GCF_964263255.1. NCBI lineage: Eukaryota > Metazoa > Chordata > Amphibia > Caudata > Salamandridae > Lissotriton > Lissotriton vulgaris. The sequence continues at coordinate 81,886 of NW_028241407.1, read as the reverse complement.
CTCACGCGCTGCCCGGGCGGTGGCAGATATTGCATTGGATTGGAGACATCTTGCACCACAAGGCAGAGAGTATACACACTATTTGGCAGCACATAATACATACACTAGAATAGATTATTGGTATGCATCGAAAATATTAGTCTCCTCAATTAAGAATTTTAAACATATGGCACGTACGTTATCAGTCATCAAACAAGAGGGAGAGCGATCTGTTGATCAAACGGGCACCAATTACCACCTCAAGAGGGGGTGGAAGGTCCAGTATCAGCGTGTGCCCGTGTATAGAACACATAAACAACAACCGGGAGATGCTGAACTGTTCCTGGTAAGTACTGAAGGGAGACTGGCTGTTCCGAAGGTGTATATTAACACCCTTGGGCATCCATTGAGTTGGACATGTTTGCCTCACACACCCCGAAGGATGTCATGCTTCATCATCGGCGGTTGCTCCTCGTCGGGGAGGCGGTGCAATCCCCGACGGGCTCACCTCAAAGAGGGGCTCTTTGGCGGAGATCTTTTTGTCCAGCTGCCTGTTGGTGAAGTGCGGGTATGTGGGCCAGGGCAATCAGTATCCCGAACTAGAAAAGTGAAGTTTAAAATGTAGTAGAGGGTCTCGGAAAAAACTTTTATTCTGGAGGTCCTACTACTACCATTAAAAGGTGTTGTTAGCTTGTTGGGTCACGGAGAGTTACGTGGCGTGTCCCAAAGCAAGACTAGTGTGAAGGTCGGTCAACATGTTTCTCGCTTGGGGATTTCCCGCGATTCGTCAGGACCTAGTGAAGTTGTGAGTGAAGAGTTTAAAAAGGAAACATGCTAGTGTCATGAATCTCATATGGTTTACCTCAGGGGAAATCCTATGCCTGAAGGATGGAGATAAAAGAAACCATTAAAGCAAGTATCATATTTGATATACACAATTATCTATGGTAACAGCCAATCTAGCATATCAGTGCAGTGAAGTGATGGTGGTGTTCGGAGTGTCACACATACACGAACATGCCTGTGATGTATAAGGAGTGCATAGTCTCGTGAACACTCTTATACCTTATGTTCGTGGTGGGTGCGTTGTGATTAAAAACAATAGTTAAAAACGCAACTGCTATCTCAGGGAGAGAACTAGGTTCAGAAAAATGGCAAGTCGTGACCAGGTTTTATTATAAACTCACCTAAAGGTCTTGGATTAATGACCACCTGAGTTGTTGGCGGGTCGGTACAACAGGAATTGCCTATAGATCAGGCTAAGGAGAAGGAACTAAAGGTTATGGAGGGTCTAGGTATCGTTCCACCTAGAATCGGAGCATATCAGAAGCTATGTGGTCTTACCTCAAGTTACCCGTGTCCGTGTAGAGTCACCTACCCATCACCGCCGAGCTCGAATAGGTATTGAACCAAGGGGGCGTGGGATATTTATAGGTAGACCCGTCATCAGGTTGCGTCGGTAGACGCCCACTGTGTAGGTCACGTGTTAACCTGGGTCATGACGGCCATGATGGAGTGGTGTAGTAGGAATACGACCTCATGTTGATGGATATAGTGTAGTCAGGTAGTAAACAAAGGGTAGGATGTTTACAGAGAATGCCAGGGAATATCTTCATTTAGCCCTTGTCTGTCTGTGGAGAGGCGGTGTACCCACCTTTGCTCTTTGCGGAACAATGCATTTTTAGGGCAATTTGGACTTGCCTCAAGGATCACCCATCTTATGCAGTCGGCGCTATGTTGGTTTTCCAAGTAGTGTTTACACATCTTGGTGTGCGTTTTCTTGCACCGAAAGTTGCTGCGGTGTTCAATGATCCTTGTCTTGATCGCACGTGTTGTCATCCCAATGTATTTGAGACCACATGGGCACGTTAGCATATAGATGCAGTGGGTGGTGTTGCAATTTGTGTGACCCTGGATTACCCATTTGAAGGTGTCAGTGAGCTGTATTGTTTTCTGGGGGGTAGTGTATTTACAAACCCCGCAGTTGCCGCATGGGTAGTGACCGGTGACCGGTGGCAAGTTCCATCAACATGAGGTCGCATTCCTACTACACCACTCCATCATGGCCGTCATGACCCAGGTTAACACGTGACCTACACAGTGGGCGTCTACCGACGCAACCTGATGACGGGTCTACCTATAAATATCCCACGCCCCCTTGGTTCAATACCTATTCGAGCTCGGCGGTGATGGGTAGGTGACTCTACACGGACACGGGTAACTTGAGGTAAGACCACATAGCTTCTGATATGCTCCGATTCTAGGTGGAACGATACCTAGACCCTCCATAACCTTTAGTTCCTTCTCCCTAGCCTGATCTATAGGCAATTCCTGTTGTACCGACCCGCCAACAACTCAGGTGGTCATTAATCCAAGACCTTTAGGTGAGTTTATAATAAAACCTGGTCACGACTTGCCATTTTTCTGAACCTAGTTCTCTCCCTGAGATAGCAGTTGCGTTTTTAACTATTGTTTTTAATCACAACGCACCCACCACGAACATAAGGTATAAGAGTGTTCACGAGACTATGCACTCCTTATACATCACAGGCATGTTCGTGGATGTGTGACACTCCGAACACCACCATCACTTCACTGCACTGATATGCTAGATTGGCTGTTACCATAGATAATTGTGTATATCAAATATGATACTTGCTTTAATGGTTTCTTTTATCTCCATCCTTCAGGCATAGGATTTCCCCTGAGGTAAACCATATGAGATTCATGACACTAGCATGTTTCCTTTTTAAACTCTTCACTCACAACTTCACTAGGTCCTGACGAATCGCGGGAAATCCCCAAGCGAGAAACATGTTGACCGACCTTCACACTAGTCTTGCTTTGGGACACGCCACGTAACTCTCCGTGACCCAACAAGCTAACAACACCTTTTAATGGTAGTAGTAGGACCTCCAGAATAAAAGTTTTTTCCGAGACCCTCTACTACATTTTAAACTTCACTTTTCTAGTTCAGGATACTGATTGCCCTGGCCCACATACCTGCACTTCACCAACAGGCAGCTGGACAAAAAGATCTCCGCCAAAGAGCCCCTCTTTGAGGTGAGCCCGTCGGGGATTGCACCGCCTCCCCGACGAGGAGCAACCGCCGATGATGAAGCATGACATCCTTCGGGGTGTGTGAGGCAAACATGTCCAACTCAATTGATGCCCAAGGGTGTTAATATACACCTTCGGAACAGCCAGTCTCCCTTCAATACTTACCAGGAACAGTTCAGCATCTCCCGGTTGTTGTTTACGTACGTTATCAGATCATTCCCCGGTCTCGTTCAGTTTAAATCTCCCCACTACAGCCCTACATACACAATCCTGGAGATTCCCTCAATATTCACTTTTGGTCGCAGTGTTCCATGCAGAGATGGATAATACTATTGATGAATATTTTCTGATAAACTTGGGCAGTGTGCCTACAATGTCTTCCATATGGGAAGCTTTCAAATTATATATTAGGGGGTTACGATATCAAAACATGCTGGGGTGCTTAAATCGATACGCAACCGGATGCACACAATCAAACACAAGATACAGGAATTAGAGAGACTTCAGCAAACTGCGAATGATCCATGCATAGTAGAACAAATTAGATCATTGATCACAGACTTTAATGACTTAGCGGACGAGGAAGTGAAACACTTGGGGGGGTATGCTTGTCACTATGGAGAAGAAGACAGACCTAGTGCAACACGTGCAGCTACTATCAAATCACAACGTGGTGCAAGCCATATATTACATTACATGTACCTAATGCTAGGGACGACCTGGTTGAAACCACCCCACAAATCCTAGATACTTTTGCTGATTACTATCTGGGGTTATAAATCACTAGAGAGACCGCTGAGGAGTCTGATGACGAATACCTATGACCTGGCTGACAAATGATGACAGGGAACATCTTATTGGACCACTTAGGCCCACTGAAATAATAGCAGCACTAAAAGATATGCCAAACGGGAAGGCCCCGGGGGTGGTCAGTTTAACGGTGGCATTTTATAAGGCATATCACAATAAATTGCTACCACACTTAGTCAACTTGTTTGAAGAAGTGGTCAGGACGCAGCAAATGCCCCCCATCGATGAAAGAAGCAACAAGTTACACTTCTAAAACCAGGGAAACCGCCAGAGCACTGCTCATCATATAGACCATTATCGCTATTAAATATGGACACTAAGCTGTTTGTAAAAATGTTGGCGAACAGACTGTCCCCACTGTTGCCCAAATTTGTGGGACCTGAACAAACAGGATTTGTCCCTGGAAGGGCCTTAACAGGCAATCTCTGTACATTGTTCAGTACGATCGCACACATTTAGCCGGAAACCAAAGCGGCAGCACTGTTTATAGATATAGAGAAGGCCTTCGACTCGGTTGAGTGGTGTTTTCTGTACGCAGTGCTCTGTAAGGTGGGAGTCGCAGAGATCTTTATACAATTGGTGAAGGTGCTCTACGCAAATCCATCAGTGAGGGTGCGGATTATTGGGGTGCTTTCACAAACTATTGACATAACTAGAGGCACAAGATAGGGTTGTCCTCTCTCCCTCCTGCTGTATACCCTAGTCACGGAGCACCTAATAAGCACCATACGCGAATATCATGCTTTTCTCGTTGTGCGATCCCCACATAATAATCTCACGATAGCGGCCTACGTGGATGATACGGTCTTATACATCCGTGATCCAGATACAAACCTAGTAACCATGTTACAAGAAGTGGAAATGTTCAGCAAAAACTCTGGCTTACGCATACATTGGCAAAAATCAATAATATTCCCATTGACCCCAGCTACTCCCAAGTGCAGAGCACATATCCGCTGGAGTGGACCACCGATCCAGGAGGATCGCTCGGTATAAAGGTGCCCACGGACGCCGAGGTGGTTCTAGCCTCAAACTACGGATGCGCCATTCAAAGGCTGACAGAGCTCATAGACCAATGGATAAAGTTACTGCTTTCTCTTCTAGGACGTATAGCCCTGGCAAAGATGGTGGTGCTCCCTCGTTTCTTGTTCCTGTTCATTAATATTCCTATAGGTCTGCCCCAATCCTTCTTTAACACGTTGCGCACATTACTATTAACATTGGTCTGGGCTGGTAAACAACCCAGAGTGCAGTGGGATACTTTGATTAAACCATACTCAGAAGGACAGGGAAGGATACTACAGAGCAGCACAGACATTACACACACACAGCTGGATACATGGGCCTCATCATTGACCACATCTCCTCATAGAACACAATATTATAGCTCCTAAACAGCTGCCTTTGTTTATGACTAGGGCAGCATGTCCCTCAACAGGAAGATTGACCCTGTACACAGCTCAGGACAACAGCTTTCCAAAATCGCTAAGAAACATGATATATATTTGATCTACTCCCTAAATTGCCTTTGAAGTGGTGCAACTGCCTCCCCTTGCTCAATGATAAGGATGTAAGGCACACACTGGGTAAACTTAATAGAGTGTACTTTGAAGACCTGGAAACATGGGAAGAGGTAAGGACCTCTATGGAAGTACACCTGCAGGCTGCACCCCCTGATGATGGTGTGAGGTCAGCACACCTGCCCTCTGCACCCCATGATGATAGTGTGAGGCCAGTACACCTGCCCCGCACCCCCAGATGATGGTGTGAGGTCTGTACACCTGCCCCATGCACCCCCTGATGGTGTGAGGTCAGTACACCTGCCCCCTGCACCCCCAGATGATGGTGTGAGTTCAGTACACCTGCCCCATGCACCCCCTGATGATGGTGTGAGGTCAGCACACCTGCCTCCTGCACCCCCTGATGATGGTGTGAGGTCATAACACCTGCCCTCTGCACCCCCTGATGATGGTGTAAGGTCAGTACACCTGCAGACTGCACCCCCAGATGATGGTGTGAGGTCAGTACACCTGCCCCCTGAACCCTCTGGTGATGGTGTGAGGTCAGTACACCTGCACCCCCTGATGGTGTGGGGTCAGTACACCTGCCCCCTGCATCCCCTGATGATGGTGTGAGGTCAGTACACCTGCCTCCTGCACCCCCTGATGATGGTGTGAGGTCAGTACACCTGCCCCCTGCATCCCCCCCGATGATGGTGTGAGGTCAGCACACCTGCGGCCTGCACCCCCTGATGATGGTGTGAGGTCAGTACACCTGCCCCCTGAACCCCCTGATGATGGTGTGAGGTCAGTACACCTGCCTCTGCACCCCCTGATGATGGTGTGAGGTTAGTAAACCTGCCCCTTGCACCCCCTGATGATGGTGTGAGGTCAGTACACCTGCCCCCTTCACCCCCTGCTGATGGTGTGAGGTCAGTATACCTGCCCCCTGCACCCCCTGATGATGGTGTGAGGTCAGTACACCTGCCCCCTGCACCCCTTTTCGATGGTGTGAGGTCAGTACACCTCAGGCAGCACCCCCCCCCCGCTGATGGTGCGAGGTCAGTACAACTGCAGGCTGCACCCCCTGATGATGGTGTATGGTCAGCACACCTGCCCTCTGCACCCCCTGATGATGGTGTATGGTCAGCACACCTGCCCTCTGCACCCCCTGATGATGGTGTGAGGTCAGTACACCTGCCCTCTGCACCCCCTGATGATGGTGTGAGGTTAGTACACCTGCCCCCTGATGATGGTGTGAGGTCAGTGCACCTGCCCCCTGCAACCTCTGATGATGGTTTGAGGTCAGTACACCTCCCCCTGAGGTTCCGTGACAATTTGAACCCGTGTTTTCAATATTGTCGGAAATACATAATATTGGTATCAGCGAACCGCAAATGATCCATTTAGCATATCCTGGTGTTTTCGCTATGCTACGAGCAAGAGTACTCCTGTTACAAACACATTTCTGATCTACCCATGGCATCCATCTTAGATCATGGCAGCCATTTTGTGTTTCTTGCCCTCACATATGCAATAACCTCTGATCACTTCATTTCAATTAAGGACACGTAGGCTTAGCCGGCGATTCACCTCTTTAGTGACACGTGCACCTTGGAACAGAACACGCTGTAGCTGCATGACTCGACAAAGGCTGCCTCCTCTGCCCGAGGCCAGCCCTGCTGAACTGGTTCTCGTGTCCATTGTCCTGATCATGATTAGGCGGCCGAAGCCGGTAGCCTTGCCCATTTACAACCCACAAACATCCCTTATCCCACTTTCCTATCTTCCACACCTGGCTCCGTTCCTTTCTTTCTGAATCTTTATTAGGGGGAGGTAACGAAATTTACGATGAGGCGGTCTGGCTCTTGAATGCAATATTGACAAGGGATTGTGATGAACTAGTGGGAACCCCTCTTCGTAATGTTTGGCATCAGATATTATCGACGGTTCCTGTGTAACGCCAAATATTTATTGTTTAGGACACAAAGGTTTGGGAATGTACTAACATGTGAAGAATTTGCCTGAAGCCCAATTTTTAGTATATAAGGAGCAACCCTCTTTGTACAAATCAAACAGGCTCCTAGATACTGCCCATGCGTGGTTTCTGTGACTTCTGTGTCCCTGCAGTAATAAACCTTTGGTCTTTGACGCCACCATCGAGAAGCCCGTGTTTCTGTTTATTTGTGCACCAAGGCAGGTGGAACTCCGGGGTCTTCGGGTGTTGTTCCCTGACACCTCTGGACGGAACCAAAAAGTCCAGAACTCCACCCCCCTGATGATGGTGTGAGATCAGTACACCTGCCCTCTGCACACCCTGATGATGGTGTGAGGTCAGTACAACTGCAGACTGCGCCCCCTGATGATGGTGTGTGGTCAGCACACCTGCCCTCTGCACACCCTGATGATGGTGTGAGGTCAGTACACCTCAGGCTGCACCCCCTGATGATGGTGTGAGGTCAGTACACCTGCCCCCCCTGATGATGGTGTGAGGTCAGTACACCTGCCCCATGAACCCCCTGATGATGGTGTGAGGTCAGTACACCTGCCCCCTGCAGCCCTGATAATGTGTGAGGTCAGTACACCTGCCCCCCCCCACCCCTCCCCCCTGATGATGGTGTGAGGTCATTACACCTGCCTCCTGCACTCCCTGATGATGGTGTGAGGTCAGTACACCTGTCCCCCCTCCCCCCTGATGATGGTGTGAGGTCAGTACACCTGCCCCCTGCAGCCCTGATAATGGTGTGAAGTCAGTACACCTGTCCCCCCTCCCCCCTGCAGTCCTGCCAAGTATCACGCATCAGACGTGACTCTAACGCATTTCAGTGTGGTGATCCGCATCACCGCACTGAAATCCATTGTCACGTATTTGCATAGTGCCTCAACATCACCGAAGCGCTGCCTAAAACGGTAATCTTATGGAGTGTGGCAGCTAGCACTGCAGCACGGGCTGCTCCTGCCGGCTTGGTGCTGTAGCTGCTGAGCTAGGCTGAGTGCTGCTAGGCAGCTCGAATGCATGAAAATGATGCCCTGCGCGTCTCAGCTCTTGCACGGTAGTGCGCAGAGGCACTAACATCACAGCCAGGGGGGCCCAATGAGATAAAGCATACCTGGCGCCACCGGGTGACATCACGTCCTGCTGTGCCTGCCGAAAGGCGGGGAGTTTATTTTGGAACTACTGTCCGCCCTCCTGTGGCACATCCCGGTGGGCGCTTTACAGTCTCTCTCTCTATGGCCTGCACTGTCTGACTTGTGAAGCTGTGCCGTACGCGAAGGGAGCCGTCCGAGGCACTGGTGTCCGAGATAGTCGGTGTCAAAGGAAGCATAAGTTCACACCGCAGTGCAAGGAAAGTAGCCGAGCCAGGCCCAGAATCGTGGCCAAGCCGACACTTGCTACACACTGAGGCTGCAAAACCAAGTAAGTTAGTGACTGTGATTCACTTAACATTCACTAACCAAAGCGCCAGCGCACAGCTTTTCTAATCCTAACGCCTGTATCAACAAACCGCGCGGCCCGTTGCGGAGACAGCCAAGAGCCCGGGGTTCAGCTTAGAACGACCTTGTGAGTGTGACCCGCAGCCCGGCCTGGGCAGCAGGCAGTGATGCACTCCCCATCTAGACACACATCCTGCCAGGCAAAAAAACGTAATCACAATCTCCCGAGACACTGTGGGCAGCACATAGATTCCTAATGAATTGGCCTGAAATATCCCAGGACTAAGATAGCACTGGAGGCCCAGGCAGCCCTAATCAGTGCAGTGACCACACTGGTGCCTGTCAACTTTCAGCACGGCCGGCCTCATTTAGTTCAAGTGAAGAGCCAGGTTTATATTAGTAGCTCTAAGACTGCCGCACTCACAGCCTACTAATCTGGTGCTGCGGTGCTGGGCGGCAGGCAGTGTGCTCTAACTGGGGCGGACACCACTAGCAGTGCTAGTAATCACCTATTTTAGGGTTGAACAATCAGTAGTATAGCCAGGGCTAATACAGTGTCCTGGTTGGCTGTAATGTTTGCCTTACACTCCTTATTTCTGGTTCTTTCCAGGAGTTTTAAGATCCTAGAGTTTCTCGTTGCTCAAATGGGTGTATTTTCTGATATTTATGTTTAGTCTCATCACTTGATTTTGCTTGCGACAAAGTGTCACTCATAGACTTTGAAATGTCACTCATAATTTCAGTAACATTTTGAAAATGTCACACATAGCAATATGAAACGTTGGCAGCTATGCCCCTGATGATGGTGTGAGGTTAGTACACCTGCCCCCTGATGATGGTGTGAGGTCAGTACACCTGCCCCCTGATGATGGTGTGAGGTCAGTACACCTGCCCCCCCCCCCCCCCCCCCCACCCCCCTGATGATGGTGTGAGGTCATTCACACTCCTTAGATGCAGGTGGTTGTGAGAGACTCACTTACCTCGGCTGTAAGTGAAGGTGCCTGCAGCCAGGGCTCACTGGAAGAGAGGGGGCAGCTGCTGCTGACTCTGCCCCCGCTGACCCGGAAGCAGAAACTTGTGAGGGTGCGGGGGCGGTGCTTATGTTACCCTGACAGGAGGATTAATTCCGCTTCGGCTGCTGCTGTCTCTGTTGCCAGTGACCCGGACACTGTTCATCTCTCCGGCCTGAGGATTCAATCAGCGTCCGGTAAGGGGAGACTCTGCCGGCGCTGACCCGGAAGCAGCCATTTGTCTTAGAAAACAGAGATGCTTTAAACAACCTCCGCTCGGAGTTGCCGCTGCCTCCGGTCACCCGGAAGTGGACCTGTTCGTGGGTTTCAGAGGAGAGCAGAGGCAGAGTAGAGCAGAGGTGAGTCGGGGGACATCAGAGGGCAGTGGGGGCCTCGAGGTGAGTCCAGGGGGGAGGGGAGGGGACATCAGAGGGCAGTGGGGGCTTCGAGGTGAGTCCAGGGGGGAGGAGACACCAGAGGGCAGTGGGGGCTTCGAGGTGAGTCCAGGGGGGAGGGGACATCAGAGGGCAGTGGGGGCCTCGAGGTGAGTCCAGGGGGAGGGGAATCAGAGGGCAGTGGGGCTTTGAGGTGAGTCCACGGGGGAGGGGACACCAGAGGCCAGTGGGGGCTTCGAGGTGAGTCCAGGGGGGCACCAGAGGGCAGTGGGGACTTCGAGGTGAGTCCAGGGGGGAGGGGACACCAGAGGGCAGTGGGGGCTTCGAGGTGAGTCCAGGGGGGAGGGGACACCAGAGGGCAGTGGGGGCTTCGAGGTGAGTCCAGGGGGGGCACCAGAGGGCAGTGGGGGCTTCGAGGTGAGTCCAGGGGGGAGGGGACACCAGAGGGCAGTGGGGGCTTCGAGGTGAGTCCAGGGGGGAGGGGACACCAGAGGGCAGTGGGGGCTTTGAGGTGAGTCCAGGGGGAGGGGACACCAGAGGGCAGTGGGGCCTCGAGGTGAGTCCAGGGGGAGGGGATACCAGAGGGCAGTGGGGGCTTCGAGGTGAGTCCAGGGGGAGGGGACACCAGAGGGCAGTGGGGGCTTCGAGGTGAGTCCAGGGGGGAGGGGAGGGGACATCATAGGGCAGTGGGGGCCTCGAGGTGAGTCCAGGGGGAGGGGACACCAGAGGGCAGTGGGGGCTTCGAGGTGAGTGGTCGCTCCCAGCGCCCCTAGCGCCTCTGTGGTATCGTTAGCAGCGCTCTTGCAGGATTTTACTTTGTGATTTCAGCCTCAGCTGTGCCTGGCTGCCGCTTCGCTGTGTGTGCGCTTTGGCGTGATTGTGCTTGCATTTTGTACTGTATTGGCGCTCTGGCCGAGTTTGCTTCGTGGTTTCAGCCTCAGCTGTACCTGGCTGCCGCTTTGTTCAGTGGGCGCTTTGAGCTGTTTGTGATTGTATTTTTGCTGCATTGGCGCGTTCTCCCCAAGCGCTCTCTTGTGCTCCCCCCTCCTCCATTTTGTTTGTTGTTGTCGTGCGCAGCCTGCCCCGCCTCCCAGCTGAGCCGCCCTCCCACAATCTACAAACGGCGCTTCCCGACCTGGAAGCGCTGTGACTCACTCTACGCTTTGGCCGGAGTGGTCGCTCCCAGCGCCCCTAGCGCCTCTGTGGTATCGTTAGCAGCGCTCTTGCAGGATTTCACTTTGTGATTTCAGCCTCAGCTGTGCCTGGCTGCCGCTTCGCTGTGTGTGCGCTTTGGCGTGATTGTGCTTGCATTTTGTACTGTATTGGCGCTCTGGCCGAGTTTGCTTCGTGGTTTCAGCCTCAGCTGTACCTGGCTGCCGCTTTGTTCAGTGGGCGCTTTGAGCTGTTTGTGATTGTATTTTTGCTGCATTGGCGCGTTCTCCCCAAGCGCTCTGTTGTGCTCCCCCCTCCTCCATTTTGTTTGTTGTTGTCGTGCGCAGCCCGCCCCGCCTCCCAGCTGAGCCGCTCTCGCCCCTCCCCCCTTCACTATCCATATATGACAGTTCTTCCCGCGCGCAGCGTTCACGCGCAGCGACCGCGCCCAATCCGCGCCGAAGGTGAGCCAAAGGTAAGCCCGTTTACGCCCGTCCGCGCCTGGACCGCGCCCAGCGCCAGACCCCCTGCCCCACGCGCCGCCCAGCCCTCTTGCATTACCTACGATGCCGCCACCCTCCTAGCCCTTAACCCCGGTCGCGCCCCCAACTGCGTCCAAGCCGCTCCTGGACACACCCATGGACCTTTCTCTTGCTACTCCTGCAAATTCATCGGCACCGTCCACATCTCCGCTGCGACCACACCACAGATCCCCGACCCCAATCACCTTCAATGCATCCTTCTCAACACCCGATCAGTCCACAGGCACGCCATTGACCTATGGAATCTACTAGACACCATTTCTCCGGACATCGCCTTCCTTACGGAAACTTGGATGAATGCTTCCTCCGCACCAGACATCACCATTGCCATCCCTGAAGACTACAAGATCACTCGCAAAGACCGTACCAGCCACACAGGAGGAGGAATCGCTATCGTCCATAAGAAATCTATCCGCATCTCAACCAGCTCTGACACCAACCTCGCCAACTCCGAACACCTCCACTTCCAGATCCACATCGACCCCAAGACCACACTCAGAGGCACCCTCCTCTACAGACCACCAGGACCCCGCGCAAAATTCAGTGAAGACATCACGGACTTCATCACTCCTCACGCGCTCCCCTCCAAAGACTATATTCTTCTGGGAGACCTCAACTTTCACCTTGAAAAGATAAACGACCACAACACCGCCACCCTCGTGGACAACCTCGCCAACCTCGGACTTAGACAACTAGTCACCTCCCCCACCCACATCGCAGGTCACACACTCGACCCCATCTTCACATCCAGCAATCATGTCTCCTTCAGCCACACTACGGATCTCCTCTGGACTGACCACAGCTGCGTTCACTTCACCTACAACAAGCCGAAACCCATCAACCATCCCCAACCTACCCTGCAAAGAAACTGGAACAAAATCACCACGGACCAAATCTCCGCATCGCTCCTTCGAAACTCCCCAGCCCTCTCTTCTAACGCTAACGAAGCCGCCGCCAACCTCACCCTATGGTTATCCAACACCGCCGACACCTTAGCTCCACTGAAAAAAACGTCAAAGCAAACCTGGCAGCAAGAAAGCCTCATGGTTCAACGATGATCTCAAGAAGTCCAAGAAACTCTGCCGTTCTCTTGAAAAGGCCTGGAAAAAAGACCCAACCACCAGCACCAAGGACGCCTTCAAAAGCGCCACCCGCACTCACCACCAACTGATCCGAAAAGCCAAGAAAACAGCATTCAAGGATCGACTTGACAACAACGCCCACAACAGCAAGGAACTTTTCAACATCGTCAAGGAATTTTCCAATCCCTCGGCCAACTCCAACGACATCACCCCCTCTCAAGCCCTCTGCGGCTCCCTAGCATCTTTTTTCCACAACAAGATTGCAGACATCCACAACAGCTTTGACAACCAACCCGGAAACCAACCCACCCAACCTTCTGCCGTACCTTCACCCCCCTTGAACATCCTCAACGACTGGAACCCAATCTCCACTGAGGACACCATCCGCCTGATGAATTCCATCCACTCAGGATCCCCCACAGACCCATACCCTCACCACATCTTCAACAAAGCAGACTCCGTCATAGCACCGCACCTCCGAGACGTCATCAACTGCTCCTTCAACTCCGCCACCTTCCCGGAAGACTGGAAACACGCTGAACTCACCGCCCTTCTGAAAAAACCAACAGCGGACCCCACCGAACTCAAAAATTACCGCCCCATCTCGCTTCTTCCATTCCCAGCCAAAGTCATCGAGAAAGCTGTCAACATCCAGCTCGCCGCCTTCCTCGAAGCCAACAAATCCCTCGACCCCTCACAATCTGGCTTCCGAGCAAAACACAGCACTGAGACCGCCCTCATCGCAGCAACAGACGACATTCGAACTCTACTGGACAATGGAGACACAGTCGCCCTCATCCTCCTCGACCTCTCCGCTGCCTTCGACACAGTCTGCCACAGCACCCTTCTACAACGCCTCAATAACATCGGAATCCAAGGAAAAGCACTTGAATGGATCACCTCGTTCCTCACCGGAAGAACCCAGAGAGTCCGCCTTCCTCCATTCAAGTCCGAGGCCTCTGAAGTCATCTGCGGCGTACCACAAGGATCCTCACTCAGTCCCACCCTCTTCAACGTATACATGAGCCCCCTCGCGGCCATCGCACGCCAACACAACCTCAACATCATCTCTTACGCGGACGACACTCAACTGATCCTTTCTCTCACCAATGATCCCAACACCGCCAAAACTAACCTACACGAAGGAATGAAAGAAGTTGCCGAATGGATGAAACAAAGCCGTCTGAAACTGAACTCAGACAAAACAGAAGTCCTCATCTTAGGTACATCCCCCTCTGCATGGGACGACTCCTGGTGGCCGGAAGCCCTCGGAAAAGCACCCATCCCGACAGACCACGCACGGAACCTTGGCGTCATCCTGGATTCTTCACTCTCAATGAACAGACAAGTCAGCGCCGTATCCTCTTCCTGCTTCAACATTCTTCGCATGCTCAGAAAAACATTTCGCTGGATCCCCTCCGAAACAAGGAAAACAGTCACCCACGCTCTGGTCACGAGCCGACTGGACTACGGAAACACCCTCTACGCGGGTACTACCGCAAAACTCCAGAAGAAACTCCAACGTATCCAAAACGCCTCAGCCAGGCTCATATTAGACATCCCACGCAACGAACACATCTCTAGTCACCTTAAAGACCTCCACTGGCTACCCGTCAATAAGAGGATCACTTTCCGACTGCTTACCCACGCACACAAATCACTCTACGACATCGGACCAGATTGCCTCAACTCACGACTGTCCTTCTACACCCCCTCCCGCCAACTACGTTCTTCCAACCAAGCCCTCGCCACTGTACCTCGCATCAACAAGACCACCATGGGAGGCAGATCCTTTTCATACCTGGCTGCTAAAACTTGGAACTCACTCCCCGCTTACCTTCGCCTCACCCAGAACCACCTAGCGTTCAGAAAGCAACTTAAAACATGGATATTTGACAAGTAATCCTCCACCCCTTCCTAAGCGCCTTGAAACCCACTGGGTATGTAGTGCGCTATACAAATTTTATGACTTGACTTGACTTGACATTCCAATCTTTCTTTCTTTCTCCCCTTCTCCTTTAAGTGCATGCGACTAGTTGTGTTTCATAATGTATTCCATGTTCTTAACAGAGCTTTCTTCATGTAACATTCTGCTCTGAATAGTCAGTTGTATCCTGATGCTGTTGTACTTAGACCCTATGCTCTGCTGAGAAATAATTCTCTTTGGATTATACATTTTACTTGAATTATTACAGTGAGTCCAGGGGGGAGGGGAGGGGACACCAGAGGGCTGTGGGGGCTTCGAGGTGAATCCAGGGGGGAGGGGATACCAGAGGGCAGTGGGGGCTTCGAGGTGAGTCCAGGGGGGAGGGGCCACCAGAGGGCAGTGGGGGCTTCGAGGTGAGTCCAGGGGGAGGGGGGAGGGGACACCAGAGGGCAGTGGGGGCTTTGAGGTGAGTCCAGGGGGAGGGGGAGGGGACACCAGAGGGCAGTGGGGGCTTCGAGGTGAGTCCAGGGGGAGGGGACACCAGAGGGCAGTGGGGGCTTCGAGGTGAGTCCCGGGGGGAGGGGACACCAGAGGGCAGTGGGGCTTCAAGGTGAGTCCAGGGGGAAGGGGATACCAGAGGGCAGTGGGGGCTTCGAGGTGAGTCCAGGGGGGAGGGGCCACCAGAGGGCAGTGGGGGCTTCGAGGTGAGTCCAGGGGGGAGGGGATACCAGAGGGCAGTGGGGGCTTCGAGGTGAGTCCAGGGGGGAGGGGCCACCAGAGGGCAGTGGGGGCTTCGAGGTGAGTCCAGGGGGAGGGGGGAGGGGACACCAGAGGGCAGTGGGGGCTTTGAGGTGAGTCCAGGGGGAGGGGGAGGGGACACCAGAGGGCAGTGGGGGCTTCGAGGTGAGTCCAGGGGGAGGGGACACCAGAGGGCAGTGGGGGCTTCGAGGTGAGTCCCGGGGGGAGGGGACACCAGAGGGCAGTGGGGCTTCAAGGTGAGTCCAGGGGGAAGGGACACCAGAGGGCAGTGGGGGCTTCGAGGTGAGTCCCGGGGGGAGGGGACACCAGAGGGCAGTGGGGGCTTTGTGGTAAATTTAAATTACCTATACTTAATTTATGCGGTAAAGTTCAATAAGAATAACTCAGTCAAAAATAAGAGGCAGATTCCGTGGTATCTGAGGTTTTAAAAGGGGTTTTATTCCTTAAAAAGGAATTGGTTCGAACCAGGTAGCATGTTCCATCACCACAAGGGTTCAGGAAGGGAATGGACATGGACATGTACAATGCTTTAATAACATAACATCATATATATAGTCAATGCATTACAGTAGAGACAGATGCAGGAGGCGTAACAGCTGAGAGAAACGAGATAAGAATACATGTACGTAACAGAAGGCGTGCATGAGGGCGTACACGGAGGTGTGTGCTAGACAACGTCACATGAGACGTATCACAGGTGGGTGGATCCATAGGAGAATCCTGCAGTGTCAGCAGAAATATGTGGCAGAGATGCGCGCGCAGCAGCATGACGTGTGATTGACGTGGAACTGGAGGGTGAAGGGGACTTGACATTTAGCCCTACATGAGGAGACAGAAGTCTGGGGTGTCAGGACAACCTAATCCCAAATCATATCTAATATCTTGTGTTTGAGGAACTGTATTATCTAGAAGGAAAGGTCTCTCGGGCAGAGGCTATTCTATACTGACTGCTAGTGTGTGCATATGCGATTACGTGTCTACATGAGATGTGAGGGGCCATGGGCCTACCATGGTAACAGGAGCTATGAATTACTTGCATGGAGACAGTGAGGCCGGGCCCTTTGCTCTGCAGCTGGGAAGGATGTTTTCCTAAACTACTAGACAGGAATGTATTTTCGAGGAGCGGAGCAGATAACTTGAAGGCTGAATACAGTCTTGGCAGGCAAGCAGGCCGAGCCAGGCACCGCTAGCCGCGCAGGGAGTAAGTCAAGGGTCAGGAAGCAGCAGACTGCAGCTTTCAGAGACAGAAGGCAGAAAGGGCTCGATGGCAGGAATCAGGGCCTAACTCGCCAGAGCTAGAAAAGCATGAAAGTGCACCATATAAAGACGTTGGCAAGGCACACTTAGGAACGGAATATCTGACCCATTCATGGTGGATCTGAAAGAGGACATGTTAACGTTGGACGCAAATGTATTTGCGTCTTCATAGCTGGAAGTGGAGGGAACATACATGTACTTGAAGCACGTACATGGAGCCGTTGGGGTCTACGATAGGGGACACAACTGATCATAAAAATTCATATTTCCTCATTCCCTCCTTGTCCCCTACGGACCCTTCATGATATATCAATCCTCATTAATCTATCAATCTGTTCATGTAACATCATTTGCTCTTCTTTCTTTTTACAGCGTTTTGAATGAGGACTTGAATGAGGAATACATGATGTGGCGCACAAGCCGCAAATCGCTGGCCCACATTGCAGACATAGGCAGCAACTGAATACTATGAGAAGGGCAATACCTAGGAAGGATAGGACCTTCCATCCCCAGGCTGACAACACGCTCTAGAACCAACCGGACCAAGTCCAGGTGCCTGGATTTTGGTGTATCTGACTTGCAATCTTGTGAAGACGGGTTATGGCTCTGTATACTGATGGCGCGTTTTCTGGAATGAAAACACAGCAGCTCGATCCGATGACTCTACAGGCTCTGCCCCTATCGGCCAGGATGACGTCAAGGACGAGACGATTTTGAAGAACAACAATCCGCATAGCAGACTGCTCCTCCGTTAAGTTACCTAGGGCGGAAGTAGTTTCATTCACTACTGCTTCGAGGGTTCTGGTTAATTTTCGTATCAGTTTACTATTAAAGACAGCGCCTAAGTAGGGAAAGAAACCTTTATTGAAGTCTGTATATTGTTCCCATGCCGTTTCAGTGTAGTCGACAATTGGGAGATCTCTCTGTGGTCTATTGTGTACTAGATGGGTGTCCCTATGATAATCAGGAGGGGCTAGGAATACAGGTGGCAGAAGAAATGCAATGTAACAGGTGCCATCCCAATCTAGAGGTAAGCGTATATATGCGGTATGACCACATACGAAATAGGAATGACGAGAAGCTTTAAATGTAGACTTGCCTTTATCACTGAATTCGATCACAGTAGTACATTTACTATGACCCAGGTGTACTGAACCATTCTTTCTGACACATAATTCACCTTTGACTGGTAATACTGACATAGCAGGCAAGACTGGTTCGGCTTCGGATTCAACATTCAGAATCATGAGGTTAAGTGTAAAGTTACCTAATCCATATACTTCATTTTCTAGATTAGTCCCTGTCCTTTTTGGTAGACCCTCCTTGTCAGGGAAACATACTTTATGCAGAACTGTGTTCAGGTTTCCCCATACCCAGGTGCCCTGGTAAACTACGGAATTTGAATCCAAGGAGTTAATCAAACTAAACCATGCACCACAGGAACCATTGTGTGTGAACGGGTACGGGAAGAGGGGCAGAACTCCCTTGTATTTCTGATAGGGAGGGAGTCGGCCACATATCCAACAATTGGTAACATTGCTGGTCTGATGGGAATGATGTAACATACTAATGAATGTGTTGTTGCGCAGCGCAAGTCGGTAAGATAATTCGTGCGGGGGCAGTTCACTGAAAGAGTGCTCGGCAGTGACATTGAAGGAAGAATGTGCACGCTTGAAAATAGGGTAATACACATGCAACAGCACACTTGCAGCAATAATCATAAGACTTAGAAAAAACATAATAAATAGTGTCACGATGCAGTGACTGCGAAGAGATTTACAATATTCACGTTTCTTGAGCTGTTTCTGTCTATCTCTCTCTCTGTTGGGGTCTAGGGGATACATGTCAGAAACACGTCTAACCGATTCACCTAGGGGAGGACTTAAACAATTAAACTGTCTGACTTGCTAGACCTCAATTTCAGTTTATATTCTTGAGAATAATTTTTCTCGACCAGGGGGAGTTTTGAGTCAGTCTGTGGAGGAGGGCCGGGCTGGGAGGCTAGGTCTGGCGTTAGTCCATGACATTTTTTTATGTGACTCGAATGAAGCCAACCCTTGCGGCCCTCGACTTTTATCGCTGTCCTTGTGGTCAAAAGTACTAGTCTTGGTGCTTGCCAGCGGGGCTCCAGCGGACTTCTCCTGTCGAAATTCCTAATGTAGACAAGGTCTCCCGGAACCACTTCATGCGGCTTCACCTCGGTGTTGTCGGGAAAGGCTGCAGCAACCTGTGAACGACATGATTGTAGTGCAGACATCAAGGAGGCAAGGTAATCTGTCAGCATAATACAGTCAACATCGGTAATTTTGCGAGGCAGAGGCGTCCCCCACATATTCGGTGGCCTACCAAAGACCACCTCGTACGGGGATAGCCCTGTTCTAGAATGTGTGATCATTCTCATGTAAAAGAGTGTGACTGGAAAGGCTACTATCCAGTCGACTCCTTTCTCTCTACAGATTTTGGCAAGAGGAATTTTCAGAGTCTGATTATGGCGTTCCACGAGGCCTGCTGCCTCGGGATGTCGGATACAATGAAACTTCCATTGGTAGCCGAGCAGGAGAGATACCTGCTTCATTAGCTCGGACGAGAATGGCTGACCGTTATCGGAGTATACGATGCGGGGCAAACCATATCTGGGGAAGAATTCACGTACCAGCTGCTTGGCAGTGGTCGGAGCAGTGTAATCTGGGACTGGATATGCTTCTGTCCAACGGGAGAGTGCACATACAACTACGAGGACATATTTGAATCCTCGACAACGTTCCATCTGGATATAATCCATCTGGAGGACTTCAAAAGGGTGATCGGGAGGATGAAATCCACCTTGCTCTACGGGAATGCTTTTACCTGGGTTGAACTGACAACAAATCATGCAAGTACTCCCTTTCTGTTTGGCTGCTGCTCGTAAATGTTTATTGAACCAAATGTTTTGAATACTGTCTAACATGGCTTTTTCTCCTAAATGTGCAGGACTGTGTACTGTGTTAATGATAACTTGGACCATAGAGTCAGGGAGAAACCATGTAGATTTTCCCTTCGTCATCCATCCTTGATCTGTCTGGACCCCTCCTAGTTCAATCCATTTCTTGATTTCATCTGGTGTAGCATGTGTCTGTATGTCGATTACATCTAGGGCGGGATCCTTAACTGTCATGCAATGTGTCGGTGTCTGGACTATTGTCTTTGTCAAGTCAGTTGCGTGAGTCTGAGTCTGAGCTGTATGCTTGGCTGTTCGGTCTGCCAGGTCGTTACCCTGGGAAATGGTATCGGTGACTTTTGTATGTGCCTTGCACTTCATAATGGATATTGCTGTAGGCAGATGTATTGCATCTAACAGAGTTTGAATGAGGGGACCGTGTTGAATTTTGGCTCCGTGAGAGGTCAAAAAACCTCTCTCACGCCACAGGACACCGAAGTCGTGTACGACTCCGAATGCATAACGTGAATCTGTGTATATATTAACTCTCTTGTTCTTTGCTTGAATACAGGCTTGAGTCAGAGCGATGAGCTCTGCTGCTTGAGCTGACAGAGTATCAATACAATTTGTTTCTATGACTTCAGTTTCTGTCGTGACTGCGTAAGCGGCCACTAATTCTCCTGTACTTGTTCTCATGCATGAACCATCCACATAAAGTGTCAGGTCTGGGTCCGGTAATGGAGTGTCTGTCAAGTCTTGTCTAGGTTTCGTCGTAATGGTAATGACTTCAATACAATCATGTGCCAATGGGTCTGTCTCACTTAATGGGAAAAGTATAG
This sequence comes from Lissotriton vulgaris, assembly GCF_964263255.1. Classification (NCBI taxonomy): domain Eukaryota; kingdom Metazoa; phylum Chordata; class Amphibia; order Caudata; family Salamandridae; genus Lissotriton; species Lissotriton vulgaris. The sequence continues at coordinate 61,223 of NW_028241407.1, read as the reverse complement.
CAGGATTCAATGTATTACAACGTCTGATTTCTATGTGTGGTTGAAACAATGTTAATTCATAACCTGTCAGTCGCGCTATGGTCAAGTGCTGGGTCTGTGTTCGATTTAAAAGAACTTCCACGGAGTGTGGAACTTGCACTGTCAATTGATGTCCTAACACTATGGAATCACTTTGTCTGATTGCCAGAGCTGTTGCTGCTACTGATTTCAAGCACGCAGGCAGAGCCTGGGCTACTGGATCCAATGTACTAGAAAAATAAGCACACGGTTTGTGTGAACCTGCTTGTTCTTGGGTCAGCACTGACAATGCAGTACCTTCACGTTCTGTAACAAAAAGTGTAAAAGGCTTGCTGTAACATGGTGTTGCTAAAACAGGTGCTTGACATAAGGCTTTCTTTAAGTCTTCAAAAGCTTGTGTGTGTTCCTGAGTCCAAGGGAGGGCAGTCGATGTCGCTGCCTCCTGGGTTGTCAACTGTATGAGTGGCTTTGCTAGAAATGCATACTGGGGAATCCATTGTCTACAGTAAGAAGTGAGGCCTATAAAGGCTCGTACCTCCTTTTGTGTCTTGGGCTGTAACATGTTTACAATTAACTGGATGCGGTCAGGTGTTAGCTGTCTCCCCCCTTTGGACAGCAAGTGCCCAAGGTAAACAACTTGCTGAACACAGAATTGCAGCTTCGAAGGGGACACCTTGTGTCCCTTGTCAGCCAGGAAATGTAAAACCATCAGTGACGCTTGCTCACATTCAGGTTCGCTGCGGGCGGTGATCAGTAGATCATCGACATACTGGAACAGGGCAGTGTTTTCAGGCATGTGAATACTGTCAAGTTGTCTTTTCAGTGCTTGGCTATAGATGCTGGGGCTTTCTGTGAATCCTTGAGGTGCGCGTGCAAATTTGAAGCTTCGTCCATTTAAACAGAATCCGAAAAGGTATTGGCTTTCCGGGTCAATTGGAACACTAAAGAAGGCGTTCTTCAGATCAATTACAGTAAAGAACGTTGCTTCTGAATCAATAGCTGTCAATAATGAAGAGATATCTGGAACCACGGGATACTGTGGTACAATACATTTATTTAATTCGCGCAAATCGATAACTAATCGATAAACTGGGGGTGCATTTGGATCAGTACGTTTAAGAATTGGAATGATAGGAGAATTACATACATTGGAGTCGGTTTCCACAACCACTCCTTGTGCAATGAGCTCGTCAATGATTTTCAGTAAAGCCGCTACAGCATCTGGAGGTAACTTGTATTGTCGGATTCGTGGTAAGACTACTCCTGGTCTGAGTGTGACTCGATATGGTGTAATGTGCATACAACCTACATCAGTGGGGCCTTGTGCCCATAAATGAGCAGGAACATTCTGTAATCTGGGATCAATATCTCTCAACACATAGTGACCCTTAAAGTCGCGTAAAAACAGTCTTACTCCTTCCGGAGAACAGCAAATGACAGCTCCTAGAGCTTTCAGTGTCTTTATACCTAACAAGTTTTCTGGACATGATTTCGTAAGTAATAAATCTGTAGTACGTGTCAATGGACCAACTGCAAGGGGAAGTGGTTGCGATACTTCATTAACAATAGGCTTTCCTGAAAATCCAAGGGAGACATTATGTGAGCCTGAGAGGGGTGCCCCTGGAACCTCATCATGACTTATAGTTGTTCTGCTTGCCCCTGTATCAATTAAAAACTGTGAGGGCGATCTGGCTGCGACATCTGTCACCCCATTGATCGCTAGGGTTGATTCGGCTGATCTGGCTGGCTAGGCGGGTGTCCCCTTCCTCCCTCACTGCTCCATGTGCGTCCCTCCCGAAGCTGTGCGCTCGGTCGCAGAGGACGGCTCTTTCCCGATGGAAGAAGAAGTCTCCGGTCTGTCTCCTGGGTATACGAGTAGCTGCGCTCCCCTGCTAGAACCTCCAAACAAGTTTCAAGGTCCATTTGTAGGAGAAACGTAGGGTAGTCAAGCTCCAAGTCTTCAGGCACATCCAAATGAGGCACTGCACGTGGAAGTCTGCCTTTCTTTTTCCATAATGCTTCTTCTACTCTCATGATGCAATCGGCATCCCATGTCCCAGCAGCGGGCCATCTCTGATTCTCTTCTAGATCTTTGGTGTAATCCACCCACAAATCGAGATATAATACAGCATCTAGGCCGTGTTTGTGGTACATAAAGTACCCTGGAGTGTCCCTGGGTGGAATGGGAACAGCTTCCTCTAGTATCCCTTTTCTAGTTTTTATTTGTCTTAGTTTGGAGAACAGTGGCATATTTCAGCCGTACTACTTGATACTTGATACTTACTTGGACTTGGACACAATTAATACAATATACACAACAATGTAGATCGAACAATCACTCATACCACGACATTAAAACACATTTAAACATTTTGAAAACGAACAACAATGATCAGAATAAAACTAGCTACCTGCATACTCGATATACTGCTAAACAGTACAGATACACCGCTAAACAGTGCAGACCGGATATACTGCTAAACAGCACAGATACACTGCTAAAACAGTGCAGACCGGGTCTGTGTACCCAAACCCGTCTTGACCGGGTACAAACTAATGCACCCGTCTAGATGCGTCCCCAGCAACGGTACTCACCGGGAAGCACGGAAACGGAAGGCCTCGGAAACTCGACACTGGACTGGACCGGACTGGACTCGACTCGACTCGTGACGTAGGTACTTCGGAACTTCGGAACTGGTGGGCCTCTGAATACCTCGGACTTTGCTCTCTCAGCTAGGCTCTGGTCGGGATCCTCCGCACTCCTCACCGCCTCGTCTGGGTGTCGATCGCAGCCTCAGTCACCTCCGTTGGCCTGAGGGAGATACAGGAAATCCTGCGGGTACGCGTAGTTGTCCGTCCGGCTGTGGCAGGGGACCGGGCCTGCAACGCACCGCCGGCGCGTAAGGTGGGGGAGGGGTCCCTATTCGGGCGCCAATTATGTGGTAAATTTAAATTACCTATACTTAATTTATGCGGTAAAGTTCAATAAGAATAACTCAGTCAAAAATAAGAGGCAGAATCCGTGGTATCTGAGGTTTTAAAAGGGGTTTTATTCCTTAAAAAGGAATTGGTTCGAACCAGGTAGCATGTTCCATCACCACAAGGGTTCAGGAAGGGAATGGACATGGACATGTACAATGCTTTAATAACATAACATCATATATATAGTCAATGCATTACAGTAGAGACAGATGCAGGAGGCGTAACAGCTGAGAGAAACGAGATAAGAATACATGTACGTAACAGAAGGCGTGCATGAGGGCGTACACGGAGGTGTGTGCTAGACAACGTCACATGAAACGTATCACAGGTGGGTGGATCCATAGGAGAATCCTGCAGTGTCAGCAGAAATATGTGGCAGAGATGCGCGCGCAGCAGCATGACGTGTGATTGACGTGGAACTGGAGGGTGAAGGGGACTTGACATTTAGCCCTACATGAGGAGACAGAAGTCTGGGGTGTCAGGACAACCTAATCCCAAATCATATCTAATATCTTGTGTTTGAGGAACTGTATTATCTAGAAGGAAAGGTCTCTCGGGCAGAGGCTATTCTATACTGACTGCTAGTGTGTGCATATGCGACTACGTGTCTACATGAGATGTGAGGGGCCATGGGCATACCATGGTAACAGGAGCTATGAATTACTTGCATGGAGACAGTGAGGCCGGGCCCTTTGCTCTGCAGCTGGGAAGGATGTTTTCCTAAACTACTAGACAGGAATGTATTTTCGAGGAGCGGAGCAGATAACTTGAAGGCTGAATACAGTCTTGGCAGGCAAGCAGGCCGAGCCAGGCACCGCTAGCCGCGCAGGGAGTAAGTCAAGGGTCAGGAAGCAGCAGACTGCAGCTTTCAGAGACAGAAGGCAGAAAGGGCTCGATGGCAGGAATCAGGGCCTAACTCGCCAGAGCTAGAAAAGCATGAAAGTGCACCATATAAAGACGTTGGCAAGGCACACTTAGGAACGGAATATCTGACCCATTCATGGTGGATCTGAAAGAGGACATGTTAACGTTGGACGCAAATGTATTTGCGTCTTCATAGCTGGAAGTGGAGGGAACATACATGTACTTGAAGCACGTACATGGAGTCGTTGGGGTCTACGATAGGGGACACAACTGATCATAAAAATTCATATTTCCTGAGCTTCAAGGTGAGTCCCGGGGGGAGGGGACACCAGAGGGCAGTGGGGGCTTCGAGGTGAGTCCAAGGGGGAGGGAACACCAGAGGGCAGTGGGGCTTCAAGGTGAGTCCAGGGGGGAGGGAACACCAGAGGGCAGTGGGGGCTTCGAGGTGAGTCCCGGGGGGAGGGGGCCCCAGAGGGCAGTGGGGACTTTGAGGTGAGTCCAGGGGGGAGGGAACACCAGAGGGCAGTGGGGCTTCAAGGTGATTCCAGGGGGAGGGGACACCAGAGGGCAGTGGGGGCTTCGAGGTGAGTCCCGGGGGGGGGGGGGACACCAGAGGGCAGTGGGGGCTTCGAGGTGAGTCCAGGAGGGAGGGAGGGGACATCAGGGGGCAGTGGGGGCCTCGAGGTGAGTCCAGGGGGAGGGGACACCAGAGGGCAGTGGGGGCTTCGAGGTGAGTCCAGGGGGGAGGGGAGGGGACACTAGAGGGCTGTGGGGGCTTCGAGGTGAATCCAGGGGGGAGGGGATACCAGAGGGCAGTGGGGGCTTCGAGGTGAGTCCAGGGGGGAGGGGACACCAGAGGGCAGTGGGGGTTTCGAGGTGAGTCCAGGGGGGAGGGGAGGGGACACCAGAGGGCAGTGGGGGCTTCGAGGTGAGTCCAGGGGGGAGGGGAGGGGACACTAGAGGGCTGTGGGGGCTTTGAGGTGAATCCAGGGGGGAGGGGATACCAGAGGGCAGTGGGGGCTTCGAGGTGAGTCCAGGGGGGAGGGGACACCAGAGGGCAGTGGGGGCTTCGAGGTGAGTCCAGGGGGAGGGGGGAGGGGACACCAGAGGGCAGTGGGGGCTTCGAGGTGAGTCCAGGGGGAGGGGGAGGGGACACCAGAGGGCAGTGGGGCCTCAAGGTGAGTCCAGGGGGAGGGGACACCAGAGGGCAGTGGGGGCTTCGAGGTGAGTCCCGGGGGGAGGGGGCACCAGAGGGCAGTGGGGGCTTCGGGTTGAGTCCAGGGAGATGAGTCTAGGGGGGGAGGGGACACCAGAGGGCAGTGGGGGCTTCGAGGTGAGTCCAGGGGGGAGGGGACACCAGAGGGCAGTGGGGGCTTCGAGGTGAGTCCAGGGAGGTGAGTCTAGGGTGGGAGGGGACACCAGAGGGCAGTGGGGGCTTCGAGGTGAGTCCAGGGGGAGGGGACACCAGAGGGCAGTGGGGGCTTCGAGGTGAGTCTAGGGGGGAGGGGACACCAGAGGGCAGTGGGCGCTTCGAGGTGAGTCCAGGGGGAGGGGAGGGGACACCAGAGGGCAGTGGGGGCTTCGAGGTGAGTCCAGGGGGGAGGGGGCGGCCTCTCCACCAAGGGGATAGAGTAATTTACTTTCGTCCCAAGACGGAACTACATACCATCCACCCAATAATAAATCAAGCTCTTAATATTATATTCTACGATTGTGCCGGGTTTGAATATGTTCATTCGATGTCCTTCTCTGTTATTTGAATGTTCTGTTTTGGGTTGGACGTTACCTTGTTTGAAGTTGTTTCATGTACTGAGCAGGAGTAAAGGCCGTTCTAGAAAGCTGCACAGCCATATGGGCATTGCACCATTAACAGGTTGTATCCTGTGGTTCTTCTGGAGTTGCTGTCTTTAGTGACAAAGTTTTCTCTTCCATGACCACCTGAAGGGTTTTACGCTATAGTGGAATTCTGTATCGTAACACCCATAGTGGAGTTAAAGTGACTTTTTGTTCTTCTGGATGTGAAGTTCCAAGTTGTTGGTCTTTTGTTGGATTGAGCAAAGGAAGAGGCGTAGTTTTGGTGTCTCTGGTTGATAAAGGGACATGTATGTGCTGATTAGTCACTGAATTGATGGGAAATTTAGTTTTTGGTGTTTGACTGTTCTTAATGGCCGCAGCGAATATTGCAGCAAAGACTGAAAAGCACAATCTTCACCTCCATGTTGTTAATAAAATTGATTTTTCTTGACGCAAAACCTGCTAAACCTTTTATCCTTTTAAATCTTCTATTACGTTGTACACTCCAGTGCACGGGAACAGTATCTAGCTCACAGAAAGCCCTTTAAATGTTCAATTATGGGATCCACTCGAGTGAGCGTGAACAGCTTCATGTGTAAGATGCATGTATGATGCCTCTCCATCTCTAGGATTCTCTGAGGCCACATGCCATGTGTTGCTATGTACTGCAGGAGAGGGAATGGTTTATAACATTCTTCAGCCTGGCTCATGAAGCAGCAGGGTTAACACCCTCATCGCACAGGTACTATCAAAAGTTCACATGCTCTTCTCTCTTAATGCTGGTAAGTGAGATTTGACACCTCACACCTGAAATATTGAATGCTGTGCCAGTATTTTCCAGGGAATCTTCCTTTGCAACACTGCTTTAGCTCATTGTACATCTGGTACTTGTCCTTCCTACTGATACAGCTGTGTGGACTCTAGCTGTGAACCAAAGATTATCTGCCACTGCCATCAACTTGTGACCACTTACGTAGCACCAAGATATACAGTGTATTATCACCTCTCCATCACCAGACACTGACTTCAAACATCCATCACCAACATTCTAACACATCTTGCACACACCACAGTAGCATAGGTAGGTCGCAGGTTTAGCCACGCCCAGTGAACACCACAAGGTCTCGGTCTCCTTCCTTCAGAATGTGCATTGAAGTTAGACTGTGGAGCTTGGCCTTTGGAGTCAAGAACTGAGAGGAGCAGCTTAGGATGTGGACACAAGACATGATGTGAGACAGTAACTTGCTTACCTTCCAACTCACTCGGTGCTGCCATGTGTCACACAATATTGGCTGAGCAAGTGATATCACATGGTTCTCACGACTGTCCTTCTACACACCCTCCCGCCAACTACGTTCTTCCAGCCAAGCCCTCGCCACTGTACCTCGCATCAACAAGACCACCATGGGCGGCAGATCCTTCTCATACCTGGCTGCTAAAACATGGAACTCACTCCCCGCTTACCTTCGCCTTACCCAGAACCACCTAGCATTCAGAAAGCAGCTTAAAACGTGGATATTTGACAAGTAATCTTCCTCCCCTCTCTAAGCGCCTTGGGACCCTCTGGGTATGTAGTGCGCTATATAAATTCTCTGACTTGACTTGACTTGAGTTAGCTGGAATAGGGTAGAGAGCAGGTTTCCAGTGAATTATGCTAATGCTGCTGATCACCCTCAAACCTTTAGAGTTCCATAAGTTTCATACATCTGAGGTGGAGCACAAGTGGTATTCCATCTTAAATGTTCCAAAGTGCTCCCATATATGCAAAGTTAAAGCGAACTCTATGTTAGGACCAGAGGCTTCAGATAATGCATTTCTCTCTCTGTTTTATTAGCTCAGCAGCTCATCAGCCACATTGAACTATAAAGCACATTCTGGGACGACCTGTTCCATGGGACCCAAGCCTAAAGAAAACAGTCACTAGTAACAGCTCCTCCTTTCTAGCAAAACAGGCTACCAGGAAAAGCACCTTTTTTTTGTGTTGCTCTGCAGCCGGATAATGTTTTTTTTTCATATATGGGTATTACAGGGAAAGAATGTGCATGATTTGTGACTGCTCTGCTACTTTCATTTCTATATGTCACGCCATCCCCTGGGGTGTTTGTCATCATTCTCGTTAAATAGTTTTCCCCACTGAGTTCTTGGTGTTTCCTCAGCCTCCCACCCCCTGTGACAGCTGTGTTTGGCAGTTGTGGGTCAGGAAGTGCACACACGGTGACTGCACCCTTTCAAAAGCTTGAACTGTTCGCTCCCCGCGGGGAGTTTTAGTGCTGCATGCCCCAGTCAGTAATCCGCGTCGCGCAGTGACGGGTGTGCGCTTCTAGAGGGCGCTTGAGTTAGAATGCACAGCTTTGCATCTCACAAGCACCCAGCACTCTTTCCTCTCGTAGATTGGCAGCGTATCAGGAGAGCGTACGTGTAATTTCTAAGCTGCATTACTTACCTTTTTTTCCTCCTGAAAGCTGACATTTATGCACGAGGTAGGGATGTATTGTGGGGAGTACATTAGGTGCTCATCTGCGTAGCATGATTTGTCCCATGTATCCAATCGTGTTTTGGGATACGTGCAGTAATCTAAGGAAAACAGTGGGAGTGACAATTGGCTTGAGGGCGATTACCCTCCTGCATTCCAAGTAGCCATTCCTAATGCCAGGGTCAATATTTACAATTACACCTGCACACCATGGCAGATGATGGGAGTGTGGGGGTGGGGCACACCCTCATCAACCAGGTGGTCCCCCCTTTGATGAAGCGTTTGATGCTATAGATGAATCTTTACAAAAAACAGCCTCCAACTTATTGGAGCAGGTGAGCAGGCAAATCATCTTATTAGCATCAAAACGCTCTGTGGACCTCAGCTGGGGAAAGCTTGGGCAGTCTCGTGTCCCATAGAAGTTCAAGGGAAGCCATGAAGCTGGGGTAAATCCAAGGCCAAAAGACCATCACAGGCTCCTACTTCTAATGCTTGGAAAGGCTGAGGCAGGACTTCCTGAAAAGGTGCCTGTCATCCTTAGACAACAGTGGGGCCGAGTTTGATCCTGACCATACCCCTGGAGAGGAGGACTCACTGGCAGACCTCGATGATGGGGCTTATTCTGAAGCTCATGGCCTGGTTGATGGAATGGGCGAGGAGCCGGGCCCTCGTCTCATTCTTCATGTCCATAAAGATAAGCCTCTTGCCTCTGAATCTTAGAGAGTCCCATGCGGTGAAACGCTGAGGAGCCGATGAGATCCCAAAAGATAGGCAGACAAATTTGTAGAGTTGACCTGTCTACACAAACTGAAGAAATATGCTATGTCGGCCAAAGACAGGGACCATAAGGTACTCCTCTTTCAGGTCCACTCTCACTATTCGGTCATTTGGAATCAAATGTTCTTGAGGTTGTGAAAACCCTCCATCTTGAGATGATGGTATGCGACCCACAAGCTGTCTTCTCTCAGGTTGATGCCCAGTCAGTCACCCGTGTCTACTTTCTGTATCAGAAAGAACTTGCTTCTGAAACCTGGCAGATGTAGTCTTGTTGTCCAAATAGCCCATTTGCCCAGGACAGCCTTAACCTCTTGGTTTTCAGGGCTTGTTTCATCTGTGAAATCACCATCAGGGACCTGCACTGTACTGGAGTCCTGAGAAGGTCTCTTTGGAAACCTTGTACTGTCTTCAGCATGTTGAGGGACGGAGACTCAGGCTTGATTCTTCTAAAGATGGACAACGTATCAGTGGTCCGATACATAAATCGTCTAGCGGGCCCAGGTCGAAGGTCCTAGCAGACTTGGCCAGACAATGCTGCTAATTCTGCTTGGAGAGGAAAGCCTCGGTGACATTGGAGCCTCTCCCATTGAGACTCCATGTAATCACAGACTGAAACGTACAAAAATTCAGTTCCTGGTAACTCAGCCCCTCTGTATTTTGATCACTTGATAATGACCAGGTGGAGACCATGCCGCATAGGCCTATTATCATCAAGACTGGATCACCTGTTCCTCGGTTTTTAAGCTGCTGACCAGACCCTTTAGCAGAGGCGACTGATGTGTTCTTTCAGGACTAGAGGCAGGCACTCAATTATGCATGTCCCCTGTTGTCCATGATCATGAAGCTTATGGCACAGGTAAGGAGACAGAAGGTGAACCTGTTGTTATGGACACTGGTTCGGATATTGCAAGCTTGGTTTCCAGTTCTTCTTGAACTTTCTTTGGGTTCTCCAATCCGTGTTCCCCAGACTCAAAACATTCTTAGGGATGTCCATGGAAACTGCCACCTCTTGACAGAGAAGGTCAATCTCCACTTCATGGGAAGGAAGGTTACGTGGGATGCATCCTCTGGTATGTAGACTTCAGACTTTTAATTCCTCCCAAACCTCGATATTCACAATTGTAGGACATGAATGTGGTTCTGCACTTCTTGGAATCTTGGCAGGACAACCAATTTCTTTCCAGAAAGGAATTGTTGAGTAAAAACGCTAGTTTGTCATGTCTTATATTAGGTAAACAGGTCTCTGATGTCAGAGCCATGAACATTTCTTTCAGAGTGTACACACTGGAAGGAGTTACTTTCACAGTGTCCAGAAATTCCAAATCTCACACTAGGATAGTTGAATATCTGGCATTGCCAGACAATCCTAAATTGTGCGTAGTAAGTTGTTTATGTGGTTATGAAACCATAACAGTGGCGATGAGACTCCCTGAGACAAAACAGCTGCTCACTGCATTCAAGAAACCATTCAAGCCGGTTCCCCCAGCAACCAGTGCACAATGGTTTTGGTGGATTATGACCAAGGGTGGAATCCGTGTCTCCATCTTTTGGTTGCACTCGGTGAGGGGTTCGATGGCATCAAAGGCCTATACCTTGGGTAGCCGTCTTGAGTATAGTTTGAGGGCGGCAGCCTGGTCCTTGGACTCCACCTTTTAAGAAATTCTGCTTCAACCCAGTGATGGGGGTGGCATCACTGGTGGTAAATAAGCGTTAAACTTGCATAATCAGAGTCTACGGTACTAACAAGGATATGTCCGAGCTATCATGAAAGAAAATGAAACTCTATTAATGTCACGGAGACGAGGGTTTTCCCACCCTACGTACAACTAATACAGGTGGTGCAAGCGGTGGGGCGGACCTTCCCCGAATTCAATTAGCCACCAAACAGAATATCATTAAAGGTTTATTTTCAAGGCTTCTGCCATCGACAGCTCTCTCCACACCTACGCGTTTCAACCGTCAGGTCTTGGTCACAGTGTAAAACATTTGTCCTACATTCATTTCTTCATTTTATACCAGAAATACCTGTTAGCATTTTATGATGCATTATGGGTCTGGTAGTTCAGAACATTCCATTTACATGGTATTCTCTTCTTATAACTCAGCGCTTAGAGACCGTTGGTGATAATGCGCTATATAAATGCAAATTACAAATTACAAAGGTACATAAATACATTGTATGATGTTATCTTGGAGGCTTGCCTGTATATACATGTGTAATCATCATTTATCAAATCATTTCTACATATATTTTTTATATGTTATTTTATATTATATTATATCAATGTCCCAGTTGTTACTACAGGAAAGTCCTGTCCAACTGCCACTGGTTTTCTGCCTTATGGCGAGTATTAGTTCATGTTCCTTGGCGCAGTGTCCATTCATGAACTGAACCGGATTGTATCTGGATTCTCCAATATATGTATATATACAAAGCTGGCTGGAGATTTCACTGGTCTCTGCGCAAGCAGGTTTTTTTTTCTTCTCCAGAGGTATCTGATTGCTCCAGCCCACCTCTTCAATCACTGGCCAAGCAAGGGACACTGCCAGTAGGCAGCTCGTGACTTCACGAGGTGGCCGGGTTCATTGTAGTCAGCCCATGACCCTGCCGAGCTGTGCCACGGAGGTTGGAATGTATGCGGGGACTCGAGGAGGCCGGAGGAAATAATTTACACAGGAGACAGCGCGCCCTGTTCTGCAACACACCATTTCCACAAGGATTTCATTTTTTCAAGTATCCCCTCGTACCATCAGCCCAGAAAAGATGCATTCTGGGAGCTGTAGGACTTACCGGAATGCAGCAGGTGAATGAGCACATGATAGGGGAGGTGTGTCCTTCTTAACAAGAGAGAACTGCAGACTGATTTTAAAATGGAGGCGTGGGGCTGTTTTCAGTGTGGCGGCGGCATCTGAGGAAGACGTGACTGTTGAAATGCATTATGCCCAAATCCGCTTTTCCAATTAAAGAATTAAAGGCCTTCTCTTGTGAAAACCCTGTGTGGTCCCTTCCTTCTGCTTCGCAGGAGGTTCCTGTGTGTGTATATATATATATATATATATATATATATATATATATATATATATATATATATATATATATATATATATATATATATTCACTGAAAAAACCATAGGTTATAGACCATATATAGTTAGGAATTAGCATTTACAAAACCTTGAAAATTCACTGAAAAAAACATGGGTTATAGACCATATATAGTTAGGAATTAGCATTTACAAAACCTTATTTTACTCACACAAAACCATTGAAATTTCATATATGGTTAGTTGCACTAACTATATATCGCGCACCCGCAATCCACTGCTGATCATGTCACAGATTACATCATTCATGACATGATCAGTGACATCACTGATGACATCACTGATGACATCTCAAATGACATCACTGATGACATCACTGATGACAACATCCAGTGACTGTATGTTTCTGAAAAGTCAAAATATGTCTTACATATTGAAGAATGAGTGGATGTATAAGTGTCTGGATGAAGGATTTAGTAGGTGCATGACTGACTGTATGAGTGAGTCATTAAATGTGTCTCACTGAGTGCATGGGTTAGTGACTAAACTGTCTTAATTTGTGCATCATTATATCTGTTGTTCTGTAAACTGCTACATGTGTTGATCAGTAGCTTTATGATTAAGTATATGGGTTATTGATTGGTTGCCCAAGTATTTGTATGGGAGACTGAGTGTGTGTGTGGGTGGCTGGGAGGTGTATGACTCTGTGCATAGATGTGTAAGCAGTTGATTCACTAGATGTATGGGTTCAAAAGTGCATGTGGAAACAGCTGTATGGGCGGTTGACTGTGTGCATGAGTGTATTGGTGAGTGAATGGATATCTCAGTGCTACATGTCAAAGTAAGTACATATGTAAAACACAGTACATGTGAGAGTTGACATATATAAATAACTGTGCATAAGAGCCAGTGAATGTGTGAGTGGCTGTATGAATCATTGTGAACTTGTATCAAGGATTGTATAAGAGAGTAAATATGTGTTAGTATATGTTTGAATAAGTAAGGTGTGTATAACTGTATAGTTGAGGAAATGGAAGTGTGATTGATTCTTTGCATGACTGACTAGGTGTGTGAGTAACTCCATGGATGAGTGACAGTCTGTGAGTGTCTATTTACTCTGAGTGTCAGTCAGAATATCTTTATTCGACTTATTACAAGTCATACAAAGAACATAAAAGAAAAACAATTACTTTACAATACAATGCATACTGTACATCTATTTACATTTCCCAAAAAGAAGATCCTAATAAACAAACAGGAAGAAAATTTTAAACATGGATAAAATATTTCTATACAGATCTAGCACATAAACATCCTAAAACGACTAAAAAAGATTTAAGGTAAGCTTTGGCTGACAGATTTCGCCCGCATTGCGGCTACCAGAAAGTTTGCCATGCAAAAAGTAATATGTATGTTAGGTAGGAGTTGTAGAAAGAGCAGGGCTGGTCTTACTTGGACAAAACCAGCTTTTTTCAAAATAGGCAACAAATATTTCTTTCTCTGCTCGTGGTATATACTACAAAACATAACAAAGTGCAAAGTATCCTGCACCGAAAAGTTGTCACAGCAGCACGGTGGGGCCTGCTCCGGCTTCTGCCAAGTCTTAAATGAACCTAGATAAAAATGTATCAAATTAAATCGAAACTTTGTTAATAAAAACCTGTGATATGGGAATGTGACAAAGTTCAAGTAGGGGGCGAGTGAGGATGTACAAACCAGGAGGTTATGTGCTCTTACTGCAGGTTTCAGCAATTCAAGGTCCTCCCTCCGTGCTTCCTGCCTATCCCTAAATAACTTTTTGATGTTTACTATATCCTGTCTCCTAATATTTTCCGGAGATGAAAAAAGATCTGGGCGACCCAGATCTGCAAGGGTTTTTGCTACGTATGCCAACCATGGGATACTGGTGTGTTTATCCAAGGATAAGACATCGTGCAAAATCTTGTGGTTCAGAGGTAGGTCATCATTTGTCCACAATTTCAGCCACAAAGTTAACGGAGCAAGGCTCAGGGTATCAGACAGATAAGGCAAACCCACCTCCTTATGGATAGAATACGTTGGGGTGGATTGCGGGACTGAGAGCAGAGATCTAATGAATCTATTTTCTGCTCTCTGAATTGGATCCAGGTTTACGTAACCCCACAGTTGGGAACCATAGGCCGCTATGGCTACTGGTCTGCTCTTGTAGATTTTCAAGAGAGCTTGCATGGGCCTAGCCCCTAGCTTCCCAGCAAAGCCCAATACCGCTGAGGAAGATCTTATTACCGCCAATCTTTTTGCTCTTATCTGAGGGCCCCAAGTTCCTTTCTGGTCAAATATAACCCCCAGATATGGAAATGTGGACACGTTGGTGACAGGGACTCCCCTGCAAAAAAATGTTTTGTGTCTTTTTTTGTTACATTCACGCCCCATTACCATTGTGTGTGATTTAGAGGCGTTGACCTTGAGGTCCAGCGTCTCCATGAAGCTACCAAAAGCGTCCAGGAGATGCTGTAGGCCTACCCCAGTGCGGGCTATCAGCACTGCATCATCCGCATACAGGAGTGCTGGGATTTTAACGTCTCCTGCATGCGGGACGTCGGCTGCCTGTCCCCGCAGGTGACTGCCCAACCCGTTGATGTAGATGGTGAATAATACAGGGGCTAAAATACAGCCTTGCCGCACCCCCTTTAGGGATTTAAACAGGGGGGTGCGTCTACCATCGTTTGTGACTCGGACAGCTGCAAAAAGCTCCTGGTGCAGTTTAGCCATAAACACAACCAAAGACTCATCAATGCCCATCTCCAACAGTAACTGCCACAATTTCGACCTATTCACCAGATCAAAGGCAGAGGAGAGGTCCATAAATGCAAGAAACATGGAGCCCTCCTTTGCCACTGTATATTTAGAAATTAGTAGATGTAAGTTTATACATTGTTCGATTGTCCCCTTTCTTTCTCTGAATCCATATTGTAATTCAGACAGCCCTCCACGGCTCTCAACGTTGTCATTAAGTTTAGCTAGAAGGACTCTGCCTAGTATTTTTACCGTTGAGTCCAAAAGAGATATGGGCCTATAGGAGGCGGGATCATCTCGCTGTCCTTTATTTTTATAGATAGGGACTATGGTGGATGTGGACCAAGAACTAGGTGCATGGTTATTGGCTGCATTAAACACTTTCGACAAAACCACCGACCACAATTTAGGAGAGTACATAAAGAAATCAGCGGGAACGCCGTCAGGGCCGGGTGCTTTATGTCTTGTTGTGGCCATCAAAGCTTTTTCTACTTCTTCGGGGTTAAAGATCATCGGATGTGCCACTAAAGCAGGTACTGAGGCATCTGCAGATCCTTTGGACCCACCCTCGTATACATTTTTGAAGTGGTTTAGCCATTTGTCGTCGGTGATCACACAGTCCATAGGAGCATTATTGTCATCAGAGAATAAAGGTTGTCTAATAATCTCCCAGAATCTCCTACTGTCCTTCAGTACTGCAGCTGAGAGGAGATTTTCCCAAGCCTCGCGTTTAAGGGATTCTTTGCGATTCTTAATGGCAACCTTATAGCATTTCCTTAATCTAACAATGTCGTCCCCGGCCCTGGGAGAGGTTTTTAACGCTGTCAACAATGCTCTGTGGGCTTTTGAACAAGCAGAATCAAACCAACGTTTTGTTCCAGAAAATCCTTTTTTTGGTTTGACTAAAAGGTCCTTGGCCACCTGGCCACAAATTTCCTCGAAAGCCTCTATTATTTCTTTACCTTGCGCACCCGGTTTTTGACAGATGGCCACTTTGTCCTTTATTTTTGGGAAATTTATTTCATAGAAATTATCCGGGATCACTTTAGCCCATTTCAGTCGTCTGTCTTGGTCGCAGGGTTTCAGGGGGTGTGCTGGTTTAAGTGCTCTTGGCGGTGCTCCCATCTGGCCACCCCAGGCCACTTCAAGTAATACAGGGTTGTGGTCACTGTAGGGTGTTATGACTGTACAATAAACCATAGACCGATTTAGGATACCTTGTGAGACAAAGATATAGTCTATCACTGAGCCATAATGACTGCCAGTGAAGGTTGGCGCCCTAACGCCCTTATCGGGTTCATATAAGTCATGGTTTGCTAATAGTTCTTCTAACTCGAGCCCCTCTGTAGAGTGTTCAAAGTGGGGATCCCGAGGGGCCTCCTCGCCCACCTCAGTTACATTGTCACCTCTTCCCAAACAACCCAAGTTACATAAATGAATGTTAAAATCTCCTAATAGGATAAACTCATAAACTAAATAGATATTCTGAGACACTTTATTTAAAATGCTATCTAGGTTGGCGACATTACTCCCACTGTGTTCGCTGTTCCTAGAGTTGTAGAAGTTGATATATATCGACCTGCAGTTGTTACTAGTCGTCCTTTCAACCATTAGGATGTTTCCAGAGTCGGTATTTATCTGCCTATAAGTGCCCTTCAGGTCTAGGGAAAACAAAATGGCCAAACCACCTTTGGCTCTGCCCATGCGGCTGGGAACGGCAGGAATAGAGAAACAAGTGAATACAACCCACCAGAAGTTAGCCGATGTGTCCCACGTTTCTTGCAGGGCAATTATATGTTGCTTAGAAATAAAGCTCACACATGCTTTGTCCTGTCGTTTTGCATTTGAGCCAGCGATGTTCCAAGTTATAATTTTACAGGCGTTGGTAGGTAGCCTCAACTCTTTTTCCCCCAACAGACACCCCTCAGCTAAGCTTGAGCATCTGACCGCCTCGTTCTGAACTACCTCCGGGGCGCTCTGTGTTGGAACGGTATTCAGGGTTGACACTATGCAACCCTCCCCCTGATATGATAACCCAGGGTTGTCCAACGAGACATAACTCTCAGGTGTTTCATAAAATGTGGGCAGGCGGAGATGATCATCAGTGAAACACTGGCTACGATTTATTTGGGGTATAAGTATGGACTCACTTGCTCGGACATTGTAAGGTTTAAGTCAATCGCAGTTGTTTAGATCCGATAAGGGGGCATACCTATTCCCCATTCCGCCCCCCCAATCAAAAGGGGTAGCTACCTGACCTTGACCCATAGCTGCGATGTTCCACATAGGTAAAGGGGTATTTGGGCGTATCGGAAAGTGGTCGTTTCTCACCCGTGATATAAACCTATTGATTCGCCCAATGGGATCTTGGCCCATCCAACCCGGGCCCCAACCATTGGCGGCAGGGTCTGGTGGCATGTGAGGCCAAAAATTTGACTCATGCGCATGGTTAGGTCTTCCGTACTCAAAGTTAAATATAGGCCCAGGGCGCTCGTTGGGGAATCTATGTCTAAAACCACCTTCCCAATTTGGGGCATTATGCGCTCTCCTAACTCTGGAGGAGTTAGAAAAAGTAGGGAGCTGAGCCTCACTAAAGAAGAATTTTAAGGTGAGCGGGATTATAGAGCCACTCCGCCTTTGGGGTGGGAAGATGTTGTTCAGAATTTTTGGGAGGACTTCTGTGTTAGCAAAATTTATAATCACACAGTCCCCCTTAAATTTTTTAGGTTTAGACCCAATCCAAGGTACCCTCCTGGTCATAACAATATCCCTTGCTAAGCTATCCATCCCTTGGGCGCCATAGTCATGTTAGTGGTAAGCCAATGAAGTACTTTATCCTTCAAGTCCTGTTTCGATTCTATTTTATTTTGTACTAAAACTGGGACATTTGCTAGTACTAACACAACTGGGGAGGCTTCCAAAATGAATTGGGCTGATACATCCTCATGTGTTGCCCCAATTATGTCACCTGATGTTGATGTCGACGCGGCTCCGCCTGCTAAGTCCTGACTAGGAGCCGTTAATGAAGTTGAATCTACTGCTAGGGGCCCCTCTGGCAGTGTGGGCTGTGGGGCACTCTCATTTGGTGGAGCCTCTACGGCTCCCGATGCCAATTTTGTGACAAGGGCAGATAAATTGGCCACCTCTACCACCAGATTACTTTGTGCTCCCCCCGCCTTCTTAACCTCCAAAGTTAATTTGTCCAGTTTCCCAATCAAGGGCTTGATGATTGTCCTAATTTTTATATCAATCATATCTTGAATCCGGTTAAAAAGTTCATCGTCTATGATGCGTTTGGATTCTGCTTCAGCATCGAAGTCAATTTGTTGCCCTTCACGTCTTGGGGGTGGTGTAGCTGCCTTTCTCCTGCCTTGTTGTTTCCCCCCTCTCTTTGAATGAGATTTTCTACAGGTTCTCACTGGCCGTGACACGGGCTGCCCCGGTGATGGTGCTTCCTCGATGGAAAATGACTGGTGATTTTGCTCCGAGGCATTGCCGTAATTGGCCGACGAATTAACCAAAACATGGGGATCTTCTACATCACTGGCCAAGTCTTGTGAGATATGAACTAGGCTATTTGACTGGGGAAACTCTGGCGGTGTGGTCAGCAACTCTGGAGCTGTTGCCCTTGAGGGCGGACTTTCTAACGGCAATACTGGAGATTGGCTCAGGCCTAGCGATTGCCTCCTCTCATTGTTGATCTTACTAACTTTTTGAACCACATATGAGAACATTGTATTGAGGGGCTCCGTCGCAGCAGGTGCTGGCTTTTTCCTTACCATAATGCCTACCACTTGAAACGACCGAACCAAATGACCAGAGTATGTGTCAGGATGGACAGGCAAATGGCAGATGGCCTGGGGGTAATGAGGATTAATTATATTCTGTACCTTATTATTCCCAAACAGTGAACCTCAGGGGGGTGGCCTCGCCTCGCCTTCTCGTGCCTCTGAGGGCCACAGAGGGCCCGCCCTTTGCCCGGGCTTAGCCCCGGGCGTCCCGCGAAGCGGGAGTCAGCCGTTTCTTATGTAGTGATGAGGTGGTTGGGGGCGGGGCACTCTGAGTGTATCTAAGATTATATTAGAGTCTGAAGAGGTTCACCGTATTATCACATTAATGATGTCATCAGTGATGTGATCAGTAATGTCAAATGAGATGTCATCAGTGATGTCATCAGTGATGTCACTGATCATGTCATGAATGATGTAATATGTGACATGATCAGCAGTGGATTGCGGGTGCGCGATATATAGTTAGTGCAACTAACTATATATGAAATTTCAATGGTTTTGTGTGAGTAAAATAAGGTTTTGTAAATGCTAATTCCTAACTATATATGGTCTATAACCCATGGTTTTTTCAGTGAATTTTCAAGGTTTTGTAAATGCTAATTCCTAACTATATATGGTCTATAACCTATGGTTTTTTCAGTGAAATTCAATAGTTTTTTAATAGCAAATATCAAAAGCTGTAAAATGTCAAGTACGTGGTAGGTAAAAACATTTTCATGTTTATGCACGCTGATGTGCTTTGAACGCTGCCCCCCCCCCTCCTCTTTTCTTTTAGGAGTATTCTCTCTTTGCAGACAGTGAAGGGTAGGTAACGCAGGCCTTTGCCCCCGTTGTAATCCGTCGTGCCTGCTTCCCTCTCCATTTGATTGATTGTTATCCTAGCATTGATTGTTTTGGAATTGGTTCTCTTTGGTTCATTCTCTATTTACAAACAAGCACAGAGTCGCAATACTGTGTTTAGTCTTTGCAGATAGTGAAAAATCGATAAAAAAACAAAAGGAATCAAGCAAAATCAGTAGGCCACTAATGGGATCTCTTTTTGACCTCGCTAAAATAGAAACATTAGGAACAACCCCTCATGAGAAATACGAAACTAGTGAGAGGAACTGAGCTCGACACCATGATGGCGGCAAGACAGCTTGGCTCCGCTGCCCACCCCACCCAAAATAACGACAAACACTATGCAAATATTATAAATATATACAACACACCAGCAAAGTAACCGGGTAAAACGTTTTATTAGATATCTATTTACATGGCAGCCTGCTGCAACATCAATCCAAACACGCCTTTGTATTTGGGGCTCAAAATCAACCATCAATAGTAAGATTTTCATAGGTGAGTGTAGGTTCATGGTTTTCTATCCACAGACTAAAAGCCTGGAGTGGGAGTGAAAGAACAATAACTAGGTAAGAAGGAAGGCAGAGGTTGTGGTAAGGACTCTGGATATGGTATGTTGCTTGGTCCCTGAAATGCTTCGATGTCACTGCCTTGCACAAATGGCATAAGTCCTGGATGTTGGGTGCCATAGTTGAGGGTTCCGAGCAGCGCTTGTAACACTGTCTGAAGCTTATTTGCACCTGCTGCAGCTTCACTATTCTCAAAGTAAGTGGGGGCTGTTTGTGGACCTGACTGCATTGGAAAACAATGTGATGCGGTGCCTCCCTGAACCGCTTGACGGAGGCCCCCGAGATAATTGCGCCTGCTCCACACCTTGTCCCACAATCCGTTTGACCTGAAGACACGTCCTGCGGTGCCCTGGTCCGACCATCACATATACCTGCGCCAGGAGACGGCGTGGGGTGCACTAGAAGGGAGAGGCGGCGCGAACGAGCCTCCCCCACCTCCCCAGGTGGAGGTTTCTCAGCTACACCCCAGCGCTTCACTCGACAAGCTGACTTGCACCCGCTCTTGCGACACAGTGCCTCGCTCGGCCAGCTGAATTGTGCCTGCTCTTGCTATTACAACGTCTCACCCGCCATCCAACGGAATTGCACCCAATCTTGCGATACTGCGACAGGCGGCTGCTACGGAGCTCACAAAATGGCGGTCGGCTCCACAGACTTGGGCCTGGCCTGCAAAGATGGCTCTGGACACCACCTCGGTGCCATCCGGATCTCGGGGCGTTGTGCTGCCTTCGGCCTACTGTAGCAGCAAGTGCGGGCGCAACTCAGCTGGACGGCGAGTAAAACGGTAAGGGGCGCCCCACTGCAGATGAGGTGCCTCCACCTGGGGAGGCGGGAGAGGCCCGTTCGCGCCGCCTCCCCCCCCCCTGGGCACCCCACGCCGTCTTTCGGCGCAGCATTGTAGGATGGCCACACCAGTGCGGCAACTTGCTGGACACCACCTCGGTGCCATCCGGATCTCGGCGCGTTGTGGTGCCTTCGACCTATTCGCACATCGGTCCGCTACTGACACCGCCTCACAGGCCAACGGATTTTGTAGGCTTTTTATAGCCCAAAGCTGCATAACCGGTCATGTGACTTGTTTATAAAACTTTTCATTGGTTCATTTTACTTTTGGTTTCCTAATGATGGACGGCTTTTTCCCCAAATGATGAAAGCCCCACCTTTTTTTTCTCACTCGGCAGTCCAAAAAGGTTCCGTTAGATGACAACCGAGGGGACAGGCAACAAGAACCATCAGTCAAAAGAGGGGAGGGCAAGTTCTTCCCTACCGGGTCACGTTGGGGCTCCACCGGAAGTCATCGAATTGGTAGTCAACAGTGTTTCTGAATGTTTCAGACTGAAGCTGGCGTCAGCATGAGAGCACCACCATCTCGTAGCTCCGTCGTGGCCATTCCGCAAGCAATCATGGCAGCCGCTCCCCACCGGAAGCCTGCGGGAGTCGGGGGCCCCGATGACTTTTGTAGAATCTTCAAGGCTGAGGGGACGCTTTTGGGAATGGGGCCCAAGCCCTAGCAGGCAAATGTTCGAGTTCAAATGTGTCCCAGGGCCATTTTAGTGGACCAGGCCCAAATCCGAAGAGCCGGCCGCCATTTTAAGAGTCCTGTGGCAGCCGCCTATTGCTGCACCGCAAGAGCGGGCGCAACTCAGCTGAATGGCGGATGAGGCACAGTGCATCAAAAGCGGGCGGTAAACAGCTGAATGGCGACTGAAACGCTAAAGGGGCGCCCCACTGCAGCAGAGGAGCCTCCACCTGGGGAGGCGGGGGAGGCCCGTTCACGCCGCCTCCCCCCCGGGGCGCCCCACGCCGTTTTTCGGCGCACCATTGTAGGATGGCCAGACCAGTGCGGCAACTTACTGGACACCACCTGGGTGCCGTCCGGATCTCGGCGCGTTGTGCTGCCTTCGGCATATTCGCACAACAGACCGCTACTGACGCCACCTCACAGGCCAACGGATTTTGCCGACTAAAAGACAGACCAAAGCAGCCCATTGTTGCTTTGAGATGGATGTTGCAGCAGGCTGCCATGTAAATAGTTGTTTAAAATCCTACTACTTTGTTGGAGTGCTATATATTTTTAATGTGACACATAATTGTGAAGACTTTGATGTACATAAAGCATCCCTGGAATCTTCCGCTTCAGGCTCAGTCCCACACACCCTTACAGTGAGAATCCCCTCCCCAATCACAATACAGGATCGTTATCAGATAGTAGGAACGCGTGTGGTGTGACGGATCTCATGGGGTGGGGGCCTTGATCTACTGTAACTCCTTTGAAGAGGGGTGATTCTTTACAGTTGGGGCCATAAACTACATCCACAGGGCTAGGTGGTAGCCTGGGACCGGCCTGGGCAATCAGACACAGAGGAAAAGGAGTGTCAGAGGGTGCGGTAGTGAATAGGGTAAAAGGGAGGTGTCGGGCGGGCACAGGGTGTGATTCTCAGGGAAGAGCAGCGCAGATGGGGGGAGGTTTATGGCCCATGCATGAGAGAGAGAGCGGGGGTGACCAGTGCGTGGGGGAGATGCTTGCGAGGGTGGGGAGCCATGCTGAAGATCGGCGGCGTGCAGAGAGTGGGTCTGGTCAAGGCATCTAAAATGGCTGCCGTGCACGACAAAAGTGTGGCATTGGAAAAAAGGCAAGATGGCGCAGACAATGTTTATCAATACGGATTAATTTATAACAATTATTTTTAACAATATATTTACTCGCAGTGTCAAATGGCGGTGTAATGGCTGCCCTTTTGCTGGCTTTTTGGAGAGGGAGAATGATGGAGAGTGACTCCAGCCTATCACCCCCATAGCATAGGGATTAGGACTATAGACAGGGCCCCTGTCTTACATATATTAGGGCATTTTCGTGTCATTTTCCTTAAAGTAGGGCTTATGAATTTAAGTTAGGGGATAGATATAGAAGTATTAGTCATGATTTGCTTATTTGCTAACATGCTGGGATATTTTCCATGGAGCTATGCATATTGTGGGCTCCGTAGGCCTTAAACGAGACAGACTCCATTTTGCTTTCTGCCCGGTAGCTCGAGAAGGCTTTCTAGGTGAAGAGTAATGTTTTAGTTTCAAGCTGTTGTTCGCTTGGAGAGAACCGGTTCAGGCTGACCCTTATCGAAGGAATGTATTTTTCTCCACATCGAAGACACAACTTCAGGCCGGCCGGCTGGGAACGTGTCCTTGGTACGGGGAGGTACAAGAATTTGGTGGGCGGCAGGTTACTGGCCGTAACTTTCCATGAAGGAACGGGCTTTGATATTAGCGAAGGTGTTAGTCAGTTAGTCAGTTAGTCCGTAGGCGGCATCTAGCCGTTAGCATCTCTGCTATTAATTATCTCATGGCGGACAGTCGCCATCTTTGAAGTCCTAGAAAGATTTAAGACCGAAACTCTCTGAGAAAGACTGAAGGAGAATTAGCGCGGAGCGCACTGATACAGAGAGAGAGAGATACGGTAGCTAATAACCAGCAAGGTTCCGGTGCCCTGGAGGGAAGCAGACGAGGTTGAGCCTAGCGGTGCAGACGTGTACTTGTGACGGCTGAGGTGTGACTGCAAGGCGAGCCAGGACACAGAGACGAGAAGGGAACCTAGATGACTGCCGAGCCCAGACTTCATATTAATCAGGTGACGTCTGACCAGCTCTAATAGAACGTGCACTCTAATCTTTACCTTTTCTTTGCAGAAGTTATGTTGCATAGTAATGTGATTCGTGTCTATTGTTAATAAATACCCTAATTCTTGTGGAATTATCGTGTGCCTTGTGTTCCTGTTCAATAATGGTAAACATATCTCCTAGTCGAAAGTTGTTTATGTGAACGGATGTGAAATCCCGATCAGGTAAATGGTGATCGAACAAAGAGGGAGTGAGTGGACCTTTGATGCCAAGAGCAGAAAGTACACCATATAATTTGGAACCGTGTTCAAAGTCATTATTATAGTTTTATCCCGAGTAGGTAACTGAAATATTATCCTGATGACTATTCATAGGAATGTGGTCGTCGTTGATATACGGCGTTAGTGAGAACACTGGGGAGGATTACCAGTGCCGATACCCACAGGATTGTGGCTTGAATAAGTGAGAGCACTAGGAGGTCGAACTAGTGTGTAGTTTTGCAGGATTGCAAACAGTTTGGAAAAGGGAGCATTGGGTTCTGCAGGCCCGTGTGTAGACACGCCGGATTGTGTGTCATATCTGCCCTAGGGTAGAACGGTCTGGGTCGGGGTGGCCGCGAGACCAACTGATGTGAATAAGATATTGTAGAAAATCCATACATGTATATTGTCATTCCCCATCCTTAGGTGCGATCTGTATATATATTTGTATATCTATCCATGGTGAATACGATCTGAGGAGGGAAGGTGAGTACGTTTTGGCTGGGTCATAGGGGCCCCTGGGGGCTGATCCCATCTAAACAGAAAATCCAGCCATTACATCTGGCGTCACGAACTGTTTACGAAGCCTGTGTGCATTGTATTGTTTTAATCTTGTTGGTTTGCGCTCGGCTTGTACGTATAAAATTTTGTTTATAATTGTATATATAACTTTGTTGTGTCATTATGTTTGCGAAAAAATCTTCGTCGGTTTTCAAGTTACCGATTCAGATTCCCGGCTGGGAATGTACCCCTTACGAGGCATTGGCCCGTGAGTGGGCCGACTCTACTGGTTTGAGTGAAAATTGGTCTTCATGCCTGGAGCAGGCGGAGCCTGCCGATGTGGTGTCGTGCTTGCAGAAAGCGCCAGTAGTGAAGGGTGATGAGCTTTCTATTTTAGGACGCAGAGGTTGGATTGTTCTTAATGCATACAGGATATTGCATGAGAGGTTTGTTCAGCTACAAAAGCAGTTTAAAGATATGGAAGGACAGTGTGTTGAGTTGCAAAATGCACATACTTTGTTGCGTTGTCAAAATAAATTGCTTGCCGACAAACTTGAAACATATCAGACCATTGCTGAAAGAGCTGCGGTCCGTATTGCACGATATAAGTATAAACATCGTCGTGGACGTGTATCTACACGTAAAGTGCGTATGGTTGTAGCAAAGGCAGGAATGGATTGGAACCCCGATGAGTGGGACGGTAATATCTGGGATTCTCATACTTCCGACTCCTCAGCAGAGGAGGGTGACAAGCGCGAGTCTTCTCGCTCCGGACGTGATTGTAAATCTGCTTCATGTACTGATTTAGGTCCTGACAGTGACCGTGCTCGTTCTTCCCGTACGGATAACGTAGCTTGCCCTGATTGTGCTGCTAAATCTAAGATGCGGGCTTCCTCGGAAGCTCTTCCTGCAGTTTCTGCTCACCCTATTTTTCGACGAAAATTACAACAGGCCCCTGGTAATCCGGGTGGTATAGCTCTTGATTGTATTGAAGATTTTACTCAGCAGGAAGTTAGTGACATTTTACAACGATTTCGACAACGGCCTGGTGAGGCCTTGCTTACCTGGATGGTGCGTCTTTATGAACTTGGCGCTGCCGGTATTATGCTCGATGCTGTTGATTGCTTACGATTTTGCTCTTTGAGTTCTGATTCTATGATTCAGGATCATTTTCGGAATTATAACGGTGCTGGTCAAATTTCTTTGCTCCAGCTTGCGTCTGACGGCTGTAATCATAAATATCCAACTGAATCTGATTGGCCTATTGATGAGAAACCGTGGTACACTTTGCGCGATGCGTCGCAACGTCTAAAGGAGGAAGTCATGAAAACTTCTATCTTTCTTAGTACTGCTGATAAGTTATTGGATGGTCTTTTAACATCTTCTGTGCGCAATCGCATTATCCGTTCTTCCCCTGTTGCTTACAAGCAGGTCATGATGACATTATTGATTAACCAAACTGGCAATCCTTTGTCTGTTGTGCTTGAGTCTGTTCGTCAGCTTGGTGAGCTGGGTGAATGGTTTAAACCTGAACGACAATCTCGACCTGAGGGTCGTACTGGTGGGGACTATAAGTTCTCTAGACGTGACATGTTTCTTGCTCTCATTGCTGATGGTGTCAAAAGGGAAGACATTGATGGTGAGCCTAATAATCGCTTATGGGATATGTTTCGTAAGCGTGGTTTGGATCGGAAGGAGGGTGCCCGTCGTGTGCGAAAGAATGAGTATGACCGTGGTTCGGATGACAGTGGTGATGAGAGGCGACGTGTGAATTCTGATCGCCGTGATGATCGGCGCTATGAACGTGATGGATCCCCTCGTCATAATGATGGGAGGGGGAGAGAGGATGATCGTGAGAGGGGAAGAGATGATCGTGTTTCCAACAGACGAAGAGATGAAAGGAGTTATTCCCCTGATATGAGAAAGAGAGAGGATCGTAACAGACTCTCTGATCGTAACTCACAACTTTTTGAACATGACACTAATCCGTTTCGTACTGGAGACGGATATGAACAAGACATTCTAATACCAAAGAAAACTGAGAGCATTTACCCTGATTTGTCTTGGTTGACAGACCGCAGGAAAAATGACTAGGAAATAGGTCAAGCTCCGGTACGCAAGTGGGCTCACAGAGATTACAGACCCTATGTAGATATTGAGATTTTTTGGAAACATCGTAATATCCAAAGGGCCCGAGCATTAGTTGATACTGGGGCGGAGGCCACTTTAATTCATGGTAAGTCGAAAAAATTTCATGGACAGTCTTTTACAATTACTGGTCTGGGTGGTAAAGAGACACCCGCAGTTCAAACTGCACTCGAAATTAAAATTGGTAGAATTCCTCGTAGAGAATACTCTGTGTTGGTTGTGCCACTTTTGGAATTCATAATTGGAATTGACATTTTGAAAGGAATGACTTTGCATCTGGATGATGGTTGTTATCAATTTGGAACTAGACAGTACATTTCGACCAGACCCGTACGGGTTGGCCGTTTACGCATGCCACCTATTAAAATACCTTTAGCCACGAAGGTGGTTTGTCAGAAGCAGTATCGTATCCCAGGTGGTCATGAAGAGATTACTGCTACTATTCAGGATTTGGTTGACGCGGGAGTCATTACTCCAGTCACATCTGCTTGGAATAATCCCGTTTGGCCCGTGCGCAAAAGCGACAATTCTTGGCGCATGACTGTTGATTATCGAGAATTGAATAAAAACACACCTAAATTGACTGTTGCAGTGCCTGACATTGTCACGCTGATTCAAAGAATTCAAAAGCATCCAGGTACATGGTATGCTTCTATTGACATTGCTAATGCATTCTTTTCAATCCCGATTGCTCCTGAATGTCAGGAACAGTTCAGTTTTACATGGAATGGACGTCAAATGACGTTCCGGAGTCTTCCTCAAGGCTATGTACATAGTCCTACGATCTGTCACCGGCTGGTGGCGGAGCATTTGTCTGAAGTGCCCACGAATCCACAAGTTCAGGTTTGTCATTATATTGACGACATTTTGATTCAAGGTGAAACGCAAGACCAGGTACAGTCCCATTTAGATCAGATCATTGACTGTTTGCGAGCGAAAGGCTGGGAAATTAATCCCGACAAATTACAAACTCCATCCCAAAATGTGAAATTCTTAGGAATTAATTGGCATGAGGGTCACAGAGAAGTGATCCCACAAGTAAAGCGTAAAATACTTGATTTTGCAGTTCCCAGAAACAGGAAAGAGGCTCAATGCTTTATTGGTTTGTTTGGATTTTGGCGTCAGCATATTCCCCATTTGAGTCAGATTTTGGCTCCACTGTATCGAGTCACCCGTAAAAAGAATGCGTTTGAATGGGGTGAACCTCAACAGACTGCCTTTAATTTGGCTAAGGAAGCTATTCAGTATGCTTTAGATTTGTGGTCCGTGAGTGAAGGTGATGTGGATTTGAATGTGTCCGTGGAAGGCTTGTATGCCAATTGGAGTTTGTGGCAAAAGCAGGGCAGACAAAAAGTGCCATTAGGTTTTTGGACCAAAAAATTACCCGAGGCTGGTGAGCGTTACTCTCCTTTTGAAAAACAGTTGCTTGCTTGTTATTGGGCTCTGTTGGATACCGAGCAATTGACCCTAGGCCATGCTGTGATTTTAAGGCCTGAAATTCCCATTATGCAATGGGTTTTGAGTTCACCGAAGTCCCATCGAATTGGACATGCTCAGGAGGCTAGTGTGATTAAATGGAAATGGTACATTCAGGACAGGGCACGTGTGGGTCCGAAAGGTGTGGCGGTTTTACATGAGCGAGTGGCGCAGGCGCCCTCCAATGAGACGGAAAGTGAGTGTTCGGTTCCCGTGGTGCAGGAGTCTCCCGTGAAGTGGGGTAAATCATTTGATGATCTGTCCGTGGAGGATAGAAAACATGTGTGGTTTACGGATGGTTCTGCGAAATTCATTGGTGACAAAAGACATTGGAAAGCTGTTTCATTCAACCCGATTACGCAGAAATTGTTGAGCACAACTGGAGATGGTAAGAGTAGCCAATATGCTGAACTCTATGCAGTTTACCAAGTTTTGAAACAGGAACTACCTGGCACATGTCATATTTTCACTGATTCCTGGTCCACTGCGAATGGACTAGCGGTATGGTTACCAACATGGCATTCTCATAATTGGGAATTGCATTCCAAAGAATTATGGGGTAAGGAACTGTGGCAGGAAATTTGGGAGTTGCTCCCGCAGAGTACTGTAACAATCTTTCACGTGGATGCTCACACTCCAATTGACTCCCTTGACAAATTTTTCCATAACATTGCAGATGAACAGTCTAAAATTGCTGAGGCAGTGGTGGACATGCAGGATTCTGATTTGGCGGGATTGGCGAAGTGGGCCCATCAGAAAGCAGGACATTTTGGAGAGAAAGCCACTAGCAGGTGGGCTGCCGATAGAGGAATTCATATTCCTTTTTCTTTAATAAAAGATGTCATTCTACATTGTCCCATTTGTCAGCATTCTAGGAAAAAAGAGGTGCCTCAGATTGTTCGAGGTCACTTACATCGAGGTAAATTGCCCGCCCAAATTTGGTAGATTGACTATATTGGTCCGCTCCCTATGAGCAGAAATTGTCAATATATTTGCACAGTGGTTGACACTTATAGTGGCCTTTTGGTCGCTTTCCCTTGTAAGAACGCTACCCAAGTGAATACCATTAAGACCCTGGAGCTGATTATTTTGTACTATGGTGTCCCATTCCAAATTCAATCAGATAATGCATCCCACTTTCGTGGAAGATTGGTGCAGGAATTCTGTGCGGAAAATAATATTGATTGGGTGTTTCATATTCCATATTACCCACAGGCTTCAGGACTGATTGAGAGGATGAATGGCTTGTTGAAAGAACAGTTGCGCAAGTTGACTGATGACCGTTACAGCCAGTGGAGAGATGTCTTACTTCAAGCTTTATTGATTTTAAATAATCGCCCTTTGTTACATGCTGAATCTCCTTTAATGCGTTTGTTTCCTCCAAATGTTGATGCAAAACCTAATTCTGTATCGAACACTGTCATGTATTGGGAAATTACCCCCGGTGCTTTGGCTCCATGTAGAGCGACCCCAGGTTCCGCAGGCCTCGACCTGCATGCTTTAAATGATGCTAAATTTCCAGGAAAGGATCGAATAATTGTTGAAACTGGCATTGGTGTCTGTATACCTGCCGGTAGCTTTGGATTAATTGCCCCTAGATCTGGCCTGGCCCTGAAAGGTGTACAAGTGCTCGGAGGAGTAATTGACAGTGATTATCAGGGAGAGATTAAGGTTCTCCTGCTTAATAGCAGTGAGACGGATCTGTTTAAAAAGAAGTCTGACCGCGTTGCTCAGTTACTGATTATGCCTGTCTTCAGTGGTGAGATCAAAAAAGGCTCTGCCCCAACGTTGCTAACTGTGCGAGGACAAAAAGGATTCGGATCGTCTGATCTTCCTGGAGCTAAGATATGGGTGCAATCGCCTAAAAATCCTCCTGAACAGGCTGATATTATTGCGACCGGTCATGACAACACCGTTTTGGTGATGAAGCCAGGGAAAGATGGCTGGGAAGCTGTCCCAGCTGATAAATGTTACTTACGAGAATGATTAAGGTCTGTGTTTGTATTCTTTCAGATCATTCTCTGGACTGCTGCTGCAGGATGTGTCGGCGCTGGACTCCTTTTGGCCTGCTACGCCGGGAGAGGAGAGGATCCACCGACGCCGGTTGATGGGATAATCCGAGCCCCGCGGTCTGCGTGGGCTTCGTCTGCCAACTTCTGGATTACACTCGCAAAGCGGGTGACGAACTCTCCGCATTTTTGTCTTACCCCAATGAAATCTGTCACTGACATTTTAGCGACCTGTTTGGTTGCTGTCCCTGCATCTACCAAGACTTTGCGACACATCTTTAATATCTCAAATGCCCGACCTAATGTTATCTTGGGCGACTTTGCGGCTCATGAATTTTGCCCCTTATGTACTGCTCTTCCAGACCTTGATGTTGCTATTCATTCCCGTATTACTACTTTTAATATTACTCCTGGAGACCTATGTTTCATTATGACTTGTGACCCTAAGGCTATTACTGAGTGCTTGAAGCTAAAGCTCCAGGCCGCTACTTCTTTTTCACCTCATCAACGATTGCTATGTTTAAAGAGACTTCCGACTTCATGTCTTTCAGTGAAAAACAATATGACTTGTAAACGTTTATTAGTAGCCACTAGCCATTATCGTTCAATGTTACTGCCAGCTGGATGGCTATTTTCCTGCGGGAATTCATCTTGGCCCTATATTCCTGCGAATATTTCTGGTGGCCCATGTGCCATCACTAGATTGAGTTTGCTAATGTTTTCCTCACATCCTACTTCACATTCCCGTATTGTACGTGATTCAATGTCATTGCATGAAGATTGTGATTCCTCTGTTCACCTCTATTCTAGATCAGAATACCTTGGTTTAGCTTTTTCTATTATTGGAGTGCCTGCATTGGCCGTTTATAATGCCAAAACAATCGGCAAAATGGCCTGCTGGATGGTTAAGTCTATTAACCAAACATCCACTGTTTTATCTGACCTCTTATTAGATGCCCAAGGTGAACGTAGAGCTATTTTGCAAAACAGGGCCGCCATTGATTATCTCCTGCTGAAACATGGACATGAATGTTCTGATTTTGAAGGTCTGTGCTGTTTTAATTTGTCTGACCATTCTAAAGCTATCCAATCCCATATTGACAAACTCCACGACTTGACTGCAGAAATTAGACAACATATAGATCAGGGTTTCTTTGACTGGCTTTTTAATTGGCTGCCTGACTTGCATTCTTTGCGACAGATTTTAGGGGGGGTTATTGTCGCTATTTGTGTCTTGATAGCTATTTGTTGCTTTATTCAGTGTATCCCTTCCTTGCTCCAATTTTTTAGACTTAGTAAGGGTCGTAGATCAGTTAATTTTGTTTCATATTATTCTTCTACTGATGTTAGCTCCATTTAGTTTGTGGTTAATAGACTGGAGTCAAGGGGTGTAATGTAATGGCTGCCCTTTTGCTGGCTTTTTGGAGAGGGAGAATGATGGAGAGTGACTCCAGCCTATCACCCCCGCAGCATAGGGATTAGGACTATAGACAGGGCCCCTGTCTTACATATATTAGGGCATTTTCGTGTCATTTTCCTTAAAGTAGGGCTTATGAATTTAAGTTAGGGGATAGATATAGAAGTATTAGTCATGATTTGCTTATTTGCTAACATGCTGGGATATTTTCCATGAAGCTAAGCATATTGTGGGCTCCGTAGGCCTTAAACGAGACAGACTCCATTTTGCTTTCTGCCCGGTAGCTCGAGAAGGCTTTCTAGGTGAAGAGTAATGTTTTAGTTTCAAGCTGTTGTTCGCTTGGAGAGAACCGGTTCAGGCTGACCCTTATCGAAGGAATGTATTTTTCTCCACACCGAAGACACAACTTCAGGCCGGCCGGCTGGGAACGTGTCCTTGGTACGGGGAGGTACAAGAATTTGGTGGGCGGCAGGTTACTGGCCGTAACTTTCCATGAAGGAACGGGCTTTGATATTAGCGAAGGTGTTAGTCAGTTAGTCAGTTAGTCCGTAGGCGGCATCTAGCCGTTAGCATCTCTGCTATTAATTATCTCATGGCGGACAGTCGCCATCTTTGAAGTCCTAGAAAGATTTAAAACCGAAACTCTCTGAGAAAGACTGAAGGAGAATTAGCGCGGAGCGCACTGATACAGAGAGAGAGAGATACGGTAGCTAATAACCAGCAAGGTTCCGGTGCCCTGGAGGGAAGCAGACGAGGTTGAGCCTAGCGGTGCAGACGTGTACTTGTGACGGCTGAGGTGTGACTGCAAGGCGAGCCAGGACACAGAGACGAGAAGGGAACCTAGATGACTGCCGAGCCCAGACTTCATATTAATCAGGTGACGTCCGACCAGCTCTAATAGAACGTGCACTCTAATCTTTACCTTTTCTTTGCAGAAGTTATGTTGCATAGTAATGTGATTCGTGTCTATTGTTAATAAATACCCTAATTCTTGTGGAATTATCGTGTGCCTTGTGTTCCTGTTCAATAATGGTAAACATATCTCCTAGTCGAAAGTTGTTTATGTGAACGGATGTGAAATCCCGATCAGGTAAATGGTGATCGAACAAAGAGGGAGTGAGTGGACCTTTGATGCCAAGAGCAGAAAGTACACCATATAATTTGGAACCGTGTTCAAAGTCATTATTATAGTTTTATCCCGAGTAGGTAACTGAAATATTATCCTGATGACTATTCATAGGAATGTGGTCGTCGTTGATATACGGCGTTAGTGAGAACACTGGGGAGGATTACCAGTGCCGATACCCACAGGATTGTGGCTTGAATAAGTGAGAGCACTAGGAGGTCGAACTAGTGTGTAGTTTTGCAGGATTGCAAACAGTTTGGAAAAGGGAGCATTGGGTTCTGCAGGCCTGTGTGTAGACACGCCGGATTGTGTGTCATATCTGCCCTAGGGTAGAACGGTCTGGGTCGGGGTGGCCGCGAGACCAACTGATGTGAATAAGATATTGTAGAAAATCCATACATGTATATTGTCATTCCCCATCCTTAGGTGCGATCTGTATATATATTTGTATATCTATCCATGGTGAATACGATCTGAGGAGGGAAGGTGAGTATGTTTTGGCTGGGTCATAGGGGCCCCTGGGGGCTGATCCCATCTAAACAGAAAATCCAGCCATTACAGGCGGTCAACACTTCCTGATTTCCTTCGAATCGAACGTTAACAGACGTCACGCAGCAACAAAAAAAAAACGCTCACGCGCAGCCGCTGGAAGACATGTATCAACATATATGAGCATCCTCAGCCACCCTCAGAAAACATAAGGGGTCAGGATACGTCTCCCGTACCCCCTTATACCCATTTCTCACATTGTTTTTCCTCCATCTTGTAATTTAATTAAAACGAAACACAAAATGGCGAATTCCCGTTTCGCGACCCTGTTTGCGAACCGGGAAGCGCTTCTACCGCGAAAAATCAATTTTTTTTATATGCCCCACGGGACCCTTTAATAACCCCAACATCATTCCTAGGTGGTCGAGAGAGGTCTACCTTGCCCCCTTTCATTAAATTCCCCCTTCGTTTTTCTCCTCCTCTTGTCTCTCGATCCTACCGAGATCCTACCGAGAGACAAGATGGCGGCCGTTCCGGACTGTTTAGAATGTTTACAGACACCGGAGAGCCAATCAGCTTCGCTTCGCAAAGTTCCGTTACGCGAAAAGTTCGCGAACCAGGGCGCTACCCGGGACGCTGTCACAGATATATCTGTTTTTTAAAACGTTAATTTCTCAAAATCCACTGGAGCACATATATTGAGACCTAGCAAAGGCACACCGGGCTAACAGTCCCTACAATTTTGCCAAGTTTCGTGCAAATCCATTCAGCCGTTCGAGCTAAAAGTAAGGCCAACCGCCCTATGGAAAAATGAATGGGAAAAACGTGTTTTGGGACCCCCCCTTTTTTCTCGGCCAACCCTTGACGAAACCCCCCCAAATTTTCAGGGGCTGCTCAGAAACAAAATGTGCCATTTTCCTGAAAATTATAGCTGATTCCGTCCACAAACGCCAAAGTTATTAGACATAGAATTTTCAAAAGTCCCATAGAGAAAAAATCCTAACTATATATACCTACTGGCTATCGCCAGTAGGTAATATATCTAGAACAGCGGCGCAGGACCAGGAAACAGACTCCACAGGCAAGACTTAGTGCTCAGAGATGTTTAGTCGCAGCATCAAATGTCCAAATGATGCGTTTTGTCCGCCAGACATACAGCCTTGATCACATAGCGCTTGCAATGGTGAGAAGGTGAATTTATATACATTGTGATGGAGAGGCAGTATTTTTACTATGTTCATAGTAATGATCAAGCAAGTTTACTACGTGTTGTTAGGCAGCATATGTGACATCACGATTTTACTTCATCAAGCATGTTGTAAAGCAAAATAGACATAGCGAAAGGACTATAAACCATGAGCATGTCGAATGAGACTGGTGATTGCCATGGACAGGATGGCTCTGTTTCACAGGTGAGTGGGATGTTGCTCGGGTATTTAAACAAACGTGTACAACCATACACATAGTGAGCAGCCAGTTACATGTGTAATGGGGGGCCCAAACATTGCTGCGTAGGTTTGGCGTGCGCGTGGTGACCGATATGACAGCATAGTGCTTGTTTGTAGGTCAATCTGTGTAGAATGGTTGCGTCTATGGACACGTGCGGCAGAGGCAGTTCCCACCCTCCGAAACAGAAGAACTGAATCTTATGTGTAACATGAGATTGTTACCGCAATATTGTAGCATAGTGCTGTGTAAAAATAGTGCTGGAAGTCCCTCGACAGCTCGAAAATATATGGATAAATGTCTACATATGTACAGGTCCTAAAAATGTGATGCATATTAAAGTGTAGTTGCACAGAACTCGCGTAAACAAGCAAAAAGTGAGGTGCCTGCCAACCCACACGTGGGAAGTGAAGTGAAGTGAAGTGACGGGGAAGTTAAACAGTGGTGCAGTGGAAGTGTATATACATAGTGAGGCTGGCGTGTGAGTACTTAATGCATTTAATATACACATTGGGTTTTGTGAAAATGCAGCCAGCCTCACAGGTAGTGGCGTTGATCCAATCTACCTAAAGCGTGAAAAAATAACATCAAATTAAAGAATAAAAAAAGCGTCTTGTAGCTAAAGTTACTACCATCTGATGTAGGGCATCCAATCATTAGAAAACATAGAAATTATAGTGTCATGTATCGTATATCCAGGAAAAAAGGAGGGCCTCCATTAGGTTCATAGGGTCTATTGAACCAGAGGTAGCTCATCAGTTAAACAGGAAACTTTAGGATAATAACTTCCCTGAACTAACACTACTGTGAGCTGGCGTGGGGGCGAGGCCAGGGGTCACGGATGTAAACGTACAGAGAGCGTGGGCAGTGGAGGGCGAATCAAGGGGTCAGGGGATTAAATGCACAGGCAGCATGGACAGTGGGGCCGAGTCCAGGGGTCACAGGTGTAAATGCACAGGCAGCGTAGGCAGTGTGGGTGAGTCCAGGGGTCACTGGTGTAAATGCAAGGGCAGCGTGGGCAGTGGGGGCGAGTCCAGGGGTCACGGGTGTAAATGCACAGGCAGCGTGGGCAGTGGGGGCGAATCCAGAGGACATGGGTGTAAATGCACAGACAGCATGGGGGCGAGTCCAGGGGTCACAGGTGTAAATGCACAGGCAGCGTAGGCAGTGGGGGTGAGTCCAGGGGTCATGGGTGTAAATACAAAGGCAGCGTAGGGGAGAGTCCAGAGGACAAAGGTGTTAATGCACAGGCAGCGTGGGAGAGAGTCCAGAGGTCACAGGTGTAAATGCACTGGCAGGGTGGGCAGGTGGGGCGAGTCCAGGGATCATGGGTGTAAATGCACAGGCAGCGTGGGCAGTGGGGGCGAGTCCAGGGGCCACGGGTGTAAATGCACAGTCAGCGTGGGCAGTGGGGTCGAGTCCAGAGGTCATGGGTGTAAATGCACAGACAGCAGGGGGACGAGTCTAGGGGTCACAGGTGTAAATGTACAGGCAGTAGGGGGCGAGTCCAGGGGTCACGGGTGTAAATGCACAGTCAGCGTGGGCAGTGGGGGCAAGTCCAGGGTGCACAGGTGTAAATGCACAGGGAGTGTGGGGGAGAGTTCAGGGGTCCCGGGTGTAAATGCACAGGCAGCCTGAGCAGTGGGGGCGAATCCAAGGATCACAGGTGTAAATGCACAGGCAGCGTGGGCAGTGGGGGCGAGTCCAGGGGTCACAGGTGTAAATGCACAGGCAGCTTGGGCAGTGGTGGCGAGTCCAGGGGTCACGGGTGTATATGCACAGGCAGCGTGGGCAGTGGGGGCGAGTCCAAGGATCACAGGTGTAAATGCACAGGCAGCGTGGGCAGTGGGGGCGAGTCCAGGGGTCACAGGTGTAAATGCACAGGCAGCGTGGGCAGTGGTGGCGAGTCCAGGGGTCACGGGTGTATATGCACAGGCAGCGTGGGGGCGAGTCCAGGGGGTCACGGTGTAAATGCGCAGGCAGCCTGAGCAGTGGGGGCAAGTCCACAGGTCACGGGTGTAAATGTACAGGCAGCGTGGGCAGTGGGGGCGAGTCCAGGGATCACAGGTGTAAATGCACAGGCAGCGGGGGCAGTGTGGGCGAGTCCAGGGGTTACAGGTGTAAATACACAGGCAGCGTGAGCAGTGGGGGTGAGTCCAGGGGTCACCGGTGTAAATGCACATGAGGCGTGGGCAGTAGGCGCAAGTCCAGGGGTCACGGGTGTAACTGCACAGGCAACGTGGACAGTGGGGGCGAGTCCAGGGGTCACGGGTGTAAATGCACAGGCAACGTGGGGAGTGGGGGCATGGCACAGGCAGCGTGGGCAGTGGGGGCGAGTCCAGGGGTCACAGGTGTAAATGCACAGGCAGTGAGGGCAGTGGGGGCGAGGCCAGGGGTCACGGATGTAAACGCACAGGCAGCATGGGCAGTGGGGGCGAGTCAAGAGGTCATGGGTGTAAATGCACAGACAGCGTGGGGGCGAGTCCAGGGGTTACAGGTGTAAATGCACAAGCAGCATGGGCAGTGAGGGCGAGGCAAGATGTCACGGGTGTAAATTCACAGGCATTGTGGGGGCGCGTCCAGGGGTCACGGGTGTAAATGCAAAGGCAGCGTGGGCAGTGGGGGTGGATCCAGAGGTCACGGATATTAATGCACAGGCACCGTGAGGCCGAGTCCAGGGGTCACGGGTGTAAATGCACAGACAGAGTGGGCAGTGGGGGCGAGTCCAGGGGTCACAGGTGTAAAGGCACAGGCAGCGTGGGCAGTGGGGGCAAGTCCAGTGGTCATTGGTGTAAATGCACAGGCAGCTTGAGCAGTTTGGGCAAGTCCAGGGGACACAGGTGTAAATGCACAGTCAGCATGGGCAATGGGGGCGAGTCTAGGTGTCACGGGTGTAAATGCACAGGCAGCATGGGCAGCAGGGGCATGGCACAGGCAGCGTGGGCAGTGGGGGCGAGTCCAGGGGTCACAGGTGTAAATGCACAGGCAGTATGGGCAGTGGGGGCGAGGCCAGGGGTCACGGATGTAAATGCACAGGCAGCATGGGCAGTGGGGGCGAGTCAAGAGGTCATGGGTGTAAATGCACAGACAGCGTGGGGGAGAGTCCAGGGGTCACAGGTGTAAATGCACAGGCAGCATGGGCAGTGAGGGCAAGGCAAGATGTCATGGGTGTATATTCACAGGAATTTTGGGGGCACGTCCAGGGGTCACGGGTGTAAATGCACAGACAGAGTGGGCAGTGGGGGCGAGTCCAGGGGTCACAGGTGTAAAGGCACAGGCAGCGTGGGCAGTGGGGGCAAGTCCAGTGGTCATTGGTGTAAATGCACAGGCAGCTTGAGCAGTGGGGGCAAGTCCAGGGGACACGGGTGTAAATGCACAGTCAGCATGGGCAGTGGGGGCGAGTCTAGGTGTCACGGGTGTAAATGCACAGGCAGCATGGGCAGCGGGGACTTGTCCAGGGGTCATGGGTGTAAATGCACAGGCAGCATGGGGTAGAGTCCAGAGGTCACGGGTGTAAATGCACTGGCAGGGTGGGCAGGTAGGGCGAGTCCAGGGATCATGGGTGTAAATGCACAGGCAGCGTGGGCAGTGGGGGCAAGTCCAGGGGTCACAGGGGTAAATGCACAGTCAGCGTGGGCAGTGGGGGCGAGTCCAGAGGTCACAGGTGTAAATGCACAGACAGCGTGGGCAGTGGGGGCGAGTCCAGGGTGCACAGGTGTAAATGCACAGGTAGCGTGGGCAGTGGTAGAGAGTCCAGGGGTCATGGGTGTATATGCACAGGCAGCGTGGGCGAGTCCAGGGGTCTCGGGTGTAAATGCACAGGCAGTGTGGGGGCGAGTCCAGGGGTCATAGGTGTAAATGCACAGGCAGCGTGGGGGAGAGTCCAGGGGTCACGGGTGTAAATGCACAGGCAGCGGGGTACGTGGGGGCGAGTCGAGGGGTCACGGGTGTAAATGCACAGGCAGCGTGGGCAGTGGAAGCGAGTCCAGGGTGCACAGGTGTAAATGCACAGGCAGCGTGGTCAGTGGGGTCGAGTCCAGGGGTCACAGGTGTAAATGCACAGGAAGCGTGGGCAGTGGGGTCGAGTCCAGGGGTCACGGGTGTACATGCACAGGCAGCGTGGGCAGCGGGGATACTTGTCATGGGGTCATAGGTGTAAATGCACAGGCAGCGTGGGGGAGAGTCCAGGGGTCACGGGTGTAAATGCACAGGCAGCGGGGTAAGTGGGGGCGAGTCGAGGGGTCACGGGTGTAAATGCACAGGCAGCGTGGGCAGTGGAAGCGAGTCCAGGGTGCACAGGTGTAAATGCACAGGCAGCGTGGGCAGTGGGGTCGAGTCCAGGGGTCACAGGTGTAAATGCACAGGAAGCGTGGGCAGTGGGGTCGAGTCCAGGGGTCACGGGTGTACATGCACAGGCAGCCTGAGCAGTGGGGGAGAGTCCACGGGTCACAGGTGTAAATGCACAGGCAGCGGGGGCAGTGGGGGCGAGTCCAGGGGTCACAGGTGTAAATGCACAGGCAGCGGGGGCAGTGGGGGCGAGTCCAGGGGTCACAGGTGTAAATGCACAGGCAGCGTGGGCAGTGGGGGCGTGTCCAGGGGTCACCGGTGTAAATGTTCCGGAAGCGTGGGCAGTGGGGGCAAGTCCAGGGGTCACGGGTGTAAATGCACAGGCAGCGTGGGCAGTGGGGGCGAGTCCACGGGTCACCTGTGTAAATACACAGGCAGCGTGGGCAGTGGGGGCGAGTCCAGGTGTCACGGGTGTAAATGCACAGGCAGCGTGGGCAGCGGGGACTTGTCCAGGGGTCATGGGTATAAATGCACAGGCAGCGTGGGGGCGAGTCCAGGGGTCAAAGGTGTAAATGCACAGGCAGTGTGGGCAGTGTGGGCGATTCCAGGGGTCTCAGGTGTAAATGCACAAGCAGTGGCGGCGAGTCCATGGGTCATGGGTGTAAATGCGCAGGCAGCGTGGAGGCGAGTCCAGGGGTCATGGGTGTAAATTCACAGGCAGCATTTGCAGTGGGGGCGAGTCCCTGGGTCTCGGGTGTAAATGCACAGGCAGCGTGGGCAGTGGTGGTGAGTCCAGGGGTCACCGGTGTAAATGCACAGGCAGCATGGGGGCGAGTCCAGGGGTCACGGGTTTAAATGCACAGGCAGCGTGGGCAGGTAGGGGCGAGTCCAGGGGTCACAGGTGTAAATGCACAGGCAGCGTGGGCAGTGGGGGCGAGCCAAGGGATCACAGGTGTAAATTCACAGGCAGCTTGGGTGAGAGTCCAGAGGTCCCGGTTGTAAATGCACAGGCAGCGTGGGCAGTGGGGGCGAGCCCAGGGGTCACAGGTGTAAATGCACAGGCAGCGTGGGCAGTGGGGGCGAGTCCATGGGTCACTGGTGTAAATGCACAGACAGTCCGGGCGAGTCCAGGGGTCATATGTGTAAATGCACAGGCGGTGTGGGCGAGTCCGGGGGTCACAGGTACAAATGCACAGGCAGATTGGTGGCGAGTCCAGGGGTTATGGGTGTAAATGCACAGACAGCGTGGGCAGTGGGGGGGAGTCCAGGGATCACGGGTGTAAATGCACAGGCAGCGTGGGCAGTGGGGGCGAGTCAAGAGGTCATGGGTGTAAATGCACAGACAGCGTGGGGACGAGTCCAGAGGTCACAGGTGTAAATGCACAAGCAGCGTGGGCAGTGGGGGCGAGTCCAGGGGTCACAGGTGTAAATGCACAAGCAGCGTGGGCAGTGAAGGCGAGTCAAGATGTCATGGGTGTAAATTCCCAGGCATTGTGGGGGCGTGTCCAGGGCTCACGGGTGTAAATGCACAGGCAGCGTGGGCAGTGGGGGTGGGTCCAGAGGTCCCGGATATTAATGCACAGGCACCGTGGGGGCGAGTCCAGGGGTCACGGGTGTAAATGCACAGCCAGAGTTGGCAGTGGGGGCGAGTCCAGGGGTCACAGGTGTAAATGCACAGGCAGTGTGAGCAGTGGGGGCAAGTCCAGTGGTCATTGGTGTAAATGCACAGGCAGCTTGTGCAGTGGGGGCAAGTCCAGGGGTCACGGGTGTAAATGCACAGGCATCATGGGCAGTGGGGGTGAGTCCAAGTGTCGCGTGTCTAAATACACAGGCAGTGTGGGCAGCGGGGACTTGTCCAGAGGTCGTGGGTGTAAATGCACAGGCTGCATGGGGGAGAGTCCAGCGGTCACGGGTGTAAAATGCACAGTCAGCATGGGCAGTGGGGGCGAGTCCAGGTGTCATGGGTGTAAATGCACAGGCAGCGTGGGCAGCGGGGACTTGTCCAGGGGTCATGGGTGTAAATGCACAGGCAGCGTGGGGTAGAGTCCAGAGGTCACAGGTGTAAATGCACCGGCAGGGTTGGCAGGTGGGGTGAGTCCAGGGATCATGGGTGTAAATTCACAGGCAGTGTGGGCAAGTCAAGGGGTCACGGGGGTAAATGCACAGTCAGCGTGGGCAGTGGGGGCGAGTCCTGAGGTCATGGGTGTAAATGCACAGACAGCGTGCGGGCGAGTCCAGGGCTCACAGGTGTAAATGCACAAGCAGCATGGGCAGTGAAGGCGAGTCAAGATGTCATGGGTGTAAATTCCCAGGCATTGTGGGGGCGCGTCCTGGGGACACGGGTGTAAATGCACAGGCAGCATGGGCAGTGGGGGCGATTCCAGGTGTCACGGGTGTAAATGCACAGGCAGCGTGGGCAGCGGGGACTTGTCCAGGGGTCATGGGTGTAAATGCACAGGCAGCGTGGGGTAGAGTCCAGAGGTCTTGGGTCTACATGCACAGTCAGCCTGGGCAGTGGGGTTGAGTCCAGGGGTCATGGGTGTAAATGCACAGGCAGCGTGGGCAGTGGGGGCAAGTCCAGGGGTCACAGGTGTAAATGCACAGGCAGCATGGGCAGTGGGGGCAAGTCCAGGGGTCACGGGTGTAAATGCACAGGCAGCGTGGGCAGTGGGGGCGAGTCCAGGGGTCACCGGTGTAAATGCACAGGCAGCGTGGGCAGTGGGGGCGAGTCCAAGGGTCACCGGTGTAAATGCACAGGCAGCGTGGGCAGTTAGGGCGAGTCCATGGGTCACGGGTGTAAATGCACAGGCAGCGTGGGCAGTGGGGGCATGGCACAGGTGCGTGGGCAGTGGGGGCGAGTCCAGGGGTCAGGGGAGTAAATGCACAGGCAGCGTGGGCAGTGGGCCCGAGACCAGGGGTCACAGGTGTAAATGCACAGTCAGCGTGGGCAGTTTGAGCGAGTCCATGGGTCATGGGTGTAAATGCAAAGGCAGAGTGGCGGAGAGTCCAGAGGTCAAGGGTGTAAATGCACAGGCAGTGTGGGGGAGAGTCCAGAGGTCACAGGTGTAAATGCACTGGCAGCATGGGCAGTGGGGGCGAGTCCAGGGGTCACGGGTGTAAATGCACAGGCAGCAATGGGGCGAGTCCAGAGGTCACAGGTGTAAATGCACAGGCAGTGTGGGCAGTGGGGGCGAGTCCAGGGGTCACTGGTGTAAATGCACTTGCAGCGTGGGCAGTGGGGGCGAGTCAAGAGGTCATGGGTGTAAATGCACAGGCAGCGTGGGGGAGAGTCCAGAGGTCACAGGTGTAAATGCACAGGCAGCAATGGGTGAGAGTCCAGAGGTCCCGGGTGTAAATACAAAGGCAGCATGGGCAGTGTGGGCGAGTCCAGGGGTCACGGGTGTAAATGCACAGGCAGCGTGGGCAGTGGGGGCGAGTCCAGGGGTCACAGGTGTAAATGCACAGGCAGCGTGGGCAGTGGGGGCGAGTCCAGGGGTCACGGGTGTAAATGCACAGGCAGCGTGGGCAGTGGGGGCGAGTCCAGGGGTCACAGGTGTAAATGCACAGGCAGTGGGGAAGAATCCAGGGTTCCCGGGTGTAAATGCACAGGCAGTGTGGTGTCGAGTCCAGGGGTCAAGGGTGTAAATGCACAGGCGGCGTGGGCAGTGGGGGCGAATCCAGGGGTCACAAGTATAAATGCACAGGCAGCATGTGTAGTGGGGGCGAGTCCAGGGGTCTCGGGTGTAAATGCACAGGCAGCGTGAGGGTGAGTCCAGGGGTCACAGGTGTAAATGCAAGGGCACAGTGGGCAGTGGGGGCGAGTCCAGGGGTCACAGGTGTACATGCACAGGCATTGGGGGCGAGTCCAGAGGTCATGGGTGTAAATGCACAGGCAGTGTGGGCAGTGGGGGCGAGTCCAGGGGTCACGGGTGTAAATGCACAGGCAGTGTGGGCAGTGGGGGCGAGTCCAGGGGTCTCAGGTGTAAATGCACAGACAGCGTGGGCAGTGGAGACGAGTGCAGGGGTTACTGGTGTAAATGAACAGGCAGCGTGGGCAGTGGGGGCGAGTCCAGGGTTCACAGGTGTAAATGCACAAGCAGTGGCGGCGAGTCCAGGGGTCATGGGTGTAT
This sequence comes from Lissotriton vulgaris, assembly GCF_964263255.1. Lineage (NCBI taxonomy): Eukaryota > Metazoa > Chordata > Amphibia > Caudata > Salamandridae > Lissotriton > Lissotriton vulgaris. The sequence continues at coordinate 18,395 of NW_028241407.1, read as the reverse complement.
ATTCACAGGCAGCGTGGTCAGTGGGGGCGACTCCATGGGTCACGGGGTAAATGCACAGGCAGTGTGGGGAGAGTCGAGAGGTCATGGGTGTAAATGCACATGCAGCATGGGGGCGAGTCCAGGGGTCACGGGTTTAAATGCACAGTCAGCTTGGGCAGGTAGGGGCGAGTCCAGGGGTCACAGGTGTAAATGCACAGGCAGCGTGGGCAGTGGGGGCCGAGTCCAGGGGTCACAGGTGTAAATACACAGGCAGCGTGAGCAGTGGGGGTGAGTCCAGGGGTCACCGGTGTAAATGCACATGAGGCGTGGGCAGTAGGCGCAAGTCCAGGGGTCACGGGTGTAACTGCACAGGCAACGTGGACAGTGGGGGCGAGTCCAGGGGTCACGGGTGTAAATGCACAGGCAACGTGGGGAGTGGGGGCATGGCACAGGCAGCGTGGGCAGTGGGGGCGAGTCCAGGGGTCACAGGTGTAAATGCACAGGCAGTGAGGGCAGTGGGGGCGAGGCCAGGGGTCACGGATGTAAACGCACAGGCAGCATGGGCAGTGGGGGCGAGTCAAGAGGTCATGGGTGTAAATGCACAGACAGCGTGGGGGCGAGTCCAGGGGTTACAGGTGTAAATGCACAAGCAGCATGGGCAGTGAGGGCGAGGCAAGATGTCACGGGTGTAAATTCACAGGCATTGTGGGGGCGCGTCCAGGGGTCACGGGTGTAAATGCAAAGGCAGCGTGGGCAGTGGGGATGGATCCAGAGGTCACGGATATTAATGCACAGGCACCGTGAGGCCGAGTCCAGGGGTCACGGGTGTAAATGCACAGACAGAGTGGGCAGTGGGGGCGAGTCCAGGGGTCACAGGTGTAAAGGCACAGGCAGCGTGGGCATTGGGGGCAAGTCCAGTGGTCATTGGTGTAAATGCACAGGCAGCTTGAGCAGTTTGGGCAAGTCCAGGGGACACAGGTGTAAATGCACAGTCAGCATGGGCAATGGGGGCGAGTCTAGGTGTCACGGGTGTAAATGCACAGGCAGCATGGGCAGCAGGGGCATGGCACAGGCAGCGTGGGCAGTGGGGGCGAGTCCAGGGGTCACAGGTGTAAATGCACAGGCAGTATGGGCAGTGGGGGCGAGGCCAGGGGTCACGGATGTAAATGCACAGGCAGCATGGGCAGTGGGGGCGAGTCAAGAGGTCATGGGTGTAAATGCACAGACAGCGTGGGGGAGAGTCCAGGGGTCACAGGTGTAAATGCACAGGCAGCATGGGCAGTGAGGGCAAGGCAAGATGTCATGGGTGTAAATTCACAGGAATTTTGGGGGCACGTCCAGGGGTCACGGGTGTAAATGCACAGACAGAGTGGGCAGTGGGGGCGAGTCCAGGGGTCACAGGTGTAAAGGCACAGGCAGCGTGGGCAGTGGGGGCAAGTCCAGTGGTCATTGGTGTAAATGCACAGGCAGCTTGAGCAGTGGGGGCAAGTCCAGGGGACACGGGTGTAAATGCACAGTCAGCATGGGCAGTGGGGGCGAGTCTAGGTGTCACGGGTGTAAATGCACAGGCAGCATGGGCAGCGGGGACTTGTCCAGGGGTCATGGGTGTAAATGCACAGGCAGCATGGGGTAGAGTCCAGAGGTCACGGGTGTAAATGCACTGGCAGGGTGGGCAGGTAGGGCGAGTCCAGGGATCATGGGTGTAAATGCACAGGCAGCGTGGGCAGTGGGGGCAAGTCCAGGGGTCACAGGGGTAAATGCACAGTCAGCGTGGGCAGTGGGGGCGAGTCCAGAGGTCACAGGTGTAAATGCACAGACAGCGTGGGCAGTGGGGGCGAGTCCAGGGTGCACAGGTGTAAATGCACAGGTAGCGTGGGCAGTGGTAGAGAGTCCAGGGGTCATGGGTGTATATGCACAGGCAGCGTGGGCGAGTCCAGGGGTCTCGGGTGTAAATGCACAGGCAGTGTGGGGGCGAGTCCAGGGGTCAAGGGTGTAAATGCACAGGCAGCGTGGGCAGCGGGGATACTTGTCATGGGGTCATAGGTGTAAATGCACAGGCAGCGTGGGGGAGAGTCCAGGGGTCACGGGTGTAAATGCACAGGCAGCGGGGTAAGTGGGGGCGAGTCGAGGGGTCACGGGTGTAAATGCACAGGCAGCGTGGGCAGTGGAAGCGAGTCCAGGGTGCACAGGTGTAAATGCACAGGCAGCGTGGTCAGTGGGGTCGAGTCCAGGGGTCACAGGTGTAAATGCACAGGAAGCGTGGGCAGTGGGGTCGAGTCCAGGGGTCACGGGTGTACATGCACAGGCAGCGTGGGCAGCGGGGATACTTGTCATGGGGTCATAGGTGTAAATGCACAGGCAGCGTGGGGGAGAGTCCAGGGGTCACGGGTGTAAATGCACAGGCAGCGGGGTAAGTGGGGGCGAGTCGAGGGGTCACGGGTGTAAATGCACAGGCAGCGTGGGCAGTGGAAGCGAGTCCAGGGTGCACAGGTGTAAATGCACAGGCAGCGTGGGCAGTGGGGTCGAGTCCAGGGGTCACAGGTGTAAATGCACAGGAAGCGTGGGCAGTGGGGTCGAGTCAAGGGGTCACGGGTGTACATGCACAGGCAGCCTGAGCAGTGGGGGAGAGTCCACGGGTCACAGGTGTAAATGCACAGGCAGCGGGGGCAGTGGGGGCGAGTCCAGGGGTCACAGGTGTAAATGCACAGGCAGCGGGGGCAGTGTGGGCGAGTCCAGGGGTCACAGGTGTAAATGCACAGGCAGCGTGGGCAGTGGGGGCGTGTCCAGGGGTCACCGGTGTAAATGTCCCGGAAGCGTGGGCAGTGGGGGCAAGTCCAGGGGTCACGGGTGTAAATGCACAGGCAGCGTGGGCAGTGGGGGCGAGTCCACGGGTCACCTGTGTAAATACACAGGCAGCGTGGGCAGTGGGGGCGAGTCCAGGTGTCACGGGTGTAAATGCACAGGCAGCGTGGGCAGCGGGGACTTGTCCAGGGGTCATGGGTATAAATGCACAGGCAGCGTGGGGGCGAGTCCAGGGGTCAAAGGTGTAAATGCACAGGCAGTGTGGGCAGTGTGGGCGATTCCAGGGGTCTCAGGTGTAAATGTACAGACAGCGTGGGCAGTGTGGGCGAGTCCAGGGGTCACAGGTGTAAATGCACAAGCAGTGGCGGCGAGTCCATGGATCATGGGTGTAAATGCGCAGGCAGCGTGGAGGCGAGTCCAGGGGTCATGGGTGTAAATTCACAGGCAGTTTTTGCAGTGGGGGCGAGTCCCTGGGTCTCGGGTGTAAATGCACAGGCAGCGTGGGCAGTGGTGGTGAGTCCAGGGGTCACCGGTGTAAATGCACAGGCAGCATGGGGGCGAGTCCAGGGGTCACGGGTTTAAATGCACAGGCAGCGTGGGCAGGTAGGGGCGAGTCCAGGGGTCACAGGTGTAAATGCACAGGCAGCGTGGGCAGTGGGGGCGAGCCAAGGGATCACAGGTGTAAATTCACAGGCAGCTTGGGTGAGAGTCCAGAGGTCCCGGTTGTAAATGCACAGGCAGCTTGGGCAGTGGGGGCGAGCCCAGGGGTCACAGGTGTAAATGCACAGGCAGCGTGGGCAGTGGGGCGAGTCCATGGGTCACTGGTGTAAATGCACAGACAGTCCGGGCGAGTCCAGGGGTCATATGTGTAAATGCACAGGCGGTGTGGGCGAGTCCGGGGGTCACAGGTACAAATGCACAGGCAGCGTGGTGGCGAGTCCAGGGGTCATGGGTGTAAATGCACAGACAGCGTGGGCAGTGGGGGGGAGTCCAGGGATCACGGGTGTAAATGCACAGGCAGCGTGGGCAGTGGGGGCGAGTCAAGAGGTCATGGGTGTAAATGCACAGACAGCGTGGGGACGAGTCCAGAGGTCACAGGTGTAAATGCACAAGCAGCGTGGGCAGTGGGGGCGAGTCCAGGGGTCACAGGTGTAAATGCACAAGCAGCGTGGGCAGTGAAGGCGAGTCAAGATGTCATGGGTGTAAATTCCCAGGCATTGTGGGGGCGTGTCCAGGGCTCACGGGTGTAAATGCACAGGCAGCGTGGGCAGTGGGGGTGGGTCCAGAGGTCACGGATATTAATGCACAGGCACCGTGGGGGCGAGTCCAGGGGTCACGGGTGTAAATGCACAGGCAGAGTTGGCAGTGGGGGCGAGTCCAGGGGTCACAGGTGTAAATGCACAGGCAGTGTGAGCAGTGGGGGCAAGTCCAGTGGTCATTGGTGTAAATGCACAGGCAGCTTGTGCAGTGGGGGCAAGTCCAGGGGTCACGGGTGTAAATGCACAGGCAGCATGGGCAGTGGGGGTGAGTCCAAGTGTCGCGTGTCTAAATACACAGGCAGTGTGGGCAGCGGGGACTTGTCCAGAGGTCGTGGGTGTAAATGCACAGGCTGCATGGGGGAGAGTCCAGCGGTCACGGGTGTAAAATGCACAGTCAGCATGGGCAGTGGGGGCGAGTCCAGGTGTCATGGGTGTAAATGCACAGGCAGCGTGGGCAGCGGGGACTTGTCCAGGGGTCATGGGTGTAAATGCACAGGCAGCGTGGGGTAGAGTCCAGAGGTCACAGGTGTAAATGCACCGGCAGGGTTGGCAGGTGGGGTGAGTCCAGGGATCATGGGTGTAAATTCACAGGCAGTGTGGGCAAGTCAAGGGGTCACGGGGGTAAATGCACAGTCAGCGTGGGCAGTGGGGGCGAGTCCTGAGGTCATGGGTGTAAATGCAGAGACAGCGTGCGGGCGAGTCCAGGGCTCACAGGTGTAAATGCACAAGCAGCATGGGCAGTGAAGGCGAGTCAAGATGTCATGGGTGTAAATTCCCAGGCATTGTGGGGGCGCGTCCTGGGGACACGGGTGTAAATGCACAGGCAGCATGGGCAGTGGGGGCGATTCCAGGTGTCACAGGTGTAAATGCACAGGCAGCGTGGGCAGCGGGGACTTGTCCAGGGGTCATGGGTGTAAATGCACAAGCAGCGTGGGGTAGAGTCCAGAGGTCTTGGGTGTACATGCACAGTCAGCCTGGGCAGTGGGGTTGAGTCCAGGGGTCATGGGTGTAAATGCACAGGCAGCGTGGGCAGTGGGGGCAAGTCCAGGGGTCACAGGTGTAAATGCACAGGCAGCATGGGCAGTGGGGGCAAGTCCAGGGGTCACGGGTGTAAATGCACAGGCAGCGTGGGGTAGAGTCCAGAGGTCTTGGGTGTACATGCACAGACAGCGTGCGGGCGAGTCCAGGGCTCACAGGTGTAAATGCACAAGCAGCATGGGCAGTGAAGGCGAGTCAAGATGTCATGGGTGTAAATTCCCAGGCATTGTGGGGGCGCGTCCTGGGGACACGGGTGTAAATGCACAGGCAGCATGGGCAGTGGGGGCGATTCCAGGTGTCACAGGTGTAAATGCACAGGCAGCGTGGGCAGCGGGGACTTGTCCAGGGGTCATGGGTGTAAATGCACAAGCAGCGTGGGGTAGAGTCCAGAGGTCTTGGGTGTACATGCACAGTCAGCCTGGGCAGTGGGGTTGAGTCCAGGGGTCATGGGTGTAAATGCACAGGCAGCGTGGGCAGTGGGGGCAAGTCCAGGGGTCACAGGTGTAAATGCACAGGCAGCATGGGCAGTGGGGGCGAGTCCAGGGGTCACCGGTGTAAATGCACAGGCAGCGTGGGCAGTGGGGGCGAGTCCATGGGTCACGGGTGTAAATGCACAGGCAGCGTGGGCAGTGGGGGCATGGCACAGGTGCGTGGGCAGTGGGGGCGAGTCCAGGGGTCACAGGTGTAAATGCACAGTCAGCGTGGGCAGTTTGAGCGAGTCCATGGGTCATGGGTGTAAATGCAAAGGCAGAGTGGCGGAGAGTCCAGAGGTCAAGGGTGTAAATGCACAGGCAGTGTGGGGGAGAGTCCAGAGGTCACAGGTGTAAATGCACTGGCAGCATGGGCAGTGGGGGCGAGTCCAGGGGTCACGGGTGTAAATGCACAGGCAGCAATGGGGCGAGTCCAGAGGTCACAGGTGTAAATGCACAGGCAGTGTGGGCAGTGGGGGCGAGTCCAGGGGTCACTGGTGTAAATGCACTTGCAGCGTGGGCAGTGGGGGCGAGTCAAGAGGTCATGGGTGTAAATGCACAGGCAGCGTGGGGGAGAGTCCAGAGGTCACAGGTGTAAATGCACAGGCAGCAATGGGTGAGAGTCCAGAGGTCCCGGGTGTAAATACAAAGGCAGCATGGGCAGTGTGGGCGAGTCCAGGGGTCACGGGTGTAAATGCACAGGCAGCGTGGGCAGTGGGGGCGAGTCCAGGGGTCACAGGTGTAAATGCACAGGCAGCGTGGGCAGTGGGGGCGAGTCCAGGGGTCACGGGTGTAAATGCACAGGCAGCGTGGGCAGTGGGGGCGAGTCCAGGGGTCACAGGTGTAAATGCACAGGCAGTGGGGAAGAATCCAGGGTTCCCGGGTGTAAATGCACAGGCAGTGTGGTGTCGAGTCCAGGGGTCAAGGGTGTAAATGCACAGGCGGCGTGGGCAGTGGGGGCGAATCCAGGGGTCACAAGTATAAATGCACAGGCAGCATGTGTAGTGGGGGCGAGTCCAGGGGTCTCGGGTGTAAATGCACAGGCAGCGTGAGGGTGAGTCCAGGGGTCACAGGTGTAAATGCAAGGGCACAGTGGGCAGTGGGGGCGAGTCCAGGGGTCACAGGTGTACATGCACAGGCATTGGGGGCGAGTCCAGAGGTCATGGGTGTAAATGCACAGGCAGTGTGGGCAGTGGGGGCGAGTCCAGGGGTCACGGGTGTAAATGCACAGGCAGTGTGGGCAGTGGGGGCGAGTCCAGGGGTCTCAGGTGTAAATGCACAGACAGCGTGGGCAGTGGAGACGAGTGCAGGGGTTACTGGTGTAAATGAACAGGCAGCGTGGGCAGTGGGGGCGAGTCCAGGGTTCACAGGTGTAAATGCACAAGCAGTGGCGGCGAGTCCAGGGGTCATGGGTGTAAATTCACAGGCAGCGTGGTCAGTGGGGGCGACTCCATGGGTCACGGGGTAAATGCACAGGCAGTGTGGGGAGAGTCGAGAGGTCATGGGTGTAAATGCACATGCAGCATGGGGGCGAGTCCAGGGGTCACGGGTTTAAATGCACAGTCAGCTTGGGCAGGTAGGGGCGAGTCCAGGGGTCACAGGTGTAAATGCACAGGCAGCGTGGGCAGTGGGGGCCGAGTCCAGGGGTCACAGGTGTAAATACACAGGCAGCGTGAGCAGTGGGGGTGAGTCCAGGGGTCACCGGTGTAAATGCACATGAGGCGTGGGCAGTAGGCGCAAGTCCAGGGGTCACGGGTGTAACTGCACAGGCAACGTGGACAGTGGGGGCGAGTCCAGGGGTCACGGGTGTAAATGCACAGGCAACGTGGGGAGTGGGGGCATGGCACAGGCAGCGTGGGCAGTGGGGGCGAGTCCAGGGGTCACAGGTGTAAATGCACAGGCAGTGAGGGCAGTGGGGGCGAGGCCAGGGGTCACGGATGTAAACGCACAGGCAGCATGGGCAGTGGGGGCGAGTCAAGAGGTCATGGGTGTAAATGCACAGACAGCGTGGGGGCGAGTCCAGGGGTTACAGGTGTAAATGCACAAGCAGCATGGGCAGTGAGGGCGAGGCAAGATGTCACGGGTGTAAATTCACAGGCATTGTGGGGGCGCGTCCAGGGGTCACGGGTGTAAATGCAAATCAGCGTGGGCAGTGGGGATGGATCCAGAGGTCACGGATATTAATGCACAGGCACCGTGAGGCCGAGTCCAGGGGTCACGGGTGTAAATGCACAGACAGAGTGGGCAGTGGGGGCGAGTCCAGGGGTCACAGGTGTAAAGGCACAGGCAGCGTGGGCATTGGGGGCAAGTCCAGTGGTCATTGGTGTAAATGCACAGGCAGCTTGAGCAGTTTGGGCAAGTCCAGGGGACACAGGTGTAAATGCACAGTCAGCATGGGCAATGGGGGCGAGTCTAGGTGTCACGGGTGTAAATGCACAGGCAGCATGGGCAGCAGGGGCATGGCACAGGCAGCGTGGGCAGTGGGGGCGAGTCCAGGGGTCACAGGTGTAAATGCACAGGCAGTATGGGCAGTGGGGGCGAGGCCAGGGGTCACGGATGTAAATGCACAGGCAGCATGGGCAGTGGGGGCGAGTCAAGAGGTCATGGGTGTAAATGCACAGACAGCGTGGGGGAGAGTCCAGGGGTCACAGGTGTAAATGCACAGGCAGCATGGGCAGTGAGGGCAAGGCAAGATGTCATGGGTGTAAATTCACAGGAATTTTGGGGGCACGTCCAGGGGTCACGGGTGTAAATGCACAGACAGAGTGGGCAGTGGGGGCGAGTCCAGGGGTCACAGGTGTAAAGGCACAGGCAGCGTGGGCAGTGGGGGCAAGTCCAGTGGTCATTGGTGTAAATGCACAGGCAGCTTGAGCAGTGGGGGCAAGTCCAGGGGACACGGGTGTAAATGCACAGTCAGCATGGGCAGTGGGGGCGAGTCTAGGTGTCACGGGTGTAAATGCACAGGCAGCATGGGCAGCGGGGACTTGTCCAGGGGTCATGGGTGTAAATGCACAGGCAGCATGGGGTAGAGTCCAGAGGTCACGGGTGTAAATGCACTGGCAGGGTGGGCAGGTAGGGCGAGTCCAGGGATCATGGGTGTAAATGCACAGGCAGCGTGGGCAGTGGGGGCAAGTCCAGGGGTCACAGGGGTAAATGCACAGTCAGCGTGGGCGAGTCCAGAGGTCACAGGTGTAAATGCACAGACAGCGTGGGCAGTGGGGGCGAGTCCAGGGTGCACAGGTGTAAATGCACAGGTAGCGTGGGCAGTGGTAGAGAGTCCAGGGGTCATGGGTGTATATGCACAGGCAGCGTGGGCGAGTCCAGGGGTCTCGGGTGTAAATGCACAGGCAGTGTGGGGGCGAGTCCAGGGGTCAAGGGTGTAAATGCACAGGCAGCGTGGGCAGCGGGGATACTTGTCATGGGGTCATAGGTGTAAATGCACAGGCAGCGTGGGGGAGAGTCCAGGGGTCACGGGTGTAAATGCACAGGCAGCGGGGTAAGTGGGGGCGAGTCGAGGGGTCACGGGTGTAAATGCACAGGCAGCGTGGGCAGTGGAAGCGAGTCCAGGGTGCACAGGTGTAAATGCACAGGCAGCGTGGTCAGTGGGGTCGAGTCCAGGGGTCACAGGTGTAAATGCACAGGAAGCGTGGGCAGTGGGGTCGAGTCCAGGGGTCACGGGTGTACATGCACAGGCAGCGTGGGCAGCGGGGATACTTGTCATGGGGTCATAGGTGTAAATGCACAGGCAGCGTGGGGGAGAGTCCAGGGGTCACGGGTGTAAATGCACAGGCAGCGGGGTAAGTGGGGGCGAGTCGAGGGGTCACGGGTGTAAATGCACAGGCAGCGTGGGCAGTGGAAGCGAGTCCAGGGTGCACAGGTGTAAATGCACAGGCAGCGTGGGCAGTGGGGTCGAGTCCAGGGGTCACAGGTGTAAATGCACAGGAAGCGTGGGCAGTGGGGTCGAGTCAAGGGGTCACGGGTGTACATGCACAGGCAGCCTGAGCAGTGGGGGAGAGTCCACGGGTCACAGGTGTAAATGCACAGGCAGCGGGGGCAGTGGGGGCGAGTCCAGGGGTCACAGGTGTAAATGCACAGGCAGCGGGGGCAGTGTGGGCGAGTCCAGGGGTCACAGGTGTAAATGCACAGGCAGCGTGGGCAGTGGGGGCGTGTCCAGGGGTCACCGGTGTAAATGTCCCGGAAGCGTGGGCAGTGGGGGCAAGTCCAGGGGTCACGGGTGTAAATGCACAGGCAGCGTGGGCAGTGGGGGCGAGTCCACGGGTCACCTGTGTAAATACACAGGCAGCGTGGGCAGTGGGGGCGAGTCCAGGTGTCACGGGTGTAAATGCACAGGCAGCGTGGGCAGCGGGGACTTGTCCAGGGGTCATGGGTATAAATGCACAGGCAGCGTGGGGGCGAGTCCAGGGGTCAAAGGTGTAAATGCACAGGCAGTGTGGGCAGTGTGGGCGATTCCAGGGGTCTCAGGTGTAAATGTACAGACAGCGTGGGCAGTGTGGGCGAGTCCAGGGGTCACAGGTGTAAATGCACAAGCAGTGGCGGCGAGTCCATGGATCATGGGTGTAAATGCGCAGGCAGCGTGGAGGCGAGTCCAGGGGTCATGGGTGTAAATTCACAGGCAGTTTTTGCAGTGGGGGCGAGTCCCTGGGTCTCGGGTGTAAATGCACAGGCAGCGTGGGCAGTGGTGGTGAGTCCAGGGGTCACCGGTGTAAATGCACAGGCAGCATGGGGGCGAGTCCAGGGGTCACGGGTTTAAATGCACAGGCAGCGTGGGCAGGTAGGGGCGAGTCCAGGGGTCACAGGTGTAAATGCACAGGCAGCGTGGGCAGTGGGGGCGAGCCAAGGGATCACAGGTGTAAATTCACAGGCAGCTTGGGTGAGAGTCCAGAGGTCCCGGTTGTAAATGCACAGGCAGCTTGGGCAGTGGGGGCGAGCCCAGGGGTCACAGGTATAAATGCACAGGCAGCGTGGGCAGTGGGGCGAGTCCATGGGTCACTGGTGTAAATGCACAGACAGTCCGGGCGAGTCCAGGGGTCATATGTGTAAATGCACAGGCGGTGTGGGCGAGTCCGGGGGTCACAGGTACAAATGCACAGGCAGCGTGGTGGCGAGTCCAGGGGTCATGGGTGTAAATGCACAGACAGCGTGGGCAGTGGGGGGGAGTCCAGGGATCACGGGAGTAAATGCACAGGCAGCGTGGGCAGTGGGGGCGAGTCAAGAGGTCATGGGTGTAAATGCACAGACAGCGTGGGGACGAGTCCAGAGGTCACAGGTGTAAATGCACAAGCAGCGTGGGCAGTGGGGGCGAGTCCAGGGGTCACAGGTGTAAATGCACAAGCAGCGTGGGCAGTGAAGGCGAGTCAAGATGTCATGGGTGTAAATTCCCAGGCATTGTGGGGGCGTGTCCAGGGCTCACGGGTGTAAATGCACAGGCAGCGTGGGCAGTGGGGGTGGGTCCAGAGGTCACGGATATTAATGCACAGGCACCGTGGGGGCGAGTCCAGGGGTCACGGGTGTAAATGCACAGGCAGAGTTGGCAGTGGGGGCGAGTCCAGGGGTCACAGGTGTAAATGCACAGGCAGTGTGAGCAGTGGGGGCAAGTCCAGTGGTCATTGGTGTAAATGCACAGGCAGCTTGTGCAGTGGGGGCAAGTCCAGGGGTCACGGGTGTAAATGCACAGGCAGCATGGGCAGTGGGGGTGAGTCCAAGTGTCGCGTGTCTAAATACACAGGCAGTGTGGGCAGCGGGGACTTGTCCAGAGGTCGTGGGTGTAAATGCACAGGCTGCATGGGGGAGAGTCCAGCGGTCACGGGTGTAAAATGCACAGTCAGCATGGGCAGTGGGGGCGAGTCCAGGTGTCATGGGTGTAAATGCACAGGCAGCGTGGGCAGCGGGGACTTGTCCAGGGGTCATGGGTGTAAATGCACAGGCAGCGTGGGGTAGAGTCCAGAGGTCACAGGTGTAAATGCACCGGCAGGGTTGGCAGGTGGGGTGAGTCCAGGGATCATGGGTGTAAATTCACAGGCAGTGTGGGCAAGTCAAGGGGTCACGGGGGTAAATGCACAGTCAGCGTGGGCAGTGGGGGCGAGTCCTGAGGTCATGGGTGTAAATGCAGAGACAGCGTGCGGGCGAGTCCAGGGCTCACAGGTGTAAATGCACAAGCAGCATGGGCAGTGAAGGCGAGTCAAGATGTCATGGGTGTAAATTCCCAGGCATTGTGGGGGCGCGTCCTGGGGACACGGGTGTAAATGCACAGGCAGCATGGGCAGTGGGGGCGATTCCAGGTGTCACAGGTGTAAATGCACAGGCAGCGTGGGCAGCGGGGACTTGTCCAGGGGTCATGGGTGTAAATGCACAAGCAGCGTGGGGTAGAGTCCAGAGGTCTTGGGTGTACATGCACAGTCAGCCTGGGCAGTGGGGTTGAGTCCAGGGGTCATGGGTGTAAATGCACAGGCAGCGTGGGCAGTGGGGGCAAGTCCAGGGGTCACAGGTGTAAATGCACAGGCAGCATGGGCAGTGGGGGCAAGTCCAGGGGTCACGGGTGTAAATGCACAGGCAGCGTGGGGTAGAGTCCAGAGGTCTTGGGTGTACATGCACAGACAGCGTGCGGGCGAGTCCAGGGCTCACAGGTGTAAATGCACAAGCAGCATGGGCAGTGAAGGCGAGTCAAGATGTCATGGGTGTAAATTCCCAGGCATTGTGGGGGCGCGTCCTGGGGACACGGGTGTAAATGCACAGGCAGCATGGGCAGTGGGGGCGATTCCAGGTGTCACAGGTGTAAATGCACAGGCAGCGTGGGCAGCGGGGACTTGTCCAGGGGTCATGGGTGTAAATGCACAAGCAGCGTGGGGTAGAGTCCAGAGGTCTTGGGTGTACATGCACAGTCAGCCTGGGCAGTGGGGTTGAGTCCAGGGGTCATGGGTGTAAATGCACAGGCAGCGTGGGCAGTGGGGGCAAGTCCAGGGGTCACAGGTGTAAATGCACAGGCAGCATGGGCAGTGGGGGCGAGTCCAGGGGTCACCGGTGTAAATGCACAGGCAGCGTGGGCAGTGGGGGCGAGTCCATGGGTCACGGGTGTAAATGCACAGGCAGCGTGGGCAGTGGGGGCATGGCACAGGTGCGTGGGCAGTGGGGGCGAGTCCAGGGGTCACAGGTGTAAATGCACAGTCAGCGTGGGCAGTTTGAGCGAGTCCATGGGTCATGGGTGTAAATGCAAAGGCAGAGTGGCGGAGAGTCCAGAGGTCAAGGGTGTAAATGCACAGGCAGTGTGGGGGAGAGTCCAGAGGTCACAGGTGTAAATGCACTGGCAGCATGGGCAGTGGGGGCGAGTCCAGGGGTCACGGGTGTAAATGCACAGGCAGCAATGGGGCGAGTCCAGAGGTCACAGGTGTAAATGCACAGGCAGTGTGGGCAGTGGGGGCGAGTCCAGGGGTCACTGGTGTAAATGCACTTGCAGCGTGGGCAGTGGGGGCGAGTCAAGAGGTCATGGGTGTAAATGCACAGGCAGCGTGGGGGAGAGTCCAGAGGTCACAGGTGTAAATGCACAGGCAGCAATGGGTGAGAGTCCAGAGGTCCCGGGTGTAAATACAAAGGCAGCATGGGCAGTGTGGGCGAGTCCAGGGGTCACGGGTGTAAATGCACAGGCAGCGTGGGCAGTGGGGGCGAGTCCAGGGGTCACAGGTGTAAATGCACAGGCAGCGTGGGCAGTGGGGGCGAGTCCAGGGGTCACGGGTGTAAATGCACAGGCAGCGTGGGCAGTGGGGGCGAGTCCAGGGGTCACAGGTGTAAATGCACAGGCAGTGGGGAAGAATCCAGGGTTCCCGGGTGTAAATGCACAGGCAGTGTGGTGTCGAGTCCAGGGGTCAAGGGTGTAAATGCACAGGCGGCGTGGGCAGTGGGGGCGAATCCAGGGGTCACAAGTATAAATGCACAGGCAGCATGTGTAGTGGGGGCGAGTCCAGGGGTCTCGGGTGTAAATGCACAGGCAGCGTGAGGGTGAGTCCAGGGGTCACAGGTGTAAATGCAAGGGCACAGTGGGCAGTGGGGGCGAGTCCAGGGGTCACAGGTGTACATGCACAGGCATTGGGGGCGAGTCCAGAGGTCATGGGTGTAAATGCACAGGCAGTGTGGGCAGTGGGGGCGAGTCCAGGGGTCACGGGTGTAAATGCACAGGCAGTGTGGGCAGTGGGGGCGAGTCCAGGGGTCTCAGGTGTAAATGCACAGACAGCGTGGGCAGTGGAGACGAGTGCAGGGGTTACTGGTGTAAATGAACAGGCAGCGTGGGCAGTGGGGGCGAGTCCAGGGTTCACAGGTGTAAATGCACAAGCAGTGGCGGCGAGTCCAGGGGTCATGGGTGTAAATTCACAGGCAGCGTGGTCAGTGGGGGCGACTCCATGGGTCACGGGGTAAATGCACAGGCAGTGTGGGGAGAGTCGAGAGGTCATGGGTGTAAATGCACATGCAGCATGGGGGCGAGTCCAGGGGTCACGGGTTTAAATGCACAGTCAGCTTGGGCAGGTAGGGGCGAGTCCAGGGGTCACAGGTGTAAATGCACAGGCAGCGTGGGCAGTGGGGGCCGAGTCCAGGGGTCACAGGTGTAAATACACAGGCAGCGTGAGCAGTGGGGGTGAGTCCAGGGGTCACCGGTGTAAATGCACATGAGGCGTGGGCAGTAGGCGCAAGTCCAGGGGTCACGGGTGTAACTGCACAGGCAACGTGGACAGTGGGGGCGAGTCCAGGGGTCACGGGTGTAAATGCACAGGCAACGTGGGGAGTGGGGGCATGGCACAGGCAGCGTGGGCAGTGGGGGCGAGTCCAGGGGTCACAGGTGTAAATGCACAGGCAGTGAGGGCAGTGGGGGCGAGGCCAGGGGTCACGGATGTAAACGCACAGGCAGCATGGGCAGTGGGGGCGAGTCAAGAGGTCATGGGTGTAAATGCACAGACAGCGTGGGGGCGAGTCCAGGGGTTACAGGTGTAAATGCACAAGCAGCATGGGCAGTGAGGGCGAGGCAAGATGTCACGGGTGTAAATTCACAGGCATTGTGGGGGCGCGTCCAGGGGTCACGGGTGTAAATGCAAATCAGCGTGGGCAGTGGGGATGGATCCAGAGGTCACGGATATTAATGCACAGGCACCGTGAGGCCGAGTCCAGGGGTCACGGGTGTAAATGCACAGACAGAGTGGGCAGTGGGGGCGAGTCCAGGGGTCACAGGTGTAAAGGCACAGGCAGCGTGGGCATTGGGGGCAAGTCCAGTGGTCATTGGTGTAAATGCACAGGCAGCTTGAGCAGTTTGGGCAAGTCCAGGGGACACAGGTGTAAATGCACAGTCAGCATGGGCAATGGGGGCGAGTCTAGGTGTCACGGGTGTAAATGCACAGGCAGCATGGGCAGCAGGGGCATGGCACAGGCAGCGTGGGCAGTGGGGGCGAGTCCAGGGGTCACAGGTGTAAATGCACAGGCAGTATGGGCAGTGGGGGCGAGGCCAGGGGTCACGGATGTAAATGCACAGGCAGCATGGGCAGTGGGGGCGAGTCAAGAGGTCATGGGTGTAAATGCACAGACAGCGTGGGGGAGAGTCCAGGGGTCACAGGTGTAAATGCACAGGCAGCATGGGCAGTGAGGGCAAGGCAAGATGTCATGGGTGTAAATTCACAGGAATTTTGGGGGCACGTCCAGGGGTCACGGGTGTAAATGCACAGACAGAGTGGGCAGTGGGGGCGAGTCCAGGGGTCACAGGTGTAAAGGCACAGGCAGCGTGGGCAGTGGGGGCAAGTCCAGTGGTCATTGGTGTAAATGCACAGGCAGCTTGAGCAGTGGGGGCAAGTCCAGGGGACACGGGTGTAAATGCACAGTCAGCATGGGCAGTGGGGGCGAGTCTAGGTGTCACGGGTGTAAATGCACAGGCAGCATGGGCAGCGGGGACTTGTCCAGGGGTCATGGGTGTAAATGCACAGGCAGCATGGGGTAGAGTCCAGAGGTCACGGGTGTAAATGCACTGGCAGGGTGGGCAGGTAGGGCGAGTCCAGGGATCATGGGTGTAAATGCACAGGCAGCGTGGGCAGTGGGGGCAAGTCCAGGGGTCACAGGGGTAAATGCACAGTCAGCGTGGGCGAGTCCAGAGGTCACAGGTGTAAATGCACAGACAGCGTGGGCAGTGGGGGCGAGTCCAGGGTGCACAGGTGTAAATGCACAGGTAGCGTGGGCAGTGGTAGAGAGTCCAGGGGTCATGGGTGTATATGCACAGGCAGCGTGGGCGAGTCCAGGGGTCTCGGGTGTAAATGCACAGGCAGTGTGGGGGCGAGTCCAGGGGTCAAGGGTGTAAATGCACAGGCAGCGTGGGCAGCGGGGATACTTGTCATGGGGTCATAGGTGTAAATGCACAGGCAGCGTGGGGGAGAGTCCAGGGGTCACGGGTGTAAATGCACAGGCAGCGGGGTAAGTGGGGGCGAGTCGAGGGGTCACGGGTGTAAATGCACAGGCAGCGTGGGCAGTGGAAGCGAGTCCAGGGTGCACAGGTGTAAATGCACAGGCAGCGTGGTCAGTGGGGTCGAGTCCAGGGGTCACAGGTGTAAATGCACAGGAAGCGTGGGCAGTGGGGTCGAGTCCAGGGGTCACGGGTGTACATGCACAGGCAGCGTGGGCAGCGGGGATACTTGTCATGGGGTCATAGGTGTAAATGCACAGGCAGCGTGGGGGAGAGTCCAGGGGTCACGGGTGTAAATGCACAGGCAGCGGGGTAAGTGGGGGCGAGTCGAGGGGTCACGGGTGTAAATGCACAGGCAGCGTGGGCAGTGGAAGCGAGTCCAGGGTGCACAGGTGTAAATGCACAGGCAGCGTGGGCAGTGGGGTCGAGTCCAGGGGTCACAGGTGTAAATGCACAGGAAGCGTGGGCAGTGGGGTCGAGTCAAGGGGTCACGGGTGTACATGCACAGGCAGCCTGAGCAGTGGGGGAGAGTCCACGGGTCACAGGTGTAAATGCACAGGCAGCGGGGGCAGTGGGGGCGAGTCCAGGGGTCACAGGTGTAAATGCACAGGCAGCGGGGGCAGTGTGGGCGAGTCCAGGGGTCACAGGTGTAAATGCACAGGCAGCGTGGGCAGTGGGGGCGTGTCCAGGGGTCACCGGTGTAAATGTCCCGGAAGCGTGGGCAGTGGGGGCAAGTCCAGGGGTCACGGGTGTAAATGCACAGGCAGCGTGGGCAGTGGGGGCGAGTCCACGGGTCACCTGTGTAAATACACAGGCAGCGTGGGCAGTGGGGGCGAGTCCAGGTGTCACGGGTGTAAATGCACAGGCAGCGTGGGCAGCGGGGACTTGTCCAGGGGTCATGGGTATAAATGCACAGGCAGCGTGGGGGCGAGTCCAGGGGTCAAAGGTGTAAATGCACAGGCAGTGTGGGCAGTGTGGGCGATTCCAGGGGTCTCAGGTGTAAATGTACAGACAGCGTGGGCAGTGTGGGCGAGTCCAGGGGTCACAGGTGTAAATGCACAAGCAGTGGCGGCGAGTCCATGGATCATGGGTGTAAATGCGCAGGCAGCGTGGAGGCGAGTCCAGGGGTCATGGGTGTAAATTCACAGGCAGTTTTTGCAGTGGGGGCGAGTCCCTGGGTCTCGGGTGTAAATGCACAGGCAGCGTGGGCAGTGGTGGTGAGTCCAGGGGTCACCGGTGTAAATGCACAGGCAGCATGGGGGCGAGTCCAGGGGTCACGGGTTTAAATGCACAGGCAGCGTGGGCAGGTAGGGGCGAGTCCAGGGGTCACAGGTGTAAATGCACAGGCAGCGTGGGCAGTGGGGGCGAGCCAAGGGATCACAGGTGTAAATTCACAGGCAGCTTGGGTGAGAGTCCAGAGGTCCCGGTTGTAAATGCACAGGCAGCTTGGGCAGTGGGGGCGAGCCCAGGGGTCACAGGTATAAATGCACAGGCAGCGTGGGCAGTGGGGCGAGTCCATGGGTCACTGGTGTAAATGCACAGACAGTCCGGGCGAGTCCAGGGGTCATATGTGTAAATGCACAGGCGGTGTGGGCGAGTCCGGGGGTCACAGGTACAAATGCACAGGCAGCGTGGTGGCGAGTCCAGGGGTCATGGGTGTAAATGCACAGACAGCGTGGGCAGTGGGGGGGAGTCCAGGGATCACGGGAGTAAATGCACAGGCAGCGTGGGCAGTGGGGGCGAGTCAAGAGGTCATGGGTGTAAATGCACAGACAGCGTGGGGACGAGTCCAGAGGTCACAGGTGTAAATGCACAAGCAGCGTGGGCAGTGGGGGCGAGTCCAGGGGTCACAGGTGTAAATGCACAAGCAGCGTGGGCAGTGAAGGCGAGTCAAGATGTCATGGGTGTAAATTCCCAGGCATTGTGGGGGCGTGTCCAGGGCTCACGGGTGTAAATGCACAGGCAGCGTGGGCAGTGGGGGTGGGTCCAGAGGTCACGGATATTAATGCACAGGCACCGTGGGGCGAGTCCAGGGGTCACGGGTGTAAATGCACAGGCAGAGTTGGCAGTGGGGGCGAGTCCAGGGGTCACAGGTGTAAATGCACAGGCAGTGTGAGCAGTGGGGGCAAGTCCAGTGGTCATTGGTGTAAATGCACAGGCAGCTTGTGCAGTGGGGGCAAGTCCAGGGGTCACGGGTGTAAATGCACAGGCAGCATGGGCAGTGGGGGTGAGTCCAAGTGTCGCGTGTCTAAATACACAGGCAGTGTGGGCAGCGGGGACTTGTCCAGAGGTCGTGGGTGTAAATGCACAGGCTGCATGGGGGAGAGTCCAGCGGTCACGGGTGTAAAATGCACAGTCAGCATGGGCAGTGGGGGCGAGTCCAGGTGTCATGGGTGTAAATGCACA